>NC_092699.1:10004592-10625442 GCF_964275005.1 Diadema setosum
CTGTAACAAAACAAGACAAAAGTTCACAAAGAAAATGAAAGAAGAGTTCCATTTTATCGACAATAAATGAAGTGAATTTCATATCTTTGGTAGATAAAGCAAAGTAGGAGAAATCCAATGTAACAAAACAAGACAAAAGTTCACTCTCAAAATGAAAAAAGAGAAAATAAAAACAATGCCCCTAAACTACTTTGTTAAATGAAAAGAAACCTTGAATCAGAAAAGTAGGCCAAGAGCAACATCCATTACTGAAGACACCTCATCACATTTCTCAATTCTAAGAAGCACTCGACAAATTTTTGCCTGCAGCTTCTGAGGAAAGGCTGAAGAAGAGTCACACCATTAGGCTTTGTTAGCTGTACAATGACTATCATAAGTAGATATAAAGCTCCAGGGAATGTGGTGACAAAGAGAGGTTCTGTAGAGGGAACATTTAATTTGTCAGAAACTTTAGAAGCAGAGGATTAAAGTTAATCATGAATGCGGGTCTCGGGCTGCCACAAGGAAAAGGAGAAATAATGTGATCTGAAGCATCGCTAAGCAGACAAGATGGGTTCTACTTTGAACAGATTAATTCAATCTTTACACGAAGTATGTGCTGTCAGATTCTCAAGAGCTTCTAAAGAGCCTCTAAAGAGTTTCTTTTATGTTTCTGTCAATTTCAGAGTATCTGTGCAATCTTAAAGATGACACATTATTAAGGGAGGGGGTAAAATGTTGGCTGAGCATGACAAAAGTCTACACGCGAACGTTGACAAACAGATAATGAGCTATGACGTAGATCCGTCATTTGCATACCACCTATCACAGTGTGTTGAGCGTTAAAGAATAATACATATTCATGATGCAATCACGCGCCGCAAATGCTACCTTGAGCTATTGATGTATTAATGAAATCTAAATAGTAATAAAGACGCGTGCACCTATTGTCACGTCACAAAGTTGAATACGCGCTAAGTCACGATCACGTGTTGACCTGATGCGACCTCGTAAGGTCAATGACATTTAGCCAATCAGCGTAGCGTATTCAAGTGAGAAGCACGCTATGGCTTTAGTGTATGAACATACTGGTGGGTTATTCACTCGGGGCTAAACTGACATGATTTATGAATATTGAAAAGGTACCGATGGCAAAGTTCATGAAATTCCTCCAAACTCAGTATGAATACATGTGAGTATTTGCTGCAACTTTAATACTAGGCAGGTGCATTGTACATATCAATACAACAGGTATGGCAGTAAAATAACCCTCCCAAAATGGCCTTCAGGCTCACAGTTGGCACACCGCGCCGTCAATGTAAAATTGCGTGTTGTCGTAGAGCTGATTGCATTTGAGTGAGAAATGACACCTAATTTTCAACTCGAAAGGTACCGATGTAAAATTTTCAGAAAACTCTACAAATGAGGTATGTAGAGCAAGCTTGAAATCTAGATTTTCATAAAAACCAGTGTGCACTTAAGCAAAAAGACATATTCTGGGAGGTATGAGTTCGTAAAGTCGAGAGTCCGTATAAATGTCCTATACCTGACTGTGCACTCTGCGCAGTGCATTTAAAATAAAAACGCTCGTTTCCTATGGAGGATGTCACCGCACTTTTTGTAATGGAACCAGAAGGACGTTATTGCCATTTTTTTTTTTTTTCGGGGGGGGGGGGTGGGGATATTGAATTATTGGTGTCATATTGTAGAGCTTGATCTCCTCTACATTATGGTGTCAATTTTTATAGATTATTTTCATTTTCAGTAGAATGCTAAAAATTAAAACCAAAAGGGTGCTATTTTACCTGATATTTGGAACAATGCTTATTTATAAACCTACCTACTTATGGATTAAATGCTCTTTTATTTCATGAAAACTGATTGTGTCGTTTTCATTTACGTTCAAAGAACTTAGAATGTGATAGCACCTTTCTGGTTCTCAGCTGACAAAGATGAAATACAGGGTTGCAAGCATACGTGAGACTCGTGCTGCACCGACATTATCAGTTTAAGTATTGGCATTCAATGCAACTGTAACTGAAATCACTGCTCACAAAAAGTGGATATTAAAGACTGAAGAATTCTACTTTCTTTCCCCCTTTTTTTTTTTACTTCCACTTGTAGCCTAGAGACTTTCAGAGTTCTGCCTGTCTGATTTTACACAATTAAAGCCAACTTGAATCATGGGCGGATTTTCACTCTCATGGAGAGATTCTATAGCATGGCTTGCATGCTAATGAACAGGACTCAATTCCACATCTTCAATCTCAAGGGAACGGCCGAGGAAAGAGCCCTTGATAGAGTTGCAAGGAAAACTTAAAAATGAAAGCAAGACATGCAATATCTCCAGCTTTCAACAGCCGTGACACGGAATGCTGTTCACACTAATTAAAATCTACTGATACTTCCTCTCTGCACATGCAGGAGAATACGTGAAAGGGCCTACCTCGTCCCGGATTGACACATTTTCCTAAATCTGGTTACGATTCTTTGCCCTCACGACTATGCAATCATTCACCGAGCATCTTTTGCAGAAGTTGCTGGTTCAGCTTACAGTTCATGTGATGTAAATTCTGTCTTCCTTGCAGCAACAGTATCCTTCCTGATGAATTAATGGTCTGGCAGGGGATTTCATTGGCAGGTTCTTTTCTGAAGCTCCTATCCAAGTATGGGGTACTTTTTGTCTCTTTCTGTCAGTGCAACACGTTCGTACAGTATAACATACTTAAATATTTTGAGCACAACTTCTGTCATTCCTATGTAAAGCAAAACTTCAGCTGAGATACTAAAATTCCAAGGGAGGAGTGAATGAAGGAAAGGCAGTCTAATCTTCATTGCTGAATGGTGGTGGAGAAGGGAACAGCCTCAGAGTTCAATTCACACACAATCCCCATTGAGTGCCATCTGTACTGAGTGTTTTTATGAACTGAATACTTTAGAGGTGAGAAAAGTCTTTTTTCTTTCAAACAAACTGGGTAGGCATTGTGAGAGAGTATCAACAATGGTAGACTTATTATAAATCTCTCAATTTGTTTTAAAAGTCATTTTAAATAATGTAATTTGGAGGGCTTTTCTTAAATTTGTGTGCTCAAAAGAGAAACTTTGTGAACACTTATATTTTCTTCCACAAAACTTTCTTTAATTTCCCCCTTTATTTTTCCTTTCTCTTTTCAGGGATTCCTGAACATCTACATGTACATGTACACGAGTATGTACTTATTCAAATGTATATATTAGCATCTCTTGACAGAAGCAAAACCCATGTAATCACTACAAAGCTTAATACTGCCAATACATGATCTGATAGCTAGCATGCAAAGATTCAAATTTGTTAGAAAGTGGGATAAAAAGAGTGCACACACATTGCATATATATACCAGATCTTTTGGCAACTTTCTTGTTTTTATTCATTTTTCATACTTTCATTTTTCTCCCCTGTATTTGCAAATGGAGAATGCTGAAGACACTAGCATCCATTCTGCCGTCAACCTGAGACATACTATGCATGGACCAGCACTGTTTGCAAGGCACTTGAGTCACACACATGGGAAAAGAGCCCCATTAGATGCTCTCCAAAAACATAATTTGGGAACGGGGCTTCGGAATCACTGCCATAGCTTGTAGATTCATCATTATACCTTGTGCCTATAATTTTGCCCCTGTCACATTTTCACAAAGAATTGCAAGTTATATTAACATGACTCTGCTGTAAATATGTTAATATCATGCACAAATATTACCATTCTGTATTTTCCTATGCAGAGTTATTTACGGTTTTCATATTTATTCAAGAAAAAAAAATCATATTCTAGTCACCATCTTTTACAGAAATGGGGGGGGGGGGGAGGGTAGGAGTGCCACCACAGCATCAAAATAGTGGAAGCTTTCCTAAAACTCCATGGAACATTTGATGAGACACCAAATGTCCATTTTTCACTTTTAACCCATAGAGGACAGGCTGGTTTCTCTACAACACACATATCCCATCGACACTTGCCTGATTATACTCGGGACTCGTCTTCAACGGGTTAATAAGGGTTTAATCGAGAGCACAGCCGTTTTCAGCTGTAGTGTAAATAATATTGTGGGCACCGCCAACAGGTGGTTCTACCATTCTCCCTCACAGTGCAAGTGCCCTTCCATTGGTAACATGATACCTAAAACTGAATCCTCCACTTTCACGGTGGAAGCAGGAACATACTTCCCCTTTTAGAATGCAGGATCTAGGTCTTGAAACTGGAGACATGAACCAATGTTCAGACAATGCCCACTTTATACTGATTTTTCACTGAGCATTCTCCAAAGGTAGAGATGTATCAGAAGTGTGTTTTTTTCCCCACTGTTCAACTACAACAAGTATACAGTATATCATTCATATTGTATCATTTTAGCGAGGCTGAGATGACAAAGAAATCTCCTGAAGAGCTAGTATAAATCATGTGAGCTATGAAATTACATAAATTCATAATCCTTTTTACCTTCTATCTTAAAGGGTGTGTACACTTCTGGTCGAGGTGAGGATTAATAGCTTTTAACGTTTTGTGAGATATTCAGAAATCACTCTATGAGATGTCAAAGAGCATGCAGTTCTAAGGGGTATCAAAAGTTTATTCGATGAAAATCGGTTTTGAAATGGCTGAGATATCCAAAAACAAGGTGAAACAAAGAGATCCTAATAAAGTTGTGGCATGTCGCCTTTTATTATTAGCATTTTTTGGATTATATCTCAGCCATTTGAAAACCAATTATCATCAAATAAATGTTGAATCCTTCTTAAAATTACATGCTCTTTCATATTTCATAAGAGGCTTTTCATTATCTCACTTAGGAATGTTCAAAACATGAATCCCCACCTCAACTAGTACTGTACAGTCCCTTTAACTTCATTTATAGAACAAAGATACATGCATTAAAAGTACATTTGTGATAACCATGTAATCATTATGAGAATGATTTTTTTCTTTGACGTCACATGATATGTACATGCATGTAATATATTTTCAAGAAAATGTTTACAAACAGAACTCAACAAAATTTTTCTTTTTAATAAAACATGCACATTCCCTTGACTTGTTTACCAACACATGCTAAGGGCAAAATCATTCCCCCGCTCTCTGTAAGAGGAAAGTCAAGTGCCATTCATTATGCTACAAAAGTGAAAACATGTTAATTGCTGTACTTATCACTTGAAGTCACAAAGTTTTTTGTTTTTGTTTTTGTTTTTGTTTTTGTTTTTGTTTTTGTTTTTTTTTTTCTCATCCAGCAATGGCTGCACCAAAAGTTCAAAATTCCCAACTTTTTTTACTGGATTGTCTGATTTCCTCAAAGTTTGTTGATGTGTTCTACTATTGCTGTATTCCCTCATTTCAGTTTTCACATGGGTTTCATTCTCCTTTAAGTTTTCACATGCAGAGTTTGGAATGCTGATAAAGAGCAAGCTTGTTAGCAGGTCCTCAAAAAAAGGGGGAAAAAAAAGAAAGAAAGATCTGCCTATTGGCATACCTACACATCCTATTCCTCCTAGAGGTTTAATCTTTACTGTCATTCCTCTGGCTCAATTCTGCTGTGCACACACAATTTCCTCCAATATCAAAAGGAGATTTCCCTTGTAAAAATAGGACAGAATAACAGGCAGAGAGGCAAATTACAGTGCATGGTGTTGTCAACAGCACCCTGATAGATAATTTTCCCGCAAATCAGAATGGGCGGACAAAAGCAACACCAGACTCGCACTCCAAATTCCAGGAGCGTGCGATACCGTCACCTCATCAATTTGAGAAATTACGGGATCTCCGCTCACGTGCCCTTTTGACATGCAGGGAATACATACGTACGTTGTACGTGTATGTATTATCTCTTTCACCAATCACTTCTATGTATTTTATATTCTTGCTTCCCAAAGGAATTCAATCAAGTACCTTCTACTCACAGGACTTCAGGACTCACACATGAAAGATAACAAACTAAATTTGTACACGTATATCACAGAAGCATCTTAACCCGTTGAGGACGGTTTGATTTTGCTACAACACGCATTTCCCATCTAGACACTTGCCCAAGTATACTAAAGGACTTGTCATCAACAGGATAATAATATCACTACACATACATTGTTGTACACTACCGCTCCAATTTTTCTTTTTCTTTTTTTTTGTTTTCGGGGGGGGGGGGGGGGTGTATCGGTTAAGAAACAGAAGGATATAGCGAAACCCCATTGTGCTGTACACACTATCCAAAGTCCCCGGCACTGCAAGGGTTAACCCTTTGTGTCAGCACTGTAAAGTGCTGATTGGCACAGAAGGCCCCAGTGGTAGCTGTTTGGCACAGAAAGCTCCAGTGCTGCTTTGCACAGAAAGCGCTAGTGCTGTATAAACAATGTCCATTTGAAGTCCCTGGTATAGATGGAATAATGACACAACAAACACAACTCCAGCTGAGATCTACAATTCAATTCAATTCAATTCAATTCAATTCAATTCAATTCAATTCAATTCAATTCAATTCAATTCAATTCAATATACAGATAGATTTATTCACAATAAACAGAATAATGACACAACACACACAACTCCAGCTGAGATCTACAGTACAATTCAATTCAATTCAATTCATTGGTATAGGTTTATTCACAACTAGACTCGGAATTTGTCAACACTGACAAATTAGGTGATCCGATCTATTTGGAAATCAACGATTCAAATCCTGATCCCAATAGGCATGGCCATAAATGTTTCATCTGCGTTTAGGGGATATTTGCCGTGTGATGTTTGGATTCTCATTTAGAAAAGGGAGTCAGACCTGCCATCTTTGGTACCGAATTCCGTATACACTAACGAAGATACAGAATGAAGTATATTTGACCTTTGACCCCACTTTCCACAGCCAAGATGGTATCTGAGCAAAAAGTGGTGATTTCGTGAAATGATCCTTGTAACATGGTCTTTGCGTGTGCAAAATATGGGAAAGATAGGACATGTATTTAACAAGATACAGGATGAAACATTTATGACCTTTGACCCTAATTTACATACCCAAGATGGTGTCCGATCAAGTAGTTGTTATTTTATGAAATAATGTACGTGACATGAACTAAACATGTGCAAAATATGGGGGTGATAGGGGCTGTTTTTCTTGAGTTATTGCAAAGAAAGTTGCAGAAAGAAAGAAAATCTCAATACATCGAAGATAAGCTTTAATTTCAACCAAGTTTTTTAACGTGATCCCGACATCGTATGAAAAAACAATGTGTACAGTAATGATAGTGCAAAGTCTCAGCTACAACATATTAAAATCAGGGAGAAATTCACGGAAGCATAAGTGAGCTAGTGCTCGAAAAAGATAGTCATGTCAATTTTCATTTGCAGAAAAAACTGCACTCCCATAGAGATAACACGTCATAAGAAAGATAGAGAAAGAAGTACATATGACATTTGACCCCACTTTGCACAGACAAGATGGCATCTGAGCAAAAAGTAGTTATTTTGTGAAATGATTCTTGTAACATGGTCTTTACGTGTGCAAAATATGGGAGAGATAGAACGTGTATTCACCAAGATACAGGATGAAACATTTATGACCTTTGACCCCAATTTACATATCGAAGATGGTGTCTGATCAAGAAGTTGTTATTTTATGAAATAATGTACATGGCATGAACTAAACATGTGCAAAATTTGGGGGTGATAGGGGCTGTTTTTCTTGACTTATTGCAAAGAAAGTTGCAGAAAGAAAGAAAATCTCAATACATCGAAGATAAGCTTTAATTTCAACCAAGTTTTTTAATGTGATCCCGACATCGTATGAAAAAATTGAGGACACATTTCCGATAGCCCAAGGTCTCAGCTACAACATATTAAAATCTGGGAGAAATTCACCTTAGTGTAAGTGAGCTAGTGCTCGATAAAGGTAGTCATGTCAATTTTCATTCCAAGAAAAACTGCACTCCCATAGAGATAACACGTAAACTGGTAAAATTTGACAACATTACTTTCAATCCGTTTTTACGAGGTGATAACGTCATCCAGTCAAAATTTTGTAATTAAACTTTTAAAAGAACATTAAATAAGCTACAACATACTGAAATCTGGGAGAAAATTAACAAAGGATAAGTGAGATACGCTCGAGTGAACTTGAAATTTGATGACGTCATTTTGAAAATTTAATTTTTTTATTTTATTAAGAAATCTGATATCTTTTAATCATTTTTTCAGCATCGTCAACCCATGAAATGACATACAACTCATCAGCTTTCAGAATATGTAAAGAAAATGGGGGGTCACCGTCCATCCTGACGAGTAAAATCGGATTGAAAATTGGCGGTTTTTTGGCATAGTTGCACTGCATATCGCCATTGACGCGTGCGCGGATTTTCAACTTTGACGGGCCTGTATGACGTCATATTGAGTCGGATTGACTTGAAACTTGGTAGAAATATTCCTTGACATTTCAGACATCAGATCAAAGTGAAAAAACGGGAAATTTCTATTGTATATGAGCTGTGCGTGCGTATATGTGCGCGCGCGTACGCGTCCGTCCGATTTTTTCAATTTTTCAAAAAATGCTCCAAATGGTCTGAAACGTATGCAAAAAAAATTTGAGCGCGATTTGAGCATACAAATATTTCAACGCGCGCATACACGCACGTTTTAACGATGCGATGAATTTTGAAAACATGAGTAGAATTCCCTTGAATTGAAATTTACGTGACGTAAATTTCATTGAAAAATTCCATTCCATTAATGAGATATGATTGAAAATGTGTTTTCATATAATGACGTCATAGTGACGTCACGGTCGACTGATCACTACGATTTTACTTGACCCGTCGTCTTTGGGACATGATACGTACATGGTATGATTTTGACATTGATAGGAAGAGGACTTTTTGAGCTAATCGATACACAAATTTTGTCCAGAAATAAAGAAGGAAAAAGAATCCGTACAGATACAGAAGGTGATCCGAAGGATACTCGGATCACCTAATAAAACAAGAACATGCAGCTCAAAAGCTGGAATTGTTCATTTTACAAAACAAATGAAATACCATTGCATCAAGAGTATGGTGCTAATGCTACCAGAGTCAAGCGCTGAACAATCACATTCACATTTTGTCGTAAGTCTCACTTGCAAAAAGGATACTCAGTACCTCTACTCTACAAACTTAAAAACATAGTACATGCACTGCATCAGGAAGCAAACAAATAAATTCTTTTATGAATTTTGGGCTTAACCTTGCTAATTGTATTTCTAAAGAGTATACTCCTCTTTCTGAGTATGTTCAATGTTGCTAGTCGTAGCCGAGTTTTCCCTGCATGAAATGTGTTTACAATGTACAGATTTGTATCAATCAGGGAAAGAACAAGTCACTGAAAAAGGAGGAAAAACAACTTCTAACAAAAAATGTATCCAACTGATAAACAGTCAGTGCTTAAACGTAGCTATAAAAAGCAGTAAGGTCACAGCTGATCAGCTGTGAGCATTTGTTGCCATGGTTACTGCAATACTGCAACTTTCAGTAATTGCAAACATCTTTGACATGAAAAAGGCCCAAGGGAAGTCCATACACTTGAATTAATAGATGCCGGTAGTTGTTAGTTTGTCAGAGGCCTTCATCAGCCTCTCCTTGTAAGACTCTCTGACAGAAGGGAAGGTACAATGTACAGTACAGCAATTTTCTGATACTGTAAAAGTGGATATTTTCACGCGACTAATTCTTCGCGCTCAGCGGGATTAGAAGAGTTTCGCGTGTTTACAATTCCGCGGAATCAAGATATCAACTACTGAAACATATGGCAAGCAAAAATTTTCGCGTGTTTTTATATTCGCGCTAGTTTCTGGTTGCGCGAAATGCGTGAAAATTTCAACACCGCGAAAATTTCCACTTTTACAGTAATGGAGTATACATGTCTTGTCACACAAGCAGGTGAATGGTCTACAAGTATACAATGTGCTCTTGGTACTTTCAAGGTGTAGTCACTATGCACTGTTGTTCAACACTGACACAACAAAACATGATTGGCAGTGTTTCCTAATTACAAACTCTACATTAGTTTGAACACTTTCTGACCGCTCACGCTCATGCTCATGCTCAAAACAAAACAAAAAACTTCTTAAGCCACTTAACTCAGGGCTGGCAGCTCAAATAAATGAAAGAAAATGCAGCAAAGTCATACTGTGCAATTTGATATTATGAACAACAGATAAGGGATATGGCTCCCCCTCCATTTTAAATGTAGGTCAATCAAACCAGAATTACAGATATTCAGCATTTGATATGAACATGACCCCAATTTCTAGTGTAAGCCTTTTCCAATGATATATTGAACTGGACTGAGATTTCATCTGCCATCATCCACATGAAATGTTATAAATTTCTGAGCAAGGAAAGTTCTGCAACAGGCCAAAGGTAGAATGTCTCTACTACAGAATCTATGGTCATAGATTTATTCAAATGATTGTGTGTTATTAAGCCCTTGACTTAAAAGGGATTTCCTATATAATTTTCTTATATTTTTGGTCTTTCTTTTTGGGTAAGTAAAATTAATGTTCAGGCACATGTTCTGCAACAATTCAAAAATATGCTTGCCTGACCGAGCAAGCTGTAAATGAAAGTTAAAATGTACCACCCTGCATAATGGCAAATGTTATTGAAAACACAGGCAGAACTTGCTACAATTTAAAGCAAGCTAGAAACACCAAAATCACAAAATTTGTGCATGAATATATGTAGTCTCCACAGTAAACGTGTTGGTACATTGTAAATGCCCACAAAACAAAGCCATGGGCACTACATTACAACTCACACTAATTTTATTATGATAATTATGATCTTTTTTATTATTTTTTTACCCTAATAACACATTGGTACTATACCAAAAACATCATATCTTGAACTGCTTATTCTATTCAAAATAATTCTCTGACTCATCCAATATGGTGAAAACTTTACAATGGAATCAAGTGTTTTCCATAACTTTTTTCAGTATTAAAAGCATGATGGGATACAACATACCAGTACCCTTCATGATAATGCAGTGCACACAAAAAGCACGATGGGCAAAGATCAGGCAATCCTAGGCATAAAAACCCTGGAGGAATCCATTTGCGTGACTTCTCTAACAATCCCTAATTCTCGAGCAGCCCCATTCTCTTCCATCACGTACAGTAGCTCTAGCAGAGGTGCCGTGGCATTCTCTCTCTCAAATTTTGGGCTGAATTGCTTTGAAATCAAGAGCACTAATTGATGTATTGCCCCCCTAGCGACTACTCCACCGAAGCCCCGCAAGCATATTCTCTGCTCACGTACTACCCAGATGATGCATTAAGCTCCACAAAGCATCTACACAACCACTTCAGCTCCTTTCCATCTTCCTGGCACCGCAGGCAAGACTCAATGCCAAAGCTGAGATATCGAATCTTACGGGCATGAATGCTCCAACATGAATGCTCCAACACAGTTCTGAGGTCATACAGGCCTATTTACTATACACCTTTCTCCATTAAATTGCATGCAGCAAGATGGACAAAAATATCTCATAAAACAGATCCAACAAACAAGATTTAATCTGGTTTGACATTGAAGAATGCAACATGTTGAAGCAAATTGCCTGCTTCTTGAGTATGGTCAAATTGGTTTGACAGATACTTGAATAGGTGTTGCTATGCAGCACCCTTCTTTTTTGACCTTTAATAAATGGCATTTAAATGCGTCCCAATCTCATCCATTTGTGAATATCAGCATATTAATATCGTTGTTGAGAGGTGGGGAATTGAAGAATGCAATGCCAATTAAATCAAAGTTCTCAATAATATTCCTGATGCTCTTGCCGCTGACAGTAAATTTAAGCTTGTTGACTCGATTTAGGGTTTCAGTTCTGATGTCATTTGAGATACAGTCAAACCTGTCTATAGCGGCCACCCAAGGGAAACGAAAAGAGTGGCCGTTATAGACAGGTGGCCGCTATAGACAGGTTATCCAGCTTTGTGTGCATTGCCTATACCATGTACATGTATCATCGTTGTATAAAGTACTTAATGTACATGTACATGCGTACGTATGCACACGTGTGTTTCATGCATTGAACCATGCCGGTGTTTATGAAATTGTTGCACAGTAGCATGTGTACAGTCGTGAAGACAGCAATAACACTAGTGCATTATTATGACTGAATTTAGGAATGCAGCGGTGGCGATCACTTAACGTTGCCCACGAATGACTGGCACGGCCACAAATCAGAAAAACATGCTGAATTACCGGCTCTGTGGCCGCTATAGACATGTTAAAATCTGCCGAGGGAAACAAAATTTGTGGCCGCTGGCCGCGTTAGACAGGTGGCCGCTATACACAGGGTCTTGAAAGGACAAGTTCACCTTCATAGACATGTGAGTTGAGTGAATGCAGGTAGAACACATCAGTGAGAGTTTGAGCAAAATCGGACAATCCGTTAAAAAGTTATGAATTTTTGAAGCTTCTGCTCAGCCACGGCTGGATGAAAAGACTACTATAGTTTGTGATGTCACATGAGTACAACGATATAAAGAAAGAATAAAGAAAATTAAACACATTTCCATTTTTCTAGCATAACAAAAGAACACTCAACTTCTCTCTTTCAAAAGGCAGGGGGAATAATATTACCCTTAACATACGTCAGTAGCAAGTCGAAGAACTGTGCACTTTATTCAAAAAGTAAAGTTTTGTAAAATTCTCTTTTTATTTTCCTTATATAGTTGTACGCATGTGACATCATACACTGTAGTAGTCTTCTCTTCCAGCAGTGACTGCGCAGATACTTAAAATATTCGTAACTTTTGAACGGATTGTCCAATTTTCCTCAAACTTTCACTGATGTGTTCCACTATAAATATTGCTGCATTCTCTCAATCCTTATGTATATGAAGGTGGACTTGTCCTTTAACAGGGCTTTTCTCTCGGGGGGGATTTTACAGTGGCCGCTGTAGACAGGTGGCCGCTATAGACAGGTGGCCGCTATAGACAGGTGGCCGCTAAGGCAGGTTTGACTGTATTTTACAAACTAGAAATGTCGCTACGGCGACTGATGCCTCCGCCATAATGCATGATTCTCCCAATAGGTGTATAGTACAATGTCTTGACAATGTGTGATGACAGTTTCACATAAGTGGCAAAATATCGAAATAACAGGTTTGTCAGAAATATCTTGAATGTTCACTTTCCACGAACTGGGTTTGCTATAATTGTCTATTAAAGAGTGCAGGTACACATATTTGGGGAATTGAAAATTTTTACTTGACTTCTGACCGACCTTATTATAAGTTTATGCATTGAGTATAATTTTCAAGGTATGAAGAAAGAGTGTAATTACAGTACAAAATATATTTTTTTTTCATTTAAACCTGACCTTTGACCCTTAACCTTTGACCTTTGACCTTCTGGCTGGAAATTTCCAAGAGAATCTCCATCAAGTAATACATATGTACATATTATATTAAACACTTTTAAAACTAATAATGCAATCATTGCATATACTAGTATACATGTATGAGGGAAATACAGTAGTAACATTTTGAGTTGACCTTGACCTTTGAACCCCTGACTATTGACCCATGACCCCTAAATTCCCTAGATAATCCCTGCCAGTCAGTACATGCATATGTACCATGTTCCATGAAGATACATTGAACCATTTGCGAGAAAAGTGATATTGCAACATTTTCACCTAACCTTTGACCTTTTGACCTTTGACCTTATGACATGAAACTCTCTCTGGAGAATCCTTACGCAGTAGTACATGTCTACACTAAGTTTCAAGAAAATAACTGCGGGCATTGCATAGATATGGGGGAAATAGCAACATTTTTAGCATTTGACCTTGACCTTTTGACCTTTGACCTCTTGTCAATGTCACTTGAATCTACTCAACTAATTGTCATATCATACATCATCCTTGGACCAAGTTTGGTGAAAGCTGCTTCATCCAGTTTTGAGTTATCACATAAACAGATAAATTTTAGGATTTGACCTTGATCTTTGACCTTTGACCTCTGTTCGATTTCACTGAAAAACTAATCAAGTAATTGTCCCATCATACATCATCCTCCAACAAAGTTTGGTGAAATTTGCTCCATACAGTCTTGAGTTATCGCGTAAACGGATACAATTTCATGATTTGACCTTGACCTTTGACCTTTGACCTTTAGCCGATTTCACCCAAAATCTTATCAAATCGTTGCCCCATCATACTTCATACTTGGACCAAGTTTGGTAAAATTCCAGTAAATATTACTCAAGTTATCGCGTAAACGAAAGCGGACGGACGTACGGACGTACGGACGTACGGACGTACAGACGTACGGACGTACGTACGGACGTACGTACGGACGGACGGACAACCCGAAAACATAATGCCTCCGGCACCACTTCGTGGCGGAGGCATAATTACAGGGTCTGAAAAGGGTCTGAAAAAAAAAAAAAACACAAGCTACTGTAATATACATGAAGCTATTACAAAAGAGCCTGACCTGAATTTGTGCTTTGCCTGAAAACTAGCATCCCGCTATCAGACAGACAGAGAAACGATACCATAGATTTCCAGTGAGTTTATTTTGACCCCAGAAAAAAATATCAAGATGTTATTTTCAGTACAAAAGGGGAGTGTATTCTTGTGTGATACAATATATGCGGTTGTTGGTGTTTTTTTTTTCTTTTGTTCTGTTTAAACTCTGAGGTGTATAAACTTGAAGATTTCAACAATGTTGGGAGACATTTCTTCAACCATGCAAAATTGTGTGATGTTTGCAAAGGGATATCTGACCTTTGAGATTCAGTCATCTACACTAGATATGAAGTTATTTTTGTCCTGTGGCATCTACTCTACACTCCGCTCACTGAAAATAGCAAAATATACCATTTTTTCATCACATACAATTCAGCTTCCTACATGATAGCAATTCAGCTTCCTACATGATAGCAAATCAGCAAAGGAGATGTTTAATTGACTATGCATTCAAAACTATCATGTATGTATTTGTTCGACTTAAAGTTGACTTAAATAGTGCATGATTTTGGTATGGTGGCAGCTGATTAAAAACACTTCATTTTTCTTGCTGTCTCCACAATCTATTACATTTATGTTGTCAATTTGAATTAACTGTATACGCCAAATATTTCGCAAGGATTTTATTTTTGTGAATTTTGCCAGTCAGGTGCTATTTGCAAAATTAAAGACATGCAAAAATATTGACTCTGATCCCAATGTGAATGTGACATACACATGTACACTTCTCCGTTCAGTATAGGACTCCGCGATCGCGAATTTAACCACTTGAGAAATCGTCGGGATTTCCGATTCGCAAAAATTTAGACTCGCGAAATATATGGCTAATAAAGTATATTATCTGTGCCTTTGTCTGGATTTTTTTTTTTATTTGTTTGAATGAAATAAATATGAACTGAATTGAATTGAATTGAATTGAATTGAATTGAATTGAATTGAATTGAACTGAATTGAATTGAATTGAATTGAATTGAATTGAATTGAATTGAATTGAATTGAATTAAATTAAATTAAATCAAATCAAATCAAATCAAATCGAATTGAATTGAACTGAATTGAATTGAATTGAATTTTCCTTCACAAACTTCCCAAAGAGGACACTCACCTTCTAAACAGCGTCCTTTGAATAGCACCCTCTGTTCAAGGCGGAATTGATGCATGGGCTCGATGGAGGAGAAGTTGACTTCGCGTGAGATGGCTTTGCATTTGAGGATCTTCTTTGGCACCCTGGCTTCGTGTTCCCCATCCGGAGCTGATCTGAATTTGATCATTTCAGTCGGAGATGGAAGGACATAAAAGATTCATGGGTGTTGTTCATGTTTTTTTTTCTCTCATTTTGCCTGGCTTAGCATTTCTAGAATTACACTGTTCATTTCAGCCTACTGCAACATTCTTGACAGGTGGAAGAGCCTATCAACTGTCAGTGATACGAAGACTCTAATATGACAGAAATGCCCCAAAGTTTTCTTCCTAAGTATGAAGTTGGTCAGATAAGTGCAAAAGACTGCAAAAAATGCATAAAAAAATGCATCATTTGTTTAATAATCAGAGATTGGCCACACACTCACTCACACACACATACACACACAAACACAAAGGATAATGAGCAACAGGTATCCAATTGTACAAACATTTTGACCTTCTCGCTATAAAATAGCTTTTAAAGGGATGATATAATTTTGGCTAAAAAGTAAAATTCAGATTTTAACTCTATGGATGATAACTAGAAACCACAACCTATCAGGGATCTCGCCAGCGTATATCACCCTTGTCGGCCCCGACAAGCGTGCGGTTTGAAGAAGCAATTGCCGACAAGGGTAAAACTTGCCGACAAGGGTAACACCACGCGTGAACTTGCCGACAAGGGTAACTTGCTTGACGAGCTAAGTTCGGACCAATTTCTCGCCTTTTTCAGTCTTTATTATCTGGCTAGAAAAGATGCTAGATGTTGAAAGCAGCAGCAGTTTACATACTTATAATACAAGCGCAAAAATTTATCACAACAACGCGGCTCAACACAACAGAGCGACGTACTAGCTGATACACACCACATCACACACTTGCTCACTCACATGCGCTCTGATTTGGGATCCACACACACATGCACAAGCACCCAGCCGGCCACTGCCTGCGTGTACAACGGTACAGTGTATTGTGAGAGGGAGAGAGAGGACGGAAAGAGAGGGTCGGAGGCCGAAGGAGGCTGAGGAAGGCTGACACGTGCTCGCTTGTTGTCACGCTTGCTGTCGGGTTACGCAAAAACAAACGATATGAAATGCATGCCCCCCTCCGCCAAAGGTTGTATTTTTTTTTTTTTTTTTGGCTGCTTTGGTTTGTTTGTTAGTTTGTCTGCCTGTCTGTCTCTCTATTCGCAAAATAAGTCAAAATTTGGGAACAGATTAGGATGAAATTTTCAGGAACAGTTACAGTTGGTTGGTAAAATGGCGCAAGGAACTATTGATGATTAAATTTTGATAGTGAGCAGGATTTATAATACCATCGAAATTCACCGCCAGGATCCAGGATTTTAAGACTTTGTTTCGTATATTTGAAAGGATTCGTATCAATTCTTTAGGAAGCTGGCCATCGGCAATGATGCAAAATTAGATGCGTTCAAAGCATTGCCGCAGAGAGAAAATTACATGTAACTCCATTTTTCGTTTAAAAAAAGAAAAGAAAAAAGAACGTGCGATGGAGTAAGCAAATGCAAATTGTTATTTAGGTTTTGGTAGTTTCAGTGGGTTATGCGTTCCATTTTAGCCTTTTCAATTTCCATGGATTTGTAAACGTCATTTGTGAATATTCCATTTTCCTTCTCCGGGCCGAAATTTATAGTAATTCTGTCATGATGGTCTTTCAAGTTCAACGTACGTAATGCTCCACGTGCTTCTGGGTTGGTTTGTTAAAAGGTGGGTTAGGGGGCCTTCATGGACAGAAAATAAATGGCTGATCATTCATCAATATTCCCAGTTGGTTTACATGCTATGTACACGCTGTTTACGACTACTGAAGCAAGGTGGCAGTACGCGCGACATTCTTTATCTGACACCTGGCTTTCGTGGAAATTTCCACAAGCCATGATATCAAGTTTCCCCACTGCTTGAGGTCGTGCTTTTTTTTTTTTATTCCTCATTACGAACATCAATGTTTTTCAACTTGAAAAGTGTAGATAATTTGCTTCGAGGACGTGTTTCTTTCTTTTTTTTTTTTTTTTTTTCATTGCAGCATCGGTAACATTTTGTTTTGTTCATCGTCCGTGCATGGCAGGGGTTCATGGGAGGAGAACGATAAGAATGACTGGGGAGAAAATAAACTGAAAGAAGGAAGCATCTTTAGAGCGAGCTGTCTTTGTTTTTCTCTACACCAGCATCAGTTATCGCCACCAAGGTTCATTTTTTTTTTTCGTTACTCCGACAGATTAATGATAAAATGATGCTAGATTCTTTATTCTGAAGGTTCGTTAATCCAAAAATGATTAAGAAAAAATGTCCGTTCATTTCACGACGAAATCAGTTTTGTTATTTCGAACGTTCTGCAAGTGAAATTTCGGAATAAAACGACGGCACAAAACAGCGTGTTTTCGTACTCTAAGGGTCTGTTATTCCGACAGAAGTAGTTATGATGAAATAATAAATTGTAGATTCTTTATTCTGAAGGTTCGTTAACCGAAAATTGAATAAAGAAAAATGTCCGTAAATTTCAAAACGAAATCAGTGCGTCACTTCAAACGTTTTGCCAGTGAAATTTTGGAATAAAACGACTGCCCCCAAACGGTTGCAGTTTTCTTACTCTGAGGGTTCGTTACTCCGACAGATTAATGAAAAAATAATGCTAGATTCCTTCTTCTGAAGGTTCGTTAATCAAAAAAAAAAAATGATTAAGAAAAAATGTCCGTTCATTTCACAACGAAATCAGTTTTGTTATTTCGAACGTTTCTGTCAGTGAAATTTCGGAATAAAACGACGGCACAAAACAGCGTGTTTTCGTACTCTATAAGGGTCTGTTATTCCGACAGAAGTAGTAATGATGAAATAATAAATTGTAGATTCTTTATTCTGAAGGTTCGTTAACCGAAAATTGAATAAAGAAAAATGTCCGTAAATTTCAAAACGAAATCAGTGCGTCATTTCGAACGTTTTGCCAGTGAAATTTGGAATAAAACAACTGCCCAAAAAAACAGTTGCACTTTTCTTACTCTTAGGGTTCGTTACTCCGAGAGATTAATGATAAAACAATGCTATATTCCTTATTCTGAAGGTTCGTTAATCCAAAAATGATTTTAAAAAATGTCCGTTCATTTCACAACGAAATCAGTTTTGTTATTTCGAACGTTTCCGTCAGTGAAATTTCAGAATAAAACGACGGCCCCAAAACTGTTAGTTTTCTTTTACTCTGAAGGTTCGTTACTGCGAAAGAATAACGATAATACTTTAGATTCTTAATTCTGAACGATCGTTAATCGGAAAACGATAAAGAAGAAATGAAAACGGTTATAGTTTTCTTACCCTCAGGGTTCGTTACTCCGACAGAATAATGGCAAAATAATACTCTACATTCTTGATTCTGAATGATCGTTAATAGAAAAATTATAAAGGAGAAAATATTCGTTTATATCCAAACGAAATCAGTTTTGTTATTTCGAATGTTCTGCCAGTATAATTTCGGAATACAACAACGGCCCCAAAACGGTGTTTTCTTATACTGAAGGTTTTTTATTCTGAAACAATAACGATGATAGATGATAGATTCCTTTCTGAAGGTTCGTTGATCGGAAAATGATAAAGAAAAAATGCTTGTTAATCTTCGAACGAAATCAGTTTTATTTTGAACATTCATCTGTAGTACCGACCTTTGGTGTTGTTGTTGTTTTCGATTACAAACCTTCGAAGTACTCAGTAATGAATCGTTTCATTTTATGATTAAACAAACCTTCGGAATAATGACCATCATTACATTTAAAATTGTAGGATATCTCTTTGATGTCACGGCCAAACTACCGCAGTATACCAAGAAAGGAAAGTGCAACGATGTCCCGAAAGTTCTCGATCGCTTCTCGCGCATCTGCATGCAATAGGCCTACCACGTAGTCGAGCAGACGGCGAGAAAGCAACACGGCGCGCGTTGTTGCGATGCAGAGGCGGCTAATTATTGCAACAGTGAAACAGGAAAGGCCTAAAAGAAATCGGAACCTCCACCATCGGCACCTACTTCTCTTTCATTTACCGGTATTATTTAGGAACTGCCGCTAACATAAGGTATGGAGTTTCTGCACTGTTTCTGTGAGAATATGCCCCTCACAACGTTCATTACATCTCCGTGAGAATGTCGCATTTAGTGGCATTTTAGCGGCGATTTATCTGTGTTGTATTGAGCATTAGCGAAGGCTTCCGCGCTTCGCGTACCCACCCCCAGAACAGCGCGCATAAATGCCGACAAGCGTGAAGAAATTCCTGGCGAGAACCCTGAGTAGGAAATATCAAAAGCATGCAATTCTAAGTGGAAATGAAAGTTTATTTGATAAAAATAATGGGTTTTGAAATATGGAAAAAAAGGTAAAGCAAAGTGATCCCAATAAAAAACAGGGTCCATCTTTTATTAGGACCTCATTGTTTTTCGGATATCTCGGCCATTTCAAATCCAATTTTTACCATAACTTTGCATACCTCTTGAATAGAATTGTATCGTCGCTGGGGCAACAAGACCTCGTATCTACAAAATGTCAAATGTTCAGGAGAGCAAAAAAACATGGAAGCCAAAGCACTGTATCCAACGGGATAGACATTACTTTGAAATGCCGTGGTGCCTTCATTTTTGGGGTGAAACGTCTAGGATTTGGACAGGACATCACATAACTGATTATCGGACCATTAATCCAAAAAAGTCATTTTCACCAAAATTGCAGATACAAGGTCTTGTCACCCCAGTGATGGTATGCTCTTTGATATCTCATAAGTGGTTTCTAGTTCTCGTAAAAAGTTAAAATCTGAATCCCAATCTCAACCAAAACTATATAATTCCTTTTTATGGCTTGCTCCTCACATAAAGCTATGGGGTTGTATACAGCTGTTTTTCTTTAGCTGTTTTTTTTAGCTGTTTTTGGCTCCTCTTCTGAATAAATAAAAACACACATAAAAAGAATTAAAACAAATTTATGTAAAATGAAATGCATACCATGTGGCACAGAACTTGACAATGATGATGTGCAAGTACATTGTATGCCAACCATCAGATAAACATATATATGAACTCAGAAGAAAAACACAACCAGTTAAAATCTGCATGTCTGAGCATGCACAGTCTGGTTTACCACATACTGCACAGTGTTCATGCTACAAAAATGAAGTACAACTATGTAGCAAGTTCAATTTCTCATGATTTGTTCTATCCCAATGTCAGCAGAGGGCTTAAATATAATGGCAATTGGGCTGGACACAACAACGTTCAATCACTCTGAGACTCCCTGTATACTCCCTGTAGACAGAGTGCAATGTTTTTGGGACATAAAAACAATGTTTGCACATCCAATACACAATATTATTCATTGAATAAGAAAGTTCTGCAGAGCAGGTACTAAAGCCCGTACATTTTGTTTTTAGCTGTTTTTGTTTAATGTCGATCATTACTTTCCACATGCTACTCTTCTTTGTTTATGGTGAGAAATGGATGCTGAATGATCAAGCTTCACAGGGATTAGTACTCTTCAAAGAAATTAGGGTGTTGTAATTCAGTACGAACATACTGATTACAGGAATTAAAGGGATGGTACAGCATTGGTGGAGACGAGAATTGGGCTTTTAACTTTTTGCAAGATACCAAGAAAACACCTATGAAATAGTACAGAGCATACCATTTTAAGAGGAATTCAAAGTTTATTTGATGAAAATTGGGTTTGGAATGACTGAAACATCCAAAAACAAAGTAAAACAAAGCGATCGTAATAAAGTGTGGGTCCCACACTTATTAGAATTGCTCTGTTTTGGATATCTCAGCCATTTCAAAACCAATTTTCATGAAATAAACTTTGAATTCCTCATGGAATTACATGCTCTTTCATATTTCAAAAGAGGTTTCTCATTATCTTACCAAAAAATGTTAAAAACGTGAAATTAGGTCTCAACCAAAACTGTACGATCCCTTTAAAGCAGGACAGAAAAACACATTTGACATCAGCAATTTATGTGTCATACGTTGTGTAGTACTTATTTCACAATCTTCAGCACATAAAACTGTAAGTTCAAAGTACTGTACCTGCTATATGCATCTAAGTTGACAAGCTGCTCAAATGATCACTAAAAACAAATTTGAGCTTCTTGTCAAACTCACATTTTTTTTTTACTTCAACACCATCTTATTGTGTAAGGAGTGCAGTAAGTAAACATAGCACCTCTCAAAATGGCTAATTTATACATGTTTCAGTAGAGTTAACCCGTTCCATACGAGAACCTGTTGGCCTGTGTACTACAAGTCTATGGGGATTTCAGAATTCAGTATGGAATGGGTTAAGAAGAACAGAGAGAGAGAGAGAGAGAGAGAGAGAAAGAAAGAGACAGACAGACAGTCAGACAGAAAGAAAGAGAAAAAAAAAAGACAAAGAGAGAAAAGAGATGGGGGCAAAAATGTTGGAATACTCACAAATCATCGTGTCCCTGCCACATAATCTTTCCAGAATCTGCATCTCTGAGATTCATCCAATTTCTGCATTGAGGATACGCTGGTCAAGGAAAAACTTTTCTTATGAAAATACACATTTTAAATACAATGTACATGTATGCACAGTTATAGTCCAGACAACTATATAGTAGGTGCCACTTCCAGTACATTGAACAAAATATGTGACCGTGCACCTCAAAACGAACATAAAGTCGCACACACTGATTTTGCGTGAGGACTGAAAATAAGTGAAATGGGTCAACCTAGCCGAACTTGACTTTTTCATATTTTCTGAAAGAGCGGGTCTTCTTTTACATTATGCTAAAATTTGGTATCATAAAACGGGCAGGAACGTGTGTTTTTTTAGCAGTTTATCTCGAACATTTTTGGTAGAATAGTGTGATTAGGTGTGTCTTTGGAATCCCTTTTTCATTTCTGAAAAACCTTGTCCACACTCTTCACTTTCAACTCTAATAACTTTTGAAAGGATAGTGCTACTGCTTTGAAAGTTGGCATTAATTATGGACAGAATGTGTTAATGATGCTTAATTTCAGTTTAATCTGATAATCCCTTCATTGTTGTTACTCTGGTGGTTTACTTCCTGTTTTTTGTCCCATTCATCGCACAGCCAGCACGGTTTGGTAAAGATTAAGCGCTTGAATAGACACTGTACTTCAGAGCCTCTTTTCTCAGTTCACACTTTCCTGAGTTTGTGCTTTCTTTCCAATATTTAGATAGGTTAGGAGAGTCCATTTGATTTGAGTTATACATCATTTTAAAGCTTAAAGTCTGTTTTTTCAGAATGTGGTCTCAACTAAAAATTCATGTCTGGCGACTTTTTGTTTGTTTTGAGGTGCAGGGTCACATATAATATTAAATGGGTGAGTCAAATACCGGTTAGTGATTGGCTAAATATAGTCACGTAAAGGAGGCCCATTGGTTATGTTCTCCCATGGGGAAACAATTTCACATAACAAATGACAAATGATATCAAACAACTGAATGATCATATTTTTCATGCAATTGCAATTTGCCTATTCCATACAATGTGAAAAAGAAGATGACCAATTATTGTAATGCGTACGAAAGTGTGATTTGAAGGACCCGCGCACAGTGAATTTGGTTCTGCGCGAGCGATCAAGTGCATTGTGCTGATGATTTGACTAATCCAGGATATAATATAACAGATGATGACTTTTGTTGTCGGGAACATGTACCAGACGTTCCATCCTCAGGGTTTGAAATATTATTTCAGGAGGCTATAAGTCTCGGGACTATAACCTCCCTCAATAGCATTTCAAACCTTTCTGGTGGAACATTCGGTACGTTCCCTCCCCTGCCAGTCATCATCTATATACTGTATACCCCATACATTTAGAGAGTCTATTGTTTGTTTGTTTTTTAATCGGGACATCTAAACAATTTCGCAAGTGGCTAAATTTGCAAACGTGGAAGACAGTAAACGTCACATATACACTTGTACTTCGTAGATCTTGTTCGTGTACTATGTGCTGTGTACCAGTACATCGGTGATGTACTTGTGATAGCATGCATGTTACTGTAGAGCACACTCCATGCCATGATCAGAGTTACTATTTTTGCTTCTTTTTTTTTTTTTTGTTCTTACATTTCTGTTTAGCACATAACTCTCAAAATTTTCAACAATAAAAACTTTGCAGTGAAGTACAGACTTGTACTGGGCCTATTTAAAACTAATACAATCATGGTCCTCTATTCATTGTAGGCTACTTTTTACATGCCAACTTTGGGAAAGTTATACACTGTAATTCTTTTATTTCTGCATAAAAACAAGCATGGTGAATGAATAAACTTAGTATTTCAAATCAAAACAAGCAAAAACAAAAACTAAATTCCAGCTTTTGACTCATGTTTACAGAGTCATGATTGTAATAAAAAAAATAAGTGTGCCAAATTCTGCACAGATTACTGTTTCTCGATGACTAGATTATGTCGGAGCTTGAAGTATTCATTGTGTGCACTGTTAGCATCATAGATCATCGATCAATCAAAAACATGGAGACATATTGAGTCAGATAGTGAATTGATTGCTGGCTTCCGTTTCTTCCACAAGCAAAGCATTTGGCATCACATTGATTTCTCAAATCGCTCCATCTATGATGGATGTTACCCTTCAGTTTCCATCTACCTGAAAATGCAGTAAAATGTGTTTTATGATGATGAATCGAAAGCATTCGGAAAGAGTGGGTGGGTGGGGGGGGGGGGGGAGAGAAAATGAATCACAATTAATCTGCTGAAGCACACTGCCAAAAACAGGCAGAGCTGTGCTTTCTGCATGGCCAAGGAACAAGAGCATTTTGAAATCAAATAATACAAAGCATACTATTGTATTTTTGCTTGCTTCAGTGGACTATTTCAACACATTTTACTGCAACATGCAGAATTCAAGGCAACAGTGCACACGGTACTGTATAAGCTGTTATTTTCATGAGCACGATGAGGGTTTGATTTTCGCAGATTTTGCGAATCACAGTTGGACGAATTTAACATGTGAGAATGTTTCCATGCGCTTTGTAAGCTCTGCATTACTGTTAAGCCTCGGTGTCAATTCGCGAAAACGACATCTCTAAAAAATGTCTATGACCTTGTCATTTGCGAAAATATCTGTACGCGAGAATAACAGTGTACATACAGTACATTGTGGAGCATGGGGGAGGGAGAAGTTTACACAAAGTGTACTCTGTACTTTTTTATTCATTATTTTCATCTATATGATCAACTTTCAGTTTTGCAATTACCCTTGTAAATCTACCAAACATTTGGGGTTCTTTTTCTTCTAAGCATGAGAACTAGTGCTCCTGAAAGTATCATCTCAAGTTCATTTAATATTTCAGGCATCATACACAAAAATCTCCCAAACCTTCTTCAAAGTTTGTACACTCTATTTAATACTTGCAACTGAAACTTTGCAAAGTCTGTCACATGACCATTCCTTTTCCTGCATGCACTTCTTCCGAAGCGCGCCCTTATCAGGATGCCATGTGCGCATTGTTTACCAAACAATCATTAGCTGTCAGACGGCACTTTCTTCTTCATTGCGCAGGCGCACCTGTGACCAACCTTAACAAGCTTATATCATCAAATGAGACTGGCTAAAGCCACCAGCCAAAGGAATGCCTCTTCTGGAGGCAAGCCTGATCAAGGGGGCCATTGGTAACATAATGTCCTTTTAAATATATTCCTTTAATTTACGTTTTTCGATATACAACCAAATTTGCTATCATCACTTGATGCCAAAAATTACTACCAAGAAATTGCACATTAACAAATCTTCATGATAAGCGTATCCAATAATTCCATTGGTTGGAGTGGCAAACTACTCGTACACTTTGTATGATACGCATATATTCTGTAGGAATGCAAAGCTGGCTACGAGCCCGAGCTCTCCCAACTCATGAATAATAATTATGTGTTGCAAACCCCAAATGGGCACCCAAAATAGACAGCTCAAATAGGCCCACTAGCAATTGTTCGCACTGATAACACCAGAAGGGTCTTTGAAAAAAGGTGACCCCAGCACATGATGTTCAGCACCTCGTGCATCTTTGGATGTTGTACTGCTCCTATTAAATGGAAAGCACAGGGCAAAAACACTACCAGGACATAAGGGAGAGATTAAGATCACTAGGGTAGAGTAAAATGCGCACAAAGACGAGTCAGCTGTGGGGCAAAATACCAGAGCATGTTGGCAATAATCACCCCCCTTAATCGGTTAGCGCCACTTTTTCATGAATAATTCCCAAAGATTCTACCTCGATTAGGTTGCTATTACAGGTGTTACGTTGTTATCATAGTACACTTGTACTTTCCTATATGATGGCATGGTAGATCAGGAGCCTTAAAGGGATAGTGCAGTTTTGGGTCAGAAGACACTCAAATGTACTGAAAGAACCGTCTTGGGCTTAAATGACTCAAAATCAATGACATCTCACCCAAACAAGAGACAAATCACTAGGCGAAGTAAAACTTATTCAGCCAGAGTCATAAACAAGGCTGAAATTTTCAAAAACTAGAGGATGTTTCAACTTGTGAAGGTCCATTAAATATCAATTGCATTGTGCACAATGAAGGCACCCATTTCTGACTCCAACAAATTGATTTTTAGGAATTTTTGGAACCATTTCATAAGGGATTCTGTAATGCTATAACATGCCCTGTACATAAAAAAAAAAAAAAATAAATAAAAAAATGGTCCACTTCCATTTCTAGATGGCAGATGAACAAAAAGATGAGCCCTCACTAAATATAGCACATTAAAGATGAACCACATAAGATGAGTCTGTCAAACTACTGCATGAGGAGCAAACCTGATGTGTAGCAGGCAAATTTTCTTTGTTGATGTGTAGCTCTGATCATTCTTGCCATCACTTTGTACCACATACGAACACAATGTCTTTATGACAGATTTTGGCACCACTTGTTGATCTTGCACATTATGCCAAAATAACACCATGGTCCCCTATGTACATTGTAGCTTTAGCCCCATGAACATTACATCCACATAAAACCCAGGAATTCAAGGTCTATTTGATGAAAAATTGGTTTTGAAATGGGCGAGACATCTAAAAGCAAAGTATTAAACAAAGCAATAAGAGGTACATGTAGGCCCCACCTATAGTAGGATCGCTTTGTTTTGGATATCTCAAAACTAAATTTACATCAAATGAACTCCCTATGAATTTCTCTGAGAATTGTATGCTGTTTCATATACTTAAATAGGTGGGTTTATATTTCAATTATCATTATCTCACAAAAGAAACCTGAAGACCAATTTCAACAAAAAATATAATCATTAAATCCCTTTTGTAAGGCTTTCTTGATTTTGCTACAAGTACTAAATCCACTGTTTGCTCAGGATCTACCGAAGTGTCATCAGCCAGGGGATTATGTCATCATATCATATAGGGTACATGTGACATACATTGTACAAAGCATGATTACAGTCTGTATGCACTAAAGTTATGGGATTGGATTAAAATTGCATTTTGTTGCCACTATGCCAGACAAGTACGCACTATGCAGTATATGATTGTACATCATGGAGGCTGACATAGGAACTGGCACGTCTGCCCTATGAAATTGCATAATTCAATAATATAATGACAATTACAAGTACCCGATACTTTTTGAGTTGTGACATAGACAGGGATATTTCCAGAGCTACCAAGTCTCACGCATTCTGAGTGAGACTCAAGCATTTAGGGGTCGTCTCACGATCTCACGCATGGCACCCATTTTTCTGAATTTTCTGAATTATCTGAATTTTCTGTTATTGGAATAAGTGAAACTTGGTTACATCAAAACTCCCCAGATATCTTTAATTTACCCAATCATAAATTAGTTAGGGCTGATCGTCAAGGAAAAAGAGGTGGCGGTGTTGCGTTTTATATTGCGCAAAATTTACAGTTCAAAATCCGTTCTGAAATCACGTTAAGATATGCAGAAACGTTATTTATTGAAATTGAGAACCCAATCTTTAAAAATGTTATTATAGGTTTAATCTATCGACCTCCTGATCTGAATTGTGAATTATTTTGTGATGAATTGGATTTATATCTCCATAAGATAGGTAATGAAAGTAAACATGTTTTTATTTTTGGTGATTTCAACATTAACTTTTCGCCCACATCCGATAACAATAATTCCCTTAATTTTATGCATTTAATGTATTCATATGGTTTTATGTCAATTATCAATAAACCCACCAGGATAAATCCACACTCGTCAACTCAGATTGATAATATATTTTCGAAAGTGTATAATAATACAATTATGGGGGGTATATTATGTTCTAAAGTTTCTGATCATTTACCAATATTTTCAATTTGTGAATGTAAAGTGGGTCGTAATAAATTACATGATAAAATATGGTATTATAAAGAGTCAAAACGTAATGTGGAATTATTGAAACAGAATTTATTTTTAGAGGAATGGACAGATATTTATAGTATTAACAATGTTAATTTGGCATATAAATGTTTTAATGATAAATTATTATATTATTATGAAAATAATATTCCTTTATGCAGAATAAAAATTAACCGAAATAAACCAAGAAATCCTTGGATTACAAAAGGTATTTTGAAATCCATAAAAAAAAATTTTTTGTATAAGTTACATATTCGTAACCCAACTGAATTTAATTTGAATATGTATAAAGTTTATCGAAATAAATTGACAAAATTGATTCGTTTATCCCGCAGATTATATTTTTCTGACAGAATGAAAAAGGTTTCTTCGAATATTAATGCAACATGGAAAATTATTAAAGAGGTCCTAGGTAAAAAGCCTGATTCTCCGCCAACGGATGATATCACATTAAACGGTATTAAAATAAATGATCCCAATATGTATGCTAATTCATTTAACTCATTTTTATTGTCAATCTCTATTTTCTTCCTTCAACTGCATCTTGCACTCTCACCTGCAACTGCACTGCACTGACCTGATCACCTTCCTCCAAGAGAGTTATGTCGTTGGACAGTCATTTTATGAGGCCTCCATCCATTTCAAGCTTAATCGCTTATGATGGTGGTCTCCTGCATTCAATTATCTCTGTTAATTACTGAAAAATACTGTATATTTTATTTCATGTTTCTGTGTATCAACATTGCTCAATGCAATCACCTATGTGAATTTATTTATGTACTGTTATCGATTTATTTCACTGCACTTGTTATTCTTTGTCTTTGTACTTTTTGAAGTTTGCATTCAAATTGCATTTGATTGAATGCAGAAATAAAAGCAAACAAACAAACAAAACCCATTTTTCTCACGCATCGGGCAAATCTGCAATTTGGGCCCATAATAAGGAGCATAGCTCAAAGGATTAAAGTGATAGTTACAATCAAAGGTATATTTCCCTTTTGTCTTTCAAAATAAGTAAAAAATAGTCACTTAAGTATGCACCTGATCGTACTAAAAAGCTCGTACCGTGGGAGGCCACGGGGGGGGGGGGGGGGGGGGGGGGGACCCCTCCCACACCCTCGCTTGCGCGCACATTCGCTCGCCAAGATGCTGAGTCATGAAAATCTCACTCATAAGAATTTTTTGAACTTGACATCCCTGTATTTCATGAAATGGCCTTGAGCTTTG
Organism: Diadema setosum; assembly: GCF_964275005.1. Classification (NCBI taxonomy): domain Eukaryota; kingdom Metazoa; phylum Echinodermata; class Echinoidea; order Diadematoida; family Diadematidae; genus Diadema; species Diadema setosum. The sequence continues at coordinate 10,033,888 of NC_092699.1, forward strand.
CAGCCCTGACGATCATTATGACTACAAAGGAAAAAAGAAGAAAAAACATCTTAGCATGCACAGACACATACACACACACACACACACAAATCATCAGTTCAGTGAATCAGCCCATTAAATTGCATAACTCTATCAAAGCTGACTGAATTTGCTAAAATGCATCATGAGGGCAAAAAACAACAACAAACAAATAAAAAAGGATTGGTATTGCATAATTCCGTGATCATACATGCTACACATCAGTACAAATTTTGAGGCATTCCTAGGATATCTTGTTGTAGGTCATAAATTCATTTTTTACTTGCATTTATACAGATATGGAAAATTTGATGCCTTCATATAAATTTTACTATCTGGTTTAAATTCTACTCACGAACATAACCACTGTAACCCTATTAAATCCTATTCCTCACATCAAACTAAACCTAAATCCCTATCACAACCCTAAACCCTACATCCTTGGAGAAATTCAGACCGGAGCAATTGTCGCCGAAGCAAATGTCGTGTTATTGTGTATGTCACTCCTTGTCAGATTGCTATACAGACCTACCACATAAATGTATAGTGTAATTGCAACCTAACAAGAAATGACCACTGAAGCGCAATGTTAGGCACTGTACCATAGCATTTCAAACAGTGTGTATCATCTTTGCTATTGAAATGGAGAACTTGTCGTACTGCACTACACAATTAACTCCCATTCCCCCACTTCCCACCCGATCCGTCTCTCTCAATGACAATATATTAGATTAAAGATCCCCAAAATGAGGGGAGGCTAGCCACGTGGCACCCATTAAATCCCACTTCTCCCCACCTGAGCAACGTTCCTCTTCAACCCATCTTCCACCCAATACTCCGTTGCTAGGCAACGAATGTGAAATGGTACAAGCTCACTGGAGGATCGTTATCTTGGTAGTAATAAATGTCTATACTGTAATAGGTAGGGTTCATACATGAAGATCCTAAAAGTGTTTCTATTATTTTTTATGCTTCGCATTTAACCTCGAATACTGGTCATGTGGTATACAGTTCTACACCTGGCAAGAAGACCCTGGAAATACAGCAGATCAACAAATACAGATTGTAGTGCAATTTGTGACTTTCTATGTCAAAGACCTTTTGCTCAACTTCACATCACCACAACTTGTGCTCAGGACATAAGTGCCCTATACACCATGGACTTCATGATAGTTGGTATGAATTACACTGTACACCAAGGGACACCAAACTCACTGGCCCACTACTGAAGTTGACTGAAGACTTCTATAAAATGTACAGGTACAGTTACTGTATTTTCAAGCTATTTAAAACAAAAATATCTCATTTGATACATCATGCAATTCCAGAGACCTAAAAGTTAATACAGATATGTTTCAGTGAATGATGACTTACATGTACAGTTGAACCTCTTGTATCCGGACAAGTCGGGACCGGGGCTCATCCGGTTAAGGGATTTGGCCGGATACGGGAGACTCAATGCTTTATACATACTTGTACATATACATACACATGTACTGATGTAGCCCATTGTAGCACCACATGTAGTAATCGTGTATACTGCAACCTTTTCATTGTTACACTCAGTAACAGACCCCAAAATAGAGGGTCGTGTTTGCAAGAATGAAATCATTTTCTTTTATAAATTCTTGGGATGATTTACCTAAATAATTATTAAGAAATGTATCAAGTATATGTAATTCATTTGTGTTTGTGTAGGAGTTCTCAAGGAGTTGGGAATCCCCCTTTCCTCCCGTAATTCTTAAAGAAAGATTAAAAAATCACGGCGAGACTGCGTCCGGATAATAGAGAGATCCGGATAAAGGGAGGCCGGATAATAGAGGTTCAACTGTACATGTAAGCACAACAATGACAGATATGAGAAAGCTGGTAAACCTTCAGAAACAATGATGCTGTTTATCATAAACTACAGCTTTCTGTCACTCTTGTGTTTTCAAAACGAACTTGATACAACATTGTATCTCAATAGCCGCACAGCATCTTGATAAAACTGATCGAAGTTTTCTACATTTGGATTATGATGAACTAAGGTTTGAAGTACATGTACATGTACATTGCACTCCCATTATTACGAGGTCCTCTGGACCAGCGGCTTCCTTTCGTTATAAAAATATCAAAATTTTGTGCTGTAGCTGAATACTAAAGTACGATGATAAATTTGAAACCTGAATTTCTAATCCTTCATTGTAAAAAGAATTTCATTATAACAGGAGTGTCTTGTATTCACTGTGATACATGCTGTAGTAATCATCAAATTATGAAAAAGAATTTTTTTATCACAACAATGTCCACTGTTACAACTACCATGGTAATCCTCATTGGTCATCATTATAATCACTGTTTAAAGTACAATGTATCATTCATAATGTAAGGAAGAATTTAGCCTACAAGATTGAGTGTAGTTGCTGAACTTTATGTTGGCCAAAATAAAGTGAGGAGACACCTTGTAGGTTAAGTTTTGCTCCCAATTATTGCTCCTTTGAAACAAGCACTGTCCAGCTGTATCTAGTTTCTCTTAAATAACTAGATTTTAATACTCATAATTAAATCAAAAGAATGTGTCGCTCATAAGTGTTAATACTGTGGCAATATTCTGTTTTATGTTAACTTGTGACATAGTACAAGTGTACCTACGTAGCTGAGCAACTAATTAGGAGAAATGAAGAGCAATCAACAGCATCAATGCACCCACCCATCCATGTACTGCAATCATGCAACAACATGGGGGGGGGGGGGGGTGCAGTGGCTGAATATGTTACACAAGCAGTTCAGGTAAGTGCAAAGACCAAATGCAAACTACACCTTGCCATGTGAAAAATCCCACTGCCAACAATGTTCTTCATTATCTGGGGACTGCTTCGTAGGCAAGCAAGTTCTGCGGGCAAAGTGTAGGAGAGAAAAACAGAAGTGATCGATGCAAGTTAAAATTGAGTGCCCAAGCATTCGTGTCAGAGGGAAGCACAGGCACGGGGATGCTGATGGCAAACGTGACGCGTGACATTCACAGCGCTGCTACCCCTCAGCATGCAGCGAGCCAAGCAAAGGTGTACTGCTGCATCTGGCACGAACGCGCCACTCGTCGTGAAGTCAGGAGAACATTTGGATCATCCATTGCAATGCTAATGAAATTAGCAACTCGTGCAGTTCCCCGAAGAAAGCCCAGCTGGTTTTATTATTCTTTCATTCATGGTGACTGCAACAATGGCAACAGCAGGGAAGAAAATGGAATGTGGAGTCCCTGGTACTTTAAATGTGTCCTAAAATGCAAGTTTAATACACAAATATGTTTGTTGACAAGACAATAGAATACTGTGGCAAGAATGTCAGGGCTACCGGATCATACAACTAACAAGGAAAACTCATGAAATTCTCAGAAATCTTATTCCCCAAGTAATTTCTTACCAAGAAATGGGCCCAGTACAAAAATGTGTAAATCGTGATACTCTCAAGTTGATAAAAGATATTACAAAGGGTACATGTATGTGGCAAACACATGGGTGCAGAAACTTCCTTAAAACTCATCCCTTCCAAAACACAAACACAGACACAATATTGTCAGGTTCAAAATTGTTTTGTCGCCAGTTTTTACTGCTACAGTGAATAGTCCAGTTTGTGGACTGGCAATAATGGCTAGTGATGTTTGAACAAACTAATGCTGGGAAACAGTCTTTTTCATTCACCGGAGCACTCGAATGGAACAGTCTACCAATAAACTTAAGGCATGCCCCATCTAAACATTCGTTCTCAGCCCAATTTTGGAGGGCACTCCACTGTGCCCAAGTATAGTTGTTTTTTTTTTTCTTTTTTGAGGTAGGAGAAATTCAAGAATATGAGGATGTAATGCGTTACATAATATTTGTTAAATTTTGAGTTTAATATATATTAGTGTATAGTATGTTAAAATATATACAGATTTGATACTGCAAACTTGATTTTGATGTTGGTAATGTATAATCATCATGTGTCTATTGTATGTGTTCATGCAGGGCCTCCAAGAACAACAGTGTTTAACCCACTGATGGAGCCACCCTGTGAAAATAAAACATATAAATAAATAAAAAATAAATAAAATGGATATTTTAAAGCTTACCGGTAAATACTTGAGCAAACTGCACTACACGTGTATGAAATGAAACTGGAATTTTTAAACACCATCAAAGATCAAATTCCTTCATAATGTATGCTACTATGTGCAGCAAGTCTTTGCACTTTTTTTTTTTTTTTTTGTCAATCACACATTCCATATCCCCATTTAAACTTCAGGTCATTGACTGACAGAGGTGCAGCAAAAAAAAAAAAAAAAAAAAGTGAGATTCTACATGCTTTCATTGTCTTAAAACTACTTTTGCATTGTCAATCACTTTGAATGCAAGGGAATTCTCTCGTAAGCCTTGCAGTTTTACATTAAAATGATCCAAGCATCAGGGAAAGGTCAGACAAAGAAAGGTTCAAGGCAAGACTTGTAAAACGAGGAATGTTTGCGTACATTTTAATTTTGCAAATTCAGCGAGAGCCAAGATTCGCAAAATTAAAATTCACGCCAAAGTTCTTGTCTAAACTATAACATAAAATGCATGACATATGCACTGAATGTTAGAGGCAACTCGCGAAGATTTCATGCTGCGAAAAAATCCGTCGGCTCCAATTCATGAAAATTTCATGCCGCGAAAATATTGCGTTTTATAGTACTCCGTTCAACACATGGGTGGTAGGCATGTTTCCTGGACAACATCCAAGATACAATGCTATGATACCACTCTAGTACAATGATCTGATGTTTGGGACATGTGTTTAGACACATGAGGAGCAACAGTTTGTCAAAGACAGACATGAAAGATGGGAAGAGGAAGGATACAATTGTTTAAAAATGATCTATTCACCTACTTCTGTATTTACAGTATTTCTGAAGCAGCTCAAGCAAACCATATATAACTAGGGACTGCATCTCATAGACATTTTCCCACGGTGTGCAATCTTTAGGATCAGGGTATACCTCAAGACTCCAATACAAAGGTGCATCTAAACAGGGCAAGTTTAAAAGTATTTAAAAGTTTATTCTGCTAACACAAACCTCGGTGAGGTAAATGACATTTAACTCTCAGAAAATTAGAAAAAAGTATGAAACACATGTATGATACATACACGTACATCTTGTCCTTATTATATCCATTACACATGTACAGTAAAATTTATGTATGTTGTAATTAAAAATTCAGTGTTCACTAACTGGAGTCGTACATCTGGGTGTTAAAAAGCACAATTCCAAACCCACAGTGTTGATTTCAAATTTACCTTTATATATAAAAAAAAAAATACACAACAACTTTGTAGTGGTGCATTTGGGCTTGATATCTTTAATATTTCATAGTAAATGTTCATGCCAGGCAACACGTATTTCTTTAATACCAGAAGTGTGCATGTTTGTCTATTCAAGCAAATGTGGATGAGGAAGACACCAGAGATAAAGGACACAAGAGATGAATGCGAAAGCCACGATCATTGCGAGGCAGTGGACGAAATTTAAAGGGGATGGCTAGTATAAACCGATCAGTGGGAATCAGTGGGAATGCTGAGGGATGATTGTTCCAATCCTTGTGGGATTCATTTAAGAGTACATTATGCAAATTGTATATCTACTGTTGTGTGAAAATCATTTGTTTCAGAATGGTCTCATATTCAAGTAATGTGCAGTTTAATGCCCCGTCACTGACCAGGCACGCTAACCTGGAAATATTAAACGGCACATTACTTAAAATTAGACCATTCTGAAGCAAATAATTTTCACACAATAGATATAATGTACTCTTAAATTAATCCCACAAGGATTGGAATAATCATCCTCCAGCATTCCCACTGATTCCCACTGATCAGTTACTAGCCATCCCCTTTAAACAGGTGGTGGCCTGGGAGGCTCCTTGGTCTTGCAGAGTTTTGAAGTCAAGTTTGAAGTGGGGGTAGAGCACTTGTCGCAAACCTGCTGAAACTGTTGCAAAATCAGTGCCCATTTGTATCGCTTTCCAGTTTGTTTACTGAATTGGTCAGCAACCAATCTACACATGTACACCACGCTAGGGATTTGGAGACCAGCAGAGATCGGTGTGATAGTCATCTCAGGGCTGTTTGCGACCTGGAGACGTCATCGAGTGCCCCCTGAACACAGGATTGCTGCTTGAAACGTAATATCCTGCGTCAAATGAAGAAGTGCATCGAATCAATACGCTTTACCACTCTTTCCCTTCTGTGTCATGTTTTCTCTGATGGGGGAAATTCTGCTGAAGATATGAGACATATGACGTCCACAACAGTAGACGGCAACACCTGCCACAGCTAAATTTAGACAGTGTGGAGATTTACAGCCATGTCTGCCTATCGAAAATGATCAAACATTGATATACACGTACACTGTATCCATGATATCATTCTCTATTTAGCAATGTAAAAGAACATCATCAGCCCTAAAAAAGCCCTTTCAAAGTAGATTTAATATCACTTAAAAGATATTAAAGTGGACAGGCACATTGTACTGAACACAGTGTATATGAGTACCATACAGGGTCGTGAACAAGACTTGTACAATGTATGTACCAGGTACAAAGTGTATCCATTTGAATACAGTTGTACCACTCATACAACAGGGAAGAGTTCAGTGCATTATACTGGAGAAGAGATATGGCACGACGGACAACTGCTGTTTTATGTTGAACCCTGCTATGCATATATCATCAATACAATTATGGAATTTGAAGGCTTGGAATACATTTTCACAAAACAGTGATTGTCAAAAGCACAAGGCAAGTTGGTGAGATCAAGGAATGGTGGCATCACCTCAAAGTGTTCCCAAATTGATTTGTACACGTGTACATTAATGTCACAAAAATCCAAGTTTAGGATCTCATCAGTCTACAGGTCATCACAACTTTTACATCATAATTGCTATTAAAATAGAGAAGGATACATTGTACAATGTATCATGAATACAGTGTGTGCTTGATCATTTGCATTTATAGGCACAAATACCTTTAATCTTTACACTTTTTAAATTTAGCTATAGGCAGGTGTTACAGTCTATTGTTGTGTACATAGATCAGATGTCATCTTCGGCAGAATTTCCCCCATCAGAGAAAACATGACTCAGAGGGGGAAAGAGTGGTAAAGTGTATTAATTTGATGCATTTCTTCATTTGTTGCATTACTAATTTGGTACAAAAGATCGAATTTTTTCTTGATTTCATGTCAAAACTGAAATTTGATGATATCAATTTTAAAGTACCACTACCGTGCTTGTTGTGTAGTAAAAACGTGTGAATCTTTCCGGTCCCATTCAGCTTTTGAAATCCTTGTAAGTATCCTTCCTGATTGGTTTAATGTTGAAGATTTTTTTTTCCCCCATTTAGTTTGGTTTTTATTTCACTGCTGTGATACAGCCAAGTTTGTCACTGTGCAAAACTGCACTTACAATATGTAGAGCAACCATACAGTATGTTACCATGGGAGCCATTTCCTAGCTCTGCATTTAATAGCTTCCTCTTCTCAACGGCCCTCCACATGTGTAAACTGGGCTAAACCTTTGAATCCCAATATGTATGATGAAAAGGATGCTGCTAATCTACACGCATGGAAAGTTTGTTATGCTCCATACAAAGATCGACACAGTTAAAGCACAGTTTGCTGACTCATTCCCTGCACACTTCATTCGGAGCCTAGATTTCACAATCATTCCTGTGTCACCAGTTAGAGAAGTGTCAACAAAATCTACTGGTTTGCCGTGCTTGTCGTGCTCGCAGCCCTACGTCACTAACAGCCAAATTCATTTATGATTGGAAAGACACGGAGCCAGGATGTACAGTTGTACAAAACTGTACAGTTCCAGTATGTCAACAACTGGAACACCTTGATGTCAATGGCACTGTAGTATTACTGTTGAGCACAGCCAAAATCAGAGTGGCTGTATGGTTTGATAAGCAGGACTCTGTGTGTGTGTGTATCTGCGCTGCGTGTACAGATGTTACTATGGCAACCAGCTACCATTGCCTGAGAGCGGCTTCCAGCCATCAATGAAGTCCATAACATCATGTGCAGAGCTGCAGCAAAAAGATAAAGTGAATGGCGTAGCAGCGTTACCTGCCTTTTTTGTGTATCCGTGGTTTAACAATATGTGGCCCACAAGAACAATGGGTTTGTATGTCAGTCACTGTGGTACACAAATACCCTGGGAGACACAGTTAGTCGATACCTGGTACAGGTTGTATAAAATGTGGGTATCTCCTTTGTAGTATAGCACACTTAGTGTTTGCATCACAGTGGACTTTAATACATGAGGAGATGGTAATGATCTTTGCATAGAACACACTTTGGAACTCTATCACAAACGTCGCACATTAGTTGTATATCCATAGAGGTGGTGTTGAGTTTTAAGTGTTTATTTCAGAAGACAAATACAACATATCTAGTAAATGCTGACGGAGTTATGCAGCACACTGTAATGGTTGTGATTCCAAGATCGCAGTCAGCCTACTGAACCTTAATCCCATTGAGGACAGTCTGATTTTGATATAATAACACACATTTCCCATAGACACCTGCCCAAGTATACTTAGGACTCATCTTCAATGGGTTAATACAATTGTGCCGGGTATTGCTACATTGAAATCTCATCTTCCAGGACAAAAACAAAAACAAAAACAAAACAAACAAATTGAAACATTAATATTTAAAAAAAAAAGAACTAAAAAAAAAGTGTTGGGACTCAATCAGCTCCATTCCTAGCAAAACTTACCCCAGTAAGCTCAAAATAAAATTTGTTGCAAGGTGGTACATGAGCATACATGTCAAACACTAAAAGTGCAATTTCATATCCCATTTGGCATCCCATATATAGTGCATAGTACAACATGTACAGTAGGCTGCCCATAGGTACAATACATGTACCAAGCAGAGCAAAGATAAAAAGAAGGTTTCTGCCTCATAAAAAGTTGTGAACTAGAGACAAACCAAACTACATGCGTACTACACACGTAAATTAATCTTTTGCAATCACTTTCAAAAGAAAACAAAGTTTGCAATATTTTGCATATAAAGCTGGACAAATCAAACAGAGGTGTAAGTCACAGGCAGCTCTGCCGTCAGAACAGAGTTTAGAAATGATTCAGGGATTGCTTCAAATGTACGCTACACAAGACCTACGGTACTCTACCTAGGTGTGACCTCTTTAAACTTGTTACACTTTATGTACATTTCAGAGCTACATTTGTACATTAGATCATTCTGGCCAGTTTCTCTCAAAACTGAGGATTGGATATACAGCTAAACTGCAGATGTTATACAACTGTAAATGGTCTTTCCGGCAGTATAAGGTTCCGGAATACAAAACCAAAACTTGGAACCTCCAGACAACACTGCTGACCCCCACATTAATACAAAAAGCACATCCTTTCTGAAAGTGGCAATGCGAAACTCGGAGCAGGATGACTCACACACAGTTGATGTGCATTTGCACATAACGTGGTAGCAAATATATACCACATTTACCTGTAAGCAAAATACCACAACTTGTTGGTACCATTCTGATGCTCAAAAAATCTCAAATTATAATCTTAATTGTAATCGAGATATTTCTTGCATCCAAAATCAAATTACAGTATACTGTAATTCTAGAGTACATTTCCAAATTGAGGTCCGGGGGTATCTTTGAAGGATAGGTTCACCTTCAAATGTGTTAAGTACAATGTATAGGATTGAGTGACTGCAGCAATACAATTGTAAGTAGAACACATCAGGGAAAGTTCAGGAGAAAAATCAGACAATCCGTTCAAAAGTTATGAATTTTCATTCAAAGTTTCTGCACAGTTACTACTGGATGAGAAGACTACTACTGTGTATGAGGTCACATGCATAAAACAATAAGGAAAATATAAAGAGATTTCCACAAAATTTCGTTTTTTGAAAAAGGTACACACATTCCTTCGACTCCTTACTGACCTTCAGTGTTAAAGGGTAATAAATTATTCCCCCTGCCTCCTGGAAGAGGCAAATCAAGAGAATGAGAGAAAGGTGAAAATTCAAGACATTTTCACTTTTCTCTCATAATAATAGAGCTCTTGATTTGCCTCTCCTGTAAAAGTGGATATTTTCCCGCGACAAATTTTTCACGCTCGGCCGTGTAAGGAGAGTTTCACATGGTTTAAAATCTGCAGAATCGATACATCAACTACTGGAGTATATGGAAAGCAAAAATATTCATGTGCTCTTATTTTTGCTCTAGTTTCTGATTGCGTGATATGCGCAAAAATTTCAACACTGCGAAAATTTTCCATTTTTACGGTATCGTTCTACATGGTGTATGCACCTGACATCACAACCTGTAGTAGTCTCATCCAGCGATGGTGGCACTAAAACTTCAAAAATTCATAACTTTTGAGCCTTTGGATTGTCTAGTTTTCATAAAACTTACACTGATGTGTTCTACTGATATAAACTGCATTCTCTCAATCCTTATGAAGGTGTCAGACCTGTCCTTTAAATCTGATTTGCTCTGAGATTCATGGTGCGCACTTCCAATGGATCTGAAAGACTTGTACCCCTTTCAGTAACTCTGGCTCAGGCCAGGCCCGAGCTAAGTCGTAAAATTTTGAGTTTATGAATGGGTTGGGCTAAAGTAGCCTGCGCCAGGCTCAGGCTATTTTGACACTGCTGTATTACAGCTAGTGCCAGGCGTGGGCCAGACTCGGGCCTGGCGCTGATTGAAGAGTTTGATGAATGATAGCAGCGCCAGGCTCAGCCAAAATTTCTTGCACGGTCAAAGGATTACCTGGCCGTGCCTCCGCCACAGCACATTCAGTTACCATGGCAGTTATCCCTTACGTGGCTGAGTTCGTGAATGAGTCATTGTATTAAAAAGCAGCACAGCTCTGCTAATACTAGTTTAATACTGAACGCAATTTTTAGAGCTTGGCGCGGGCCAATTTAGCTCGAGTCAGGAGCTGGCCAAAAATGCATTAGAGTTTATCTGAAAGGGGTATTAACCTTCAACCTTGATTTAGCTCAACTCTACATATCATCATTTTAATACTTCATGAATACTGTAGACTAAGATTTACAGTTCTGTGCTACAGTTGTATTTCACTCACCCCAAAGAAACTCTGCACGGCTTGTCAGTGTTATTGCATATTTTGAACCCAATCTCTCACATACACTGTAGTCTCACATGCACATGATCTTGTCATCAACTGTGTACCTGCCAACATTTCAAGATGAAATATCTTACTTGTGGATTGCAAAAATCTCATTTTATATGCAAACTGAAGTTAAAAATCTTACTTTCGGTCAAATCTTCAGAAAATACACATGAAAGGTATATCTAAATATTTTTTTAAAAATCTGATTTCTCTGACAGAAAATCTGATTTTGCTATTTTTAACGTAAAAAATCTTACTGAATCTGATAAAATCTTACTAGTTGGGAAGTATGATATTGTATGTTATCCGTGATTTGGGTACACATCACTTACATTGCTACGACACTAAGGATGCAAGAAGCAATATCTTTTGGAAGTTTGTTGTACATAGAAGCCCTTTGTACAACATCTAAAAAGATTCTAGCTACTGTACGAGCTGAATAACTAATAAAGTTCAGTTAGAACCTCGCAACCGCGAAATTAACAACACGCAAAAATGTCCTCAAAGTAGCAATTCGCGAAAATATCTATACGCGAAAATTTCAGCCCATACAGTATCTGATTGGTCACTTGCTCATCACATGAAATGCAACTTTAAAAGTACCATGATGCACACTGTTGAGTGTGTAAATTTGTCAAGAATTTTGGAGTATATATTGCACTTTGATGTCACCTTTTATATTCACTCATGATGTGTAATAAGCTCACAATCAAGACAACACAATAGTTTTTGCAACATTGCCTGGCTCTCATAGTGATGCAAACAGCTTGGCTTGGCCCACCCCCCCCCCCCATGTTCCGCATGATTATTCCGCAACGCGTGATGCTCTCGCCGCGACATTTTATGACTTTTTCCTTTCAAGTATCGCGCAAGTTTTGAGATCAAATTTGTCGCTCCCTGTCATACCGTTTTGAAGCCACACCCCTTTGAAAAAACATTCGTCGACCCAAAAATTGCTCAAAAACATGATTTTATACCATGTACAAATCCAATGTAAATTGTGTTTTTGCAATTAATTCATAAAATATTTTTTACTTTCAATGGCTGATGATTTATTTTAGCCTGATTATGCATTAAAAACTTCCTGTGACAAATTCTGACGAAAAAACAACAAAAACAATTTCAAGGTAAAAAAACAGAAATACATAAGAGATTCAATAAACAATAAAATACATAAGAAATAATTATGAAGCCAAATTTTTGCTTCAATATTATTGTTGAGGATATTGAAAAGAATATGTTCACCAAAAATTAGAAGTCTTGGAGCTTTATTTTTTGATGTATAAAAAAAATACGCAAAAAATATATAATTTTTGCATAAATTAGCATAAATTAATATAGAATACAAACATTAAAATTTGAACTAGAAATGCCGCTACGGCGACTGGTGTATGCCTCCGCCATAATGCATGGTTCTCCTAATAGGTCTATAGTACAATGTCTTGACAATGTGTGATGACAGTTTCACACAACTGGCAAAATATTAAAATGACAGGTTTGCCACAAATGTGCTGAATGTTCACTTTCCTAGAACTAGGTTCAATTGGATGAATGATTAAAACGTCAGAGTGCAGGTATTTGGGGGAACTGATGATTTTCACTTGACTTTTGACCCTTTTACAAGTTTATGCATTGAGTAATTTTCAAGGTATTGAGAAAAAGTATAATTTCAGTATCAAATGGTAAAATAGTATTATCGAAACCTGGCCTTTGACCTTTGACCCCACAGTTCCAAAGAGAATCACTGTTAGGTAGAACATGCATAAATATACAGTTTCATGACAATACCTTGAGTTACTTTTGAGATATGGAGGAAAAAGTGCAATTTAGCACTTTCACTTGACCTTTGACCTTTTGACCTTTGACCTTTTGGCAAGAAACTTCCAACAGAATATATATTGGGTTATACATGCAGACATCAAGTTTTAAAAAAATCCTTCAGGCATTGCATAAATATAAGGAAAGTACACAGTTGTATTTTGAGGAGTTGACCTTGACCTTTGACCCCTGACCTTTGACCCATGACCACCAACTTCCCTAGATAATCACTGCCCATCGGTACAAGCAGAAGTTCCATGAAGATACCTTGAACCATTTGCGAGATATGGAGAAAAACATGAAATTTCAATTTTTTTTCACAAAATAACCTGTGACCTTTGACCTTTGACCCTGTGACCCTAAAATCCACACAAAGTATCATCCCCAAGGATATACCCTCATACCAAGTTTGATGCAAAACCACCACACGGTTCTCGAGATATCGACAAAAACAAAACGGGACGGACGGACGTACGTACAGATACGGACGGACGTACGTACGGACGGACGTACGCTACGACGTACAGACGGACGGACGACCCGAAAACATAATGCCTCCGGCCACTTCGTTGGCGGAGGCATAAAAATCTAACTACACTGTATACAGTCTTGTAGATTACATTGGCCTCTACCTTAGTGCAAATTTTCGCGAGGATCGCGCAATCCACGACCGAGATCTGAAGGGGGGCCAAGAAGGCCCCCCCCCCCCCCCCGGTGGTTTCAAGTCCCTCAAATAACCCGGTGTGATTGCAGCAAAATCAGTCCGTCCTCAACGGGTTAATATCCAGCCACACGCATGTGGTTGTATCCATGGCCTTGTGGCTGAATCCAGCCACACAAGTGAGCGAGTAGCTGGTTACAACCTCATCAACATACGCTTATATGTGCATCGCAAACCACCATCATTTTTAGCCTCATTTTTCTTATTCTCAAAATTTGCTAGTTTTTTAGAATAACGATTTTCGTGTCCCTCCACTCAACTTGAAGTCTTCTTTTAAATGTTTCCTACCCGTATGTCACATACTCAGGGCTGCACACTATTAAAAAAGGGAGGTGCTCGATTAAACCCATTTTTTCTACTGGTCCGACCTGTTCCTATTGGACAAGTGAGTAGGTACATACATGTACATGTACCCAGTTTTTCAATTTCTCAACTGGACCATTCTTGAAAAGCACTGGTCAGTTACTGGTCCGAAAGTGATTTTTACTGGTCTGGACTGTCAGACCAGGCCCAGTATGCAGTGTTGACTACCACATAGCTTGGTCTGTTCCTAATCCTTGTCTACAATTGCCGGCCAGTGGCAGCAGAATACTGCATACAATGTGCATGTACATGTACTACAATTGTATACCACTATAAGTGGATATTTTCGCGCGACTAATTTTTCGCGCTTGGCCGGATAAGAAGAGTTTCGCGTGTTTTTAATTCTGCGGAATCAAGACATCACGCACAGGAACATTATGGCAAGCAAAAATATTCGCGTGCTTTTATTTTCGCGCTAGTTTGTTGATGCGCAAAATGCGCGAAAATTTCAACACCGCGAAAATTTCCACTTTTACAGTAATACTTGGGGCTGCTGGATAAGGGGCTGCAGCCAGTACCGTAATTCAAAAGAGAGCCTGGACAACTATTAAAATAGGACGCCATGTCGTTACAGTACAATTATGCATTAGAGGGTTAGCGTAACAATATCATGTGACCAAACCAAATAAGGTGTGGGAACAATGGGCACTGCGTATGAGCGCACTTTGGAAACGACATGGATCTACAAAGATCACGGGACCAGTTTTGACCAAGCACAGGCTTCAAAACTCATGAGCCGAAAAGCAAGTTGGTTTCCCGGGGTACCAAATAAAAATCAGCCATTTTGTTGAATTATTATTATTTTTTTTTAAGGTTGTACCCTGGGCGCCAAAAAGTGGGATATTATTTTGGTGCTGGAGCTAGTGCGCGCGAGCCACTGCACTGCACTGCACTACACTGCACTGCACTGAAGCACACGCTATTGTAGCCCGACCAGACGCTGTTAATACGCTACGCGAATACAGCGTCTGACCAGCGAGCGGGCACCTTCAAAGTGGGGAACCACAACACAACTACAAAACTTATGAAAATTTATACGTTCTTTATAAACAATGTACACGTTACCAAACGTTACTCACCTTAAGTGCATGTTTGTATTACAGAAGGTTCGTAAGTCCACTGAGAGTCCTCGTGATAAGTCCGTGGAACCAAAAAATGATACTTTCTGGCGGATTCCCTAACACCGTCGGGGTTTACCGTTGCAAAATTCAAAATGGCGCCTTGATCTCTGCGGAAATCTTTTGCGTGCGTGCGATGCGCTGCTTGAGTGTTGGTGTAGCAGCACGGTCGACAGCGCGACCTTTTGAAAGGGCATTCAGATCATGTGACCTCCAGGATATTGGAAATGGCCTGGCGTGAAAGACGATGTACCGTTCGTGAATCGTTCACACATGCTGCATATAGCCATCATTTTAGGTAAGTTATTAAATCTAAATTTCTATATTCATAGCATAGATATGAAGTGTCATTATCATTTTGTTCGTCAGATGAGTTTGAAGTGACAAAAAAATAATCTAAAGTATCAAAATTCAATCCGATCGCATGCGATCGTTGGACCCTCTTCGTGTTTGGAGCTTCGCTGGTACAGCCCTGTCGTGCTACGTGTGTACAGCGGCGACTGGGCTGTGTATAGTTAACGCTATTGCTACATTGTATGTAGCACAGCGTACCATGCATGCATAGTATAACATGCAGTGGCACGGGAATGACTGTACACGTACACACAGTGCATGCATTTCTCTGCGGCTGTCCTCGAGTGGACGCTAGGTGGCGCTACACAACGTGGTATCCCCAGTATACAACAGTACCCCGGGGTAACGCATGATGCATCATATATGGCACTGGCTGCAGCTCCCCCATCCCCTGGTCATTTTTGGCTCTGACAATCGATACAAAAAAGGGGGAAAAATCAGAATTATAAACACACACACACACACAATTACCTGATTTTTCACGGGTTCCTAAGATCTAATGTTCTATTAAAGACATTCTTTACGTCAGTGTGTGTGTGTGTGTGGGGGGGAGGTAACCTGTTGACCCTTGAACTTTAATACCACTGCACTATCCTTGACTCCCAGCTTCCCCCCCCCCCCCCCGTCCCACACAGCTCCAAAATCCAGAAATCTTGTAGGTCCTTGTTTTTGCAGGTAATTTCTTTCCAATTCCAGCTCCTTGAACCTTGAACCTTGAAGGAGTAATCCCTGTTGCAGCTTTTCGTGGGAAGCTATACTGGGATGGTACAAGGTGACATTCCTCTTTCCCAGCACATTCCCAGCACATTCCCAGCACATTCCCAGCACTTTCCCAGCACTTTCCCAGCACATTCCTTGCCTTGTAAATGTGTGATGACCCATGATGTAGTTAGTTCTAACTTACATCATGCATGTTCAATGATTGAGCTTGATAAGCTCGATTCGAGATGTAGGACCTAACCGTTACATAGTAATAGTATGTTCAGTTTGGATGCTCTACTACAATGTAGGATGTGCACATTGTGCATCGTCGCGTTTGAAAATTTGTTACATATGGTATTACATTTGGATTACAATTACTGTAGGACTACTTGTGTTTTTATGGAGGAAAAAGGTGGATTATGAATGCCCTTTGAGAGAAAATAATGAAAATCCATCCTCCCACTCCCAGCAGCTGATCTCCGTTCGCGGCACGCGTTACATGCGATGTGAATGTCAACTTTAGGTAGTGCCTAGTGGCGACTGGTAATCAACGTTAGGCCTATTACTGTCGAGTGTTACAAGTTACAGAATGGAATGTAACAATTATTACATCACCAGATTGAAGGTTCACATGCATGGGCACATGGCTGACTTGTGTAGGAGTCTGCCGAGAGGTAGATTTCCATGGCATGGCTTTTTTTTTTCTACGCAGCATTAACAATACATAACATGTTAGATCTAGATCTCCTCATAATCTGTAACTATACACAGCCCAGTCGCTGTACATGGTACGTCGTTCGCATAGCGTAACAGTGTCTGGTCGGGCTACATAATCTGATGATATCATGTGATGTCTAAGTTAACATTACATTTATTAGTATAACCAGTTGAAGTTAGACACTAATTGTTAACAGTTTGATTCTAGATTTCTACTTCAACTTAACGTTAGAGCATTCTACATTACATTAGACTAACGTGTTAAATTTAGTTCTATTTCTAAACAACGTCTGGAGTGAAAGGATACACTTTGAACCCTTTTAAGATGTCTTCTGCTCTGCTTGGCATTTTGGCAAATGTCCAGTATTCTGAAGAAGACAAATGGAGACCTCGGGGTATTGCTGGTGAATTTTATGAAGGAAGGCCGTGTTTCCTATACTTCAATCTCAACTGCACTAGCTTGCAAACCAGCACGACGGAGCGGAGTGCGTTCGCTCTCCAACGGGTAAAACGTACTGAGATTGAGAAATAAGCGGTGTCGAACCGGTCACTGAAATGTGCGCTAACACAAAATAATATGATTTATATTCTACGAAACGTTACTCCACTGCAGACATCCAAAGACAAATCGGTGACATAAGCCAATAAAATCCACTTGAGATGTTCTAGATCCGTATCCTCTGTAACTCAACCAACGTCCAGGGGAAAATATTATTATGCGGCTGTCATCCAGCTACAGGTTCCCGCAACCCTCACAGCTCGCGCAACGTTAGGTTGTATACCAACACTACTTCGGTCCCACGTACTGTACGGTACGTGGACGTACGTTCGCCGTACATGTATCGAATTACTGGTACACAAATGGATGGGGTTCGTATGTGTGGATAGGATAGCCACTGACTGCATGCATGCACCGTGATGCTGGTTGCATGCAGAGAATATTATGCTGTTTCACACTGTTTTACTGTGATCGCGTCGCGCGCGCGGACGAGGACTGCGATGTAACTCCAGATCGCGATCGGCACCCATACACACCTGATAGAGATGTGCGTAAAACGTGCGCAAAAAGGCGTACATGCCGAGGATACGGTAGCACAGGTGCCCATCAACAACGCACAGAATGAAGCCTTTTACATGGTGGTCGGGGGCGCGCAGAGTCGTCGGAGATAGGCTTCATACACCACCGTACGTAACAGTTCGAGCGCGAGGGAGACAGCGTCAATGTCACCCGGTAACAGACTCTTCACTCTAAACTATATCATTTCGCCCATCCTGAAAACATTAAACAGGTCAAAACCATGCAAACATGGCTATTTCAGCGCTATTTGAGGTTAAAAATATGTATGAATTACTTGAATGTGTAATAGATATTGTATTACGTGGAAAGATAGGCTATTTTATTCAATTTGGAAAAGACCTATATTTTATCGCACATGAAGACTGTCCTGCCGCAATTTCCTCCACAAGCTGTCGCTCTTCAAAATCTAGTTCCAAACACAACTTGAAATGTGTTTCTCTACACACGAAATCTCGATGACGTGTTTTGTATATAGGAACTTTCTCCCTCAAGTTCTGAGACGTGTTATGATCATAAAGTATTTTTAAACTTGTTACGTCTTTTGTGACTGTTGTATCCTTTTGAAAAAGACTTTTCAAAATCAAGGTATACTTCTTAGTAGACGCAGTTTTCTTAAATGTTCAGACAAATCGATGAGAAACTGACAGTATAAATGATAGAAAACCAATCTTGTGTAGGCTTATATAAATAATAATAATTCATTGAAATACAGTTTAATCATGTTAAATTTCGGAGCAGCAAAAGTTGCTTTCTTTAAAAAGAAAATCCCATTAGTTTAACAATAATTGAAGGGGTCGGTGCAATATAGTGCTAACCCACACTTTTGTCAAAATTGATTTGCATGCATTTTCATGATCCTTGATACCTTCACTTTAACCTCCATGAAAATATCATATTTGAATTCAACCAATAAGGTGGTAAAAAATGCATGCATTCATGTTTTATTAATGTGCAATGTATGGACTTTCCAAACATTCAACAGCGATTATCTCAGTGCGGATTAGCACTATATTGCACCGACCCCTTTAATTATTCGTTCGAGATTGCTTCAGCAATTGACAATCACTTGCACATTTTGATTTTTGCAATGACATTTTAAGATTGATCTTTTGATGCAGCTAATCATTATATTTTCTTTAAATCTTCAGAAGAAAGGCCCTGGACTGGTTAGAAACTCTTTTTAAAAGGAAAAAGACGTAATAACATTTTCGTGTAATGTAGTGCCATCACATTCTTTCTTTCAATTCAATGTGGTGTTCTCCAGAGTTCGTTTAGTCCGCTCTTTTCTACTCCATACAATGATGATCTTCAAAATTCATCCGATGGATTGTTTTTAGATTATTTGCTAATGATTCAAATATTTGTTTCCTTTCACATCATGACCCCCAAAACTGCCTGAAATGTTAAACATGGAATTTATGTTTCTGTTGGAGTATGGTAACGATCAAGCAGGCTTTCTGTATAAAGAAAATAAGAATACAAATTTAGAAACACTGTTTCTTCTTTGCAGGCGACATTTTATTTTGATAGTGTTATGCACCCATGGAACTTGTTCAATCAACTAAATTTCTTGGTATAATCATGACGGTGATATGACTAAATTCGCCATAGAAACGTCACATGAGTCACTTAGGTAACTGTTATCAAGAAAATAGTGGAGGCATCCTGCGATGTTATTTTTCCGTCTTATACAATGCTGGCATTATATGCCTTAATCATACACCTCACCTATATATTGTTTGATGCAATTCTTTCATAATATTTGGATAAATCATTAATAGTTCCGAAAAAAGCAATGAGGACAGAAAAAAGAACTTCTCGATTGATTTATATATGTATGCAATCACACTTGAACCCTTATGTTTAAATTATATTATATTTAAGAAAAAACTTCCATTCATTTTGATTGTTAAGAAATTAATAACAGTAACTGTTTTTCGCATTTCACCACATTACAAGACAATAATCATCTTTCTATTTGACCTATGTTGAGAAACCAATCTATGCAAAGAGATGGCCCCATATAAGTATCTCGGAATTCATTGCCATCTCAATCCGCAAGCATCATTTTTTTTTTCTGTATTTCATTATGATTAAACTTAAATACTGATATCTAACAATCTATTAGGTACGAATAGCTCTCTCAGTTGCTATGCATGTAATAATAATGATGATGATGATAATAATAATAATAATGATAATAATAATAATAATGATAATAATAATAATAATGATCATAATAATAGTAATGATATTAATAATAGCAATTAAGAAAATATTGAAATAACGATGATAGATAAAATATTTATATAACGCCTTTTCTAATCTTGTAGAGGTACATTATAACTGAATGTTAAACCAAGGTAAACATAATCTTCTACACAACATCAGTGCAGGAGTGAGCTATAATAGAAGGGGATGTTTGTCGTTTTTCCTTATTATAATCTCTAAAGGGGGTATCTCACTGAGCGGCGAACGTTTGCGAACGTAGCTAATTTGGGATTTCGCCAGGGTTCGTAAAGGGTTGCAAAAGGTTCGTTAACAGTCGCAAGAAAGTTCGCAAACGGTTTTTATTGTCGCAAACAGTTTTTATTGTCGCAAAGAAATTTTGAACATGTTCAAAATTTCTTTGCGAACCTTTGCGAATTTGTATTTTCGCTAACAGTTGCAAACATTCGCAAAACACTAACTTGTAAGAATTCGCAAACGGTCGTAATACGGTGTCGCTAACATTTTTATTTGATTCACCAATGCTTTCGAACAAGATTAGTAACCATATGGTTCCTATATGAAAGCTTCTGAAACAGACATGGTTCCACTCTAAGAAAGTTCTTGAAGCTCTTGACATCTCCATCATGTAATTGCTGCAAGTCTGTCCTCTGCAACCACTCTCTGACCCAAACAGTCTTTCTTTTCTTCTTCCTGTCTTGTTTTTCTTTATTTTATTTCTCTTATGCTGCACAATAGCTGTAGCAGCAGCCTGACAAAGCAGCTCTTTAAGGATAGCAACACCTTGAGCCTCTTCTTGGCAGAAATTTATTTCCATATACTGGAAGTCCATCTTGAACGGTTGTCACAAGAGATCTGAATTCAGTGGAAGGTTTTTACGTTCGTTTTATGGGTCTGACTATACATAATCGCCTGGTACTTTTCTAGGTCCAAGAACATTCGCAAAATTGTCGCAAAGGATTTGCAAACAGTTGCTAACTGCAAAACTGTCGCTAACATTTGCAAAACTGTCGCTAACATTTGCAAAATTGTCGCTAACATTTGCTAACATTCGCTAATAGTCGCCATCTGTGTTTCGCAAACACTTTCGCAAACGTTCGCTCAAATTAGTGTTGCTAATTGTCGCTAAACATCGCTAAAAGTCGCTAACTGTCGCGAACGGCAGAAGCGAACCTTGATTTTTCGCAAACGTTCGTCAGAAAAGTTGGCGAATCTCAAATTCGCTACGTTCGCAAACGTTCGCCGCTCAGTGAGATACCAGCTTTAGGGTTGCAAAAGGTTCGTTAGCAGTTGCAAGAAAGTTCGCAAACGGTTTTTATTGTCGCAAACAGTTTTTCTTGTCGCTAAGAAATTTTGAACATGTTCAAAATTTCTTTGCGAACCTTTGCGAATTTGTATTTTCGCTAACAGTTGCAAACATTCGCAAAACACTCGTAAGAATTCGCAAACGGTCGTAATACGGTGTCGCTAACATTTTTATTTGATTCGCCATACTGCTAGCGAACAAGTAACCATAGTTCCTATATAAAAGCTCCTGAAACAGGCAAGGTTCCACTCTAAGGAAGTTCTTGAAGCTCTTGACATCTCCATCATGTAATTGCTGCAAAAGCTTTTCATATTGACCAAAGTTTGTCCTCTTCAACAACCACTCTTTGACCCAAACAGTCTTTCTTTTCTTCTTCCTTTCTTGTTTTTCTTTATCTTCTTTCTCTTATGCTGCACGATAGCTGTAGCAACAGCCTGGCAAAGCAGCTCTTCAAGGATAGCAGCATGTTGAGCCTCTTCTTGGCAGAAATTTATTTCCATATACTGGAAATCCATTTTGAACGGTTGTCACAAGAGATCTAAATTCAGTGGAAGGTTGTACGTTCGTTTTATGGGTCTCACTATACACAATCGCCTGCATGGTACTTTTCTATGTCCCAGTAGCTAGAACATTCGCAAATTGTCGCAAAGGATTTGCAGACAGTTGCTAATGTTCGCAAAACTGTCGCTAACATTTGCAAAATTGTCGCAAACATTTGCTAACAGTCGCTTATAGTCGCCACCTGTGTTTCGCAAACACTTTCGCAAACATTCACGGATGTGTTGCTAATTGTCGCTAAACATCGCTAAAAGTCGCTAACTGTCGCTAATGGCAGAAGCGAACCTTGATTTTTCACAAACATTCGTCAGAAAAGTTGGCTAATCTCAAATTCGCTACGTTCGCAAACGTTCGCCGCTCAGTGAGATACCAGCTTTAATTATCGTTATTACTACAGTGAGAAGAAGGGGCATATAAAATCGCATGTCTTCCTGTGACTCTGCTAAAACAATGCTTCATCAGAAATGTGTGTGTGTGTGTTCGTCCCTCGTTCTCGAGGATGACCAATGACATCAATTGGCTCGATGGGTTCGGAGGTGGCTGATGAGGCCAATCTGGGCAAGAAAGCCTCTCCCACAGGTAGGGCAGAAGTGGGTAGGGGCTACACTGCTGGGGTTGGCTGCTCTTGCTTTTCGCATCTGGCGTTTGTGCTCTGCCTGCTTGACGCGCTGCTCCTCTGCTCTACGGGCCCCTATAGCAATAGCGTGGCGCCAGGAAGGGCGATCTGCGGCAAGTGTCTCCCAGGACTCGGTGTTGATGGAGAAGTCTTTTAGGTAGAACTTCAGGTTGTCTTTGAAGCGCTTCTTTTGTCCTCCCACCTTACGCTTATTCCCATCAGCGAGTTCCCCATAGAAAAGCTTTTTCGGGATGCGGTCGTCAGACATGCGGGTGACGTGGCCTGCCCATCTCACCTGGGCCTTGCGGATTTTGGTAATGATGCTGGGGATGCCTGCCCGCTTCAGTACCTCTGTGTCCGGAACTTTATCCTCCCAGCGGATGCGAAGGAGGTTGCGGAGGCATCGCATATGGAAGTGGTTGATTTGCCTCTCATGTCTCCGGTACAAAGTCCAAGTTTCGCAGCCATAGAGAAGCGTGGTGAGAACAACTGCACAGTAGACTTTCAGCTTTGTTGAAAGGCTGATCCCTCTCCTCTCCCAAACATTTTTTCTGAGTCTCCCAAAAGCACTGCTGGCTTTAGAAATCCTGTTGTTGATCTCAGCATCAATTGTGACACAGTTGGAGAGGGTACTGCCCAGATAGGTGAAGGTCTTTGCTGCCTGGAGGGTCTGTCCGTTCACCTGGATTTGTGGTTTGTGGTACTGGCTCCCTGGGGCTGGTTGGAACATCACTTTAGTCTTCTTGGTGCTGATGGTGAGGCCGAAGTTGTCACAGGCTGAGGAGAATCTGTCCATCTGCAACTGCATCTCGTCCTCACCATTGGCATTGAGTGCGCAGTCGTCAGCAAACAAGAAGTCTCTGATGACGGCCTCCTTCACCTTCGTGATGGCCTTCAAGCGCCTAAGATTAAAGAGCTTTCCATCCGACCTGTACCTAATGTTGATGCCAGGTTCGCAGTCTTTGAAGGCGTCTGAGAGCATTGCTGAGAACGTCATGCTGAATAGTGTCGGGGCCATTGTTACATTACATTGTTTTCATCAGAAAACAATGTAATCAAAGCACTTTGTCTAATGTGCATGACCATTCATTGGATTCAAATAAAGTGCGATTGAATTCGTCTCATTCTTCAAGATGGAGCGCAAATAAGCTACCTTTAAGGTATCGATAGAGGGCGTGTTGCGACACAAATAATATTGTCGCCCCCGGCTTGGGGCGACAAATTGTGACGGAGCTGGCGGCACAAATTGTCGCCCCGTCACAAATTGTCGTGTGGCGACAATTTGTGATGAGGGCGGGCTGACGGCACAAATGTCGCCCGCCCTCGAAGCACAATTTTTTTTTTTTTTTTTTTTTTGGGGGGGGGGGCATATCATTTTTAACATACAGTAGTCATTGAAATAACAACACATGACTTACTAGTACATGGCTACATCCACGCAAACAAGCCATGTAAAACGGTCACGGTGAGGTTTCAAGGAAGTGTGTATGTGCGCGCGCACATGATAAATAGCCGGGTTCACACGTACAAAATAGCGGGATGACGATCGCGATGCACATCCCGAGTTTTTTTTGCGAGCGTCCACACGTACCAAATTAGCGGGATAGGATCGCGATCGGTATCCCGCTAATTTGGCGAGCGTCCACACGTACCGAATTATCCCGCTAATTGCCGATAGAGATAACAGCAAAGCCTGTAAACTGGGTCACACAGCGCCCTTCTCTATCACCACCTGTGCGCACTTTCCTTTGTCCATTGTCTTTTACGCGTCAGTTGTGTGGTTCGCGCGCTGTTGTTATTCAGCGTGTTTCTACAGAGAATCCGATAGACCTAGCATTTGCAAGCGCGTAATCAAACAGTGCGCTAACGCAGAACCGGGTTGTTTCTACAGAAAGCGCATAATCGGATTGAATCCGATTCTCCACCTGAATGCAGGTGTGACCGGGGCCGGTATTCCATAAACTAGATAAGCATGCTTAAGTCAGAAAATCTAAGCAATTTTGCTTATTTTCTGGCTAAGATAAAATTCTTAGCTTAGGTTCGTATTCCATAAAAATTGGCTAAGAATTTGTCTTAGCATTTTGCTAAGAATTTTGCTAAGAATTTTGTCTTAGCTAAGACAGATTTCGGCTTGCTGGCTAAGCATATTTTCTTAGAAATGTGCCGTCGGTATTCCAAAACGACATTTGTCTAAGAAATTTACCCTAAATCTAAGACAGCTATTGAGCTGTCTTAACTTGGGTTCCAGTAAGAAAAAATTATGGGTGTAGCATAACAATGTAGAAAAGATGGCGGCTTTAGCTCATGATTGTTCATCTTTTTGCTAAATGAAGAAGTTCATCAGCAATGAAATGAGTTCAGAGTTTGACGAAGCGTCTCGTGTGCGTCTCAAATCGTGGGAACTTGCACAGTAACAATAAGGTAGAAACTCGGTGGGCCATGTGATATGGGCCACACGGGAGAATCGGGGGGGGGGGGGTATGTGTTGCGCGTATACCGATGCGTGCCCTCGACCTCCTTCTCAGCGCGCATTAGCGGCGGAGTGGAGCGCGCAGCTACAGGAACGTAACGCACATAGCCGCCCGGGTATAAAGTCTACGTTTATGCCACAACCCACTACATTATAGTAGACGTATGCCCTAGCTTGCTTATACACGTGCGGCTATTACAGTTTGTGTATCGAGTCAGGCGAGTACTGTCACAAAGCGTCTTCTCCGGCTCTACCGGATCGGTGAGTACGGACTAATTATCTGGGCCTAGTAACTACGTTAGGGTGTAAACATAAGTACTCGCTTTGATTTTGATTCTCGTGATTTCATGATGTTTCTTTTTTCACTCGGTGTCGTACTTGAAATGTGGTGTGATGTGCTTGCGGTGTGAGTCTCACTTGTAAGGCCGTAACTTTGGCCGAAAAGATCCAAAACAACACGTAACTGTTAGTCTAGGTTGCCTACTACTAAATAAGTAGGCCGTTTACTGACATTCTAGACACTGTGAGACCTAGAGTAATATGAAGACGTTGCTCCTATATAAAAAAAGCCTCTGAAAAAGTGTGCATTAGGCCTAGGTATCTTTTTCCATGGGTGGCTAGGTAGTTGCGATTGTTGCTTAAACACGTAAAATACATAGACTTTCACCGCGGGGCAGCTGTTCGCGAACAGTGATGACATGAATATCTTGCTTATGTCAAATGACGTCATCAGAATTTAAGATTTTTGCTTAGCCAAATCGCCTGACTTAAGAAAAATGCCTTACAGTTTATGGAATACCGTTAGGGCGATTTTCTTAGCTAAGCAAAAATCTAAGACAAATTGCTTAAACTTAAGCAATTTGTCTTAGAAGTTTATGGAATACCGGCCCGGATGTCTGGAAAGTTGGCTGGTGCATTGTGGGCCCTAGCCCGGGTCAAGCATCTACTGATGATGCGGATGCGATCACCGATTGAACGAAACTGAGCACAGGGCCTGCTGCCGGCCCTGGGCCGGCCCGGCGCCGGCCTAGTGTGGGTACAAGTAGGGTTGGACCTACTACTAATCGACCGCCTAATGTTTATTTGCTTGATAAGAATATTTAACAAAGAAATTCACCTAAAAAACTTGACCTACGTGATTGAGAAAATCCAGCTCTATCAAATGCCGTTGTTCCCTTTTCGATTCGAAGTTTCAGTGCAGAAATATCGCCGACGAACTTGCGTGGCCTCGTTTCAGCTCCCCGCGGTAAATCGCGTTTTTAGGATCGACCGCTGATTTTGCATTGACAATGCACGCAAACCGAGTTGTATTGAACACCGTGTTGTACGAAGCTTTTTAGAAGCCTTTTAGAAACTTCCATAGACATTACATTGTGCTGTCATTACGATTCGGTGAAAATATTCATTCGAAATTTTGTCCTTGATTAAAACCATTAATGAACAGTGAATTATCGCGTTTTCCCACACCATCCTAATCTACATTCAAAGCCAATCCATTTTTATGTGCTTTGCGCGCAGAGAAGTGCGTACTAAGTGTTCAGTGCGCGAATTATACGCGGTCGGTTTCAATAAGGGTGGTCGATATGTAGTAGGGCTACTATACAACATACTTACAAGTTACAACCGGCTGCTGGACGAATTTGTTTTCATCTAACTTAACGTTAGGGCTTCTACTCTAACGTTAGCTCTTCACAGCGTTTATATGGATTAGAAACTAGTTTTCTACCAATTCTTTGGTTCGTCAATTTTTCACGGATTTTAAGATTGGATTTTTGTAACTGGATTATCACATGTGACGAGACAAAATCAGTTCACAGAGACACAGCTTCTGTCGCGTCTGAGTTCTGTAAGTTCTATCTAGATTCTAACGAGGCACCTAGTTCTAACAAGTTAGAGTAGGCCTAGAAGTAGTTTTCTAGAACCTCTACTCAACAGTTGGGCTAGGCCCTACGTTAGGCATATTTCTAGTCGCTAACATTCAACGTTAACAAGTTCAGATAAAAAATTATTTTAGATTAGGGCCTACACGTTTCAGGTGTAACGTTGGATAGATCTATATCTAACAATTGTTAGATGATCCCATAAATAGGCCATAGCGCCTAACTTAGAGTCGTTAGGTCTACTGCGACTGGATACTAGATATCTAACACGTTAACTTGTTAGCTCTAATGTTACTTGTACTTGTTAGACTAGAGTCTTTCTATTCATGTTACTAGTTAGTGATTTCCACATAACATTACTTGTCATTAGGCCTAACGTTAGATTCTAACGTAAGGCCTACGAGTAGGCCTACGTACTTTTACTATTACTAACGATAAAGGGGCCCTGAAATCCAAGTTTATTTGAAAACATCACTTTTGCCGTGAAACAAATATCTCCATTGTTACAAGGGGGTTCTAAGAAACATTCCATAGGCTCTAGCTTAGGCCTACTACTTTTTAACATTTTTTTTTCTTCTATTTTTCTTGAGATTACTTGGGAACGCCCACAAAAAAAAATCCTTCAAAACTAACATGTTAATCAATTGTTTTAACGTTAACGTTAACAGTTAGAACAAGATCCAGTCCAAGTATTATTCTGATATAAATATTCTTGAGATGACATCACCTGTCAATCATTGCTGAAGTAGTTTTTTCTACAGAAAATGAGAAATGTTTAACAAAAGACATTTGGAATGCACCTTCCTTTCGACTCAGCATAACTTAGATTAGAAGTTGCATGTTTCTATCATATATCATTGGGACTAACAAAAAACATGGCGAGGGAAGGTGTAACTGTTATTCTAAATCTAATGTATTTTGTTAAATATTTCAGTACTTTAGTCTTTACCAATGACTGACAGATGAGGTCATCTCTAGAATAATATTGATTAGAAATGTCTTAAAGTAGATCTAGCTGTTAGCCCGTTAGAACTAACATGTAAGTTTGAAATGTGTGTGTGTGTGTTTTTTTTTTTTTTGTGGGCGTTGCCAAGTAGAACTCTAGAGTCTAATCTGAAGAATAAAAAAGAAAAAGTCGTTAAAAATAAATGGAATGTTTATAACGATAGAATATTCGTTTCACCAATAAAGTGATGTTGAGAACTTGAGGGTATTTTAAATCAACACAAATCAACATGCATTTGAATTTCAGGGCCCCTTTAAATTAGGCCCTAGACCTAGAGAACCACTCTAACTTAACAAATTAAAATGTTCAGTAGTCTAACTGTTAAGAGTATTAAACACAAACGGCCTAACGTTACAACTAAACTAAGAATCGACTGTGTGTCATTGGATAACGTTAGAACAAAGGCCTAACGTTAGGGCTAACGTTAACTGTTAACTGTGTTAGACCTCTTTCTTCGGGCAGGTAGGATTTAATTCAGGTAGAAACTCGGGTCTATGGAACATCTACTACACTAGAACTGTAACGTTAACGTTAGTTATATTCCAAGTCAACGTTAGATTTTAGAATAGAAGTAGCTGTTGCTAGGATGCCTCACAAAACAGTAAACGGTTATCGTTAGATAGCGTTGATTTTAAAGTCTGTTAGTTAGGCACCCTGCCTCTAAATCTAACGTTAACTAGACATCTAACGTTACACCCCAAGTGGACTCACTTTTTCCGTTATTGGATTGACAAAATGTGCTTTAAATGTTTCGATAAATCAATGTTTTAATTTCCTTTCATTTTCGGACTAACGAAACGTCGTATTTTTATAGGCCCTACCAAGATCCATATTTGATTCTTTGTCGGATTAACAAACTATAAAAGACCCTAGTAACGAACCTCTAGAATAATGACAAAAAGTTCGTAAAACAAACCTTAACACTAGTTTGCTAGTGCTAGACTTGATTAGAGTTTGTCTTTTCCGAACTAAAAAGTATTACTAATTAGGCCTAGAATATCTATTTAGACCCCAATGTGCATCTCACACGTATTGTTAGCGCTAGTCAGTATTGTCAATAATAGAATGTAACAAGTTAGTCGTACTCGTACTAAGTCGTAGAACTAGCGATAGGTTCTAGACTGAGTAGACCTAGTCTAGTAGATCTAGCTCGAATCTAACGTTAACTGTTACTAGTGTTAGTTGCCTTGGTTTTAAAATCACAGCGCAACGGTGTTAAAATAACACACCTGCCCCTGTTCGTGTGTCTTTTCTTTAGGCCTATGCTAAAATTCAGAGTATTTTCTTTACAAGTTTGTCAAATCTGAGGCAAATTGTGACTAGTAACGTTAGAACCTGATACTCGGCCGTGTTGGAGACACCCAACTAACGTTAGATAATAGCTGCAGCATGCATGCAAAACATAAAAGTCATGGCCACATTACCGTACACGTGTGTGTCAAAAACTGGTGATTGTCTTCCGGGTCAGTATCGGATTACTGAACCTGGCGTGTTTCTACAGCGCTGACACTGGAAACTGCCCCGGAAAGAACTACCTCATTAGACGGTTAAGTTAAGCGGAATCGGTATCGGAATCTGCATCGGAAAGAAACCGTTACTGGTGTGTTTCTACAGCCCCCTCTATCGGATACAATCCGATAGACCCGGAATTTGGGGTTCTGTAGAAACACGCTGAAAGTTCTCCAAAGAGGTGAAGGACCTCTTCGCAGAGGCCTCGCTGTTGTGATGTGCGCATTGCATGATGGGATATAAAAACTCGAGATTCTAATCCCGACCGTTCACACGTACCAGCGCGGGGCCAATTATCCCGCTAATTGATGAACCAGCGCAAGATTTCTTAGGATTAGCATCGCGATGCTTATCCCGCTAATTTTCGGGTTTTTTTCTGTCCACACGTGCAAAAAACTCGGGATGACGATCGCGATGCAAATCTCGAGATTTGTATCCCGCTAATTGGTGTACGTGTGAACCCGGCTATTGAGTGTTCGTTCGTGCGTGTGAGTGTGTGTGTGCGCGCGCGCGCGTGTGTTATTGTATATTATTGTAAATAAACTTTCAACTTTCAACTTTCAACTCTCATGGAAGAATGTGTGTTGAGGTGGTTTATAAATTATGCATTATGAGGATTTGTTTGAGTGTTTGTTGGTGTTTGTTCATACATGTATTTGCGGTGTGCATATGGCAGTTCGTTTGTGCTAAAATCAACTTACGATTGAGAAATTTATTTACGCGCTTTACGGCGTGTCGAAATTATTCGCTCATGCATAAAGCATGCCAAACTTATTCTGGGACAAAGAATAGTGATATGGAAATTGAAGTTAAGACTGATGGAAGAATATGACTACAGTGAAAAAATGAACAAAGACAGGTAACATTTAGGGAGGGTACCTCCCTCGTATGCCCTTTCTCTCGGTCTCTCTCTCTCCTAGCCCGCCTCACGGCTGAAATTGACACACACATACTATTTTGAAATCAACACCGCTGTGTACTCTATAAACACGTGCTCATACACGTTGAAAGCATTTTCATTGTCACAGTAGTGCCTGCTGCCGCCCAAAAAGTTCGTTCGCACAAACATCAAAACACAAACACAAACTGGACACACGTACGCACGCAGGCACACCAGCACAGATTGTCGCCATCGAGCTCAAAAATTGGGAACTGCACAACCATCACAAATTGTCGCTAGACGACAATTTGTGACGGGGCGACAATTTGTGCCGCCAACTCTGTCACAAATATTGTCGCCTCGAGCCGGGGGCAACAATATTTGTGTCGCAAGAGGGCGCTTGTACTGGGTACAGTCAGTGCAGTCCAGTGCAGTCAGGCTGGCATGAAGAGCGCGGTATATAGTCCTCACCTCCTCCTGCTGTTGTATAGATTCTTTCTTGCTCCCATCCTGCGGTGTTGATGGTAGCTGACGGCTGCTAATAAATCTATTTCTTACTCTATTGAGGTTATGATAATCATAATAATACCATAATTACATACAAATGTATCAATTTAAAACATTTTAGTTCGATTACATACATTCAGCAAAAAAAAAAAAGAAAAGAAAAGAAAAAGAAAGTAAACACTTTTTCAAGTTCATCTTTCTCATAGATTATTTGGCTAATATTAATGTTTTATATAAGGTAATTCAATTGGCTAATCAGCCTAGCAGGTCAATAAAAAGAAAACTTAACGCATAAGTGAACACGTTTGTTTTTCTCTTCCAAGGCACAAAAGTAAAAATTGCAAAATTGACAAGTTGTTATTCATGCGTAAATGTTCTCCATATAACAATGAGAACAAAAGACAAATTCATCACAATAGGAAATGGAAATCGATTTGCCCCCCCCCCAAAAAAAAAAAATCAACCTGCTATCTCTATAATGTCTACGTAACCTTCAAAAGTTAAAGAAAGACAAAAATAATGGAGGAAAATTAAGAATCTTTTGTCAAATCAATATTCAAAAGATATGAGAGCAGCAGCAATGGCAACAAAGATGGTAGAAATTTGATATGTTATTCCAAATTAAGAACATTTGAAATGATATTTAGTTCTTGATTTTGTCTCATGAATTCTTGAATTGAAAAAAATCAAAGAAATTCTGCCCATTTTATCACTTTTGCGGCTTACTCCCTATGTCATAAGAGTTGACAGGATGTAGGCTACTGAAGAATTGACAGGAAGAACTGATGTTCCCCCTTCAGTTCGCCCACTATGTTATCGTTTGAGAATAATATAAACAGAAACTAGGGAACGAACATTTATTTCTGCTATTTCATTTATGTCTCATGCATCAAATTGTCATTAATTTTGTATTGAGCTGCCGAGAGGTTGATTCAATTGTCTGATCGTTTGACTTGATGTGTTTCTTTTGACGAATAAACGTCAATTTTACAATATCCTTTGCAATTGTCATTATACATGTGCTTATATGAACAAAAATCCGACAGAGATACATTAGAAACTAGAAAAGCACTCTAAGAGCGCAGACCTCCGCCAAGCAGCTAATTTCCACCGATGTCTTCCCAAAGAGATTTTCCCCTCTCCACCACTGGGGAAAAGCTCTTTGACCTCTTCCATAGAAATCAGTGATTTCCACAGTACAGTATGCATGCTGAAAAATTTCCCAATATAGACGCCTTTGTTACGTCATAAACTCTCAGCTGCACGGCGCGCCTCGCCCTATTCTAGCAGAAACTAGAGCACGCACTGTAGTGCGCGCATGCAAACCTCAGCCTGAACTCCCAAGTTAACTGACCCTACCTGGCAAAATATCAAAAATCCTTCATAATTTCCCCCCAAATTCTCGGATCACTACCAAAAGTTAATCGTTTGTTACTTGTGTCATTCTCAACCTTTCCTGCATGTTTCATCCCAATCTGTTAACTACTTTTTGAGTTATTTTGCACACTGACAAACAAACAAACTAACTAACCAACGAACAAACAAACAAACCAGCGGTAACGAAAACATAACCTCCCCCCTTCCCTTGGCGGAGGTACAGTCATAATGTCACAGCATTGGTACAGTAAGGGTACCGGTTTTCGACACTTTGAGCACATTTCCTTGTTTACCATCAATACTGCACCGTTTTACCTCGGAATTTCGATATGAAGTTGAGCTACAAAGCCAATAATAACAAGCCTTAAACGAATTCCCATTTGAATGCACTCGCGTTCAATTTTTAAGCGATTTCCGTCACGCCGTCGCTGGCATCAGATTTCGACACCCAGCATCATTTTTCGACACAATCACAGCGCGCATCACACAGAAATCACACGGCGCGTACAGTACGCGTACACTGCATTGTGGACGCAAACTAGCAATCACACCGGCGCAAGAACTTGTTGTTTCCTCTATGAACGTGTCCTAATATGGGAATGTCGAAATCTGGTGCCACATTCTCAAAGCCAACTCTTTCTACAAGTTTGCTCATTTACCACGAATTCAGCCATGAAATTACTAAAGACGATTACGAAATCAAACATCAAGATTTGGCAAACAAACTGATACTAAACCAAGATAACCGGCACGGGTGAATTTAATTTTACGGCGATGTATACAAAATGCGTCATATAGTTTTGAACCCCTAAAAATGGCTGACATTAACATTTCTGCTGACACTGTGTTGCTTTTCTCCTAAAGGCGGACTCACACTGTGCGATTTTTACTGCGATTTACCCTTTACGATGTCGCGCGACGAGAAATCGCACAGTGTGACGATGCCTGCGATACGACAACCGGCGATTTGGGGGCTATCGCAGCCATCGCAGCCCATCGCAGAACTTTGAACACGTTCAAAATTCTATGACAATCGCTTGCGACGATGATCGAAAACTTTCAGCGAAACAAGGCAGTAGAAGAAATACTAATCAAGATTTGGCTGGATATGCTTCCTTTATTCCACAATTGCTTACTGATCTCTCTCAACATCATGACGAAGATGAGTGCAATCGTGAGTAATTCTACCATGAATATGGGTTTCTCGCGTCCATCGCAGCCGTTTTGTCCATACGTAGTCCCATGTATAGAGTTTGAACGAGGGCAGATTAAACAGTCTGTGGGTGGGTTAAAATTTTGTTTGCGTAGGCCTACCGCCGGACCGGTACTGTATGCATGATAGCCTTGATGGACTAACTTGTTAAATGTTAGACTTATCTAGATCTAATGTTTAAATTATACTAAGCCTAGGCCCTACTGAGTATACTAGACCCATATCTAGCTAGGCCTAAATACGTGTGTGGGCCTAGAAGTGGTTCTAGGCCTAGTCTGCCCTAGATCTACGTGGACTACATTGTACATACGTTACGTGTTCCAGTCGAATTTTATAAATCGACATAGGACCTACACGTTGTATAAACTACTAGGGCTGGCCCCTGGTCTGGACAGGCCCTAGTAAGTCTAGACCGTAATGGCTTAGTACTATTGCACTGCCACTGGGTCGATCTGACGTGGACGTGAACACTAACAGTAACGTGTTAACAGTAAACACTTAGACTTAACGTTAGGGCCTAACGTTAGACGTGGTTTCTGTCTAACGACATAACGTTGAAAAAGAGTAACCTAACCAACAGTTAGAGATCCTAGAGGCTTCAAATGTGAAACATTCTTCCTGCCCTGCACACACGACCATACTAACACACGGTTACAAAACGTTGGTGGAGTACCGGTACAGTTAATTCTGAGTATGCCGACGGAACCGGAACAGAAACAGAAACAGATCCAGCTAATTTTTTACACATTGATAGGAAAGGATATTGATAGTTGAAAGTATAGCCCATCAAGATGTAACTGATAAGTGATATTTAATATAAGTGATAAGATCTCTAAAAATCTACAGTCTTATTAAAGTCTTATATAGATTAACTAGTCTGTCTAGACCCTAAGCACTAGATCTAACAGTTAATTAGTCTAGCACTAGCAGTCCTAGCATGCACTTACGTTAGCACTACTCACAGTCAGCAGGCTTCTTCTTAGTTTTAGACCCGTTCTACAACATTAAACGATAGTAATATCATATGTTAGTCCCTTACGGTGATCTAACGTAAGGGTACTAACGTTAGATGGGTCTACATTTTTTTGTTGTTGCCAAAATGTGCTCATGGATTTCAAAATCATACGGTAGGCTAGGCCTACTCTGGTTAAGCTAGTGATGGCTACAGAAATACAGTGTCGATTATTACTTAGGCCTAGGCACCTACTGGATCTATATTGTCAGTAGCTGTGCTAGCCTTTCCTGCCCTTGGCTGTGGTCTAACGCTAGAACCGTAGGCTTAGACCTATTTTGTATTAAACGTTAGAGGAATTAGAACTCTAACCGTTGGCGTTTAATAGACTTAGGCCTACACTGTAATTGAGATCCATTGCTATAGTTACAAGCAGTATGAATCCAGATCCTAGACAAAACTTGAGTTTTGTGATAATGTGACAAAACTTGAGTTTTATGATAATGTGTAATTATTGCAAGGTGCTACAATTATTGTATATTCTTTTCATCCTACATAGTTTTACGCACCTGATTTTCTGTTCACAAAAAAGAAGTGATGTTTGTATTATGTTCTTGTCGAAAAATGAAATAAAACATTGAATTGAAAAAAAAAAAAAAAAAAATAAACAAACTGTTCCCAAACTTTTTTTTTTTTTTTTTTTTTAAGAGTAGACGTAGTGTCTAGTCTCATGGTAACTATACACAGCCCAGTCGCTGTACATGGTACGTCGCGACAGGGCTGTACGCGCGCGACCACCAATCACTAGGAGAGGCGACGTAATCGTACACGATAGCTTTGACTTTTGATACTTACGATCATTTTTGTCACCTCAAACTCATCGAGTATACTCTTCAATATTTACTCTACATCTGATGCTATATATATTCAAATGTACGTAATGAAACTTACCGAAATTGATCATCATATCCAGCATGTCCACACCGTACACAATCTTTCACGCCAGGCCAAGCTCAGATATCGGGTGGTCACGTGATGTGAATGCCCTTTCAAGCAGCGTACGCACGGTTACTAGTATAAGGTATACAGCTATAAACTGTACTGGGTTATTGTGTCGCAGACGCCAAGGTTTGTTCGACACTTTCAACGCACACGCGCTCGCTCTGGAGCACATCCGGTCACGCATGCGCATAAGTCAAGGCGCCATTTTGAATCCTGCAACGACGAAGCCCGGCGGTCAGGAATTGCGCCAGAAAGTGTCATTTATTTGTTCCACGGACTTATCGCAAGTGGTCTCCATGGACCCAGTGTGGCGAACTATTCTTCTGTAGCATTTAACGTGAGTAAAGTATTCTGTTTAAAGGAGAAAAGTATACATGTTCCTAAGTTTTGTAGTTGTGTTGAGGTTCCTCACTTCGAGGCTGCATGCCGTGCGTGTCAGACGCTGTTTTCGCATAGCGTAACAGTGTCTGGTCGGGCTAGTCTCATGGAAATTAACTAAGCCAGGAGTATAGCACTCTAGATTTTTTAAAAGTAAGGCCTATAAGTGGAGCTGAGGTAATTTAGATTGATCATTTGTTCTTGGAGATTTGTACAGAAATTGTAGTCTAGAAACACACACACACACACACAAAACAACTGCAATGCAGTGAAGTGACCCTCTCTACATGTAGGTTACTAGGTGATTAACAGTTTATCCATGTTTGTCCGAATTTTTATGTGATGATCGATCATGCACTCCAAACTGAAAGTTGTTACCGGTACTGTATGAGGCTGTAACATGTTCATGCTCAGGTCTGCAGACTAGTGCTACAAAGTATTTGATTATCTGGCAGTGCGTCATTTGTTAATCTGTGTCGATAATAAACACAGCCTTGTCGTTGCTGCCTCAGCAAGTCACAAACGTGCTGTGCACAGCACTTGGTAAGGCTATATAGTATACAGTACAGTACCGGTGTACAAGTAGTAAGGGTACTAGGTCTCGCGCAGGGACTTAATGATCGCGCATAGCGTAACTGCGAATAGCAAGCAATATTACGCGTAGGACTAAGCGCAAAACTTGCCGATACGCCCATGGAATAAAAATACCTGACAACCGCTAAACATGAGAAGAAAGCAGGTAAGAAATTTTGATTTCAAACAAATTTTTCACTAAATTTCCAATTTTTTGGAACAAATTTTTCACTAAATTTCCAATTTTTTACCTTATGATTTACCTACCTTAGCTTAAAATCTTTTGTTTAAGGATGTTGTAGCCTAGACGTGTCGTCTCGCTTGTCTCGTTCGTATGATCGTAGCCGATAGAATTCGTAATTTGTTCGATCGATCGTTGATAATATTCTACGAAAGCCGAAGCACGCTACAGCCGCAGAGAGGGGCAGACACTTTCACGCATGAAACTACATAGGGCAGCTGCGCGATCTTTACATACCCCGAGAAGGTGAACGCATAAAAAAAAGTCCGACATACAAACGGCGACAGCGCACTACTCCGTTATCGTATCATCAGGAGATTCTGGGAGGTGATTTTTCTGCATTTTCGTGATATTCATTGAGAAATTCAGGTACGATTATGGAATAACTTTTATTATAAGAGCATTTCAAATTTTCGTGCGCGATATCTAGACCCCTCAACCATACTATCTGTTAACTTTAATTGCCCTTTAATTTCATAACAAAGTATATCAAAATGCACTCGCAGTCTGAAATCATCAAAGACCCTGCCCCAATCTGTAGGGTGTACAAACTGTACTTGCAGTTTGATTGCAGAATGTAAAACATCATTCAAGGGCAATCATGAATTATCAAATATTGCAGACTGTAGGAAACAATGCTGTGCGCGTCATGTGTTACACATGTATGTATATTGACATGTTGTTGTTGTTGTTGTTGTTCTGTAGGGTGTAGAAACTGTACTTGCAGTTTGATTGCAGAATGTAAAACATCATTCAAGGGCAATCATGAATTATCCAAAATTGCAGACTGGAGGAAACAATGCTGTGTGCGTCATGTGTTACACATGTATATATTGTATTGACATGTTGTTGTTGTTGACATATTGACAACAATATATTGACATACTTGTACTAAACGTACACTACATGTAATGCATAGTGTAATTTGGTTAAGCTTTTGAGCCCTTAGACCTTAGTAAATGACTGAAATAATTATGATTATGATATATGAATTTATGAAGCACTTATGTACAGGCCTCTATGATGTTATTCTTGTCTCGCCTCCCTGGTTACATGCAAGTGCTTCTCCTATGTCCAATGATCAACAATGGTGAATAGTTGAATAAATTTGTTTATCACTATATGTGTTTCTTAACTCTAGATACATTCCCAAATGTTTTCCTTTTTACCCAAATGGTAAATTTAGAGTCTACTGTGATTATCATAAATGCCTAAAAATAGTTGTCCCTTTGTGTCACCCTAAACAGGTCTGAATAAAAATGAAATCTCTAAGGAATTCATACTGGAGGCTTGTCTCAATGTTGAAAAGGAAGAGCAGAAAAAGAGCAGCTGGCAACTGGTTGTCCTGCAGAAGTACATGAATCCCTCTCTTACCTGCAATTTCTGAGGACAAACATGCCAAGAGGATCACTAACCAATTTTGGAGACTGAGGTACAGTATATATGTTAGAAGATAAAATAAACACTTTTTCATACTTTCCAAAATGTTTATGTGACTGCATGTGTGAGTACATCAGTTTCTTTTTCTTTTTATGGTGGCTTGACAGTTTAAAAAAACCAAAAAAACTTTAAGTTGAGAGCAAGAAAGAAATTATTTCAAAAAGTGTAATTTAATTGTCTTTTACAGTATTTTGAAGAAAATAAAACTTTCATTCATGCTAGCCTAAAAGTGATGAATACTTTATTTATAGAACTTCAAATAAAGTCATTGTAAGCAATTTCTAGAAATAAATGAAAACATCATTTCTTTGAAAGAATGAATCCATTGTAAGACATAGGGGGAATGCATCCCTCTTCATCATTCTAATTCAATGTAATATGTACAATGTAATCATGTTTGTGTGTTTTTTTTCTTTTTCTTTTTCTCCTATTTACTAGGAATTACAAGATGATAAAGACTCTACCAGCAAGAGGTCAAAGGCTGAAATGCTACACATAAGGAGCAGGAGAAGGAGAAGCAGGACCTGTCAAAGCAAAACCTAAGAAGATAAGGAGTCAAGAAGCAAGGGAAACCAAAATTTTATCAGCAGTAGGTACCCTGCTGATGCACTAATGGAAATGTTTGCTTTACCTCTAAAATAGAGAGAGAAAGAAAAACAAAAACATGCTTGTTGTTTTTTTTTTTCTCTCTAAAGACAAGTGCAACATATTTATGTATTTGGGGTGTACCTGAAAATCTCAAATTTGATTTACATACTTCAAAGAACATTGTTGAGTAGACTTTATTCAAAGAATTATCATCCAGGGATACTTCTTTTTGTCTATGATCACTGTCAAAAGGATTTTTCAGGCCTAAGTTCTCCAAGTATAAAATAAAAACATGCCACATTGTTCTTTTACTTTTTCAAGAAAATAAAATTCCACAGTCAATTCCATGGTCGAGGAACTTCATAAAAACTCAACTCGATAACTCAACTGTGGTTGTCAGTTGCTAATGTGTGTAGTTCAAGTGCTGTAAACACTGTAAACAAATGGGCGGAAAGTTGGAGGCATCCTAAACTACAAATATTTGCTTCACAGGGAACGTTATGCATTTTTGTAACAATTAATATTTCCCCTATTTTCTCCCTTTTGCTCTCTTTTTTGTGTTTGTTTAGCCCTTGTCATGTAGTTCACCTCAACACTTACACCTGTAACTGCAAGATCGGTGTGGGATGACATTGCTGTCTCTCTGGGACTTACTGGAAACAAAATGTGACTTTACAAAGCAGGAAAGTGGTAGCTACTACAGCAGGCAGTCCAGAAGGTGGAACTTGAAGAAACTGACATATTGACTTGTTTCTTTCCTTTATGTTGGACCAGTGCAAGTTTCCATGAATTTTACATGCATTTGATGTCAACTTACAATGTTTTGATTTCTTTTTTCCCACCAAATATAAACACAGCTACTCTCGAAAAATTTAAATTTACATGCAATCACCGTGAGTCATTTTTTTTTCTGAAATACCAACAAACAGCTGAAGAATTTCAATGTGCAAGGTTTTGTCATGATTTTAAGGCGATTATGCACTGTTGCTCCGACAATGCACTTTCCCTTTCTCTTTAAAATGTATCCCGCAACTTTAAATCATGTACAACAAATGTACCATGTTTTGTTTATATCACTGAAAAACTGGAGAGGGAAAAATTCCACAAGCTTTTGTTTGATTTGTGAGGACCATTACAATGTTCAGAGACAATAGCAACACTCTTTCCACTACTGTTAAGAAATGTATGTTTTGTGCAACTTTACATTAAACTCAACATGTGTGCCAAACATTGTTTTAATGGCTCGAAAACTGGGGAAGAAAGCTGTTCTTAAAGCCGTTACATAACTTTGAGGGCAATTAGTGCTGTTGCCACGGCAACACACTTTGCAGTGAGCTGGACATGTAAGCAAAACTTCTTTTGAATCGATGGAAAACTTCAGAAGTTCAAGAGATGTTTTACCTTGAAGTTGTTGTATATGACTTGCACTGTTGCAAAAGTGGTAGTGACATGACATCATATTTCTTCGTCACTCACAGGACTGCACAGAGTAAAAACACCTTAGGCCTTTGTGGAAGTGAGAGCTTATTGCAAGTTGTCTAATATTAGTTTAACTTGACCATTGAACAACTTAGTTTTGTAAACTTATTAATCACCCTAATAATGCCAGTCTGCATCAACAAGGCTTTTAATAATCATTGCACAATGATGGAATTGCACAGTGTGTTTTCATCGCCCTTGTCTAAGCGTATTGAAATGTGAGTCTGACAATGATACATGTATTGCCAGAAATGTTTGAGCTAGAAAAATGGAGAATGGCACATGTATCATTGCAATAAGTTGTACTAGAGCTGCAAACAAGAAATCATGTTTCTCTGCAATTCTGAATTTAGAGAAATGTGAATGCAGCAGTCAGCGTTCTGAGATAGCTATTTTTTTCCTATGCAGTCATATATATGCTACCGTATAAATGCTGCATGGTATTTCAATCATACATATTTTAACTGCTGATCTCCCCCCTCTGCACAAAATTATGTTTGTTTGTTTGCTTGTTTTTTATCATACCTCTATCTGTATCGATGGATAACATTTATTACTGGACTCAACATCTGAGAGTTTCAGTCAGCAAATTGTTATAGTTGTATTTGCTACATTGTAGGCTACAATTTGCCACTTACCCTTATCAGTCAAAGCAATTCAATGTCCATTCATTTGTATCTTCCTGATTTATTGGTAACACAATTGTATATTTCTTGCTTATAAGTCAGTTCTGGAAAGTAAAATGTGTAACCAAAATTACATACGTATGTACTCTAGCCTTGAACATTTTATTTTTTTTTTCTTCCGCACATTTTAACCAGCACATCTTCTTCTTGTAAAGAATGCCTAAGGTAGGCACCAACATAATCTGGGATGGACAGAAAATGGACAATGTTGAAGATGAGATCTCCTGTAATGATATTACATTATTAAGGTATACAATTGACAAGGTTCACGATATTACATTATTAAGGTATACAATTGACAAGGTTCACACACAGTTGGAATTTCAATTCAAATGACTGCTTTGCCACAGTATTTTGCAGTGTATGCAGTGTCTGATTAATCTGGATTAGGACCAGTAGCACATTTAGTGCATCTCAAAGCAGCCCTTCGGATGCTGGTATGATCATTTCAATTTGACATTTTTCAAAATACAATGTATGTTTACAGTAAGTGTTTATGTACCTTTGTACACAAACTGTAACTGTAAACATTGCTTGTAGAGTATGTTAGATTGCAGCAATTTCCTCTCTGAGGTTTGTTTGTTTGTTTGTTTGTTTGTTTGTTTTTGCAACATTATTTGGGAAATTGTAGTGGCATAGGTAGTTGTCTCATGCAAATTGTAATGGTAACTCTTTGAGCTGAACTTCTTGTAGATGTTCAAGTTGACTGAATTTATTAATTGTTTATGTGGAAAAGAAATGGAAGTTGATGTTTTTTGTCACTTTGTTTGATACTTTTAAGAATTATGACATCGATACTGCAGTATGTATATATGAATTGTACAGCACAATTATATTGATTTTCCTACTAGTTTTGCATTTTTTGCCTTTTTTTGACAGTACAACTGTATTGAACTAATTGAAGCATACAGCTGTAGTCATGATATAGAAAGACAAATCGACAACTTGAACCGCTTTGTACCATCTTATCTTTTTCTTTTTTGATGATGGAAATAAACACTATTGAATTGACTTTAATTGTGATCAATATGTCTATATTTCAGATTTAATTTAATGACTTGAATATATCATTATCTTTATTCTTGTCACATTTTTATTTGTGAATCAATATATATTGTAAATAAGTGTGATTCCCTTACATCTGGATGGTAATTACATACACAAAACAAGAGTGAATTTTTCAAGGGCCAACCAGAAAAATATGTTAGCACAATATTTTATGTGTTTAAGAAACCACAATGTTAGAATTCCACTATCAAAGCCGTAGAAAAGCACTTAGAGAATACAGACCTCCACCAAGCAGTACTTTTTCACCCTTACTCTGATCTCTACCCATTGTAATAATTACATAAATATGCGTAATATGCTGTAAATGACTATTTCCAATGATCAAGAATCCTACAACCTCGTAACCCCCCCCCCCCCTCCCCAAAAAGGGGGGGGGGGGACTTTGATCCAGGCAGTGATCCAAATTAATACCAAAATATGGCATTTCTTTTTTCTATCATTATTAACTTTATTTCTTAGAATATACAGTGTTATTCGATTTATATCTAGTAATTTCTGTAGTTACTTTAGAATAATGAAAAAAGCAAGCTTGAACATGCATGTACTTTTCAAACCAACGTCGATAAAAAAAAAAAAAAAAAAAAGTCACGAGTGACTTTATTCATGGTGACCTTTCTTTACGATGAACAGGTGCCATAATGTACGATGTACGCATGCGCACGGTGTAAATCGTAGGCCACAAATCGCACAGTGTGCGGTATACATCGCAGCACCTGCGACAGATTGCAACAGGCTGCGATATCGCTCATTGTCGCGTCGCCGCGCATCGCAGTAAAAATCGCACAGTGTGAGCCCGCCTTTAATATTCTACCGTCGGATTATGATGACAAGTGACAAACGGTGTTTATATAAGACTAGAAATGTGATTGATAACTTGGTTGATTGCTGAAGTTAGACGTTTGTATTGAGTATAAAATTTTATAAGAATTATCTGCTGGGTGTCGAAATCTGGGTCCTGTTGAAAACTGGTGCACTAACGGTAACTGTTCAAAGTCCAATGTCTGTGTCAACTGTGTGCATTTTTTTTTTCTTTGTAATACGTTTATCTTGGCTTAAGTACTGAATTGGAACGCAAGATGAGTAATGCAAAATTTCTGACAGAAGACAAAGTTAAATGTACGTGTTACAAGAAAAACTAAAAAAGAAATAAAATATTCAAAGCCGAAGCAGCAAGTGGTATCTTACAGACACCATTGCTTGCTGCGTAGGTCTATAGGCTGAATACAGGCAAATACAAGCACAAAAGGACATGCTATGTCACTATTTGCGCATAAGGTGCGGTAAAAAGCAAACACACCATGCTATCAGATAACAGAAAAAATAATTACTTTTACCAAAATTATGTGAAATCGTGATTATATGAAAGGATTAGAGTGTTACAGCAGACTTTGGAAGTTATACAGGTCATAGAGCTGCCTATGGCCAAAATCACACGGTGGGTATTTCGGGGAGGCACTCCAGAGAAGTGGAGTGGGCTTTCGCCCTTGGTGTATGCATCAACAATTTTTTGGCTTCTCTCTCTCTCTCTCTCTCTTCCTCTTTTCCCTGTTTTTTGTCCCCCTTTTTTCACACTTTTGCTTTCTTTTTTTTTTTCTCTATTCCCCACTTCCCCACTTTCCCGCACTCTTTGTAGTTAAAAGTTTTCACCCCATTTTCCCCCTTTCCCTCAGAGGTATCCACATGTTACAAGCTTAGTCTTTTGAGTGGGTACCTCCACTTTTTTTTTTCTCCGGGTGTATATAGAGTGTATGTATCTTTATTGTACTGATCATGTAGACATGAACATGTTGTTAATCCTGTTTGGTTATGTACATTTTCAACGATTCGCATGTCAAATTCATAATAATGTTTCTTGTACATTCCTTCCTTGTTGAAGGAAGAAAGTGAGAATAAAGTTTGAATTTGAATTTGAATTTGAAGAAAAGAAACAAATTATGATGTGGTAACAGAATGTACTGATTCATCATAATATGCACATCTGCACTATGAATTCTTCAAATTGTCACAACTATTCTTTGTTCCGTTTCCCCGTTTGACGACACATGGGGAATTGATTATGTTATGGTTGATTAACAACACATGCGTCTATCATGAGGACAAGACAAGTATGCTTGATTTAAAATGACAATGAAACTGGACAGACTTAATGTCGCGCGAAAAGACCCGAACATCATCTCAAAATTGACCTGACTCGTTCCTTCCCTCCCCCTCTCCTATTTGACCCGACGTGGGGAATTGATTGTGTTATGGTTGGTTAAGAACTCATGCGTCCATCCGGAAGACAATGCTGGAACTGCCACAAGAAAAGACCAGAGCATCATCTCAAGATAATAGTCCTGGACCTGCGGCTGGACCCCATGCAGAAAGGAGCCGGAAAAGGTGTAGACCCGAGACTACCTGGCACCAAACTGTCGAGGATTAAACGAATGCTTGATGTACCCCTTTAATGATTTTTATCACCCTCAGTGTGGGCGAGAAAGTTTTTCATATTTACACGTTCAGTATACCTGGCCACACGTCCGGGGCCAAAGACCAGGGATCATGCATGTCCCAAAAGGTCCAAGACAACGCCGCGGCGAATTGAGAAAAAAAAAAAAAAAAAAAGAAAGAAAAAAAATCATAATCAGGCCAGGGAGTACT
The DNA here is from genome assembly GCF_964275005.1 of Diadema setosum. Taxonomy (NCBI): domain Eukaryota; kingdom Metazoa; phylum Echinodermata; class Echinoidea; order Diadematoida; family Diadematidae; genus Diadema; species Diadema setosum. Next base: position 10,078,549 of record NC_092699.1, read on the forward strand.
CTGGTGATGGTGTTTGGATTTCCATATTATATTGAAGAGTTGCAAGGTCATGAATATAATCATGACATTCTTTGGCACACTGGTTGAAAAAATACCATTACCAGGGAGACTTGCATTCGTCATAAAGGATATAGGGATAAGTTAAAAAATAGGAGATGAGACAATGATATTACCTTATTCAAGACATAATTATCAGTGCATATTTTATTATTAAAGATTGCGAGGACTGCAAGGTTAAGTTTTGCAAGCTAAATTTTAAGAGGATTTCTTTCGTTTCTGAAATTTTGCCGGTATATGTTGTTATAACACAGGTTCATCTTTGTTGATATGCGTAGGCCTACATATTTGTGTGTGTGTGTGTGTGCGTGCGTGACTGTGTGTGTGTGCGCGCACACACACACACACACACACACACACACTGTTTGTTTGCGTAGGTCATTATTTTGCAGAAATTGCTAAATGAAAACTTTTTTTTTATTGTTGAAAAGGCGCCCTCTCTCATGTCTGTTCACTTTACCTTCATTACTGACAACTGGCAGCCCGTTTGACACTAATGATCGCGAAATACGGCGGTGACATTATTCCAGTGGGGATGGCGGATAAATGATTTGGAGAAGCAAAGAAATTCACATGGGTTTTTTAAGCCTACCAGCTGATGTCCGTATGCAATGCATCACAAAAGATTCCAAGATGCTTTTCTCGAATTGTGAACCTTACTTCAAGACCAGAGTATACTAGTCGTTCATGTGTGTGAGTACCTGACCATAGAATCGACAGTTCTAAGTGGCGAGTATAACGGTTACCTATGAAATATTCGGCGATTCAGAGGTTCGGACGCGGTTGAGAGGAAAATATTATGTGTAATTAAACAAATTCGACTCGTACGTAAGAATTTCTCTGGAGGTGTACTGATATTCTTCCGAAGGCAGTGGACACCCATTATACCATGCCGCCGAAACAGCAATGGATTTTTGTTTCCTTTCTTGGACTCACAATTGTGTGCATTTTCGCGTCAGTCATAGTCACGGAACACAATATCGTGCCTCTACAGCCATATGGCAAGTTAAATAGCTAATTTGAATTCGTTTCACTTCTTATTAAAGGACAAGTCCACCTTCATAGACATGTGGATTGAGTGAATGTAGCAATATTAGTAGAACACATCGGTGAGAGTTTGAGGAAAATCAGTTTATTGGACAACCCGTTCAAAAGTTATGAATTTTTGAAGTTTCTGTTCAGTTACTGCTGGTTGAGAAGACTGCTACAGCTTGTGATGTCACATGTGTACAACGATATAAAGATAAAGAAAATTCAACATATTTTTCAGTTTTCTCGTATAATAAAAGAACACTAACACTTGCCTCTTTCAGAGGGCAGGGGGAATAATATTACCCTCAACATACATGTACATCAGTGACAGAGTGATGAAATGAGCACTTTTCCCCCCAAAAATGTGAAATTCTCTTTATATTTTCCTTATATTTTCCTTATGATCGTTGTACGCATGTAGCATCATAGACTGAAGTCTTCTCATCCAGCAGTGACTGCACAGATAACTTAAATTCATAACTTTTGAACGGATTGTCCGATTTGGCCCAAAACTTTCAATAATGTGTTATATAATAGTATTGCTGCATTCACTTAATCCATATTGATACGAAGGTGGACTTGTCGTTTAACGTTTGGAGCATTTTGCAATTCCAGGTGTTATTGGTACAATACCCAACATGTTTATTTCATTCAATTTCATTTCATTTACACGACGAAAGGAATTGTAGCTAGGCTATAGCATGTGCATCTACATGATTAGAAAATACACTTATGATTATATTTCACATGGCTTATAAAACTATATAGAATGGTAAATGTTTTATCAAAGCGCGATGTGATATAGAAAAAAAAAGGTGAATGCAATTCTATAGTTTCATATGTTTTCACGATGTGATATTGTGATGTAACCAAAGACTCAATTCTATAAGGTGTCAATGCCATGGCTCTAATACAATGACTATGCAGTCCTTGACTGGCAAACACACAAATCTATTTATCTAAATTGTGAATAGACATTGTGATTTAAAAATGTAAGAGTTATCACATTTTCATGTATATATATGTGTAGATCAGTTGTATTCCAAAACATTTTTTACCATACAAAATTTTGCAATAAAGCCTATAAAAGGAGATATCAATATTTTCTCATTAAACCATAACTGTAGACGGTTTAATTTAGAAACAATTTCATTATACTATCGTTCACATTTTGTTTATTTCACGATACTTAACATTGATTATGCTGATTAACTTTTTTTTTTTACACTGATTGTTTCTATCCCTAACTCACATTTCAGAACTATTTTGTAGTATACTAATACTGGGTTACTGTTTCATCTGCGAATGGTAAACAATGCCCTTAAAAGAACAGGAAATATTCAAGAAGTTGTTACACTGTTCAGCTATTCTGTTTGTCTGTTGAACATAGATAATGATAGGTAATTCGCAGTCCACGTGTAGTCAAAATATGTATATATTATCGCTAAGAGGAAAACGAAACTCAAGAAATTTATCATGCTGTCAATACCAAAACAGTTACGGTAAGTTACAGAGCACACAAATTTTCGGGCACTCTCCCTTTTGCGTTTGTCTATATTATGACAGCTGCAGATTGATATAACAGCTGCACATTGATGTACATATAATAATCGTTTATTGATTGATGTCAACACGTCGATAGAATGCTCAAATTCACATGCTTTGTTATTAATGTTATATGCACATTTTTTTTCTCTTTCTTTATCCCGTATTCTCTGTCCTAAGAGTTCTCCTGATCTTCTGTTTTTATTGCTGTTGTTACTCAGCAGAGAATACGTCAAATTTCCCCAAATCTCTATCCTTCCTAAGCCCTTGGGTTCATTTTGTTGTCGTCCTGCACATTATAAATCCAAAACATGCAGTTTCTGAATTTGTTTTAATTCATGTATCCACCACGTCTGTTGCCCGTTCACCTGATAAACTTTTTTTTTTTTTTCTGCCAACAACATTATACCTTTACTGTTTCATTTTCTTCCGTATTTGCGCCACACACTCATGGCTAACAATGTGGGACCTGTGAATGTGTTTGTAATTTCAACGATCCACTGAGGCAAGACTTTCCCCGCCGCACTAATTTTCAAAAATACAAGGTGCTCTGACAATGTACTCTCACTATTCACCCTCTTGATCAATTACCCCACTTTCTTTTTCTCTTTATCACAAAGACCTACCTCATTTCGTGTATCTCGTTATGAATCAACTGTTGATTTTTTATTTTTTATCCTTTTTTTTTTACATTAATTGGCGGGAGCTCTACCTGCAACTGGGATTACATCCTCGTCTTATACGAGAAATTTACCTGTCACTGTATTTTATCGTGTAAGATCAAATGTCCATTATGTGTATTATACTACATTTTGTTCTCTTCTTTTCTACGTATGTTGTGTTTTATAACGAAGTGTAAGCCTACAGAGACATTAGCCATGTTCTATATTATCTTGACTGTTCAATGCTTTTTTTTTTTATTTCTTTGTCTTTAATTACTCTATCTGCACCCCTGGTTTTGCTGACAGCCAACTAGCCCAAACATCTTGTTTGTATGCCTGTGAAAGGCACGTACCACACGTCACACATGGCGCCAGCCTACTATCTCACTTTGCGCAGAATCTGGTGCGGTATCTGTCGCGTCGACTTTTCTGTTATGCCTATGTTGGTTTCTCCCTGTTAGCATCAATGGCGCGGACAATATCTTGTCAGAGATTTTCTTATTCAAAATGGCTGAAGGGATAATTGTGCCTTTTCATTCCGTATTGGACGATGAGTTTTTTGATCTGTTTAGACCTACTACACCAGAATATGATTTCTTAGATGACGTACTCTCTAATTCGCATACATCTTTTTATGATAAGTTAGTTGCCGATAATATGAATTCAACAGGTGAAGAAATGCAGTATGATTTTGATGATTTAACCCAAGCCCCATTATGTAGTTATGTCAGTATGAATCAATTCAAAGAAATTAGTAAGGGTTTATGTAAAGACACATTTTCGTTGATACATTTGAATATAAGAAGTTTGAATAAGCATTTTGATGAATTACAGTTAATAACACGAATACATTATTGTTGGATAACCCAAATAACCCTTTATTTACAGTAATAGGACTCACTGAAACGTGGTTATCTTCATGCCCCAAACGATCTTTCTCGCTTGAAGGATATAATGTTTTTGTGAATAATAGACCTGATCGTTCTGGCGGTGGGGTTGCTTTATATGTTTTAAAGGGGATGGCTAGTAGCTGATCAGTGGGAATCAGTGGGAATGCTGGGGGATAATTGCTCCAATTCTTCTGGGATTCATTTAAGAGTACACTATATATCTATTGTTGTGTGAAAATTATTTGCTTCAGAACCGTCTCATATTCAAGTAATGTGCAGTATAATGCCCCGTCACTGTACAGGCATGCTAACCTGGAACCATTACTATTAGTAAGCACCATTTATACGGGTTACATGAATAATCATATCATCAGGGATGCGTATCTCAGTGAATTAAAAAAAAAAAAAACCCAAACATGCCTGATCGTACGAATGACCTTTTTTCTGTTCATGCGCAAAGTGGAACTGTAAACTGGCTTATTGCAATTCAATTAAATTCATTTCAAAGGTTTTATTTTCACTTCTTTCAACAGAATGTACAAAAAGTATAAATTCGACATGCGTTTGAAGGAATGATACATAGATAGCAAAGAAAAACATTTGTCAGTAGTCATTACAAAGTGAGGCATTTTTCATACAAACATATTTATACATTCTGCGAATAAAAGTGGAGGTACTCACTGAAAAGACTGTGCTTGTACTATGTGGGCACCTCACAGGAGAAAAAAAAAATAGGTGAACAACTTAACTACAAGTGTGTGGGAAATGAGAAAAAAAAAGGGGAAAAGGGGAGAGAGAGGAAACAGAAATAGAAGTAAAGAGATGAGACAACTAAAAATAAAAGCCTAGATCAATCGACACATTAAAGATCAAGCCCACAGAGACTATTAGCCATATTAGAAGTGTAGAGCGTTGAAAGCGACCGAGAAAGTGACATCTAACGAAATTGCTGATAGCGGAACATATTTTCTGTTCTGTGAAGGCACGTGTAATAGTATACAAGTTCGCAATAAAATATAAGGAAGCAAGGGATGTGATGTGGAATGCCGCGAAAGACGCGACCTAACATGCCTAAGAAGAATCAATAGCATCCTGGTGCTTACAAAACCTACATGCTTAAAAAAAATAGACAAACAAACTTAGTTTCTTTCTGTTACATCATAAGACTTAAGGAGGAATGATTTCAATCTTTTTTAAACGAATACAAAGAAGGAGCATTTTTTATGTCTGGACTAAGGGAGTTCCAGAATCTTGGACCTGTATAAATAAATGTCTGCTGAGCTAACACAGTTTTTAGACTGTCTTGTTGGGTAACTATGGTATGTCAGGTTACGAGGAAACGTGGAATCAAATATATGGCTGATTTAGCAATGTTGGTTAAAAAAGAAAGAAAGTTTGTTTATGCATTCAACACGAAACAATCAAATGAATGCCTGCCGAAGTGTCAATTGACAGACCATTCTTGTCACCTGCTCTGCATAAGTTCATTCTTTGTTTGAACGTGAAATCCATAAATTGCGGGCACGCTTTATTCATCATGCTGCTTTGAAAATGAGTGAAGTGCCTAACCAATTGAGAAAAAAAAAGAAAGATCATTTGTACGTACCAATGTGCCCATGAGCTAACTGTGAACTAGCTTATTGTATAACGCCCGTGTCTGCCATGGAAAGGCACTCATGGCTCTTGATCTAAAATGCATCAATTTCAGCTGTTCATTCAATATGATTATGTTGGCGGAATATCTAATTTCCAATATCCCGAGTCAGGGATTAGGTACTGCCGTTGGGAAGGTGTAGCTGGTGACTGGGAAGAGGTAAGTCTTCATGTAGGTCATGAAGCATATTAAAGAATCTGCATTCCTGATCCAGAGAGGGAGGGCATGAACTCCTCACACCACAGTCATGACCAGTGACAGTAGCACTGATCTCCTATTGACACTGGGCGGGTGTTATACCATTGGCACTAACACCAGCAATATCAAATCGATACCATGCGGTGTCGGTGTCAAAAATATCACCAGCTACAGTGTCAAATTAACATCACAAAGTGCCAGGTGAACACTTTTCAACACCATCGCAACATGCTTTCTACACCTGTGAGTGTGCTTGTATGGTCCTCTATTGACACTTGTTCGGTGTTACATGTTAAATCTAACACCGATGTTTTTTGCAGTGATGGGTGCAGAGATGTAGAATGCTCTATCTCCCCAATGCGCCCAAGCTATGCGGTTGAGAAAGTCCCTCAAATGAACTTGATTTGCTGATCTCAGGATAAGAGCTGACTGATGCCGAACGAGGAGCTCCGAGATGTCGAATGAAGATTTGCCATCAGGCGCTATAAAAATAAGAACTCCACGTTTGAAGGCATTCATCCTCTTTATAAGAGCCAAAGATGGTCTCGCAAAGTGGGGCTAATATGAACCCTCTTCCTTTGTCGAGTCACAAACCGTTCAGGGCATAAGTAAATATTTGGAGTGTCTGAAGTACATACGTGTATATATGAAGAGTTTGTTCGCAAAAACCGATAAGTCTATGTTTTAGATTTTGAAGTACGGTGTCTTTCATAAAGTACAAAATTATACCTTTTAAATGATATGTTGGTCACTACATATAAAGGTACATTTTTGAAGTTATGGTCAAAAGAAGCAAATTTTTTCTTATTAGTCTCTTTATTTTTCTTGACCTTTAATCGCAAATATCTCCATTTGGCAAATATGGACTTATCGGTTTTTGCGAACAAACTCTTCACATGGAAAAAGTCAGTTTGAGGCGGACGTTGTTCTTTACTTTTCACTTTGATAAAGATTTCGGCCTGTCGTTGACGTCCGCCTCAAACTTTGCTTCTTCCACATAATATGCTTTTTGATACACCTTATGCGTTTCGGTCAGGATCTCTCGCATCTCTAGCATTATAAATATAAATATTGTTTCGATCAAAATCACACTGAGAATGATCGCACAAAAGAACCAATATATATATTTATGTTCAGGCGGTTTAATTAACAGTAATATTGCTGGTACAAACGCGTAAGATTTGTTATTACAGTACCATTTAATCAAACAATGATCACTTATTCAAACAGCAGTCAATCACGTAGGATAACAATCAAAGACAAATGACAAGGACTGATCCATGTAATCCTCTGGAAAAGACACTTTTTTTTTTTAGCAAACCAGTGAGCTATTGCGATCGCTTTTCGTCCGCCGTCCGCCGTCCATCGTCCTTGGTCCATCGTGCGTCGTGCATAAACTGTTTACATTTTCATCTTCTCTTCCAGAACCGGTGGGCAGATTTCATCCAAACTTGATGGGAATCATCCTTAGGGGATAAGGACCCAAAGTTGTTCATGTGGAGTATGTGGCCTCTAGGGGGCTCAGGGGGAGGGCCCCCAAGGGAAAAGGGGTAAACTTTAAAAATCTCCAAACCCAAAAGTAGTAGGCCTACAGTCTAGATATGTTGTATGTAAAAACCTTTATAAATGAAGAATGTAGTTTGTTTATGGCAAGACCCAAGATGGCCCCCTTGGGCCCTAGAGGGGGTGAAAGTTTGAGGGGTGGGGGCCTAGGGGGAGACATATATTTTCATTTCCTCCTGCAGAACCAGTGGGCGAATTTCAATCAAACTTGGTGGGGATCATCCTAACGGGGTAGGGACCCAAAGTTGTTCATGTGGGCATGTGGCCCCCAGGGGGCCCAGGGAGAGACCCCTCAAGGGGGAAAAAAGGAGTAAACTTTAAAAATCTTCTTTCCAGACCCAAGAGCAATACAGTCTAGGTGTGTTGTATGTAAATACCTTTATATGTTAAGAATATAGTTTGTTCATGGCAAGACCCAAGATGGCCCCTTGGGCCCCTAGATAGGGGTGAAAGTTTGATTGATTGGGCGAAGGGGGGGGGGGGGCACAATTTCGTCTTCTTCTTCAGAACAGTGGGCGAATTTCAATCAAACTTGGTGAGGATCATCCTTAGGGGATTGGATCCTAAGGTTGTTCATGTTGGGATGTGGCCCCCGTTGTACGTGGATATCTTTAGCGCTGAAGAATATAATTTGTTTATGGGAATACATACTGTATCCCCCTTGAAGACCGGGGGGGGGGGGAGGGGGGACAAGGGGGAAAAGCACATTTTCATCTTCTTCAGAACCAGTGGGCGGATTTCAGACAATCAAACTTGGTGAGGATCACTCTTAGGGGGTAGGGTCCCAAAGTTGTTAGTAAATGTGGGTCAAATGCATGGGAAAAGGGCATATTTTATACACGTCATGTAGATACCTTTATAGATGAGGAATATAAAGCTGTTCCTGGCAATATTTAGGATGGCCCCCTTGGGTTTCAAGAGGGGTGAAAGTTTGGAGGGGCAAAAATAAGGGGGAGGTGACGAGAATCACATTTCCATCTTCTTCAGAACCAATGGGCAGATTTCAACCAAAATTGCTAGGAATCATCCTTTCGGTAGAAGGACCCAAAGTTCTTTGTATGCTTGGGGTTGGGGGTCTCCTAGCGAAAGGGAGAAGGGGCCATAATTTACAGGGAAATTGCGTCAGGTGTATTGACTGCGATACTCCGGTTAGCGGCTAGTCCCCGGGCCTTTTGTTAAAATATGAGGGTCAGTGTGTTGCCATGGTAACAGTATATCATCGCAACAAACTATGACAAAATCTTGCAGATCAAATTACTTCCTTAATTTTTGCCAAATGCTCACGATAGTTGGTACGTACTTTGGTCTTGGAGTGAAAACGTACAAGACACATTCGTTAACCCTATAAAGCCCAAGGGGGGCACATTGTGCCCCCCCTACCAGATTTTCGTTTGCCACTCCTTCGTCCTTAATCCGATTTCAACCAAATTTGGTGACTTTTCCTAAAATCTTATTGGGAACATTTTGATATATAATTTAGCTATATTTGATGTTGCTGGTTGCCATGGCAACCATAAACTGACAACCATGTCAGTCAGATTTTGCATCTTTTTTTCTGTTCCCATTTTATTTAACAGCATTACAGTGTATGAAATGGGTGTTTCTTGGCTGAAATTTGTTGAAGAAGCAAAATTTGAAGTAATTATGGTCCTGGAAAGTTTTTCTTATTATTTCCTTTGTTTTTATGTGACAAAGGCGTAAAACAATAGATGTAATAGAGATAATTGAAAACGATAATATTTTCTACAGATTGCCCTTATATTTTGAGTTATTTTGATTCCTTCACCCAAGTTACATGTATGCCTCTAATATCATTAGTTTATCATATTATCAATTTGCAATCTCAAAATTCCACTATTATGCAAATATGAAATGTCATAACTATACATGCTCCCATCCCAAACATTTCATCTCAGGTCTCATAATTTATCACTATGTTGATATGAATAGCGCCCCCATGTGGTGACCTTGAGAAATTTCAAACATAACAAATAATAAAATTCCACTTGCTTATCATTTGTGGCTAATATGAAAATGATTGGTCTATAAAAGGACATATATAATGGGGATAAAGAAATTATACGGAAAAATCATGTTTTTAGCATGTTTCCTATGTATTTCTTTATATTTTTGTAAATAGCGCCCTCCATGGGTAACCTTGTGAAAATTCCAATGTATGGTCATGTAGAGTATGAGTTACTCTACCCACGTGCCAAATATGATGATGATATATCAAATAATAAAAAAGTTATATAGGGGGGGGGGGGCACAATGTGCCCCCCCCCCTTGGGCCTGCGAGGGGTCAAAATAGCTTGGGCTTATTATAGGGTTAAAGGATGGGTACTGCGTTGTCATGGTAACGCCATATAGCAATAAATCAGAGAAAATGCAAAAATCGTTTTTGTTTCTCAAATAAGGCCGTCGTACGCGTACTAGGGCATGGGTATGAATTGTTTTCTGTGACATTTCTATATAGTTCGTGTAGAATGAAGCCTCGACTGGCTTGTTAAAGGGACACAAATAGTGTGTAATCGGCCAGTAAAAGGAGGGGGGGGGGGGTAATAAACCGTTCCTGAGATAAAAACTCCGGTTTCCTTTGTTTTTTTATTAAGGGTGCATTGGTAGGAGATTTGGAGTAAGAATTAAGGTGATTAATAATTGTTCCAGGCAGGACTATACTGTTAAATGCCCACATTCACAAAATTACTAGCCCTGAACGTTGTGTTCAGGGCGAGTAATTTTGTGAAGGGGGGGGGGCATTTTTCTGGCATAGATATGTCAATGTGAGTCCCTGTGCTGCCATGGCACTTTCATATGTCTGGGTCATGGGTGGCGATACAGAGGGACACGGGGTGACCGCCCCCTATGATTTTTAAATCACCTGAACCGGGGGCTTAAGTGAGCTCATACCAGTTTAAAAAAAAAAGGAAAACATAAATTTTGCATAAATTTGCGTAATTAATGAATTTCAGAATTCTGTATCAATGAGGTTTGGTAGTCCCATCCAAGCCCTATCAGATAAAACAAACAGAATAAAAATTCACTGTAAAATGTAGAAGTAGCATTTCGCTTATTTTTTTAAAGCAAAAATGTGCATATAAAAATATGTTTGCATAAATTTCCATAATTTATCAATTTAAGAACTCTTTATTGAACTTTGATAGTCCCAACCAAGCCCTATCAGATAAAACAATCAGAATCAAAACCCCATGTTAAATGTAGGAGAAGTTACATTTTCGTTAATTTCATTTCTGGAAAAAACAAGAGACCTGGGGGTCTCGCGCTCACCTGAGTATCGCAAGTTCACCTTCTATGCATTCCAGCAGACTCTTACCCGAGAACATTGGAAACTTGTGGTGGGGTGTAGCTTTGAGAGCTTGGGAAATTGTGTCCCTTTGCATATTCCATCACACTGGCATGACTGGTAAAATACCTGCCAGGTACACTGTACTTTATAGAATGTTGGACTCCGCAGTTGGGAAAAGAAAAGACTTAAAGCCCAATCACTTTTGATTATAGAGAAGGATATTATTGAAAATTCCTTAATTTAGGATGTTCGGACCCCCTGGGGCCCCAAGGAAAGCATGGTGCTCACTGAAACACTTTGAGATCCTATCCCCCTAGGAATGTTACTTGCCAAGTTGACGAAAATAAATTATGTTGTTTTCAGCAAGAAGATGAAAATTCAAGTCCGCATTTGGACCCCCCCCCCCCCAGTCGAGCGGGGGTGGGGGGAGGGGGGCAGCCCTGGATCTGCAATGAACAAACTTTTAACTACAGTCATCGAAGTACAAACTCAAAGTAACTTTGCTTTATCACTTCTGGTTCTAAAGAAGAATTGTAAATATTCCTTAATATTGGGGGGGGGGGGAGGATATTCCTTACTGGGGGTGGGTTGGGCCCCACTGGGGGTCCCCAGGTGGGGCATGATGCCCATTTGATGAAATTTAGATTCCATCCCCATATGGATGCTACCTGACAAGTTTGGTGATAATTCATCATGGGGTTTCCAAGAAAAAGATGAAAATTTACAAGTTAGGAACCAATTTAGGCCCTAATGGGGCCCCCTGGTAAGGCATGGTGCCCGTATGATGGGAATGAGATTCTATCTCCCTAAGGATGCTACCTGCCAAGTTAGGTGAAAATTCGACGTGGCATTTTCAAGAAAAAGATGAAAGTGTACAATTTGGTCCCCATTAGGACCCCTCCCACACAAACGCATAAATTTGCATAATTAATGAATTTCAGAATTCTGTGTCGAATTTTTAGAGCCCTTACCTATCTCCATAAGTCAGAGCAATCAGAAGCAAACTCGGCCCAGAAATGACAGTGAGGAAGCAAATCTTATCATTTCAAGCATACATACACATGTCATACACATACACACACGCACACGACGTTTCATAATCCCCCTAGGCTACCGAACTCATTCGGTGGGGACAAAAACCAACTGCACTTATGATTTGTTTCTATGATGATTGTGGAGGAGCAGAAAGTTACCAAAATGTGCCGTCATTGCCCTGCACATTTTGGTAAACTTACCAAAATGTGCAGTTACCAAAATGTGCCGTAACATGTTACGGCACATTTTGGTAACTGCACATTTTGGGAATTTACCAAACTTGGCAATTTACCAAAGTGTGCCGTAACAAACACTTCACATACGCACACACACTCACACACACAAGAAAAAAAAAATCGGAACCTTTCTAGTATGGCTTCTGTAGGAGATGTGCTAATTACAATAAGACGGGACTGATGGCAACATCACAGAAATCTGTATTTTACACAACATTCCATTACAATGTCCACGGCTGCAATGCATTTCTGTATGCTGTCGCACAAAAAGGGCTCCTTCCAAAGGGGTCATCCCACGAGACCGACACCACGAGTCATACGGTCCACGAGACCGACATCAAAAAATAGGTCCATGAGTCATACGCCCATGAGTTATACGGCTCACGAGTCATACAGCCCATGAGTTCGACACTACGCACAAGAAGCTCATGAGACCGACACTAAGCAAAGAAAGCCCACGAAACCGACACTACACAATAAAGGCTCACGAGACCGACACTACGCAAAAGAGGCTCACGAGACCGACACTACGCAAAGAAAGCCCACGAGACCGAAACTAGGCAAAGAAGGCTCACGAGACCGACACTAGGCAGGGAAAGCCCACGAGACCGACACTGGGCATAGAAGGCGCACGAGACTGACAGGATGAACAGCGCCATCTACATGATATCCCTGTAAGGGGTGTTCCATTAAGGGGAAAATTACATCCTGGCGGGTGCAATTTCGTTACGCTGTCGAGCGAGAGATTGTAACTAATTGAACAGCACCGTCTATAATCAACCACATTAAGTATGTATTTCTACACATGTGGCTTTTAGGGGACAGTTCTGTCACGCTACGGGGAGCGACATTGTTACCATTTTTTCTTTAAAAAAGAATAAGATTGTCCTCTCCATGGGACCCCCCCCCCCTCCAAAAAAAAAAGTGTATGAAAAAATAAAAGAGAACAAGAACGTTGTATGGTTTAAGTTTAGATTCCATCGTGCTATTTTTGATAGGCTTTCCTAATTTCTAGCTAGACGGTGGACAGGATCTATGTTTTGTTGTTGTTGTTTTTTTGCCCTTTTCTTTCTCGCTTCACAAGTAAAGTAGGCCTTATTAGATATCCTATTCCCCTGCTTACAGTTCAGTTTGCAAATTTCTCTGATAAATGTATGAAATTCAAGGGATGAAAACGTTTTATAATATCGCAGCGATTCACCTCGATTTGTGGCTTGTATTTGTACAATTACTCTTCTCAAAACGGTACATTTTTCATGAAATACAACAGTTGGTTTTCATGGATGCATCTTCTTTTTCCGAATTCTACTTTAATAGACGATTTTACCATTTTCTGTGAATTTATGCTAAATCAACACTTTTGCAGATGACTACCTCCCCCCCCCCATCATGTAAAGCAGTTGCAACGGTGCACTGCAACATTGACAATTTGGTGATTTTCTTTTATTAGTGAACCTAATTTCATACCTAGGTATTTTTCTAGTTGGTTGATCTGAATGTCCACATCATTTATTTTTTTTTCTAAGTAGGTGTATACCGGTATAGGCTTTGCGGAAAGGGAAACGGGTGTTTTGGCATTTTCGAAATTAATGTTGAAACATTCTCATGCGCTTTTACTGAACTTTAATTAGTTTTTTTTTTTCACAAACACTCACTCAAACACAATTAAAGATCTTGAACCGTTCAGGTAGTGAGGGCGGGCAATTGACGGTGTAATACCCTAGCAACTCTACTTTTCCATCTCTTATATCTTCCTTATGCCATTATCTGCATACCCTATACAATTAATTGGTCTATAGATGGCGTTGTTCATTCTGTAGGTCTCGTGGGCCTTCTTTGCTTAGTGTTGGTCTCGTGAGCCTCTTTTGCCTAGTGTCGGTTCTCGTGAGCCTTTTAAGCGTATAGTATCGGTCTCGTGGGCTTTGTTTGCATAGTGTCGTACTCATTGGGCTGTATAACTCGTGGGCTTATTTTACTTAATGTCGAACTCATGGGCTTTATTTACTCAGTGTCAAACTCGTGGGCTGTATAACTAGTGGGCTGTATGACTTGTGAGCTGTATGACTTGTGGGCTGTATGACTCGTGGGTGTAGGTTTTGTGACGTGCACACCTTCCAAACACACTGATCACTTCTATTTGAATTGATTATCACAATTTGTGCATTCAGTAAATCCACATTTTCATTTGGGGTAAATATCAAGTCAACACACATCGTGCATGCAATAAAAATAGTTATTCTTTCAAATTAATGTTTAGACTAGTTTGATCAAAGTAAATGCTTTTCATGTGTACATTTCACTCATTTGTTACCAGGTTTCCAAGCATTGTCAAGACGGTTGGAGGCACCCCCTTTTCAAGAAGACTGGGGAAATGTAACAGAGATAGCAAAAATGAGGCAAGTATAATAACACAGGAGCGTACGTCTTTTTTTTTTTTAAAGGTACTAGCCCACATTTGCAAACCCAGGAAAATCAAAACTGCATATCACTAAAACAGGTCCAATATGACTTCAAGTACAAGTTATAACAGTAACATACCTCACCTGTTGCTCTTTGTCTATACCATTCGATAAAAGAGAGAAAATCATCGTTTTTAAATCAATTTTCAAACCGGGTCAACCCGACCCAAAATCGAATTACGAGCGCGGGCTAGCTACGTACTAACTGCGACCAGCCCCAACGTGCAGCGTTGGGGCTGTGCCGTTTTCACATTCAGATCGAGGAGTTGTACAAAACGGGTGCCTTTTCGGCGCTATATTTCCTTGATTTTTCAGCAGAAACTACTAGGAATACTTACATGGGTCGATTAAATCTAAATGATTAATTTCGGCGACTGTTTGATGCATTTCATTGCTTATGATGCAGAAAATATTGTCTTATAACGCGAATATCTTCAGCTCACCGTTGCTCACTGAAACTCACAATCACTTGCACAGGCGCACAGCATGCATGCAGTGCAGTGCATTGAGAGCATGCGTAATGCGTTCTATGGATATAGCAGCAAGTCTCTCCACTGTTGCACTAGGGCAGGCCGCTTATTACTCCTAAAAAATGTCGAAAATTTTGCAGTTTCTAGATAAATGGGTGAGAAAAACAAAGTCGAAAAGGTAATGTATTAATTGTCACTGTGTTTATGATAGAAATTTAGCCGTGCTTTATTTGTGAAGTCGCCGTGAATGTGGCAGTGATTTTTGCTCCCGCTCAGCTGCGAGGTAGCCGCCAGGACCGCGCCTTGCGGCGCGGTCTCCGGGGCTAGCTACTAGTACGTACATGTAACTTACACATGTATCGCATGCAAGTAGTACGTACGTGGACCGGAGCTAGCGTGCGTTATACGCATGCATACGGTGCATTTTCATTTATTTTTATGAAAGTAATGGACTAATTGGAACGAAATTTTGCACAGGTGTTACTGCAATCATACCCGAACTCCATGCTAACTATGAGACCAATTGCTGCAGGTTTACAAATGTGGGCTAGTACCTTTAAGTGTATGCTCTTGACAATAGAATACCTTAATATAAAAAAGACCCAAGTACATTAGCGAGAATCTAGGGAGAGAGAAAAACAGAATTGCATTCGAAAGCATCTGAGTATACATTATGGAAATGTTATACCTAAAATGCAAGACGGTCATCAAAGTGATACTGTATATTTGCATTACTTTGTAAGAAGTCTCCAAAGATATTCAAATTTGGACACAGAGACAGTTTATGTTTTTCAGGCATTATATAAAAAAAATTGTACTTTTGCAAACTCAGATTCGAGTATGAGATTAACTGCAGTGGGCCTTACATATCAGCACGCACGCCCTTCTCATTGCTACCTCTTTCTGTGTTCTTAATTTTTGTATCCGTAAGAAAAATGACGCAGGAGATAGTACGGCATGAAGCCTTGAATGAAAGAAAGCTTATGCTAGCAGGGAAACGTTCCGTGCAAATCTTTTACCCTGAGCCTCGCTTCTAGTTCTAGCCTCATATTCGCCACCCATAAAAATAATTCTTTAATAGTTCTCAAAGTTTGATGTTACTTGTTAGTAGTATGCAAATGAGTGAGGTGATGATCGGATTACCTCTCAATTTCCCATTGACCGCCTGTAAAAAATATGAAAAAAACATTTTTTTTTATTGTTATAAAGGTCAATGATCCGTCAGGTTACAAGCTGAGAATGGGGCAACATTGACAAAACATTATCATCAAAGTCCTTCTTCCTTAAAATAAGCCAAACTTGACATTTTCTAAAATTTTCTAATTAATCCGATCCTAATCAAATTTTCACTTTTAGTGTTCGTGACAAATTTCATGCATTCTTTTTAGACTATACCTTTAACTGCTCCTCGGTTAAACCGTAGTGAAGACAAATAGTCCAAAACCTAATTGTATGCCACTAAAGTTGATTATGGTACTGTGAAAACAGAAAACGGATGTAGGTTATGATGATACGTTGCATTATAGTAACTTCATATGACATAGGAAAAATATATATACAAACAAAAACTGCATAAACTAAAGTGAATTGATGAGGTAGGCTTTAAGATTCAATATGAAAACACCAATAGAAGGTGCTTGTTAGAATTTTGAAAGGCTGTACCAAAGTTTTGGGCCCATGTGTGAAAAAGCACGATCAATGCAATCATGTTTGCCCCGAGGTTTCGGTAAAATAAAATATGTGAATTAAAAGAATGGATTTTCATCACTGTTGAGAAAAAAAAATGAAGGGAATCTCGAAGGTATTAAGCTGGAACACGTCTGTGTAATCTACAATAGGCAAAGATTTGTTATTGTTGACTAGATAATCATGTTCATGTTGAATGAGCATAAACTAGTAACGTCGTATCATTTCTCTAACCCTGATCTTTGTCACACTTTGGAGTTTCAAAGTTTTAACTTTCTCCTTGCATTTCAGCATAAATATGGCTGTTCTTTTTCGTTTATCTTCCCTACTTCTTATTACCCAGGAAAGCATTTTCCAAGCACCGGACGTTGCAAAAAACTCTTCAGTTATTCAAAACCGGTATTTCTCCTGTGGATATGCGATTCTCGAAGGGAGTCAAGAAAATAGCGCGATTCAACCAGACAACCACAATGAGGAAAAGGCGGACCTGTACTATCATTGGGAACTCTGGTGTGCTATTAGACAGCAGATGCGGCCATCTCATCGACAGTTCCGATCTTGTAATCCGAATGAATCTGGCGCTGTTTGGCGGCGAGTTCGCTTCGGACGTGGGTTCGAAAGTCACTCTGATGACGCTGAATTCCGATCAGTACAGGAACCTGATGAACTGTACGCGAAACTACGGCAACATCACTCTCGACGAGTTACCACTCTTGTGTCGGGAACTTCTGACAAGCTTTAGTCGCATGAACGGCAGCATCCTCTGGTACTTCGGGTCTGTGGCCCACAACAATCGTCTGAAAACAGCGCTTGCAGTGTTGCGCGATTTATACAATCTCCACTTTGGATTCGCCTACAGCCCGGCAGAACTCAAGAGTCAAGTGAAAAAGTGAGCAGATGGAATACTTCTGGGAAGACTGCATGGTTGTGTATCCCGTCATAAATATGTTTTTTTTTTTTTCAGTATTTGTGTTTCTGTCATATTTTGCATTTCAGAAAAAGTTGGCAGTGACTGGCAATGACTGATGATTTATTCACTGAAGGACTAGTGATATAAGTCCCACCCTCATTCACTCATGCATGAACAAAAGGATTGCAATCTATTGTAATGTCTCGCTGCTTCCCAAACACGTTGTTAGTTTCGATGCCCTTTTCATTCGACTTTCTATCTTCTCTTCCGAAGAAACCCATCAGCGAAATTCCTAGTAAACGAAATGGGGGGGGGGGGAGGATATGTTACCTTATTTCGCATGTTAATGAGTTAATGATGCGACAATTATTGCATCCTTGAGGATTTGGTCAATGGTCAAAATAATGGCAGCCACAAATTTAAATATCCATATAATGTAAAACAAAACCAACAAAATAATGATTTTGTCATATTTCGATGTTCGAAATTCGAATTTGAATGATGCAACTCTTTCATCCTTAAAGGTTTTTAGACATTTGGAGTGGCCGCCAAAATCTCACATTCGTTTATAGTTCCTCATAAGTCGTGACAAATAGAAATATATATACTATACCTTAATGGGTTTCTTCCCCCACTTACAAGGAATCCGAACCTGGATGATGCAACTCTCGATTCTTAAATGATGCGAAATATTAAGGTGGCAGCCAAATTGCCGCCAAAATCTGAAAATACTTCTTTGTTTTTAGAAATGGCTGCAACCGCCAGTATAGGAGATAATAGATTATGAAGGCAATTTCTTAAACATTCTGACAGCTGGACAATATCCCTTACCTGTTTTTGTGTATCCTAATGACGCATTTCCTGTACTTTCTGCATTCATTCTTGCGTGGACTCTTATGGAAAACCCCAAACATGAATGTAAAAAAAAAGCCCAACTTGATGTGGGAAATTATCTCTTTCAAGACTACAAATGGTAGCTTATGACAGCGATGCTAAGATCAGAGAGCAGCTAGGCGTGAGATTTTATGGTGCGTCATTGGCGCCCTATATAGGGAGCGAAGCGACCGAACCGGGGGAAAAGGGACATGGTGCACGTCACGAGACCGACACCCGCGAGTCATACAACTCATGAGTCATACAGCCCACTGGCTGCACAGTCCACGAGTGCAACCTCAAGTACAAATAGGACCACGAGTTATACAGCCCATGAGTTAGACAGTAGGCATATAAAGCGTATAGTTCGACACTGACAAGAAAAAAAAAAAAAGGTTCACGAGACTGACACTACCTCATATCAGGATACCGTATACAACTATACCGCAACTACGCACTTTTCATTGGTATATAGGGTTCCTAGATGGCGCTGTTCTCCTGTCGGTCTCGTGCACAGTGACTGGTCTTGTGGGCCTCCTTTGATTTTTTATTTTTTTTATGTTTGTCTATTTCAACACGGTAAAAAGGCTGCTATCAGCTTTGAAGCTGCTTTTCAGCAAGGCCGTGCATAATGATTTACAAAACTGAATAAAAAACAGAGGAACAGGTACAAGAATAATAATAAAAAAAAAACTGACAAAACACAACATAAATAGCATACAGTGAACAGAACTAAAATTGAAACAATTGTGAATACAAGTATAGAATGACTTAGAGTACATTTCGATAACAACAAAATCAGTCCAGTCCGTGTCGGTCTGGTGAACCTTTTGAACATCGTGTCGGTATCGTAGGCATTGTTTGCGTAGTGTCGGTCTCGTGAGCCTTCGCAGTAGTAGTATCGATCTGCAAGAATTTGTTAAAACTTTGATAAAAATATCGAATATTATCAATTTAGAAACCATTCAGGTGAGTGGACCAATTCGCTCTACTAAAGTGCAAATGTATTTGAATAATACTTATATAATAACATACCGGTATAGGCCAATGTTATATATATATATATATATATATATATATATATATATATATATATATATAAATTGATAAATGTGTGTGTGTGTGTGTGTGTGTATATAAATCATTCAAGTGTCATTTATTCTTATTTTTTTTTATCCTCAGAGTTATGAAATTGAGATATCCAAGTTCCGGTATGGCGGTTTACGCGGCAGCCACTCACTTCTGTTCTCGAATACAGCTCTTCGGGTTTTTCCCGTTCTACAAAGACCCGACGAATCGCACATTGTTCACGCATTACTACGAACATGCCAAGATAAACTACAAGACCAACATTCACGACATGCCAGACGAGTTCAAAATCTTACTAAAATTGGACGAGAGGGGCGCCCTCCGCATCGTGAACGACTGCAGCGGGAGATGGAATAACGACATCCTGAGGGAAAGGTTAAAGCACGATGGGCACTTGAAGGGGGACGAGTTTGGTGATTTCGATATAAACTTGACAGATCAACCAAAAATCGAGCCGATATGAATTGCAAATCAAATCCAGGATCCGGTCTCAAGTAACATTAAAGAAACACATTAAGTTCTTAAACTTGTTAATTTCTTTAACAATTGGGGTCACGTAACTCTACGAAACGTCATCTAAAATACTAGGGGTATCTTAATGTCTTGGATATTTCTTCTCTTACTCTTTAGAGTATCTTTAAGATACGTGTTTTAGTTTCGGTATTAGGCCTACACCTGTAATGCACCTAAGGTATATCTAAACCTTGGTACAGAGCTTGGTATTGATACTCTTGAGATGTAATAAGCCATTAGCAGTGGGAAATGCCCCCAGTGGTATGATGCAAACATGAGCGTGGATATTTGTCTATGAATAAGCATGTAACAAGAGCTCTTCAGCTACCATAAATGGAAGAAAAGGTCATTATAATCATAATGCAAGCCATTCCCCTGACTCGGACTGTAAGTCGATTTTCATTTATGTATGTATGTATATATATATATATATATATATATATATATAATATATATATATATATATATATATATATGTATATATATATAGCTAGTATATGCTGCATTTAGTCTAGGTCCAAACATGTTGCGAATTCACGTATTGGCTCCAATGTATACACGAAGAATAAACCGCTAATGCAATATTTCCGCGTCGAGACTCCTGAAGAAGGTGGATGGAAGCCACCGAAAATTTGAGTTGCTCAATAAACTCTATATTGGCGAAATATTGCATTACCGGTTCATTCTTCGTCATTATATATATAATATATATATATATATATATATATATATGAAGAGTTTGTTTGCAAAAACCGATAAGTCCATTTTTGAAGATTTTGAAGTACGGTCTCTGTCAAAGTACAAAATGATACCTTTTAAATGATATATTGGTCACTTCATATAAAGGTACATTTTTGAACTTATGGTCAGAAGAAGGAAAAATTTTCTTATTATTCTCTTTATTTTTCTTGACCTTTAATCGCAAATATCTCCATTTGAAAAATATGGACTTATCGGTTTTTGCAAACAAACTCTTCATATATATATATATATATATATATATATAGGCTCCCTACAGCGTGTCCCAGAAAAAAACAAACAAACATGAAACCCCGCATTTGCTTTATGAGATGTGTATGAAAGGAGAGGTATACCCCTCTTCTTTCATTTGATCCACAACTCATTGTTCAAAATTCATGCATTACTGAGTTAGAACAACAGACAGTAATGCTAATAAATTTATATTTGCACAAGCATTTGAATGTGTTTTTCAAGCTTTTCTGGCAATCTTTTGCGAAAACTAAAATCATGGCCATAATATCCATTCTTCTTCCTTTCATAATTATGACATCCCATTCGTAAAAAAATGATCTACGCCTGCTCTCGAAAACTTAATTTGAAAATATGCTTCCATTTTACCTAGAAAGATGAATAATAACTAAGGAGCCAGTTAGCTTTCCCGACGCCTGCCCGACTTGGCAGATAACAATGGCCTTCATGCTTCAATGAATTCACACAAACATGAGGGGAGGGATAAAAGGGAATGTTACAGACGGTTCGGAATAGGGTCGTAAATTAGCACATGATCGTGAGCTTGCCTGACCATGCAGCCAACCACAAAGCAGAGGGTGTTCATCTGCGAAATGAAGGGGGAGGGGAGTACCGGTATCATGACAGAGAAAGACTTTCTGTCCTGCACTTGTACCTTTGAAATGTTAGAAGCGCAAGTTCAGTGATAAATAAAGTGACGTACCCCCTCTCTTATTGCTTCACCTCCCCCTTCAAAAACTTCCAAACCCCGTCAGTGATGAAGGATGAACCACGCGTGAGGGAAATGAAAATACTGAGATAAGTTTGAGGTATACAAAATAATCAAAATGTGTACAGTACCACTGTTGTAACGTTGATTTCCCATAGCCTTTGGACTGCGTGCAGCCTGAGAATACACACGAGATTAGTCTTCCATTATTGTTAAGTCTCATAGATTATTTTAAATGAACGACAACAAAGGGCTTTCCTTCTCATACAGCATTCTCTGTAAATATCTCCCCCTCCCCCCCCCCCCCCGTACAACACCCATTGTTTTGTGTGAATTCATGGCGCAGGTGAGCCCATTGTCTAATGCTAATTCAGGAGAGCTGAATGCTTGTTTTTCGACTATCCGTAGAATCAGCAGAAATGAAGCATGTTTTCATGCACATTTTTCTCAAGCATGCGTTATTCATATATGACGCATAAGGTCTTATACGAAAGAAGAAAATACGGATGCTTATCTTATGAACTTTATTTTTCGAAAACGTCACGTTTAAAGTCTGAAAAGTTCATTTAAAGTCACCATTTGCCCGTGCAAATGAAAATTTGATAGCACCACTGTTCGCTGTTCTAACTCAGTCATGCATGAACGATGAACATTAAGTTGTATATCAAATGAAATAAAAAAGTTTATCTTTCCATTGATATATATCTCAAAAGGAAAATGTATCATTTCAATAGTAAAAAGTTGCAAGGAAACTCTGTTTCGTTTTTTTTTTTTTCTGGGACACGCTGTATATATGAAGGGTTTGTTTGCAAAAACCGATAAGTCCATTTTGAAGATTTTGAAGTACGATATCTGTCATAAAGTACAAAATAATACCTTTTAAATGATATCTTGGTCACTACATATACAGGTATATTTTTGAAGTTATGGTCAAAAGAATGAAAAATGTTCTTATTATTCTCTTTATTTTTCTTGACCTTTAATCGCAAATATCTCCATTTGGCAGTTTGGCAAATATGGACTTATCGGTTTTTGCAAACAAACTCTTCATATATATATATTTCAATTTACGTCAAGTTGCTTTATTTCATCTCCGACAAATTGAGGATACAATGAAATTTTTGGGTATATAATTAATGCCACGAAAAAATATATATGCTCATACAACATTTTTTTTTCCAGAATATGACGCACAAGCAGAATTACAACAATGAGACATAGGTTTGGTATTTGATATTGAAGATTGGTAATTGAAATTGAAAACATCTCGTCTATTGGGGCAGCAAGGCTTCTTCAATATTTGGTTTTTCGATGTCATGAGAGTTGGCATTATATTCCCGATGATCGAACTTTTTGGTCAGTGCAACGTTTGATAAGTAGGTCCTCTATGCAGTCTATTGGAATAGAGCAAGTAAAACAGAATATAAAAATAAGGAACTCATAAGCACATAAATTAAAACCAGAGATCAATGACAGTATTTGTTCATAGATAACAAAGTCGATAGACTAACTGCAATCTTTGTACCCCTATCATGTCTTATCTTTATCTTCATGTATTTTGAATCATTATGGTGAATGAAATATACGCGGTTTTGTTTTGATGATTCTACGTCAGTTGATGAATGTTACCTAAAAGAAACCAGCATTTCCCACATAAGGATTATAAACACAAGGAAAGTGATAAATCTCCTTAATCACTCATTTTAGCAGTGAAAACAATGTTTTTTATACTTTTATAAGGCCATTATTCAAAGACAACTTTGACTTCATTATGACTTTCTTCTTCTTTTTCAAAATCAGCTCCCCGTACAATTGAGAACAATGACATGAATGTACATTTCATGCAATATTCATGCGATTACTTGTACTCACCAAGACAGGATAACGAAATCATCTTCTTCTTTATTCTGCACGTATAGTTCCATTCCGTTTGCTATTCAGGGTCAGCAAATAGACAGCTGGAAGCAGGCTTGTATGAAAAAGGTGACATGATGTTGCCACGTTTTGCAGTTTCTCCAACAATTATCATACACTTGTCCCTATCGGAGAAATACTCAAATCTATCTGCCTCAATCGTCAAATCTACGTTATTAGGCGGAACGTAAAAGCATCGATCACGAACCGTCCGTAATTGTTTTCCTAGTTCAAACTGAATGTAGTCTTTATGATTTCTTTTTTCCCCCCAACTTGATACACTTTGAGATCAGGAGGTCGTGATTTCGAATCCTGCTCGAGCATGACTGTATACCCATGATTTCTTTTGTCGTAGCTACTTCTAAAAAAAAACAAAAAACAAAAACTTATCAATTCAGTGGTTATTTACGCTGATGTAGGACAATTTGTCAATCTGTTGCAATAGAGATATTTGTACTGCAAAATTACAGGGCAATCTTATGTTACGCGTGGTATGTGTATGGACTTGAGGGATTCTAGTCCTGGATCTGGATATTTGAAGTATGTGTCAAACTGGATCTGCCTCTTGTGTGTCATGTTATTATGCACTGTGGTGGGACACTGTGTTCTTTCCAGCAGGGTTATTCTGGAAAGGTCTCGTTTTGCAATGTTATGAAAGTGAAACGTGTGTAAATTAGGGGTGGGGAGGGTTACGTATCTTGATAGATGCCATGATTCGGCGAGCGAGAGAAGCGAGCAAGCCCAACATTTACAGCTTTACTTGCCAAATGTACATCTACATTAAATTATATCGGTGCTTAACTCATTATGTTACCAGTATGCACTGATCCTATCATTGTCGGCCTGTAAGGTTGCCTCAATTATATATCTGGTCACTTGGCACAATATGACACATACGACGCACGATCATGTTCTATAATAAGTTGGCCGGAACCTCATTATCTCTGAATATTACGAGTAATCGAAGCAAGGGAGTAAATGTACATGTTCCTTTGATCAGTAGTATTATTATTACTTTTTCATTTCATTTTTATCTTATTGATATATTTTTATCTTGATCTCAAGCAGTTGTCTTTTGATTAATTGTTTGATTGATTGATTGATTGATTTATCGGTCATTCGATTTTTTTTTTGTAATTTCAAAATCATTTACATTTCACAATAGAATTGCCAAAAAAAAAAAATACAAACATAATGCAAGAAATTAAGATAAAGGGTATTACCATGATTACAGACATGGAAATTCTGTATATAACATATACAACTAGAAAAGCACCCAGAGAGCGCACTAAGCAACTCATTTCCATCCATACACGCATGTTGAAAATCGCCCAATTTTCCAATTTGCGCCTTGCCTCGCCCGAGCAGAACACGCGCTTTAGTGCGAGTATGGAGATATCAACGACAACATTTTGTTTCTATTAAAATTCATGAGGACTCAGCTTGAACTCCCAAGTTTATTGACCCTATCGGCCAAAAGATTTAAGAAAAAAAAAAAAACTTCAAAAATTCATAGAAATTTCCGGATCACTACCAAAATTAATCATCTGATCCTTCTGCCATTATCAATTTCTCCTGCAAGTGTCATCCAAATCCGTTCACAACTTTTTCAGTTATTTTGCACACAGACAAACAAACAAACAAACAAACAAACGCCGACGAAAACGTAAACTCCTTGGCGGAAGTAATTACCATCATCATATTATTATCGTGATCAGGTAATTGTGCAAAACATAGGATTAAAAACTTAGAATTAAGTTTCTTGGACTAAATTAGAGATAGCTGAACGCAGGAGACCATCATCATGTTAAGCTTGATAAGGATGGTGGCTCCAAAAAAGATTGGGCGAACCTACTCTTTTAAAACTTAGAGATCAACAGATGATCAAGATGGTTGCAGTGCTTAACGTGAGGAAGTCCTCATGAATTTGAATTAAAAAAATATGTTGTCATTGGTATCTCTAATAAACTACTTTCATTAAAAACAAACTTAAAATCATGGGCTGGATGACCCACGGACCCCTTTTTTATTGTCTAGCTCATGGGAAATGTGATTTGGTGCTGGCATATACTATTTTTGCTTGTTCGTTTTTGTTTTTGTTTTTTGGTTGTTTGTTTTTTTGAGCTGGCCACACTTGCGTCTATTTTGAAATACCGCTATTTCAAAAAAATGAGTACATATTTGATAAAGCGCCCTCTTTTACTTCCTACCATCATATGACGATGATCAGGAAATACGGCGTTGGCACTGTTACATTGATGGTGAGGCGTCCTGGATTTGAAAAACATAAGGAAGTTCACGTTCATGTATAGCTGATGTCCAATGGAAATACATCTCTAAAGATACCGGAATAATGTTTCAGAAATCGTCGATCTCGTCAAGGCAAAGTTCATGTACATGATTAGACATGATTGATCATAGTAATCCAAAACGTAAGTAGCGATTATAAGAGTTGCTTAGAATTCTCAGTCGATTCAGAGGTTCGAGAGGAGCGGTATCGGAGGATAATCAACTTTGTGTAGCTGTATAAGCTCGACTCCGTTGTGAGAATTTCTTTGGAGGTCTACCGATATTTTCCCGAAGCCACTGGACACCAATTACCATGGAACAGAAATGGATTTTTATCGCCTTACTTGGACTCGCCATGGTTTTTATTTTCTCGTCAGTCATGCTCATGGACCACAATATTGGGCTTCTACGGCAATATGGCAAGTTAAAAGTCTATACATTCTCGTTTCCCTACGTATTGACTGTTGGAACAATGCGTTTCGATCAGCGTTTTATCAAGTAAACCTTTTTTTTTTTTTTTTTTGGTGCAGCATTCATTCCATTCATTTTTAAGTTTTTTTTTTTAATAGGTTATATCACGGATGCACTTCCACATAAGTTTCACAAAGCCCCTAATGTTAACTGCGTAGAGTAAAACTTCTGAAGATTTATTGAACACTTTCGTAAAATAAGTGTGAGGAATTAAAGGGATTCACTTGTTTTCACGATGCAGTGATATAGATAACAATCACTTAAGACCATGCAATTTTGTGAGGTGTCAGTGCCATGGAATTTATTACAAAACCCCAATTACCATGCACACGAATCTTAATTAATTTACATCGCCTCATTATGAACCCAAAAAGAAAAGAAAAAAATCTTTCTTTAGTGTTACGAATTTTGTTTAAAAGGGAATTCATGGTATTAAGTTGCTACATATTCGATGAAAATTTTGGTCAGTGATATTATTCACTTTGTGCACAAAGCACAGGAAGAGCTGTGGGTTTATCATCCCATTTTTTTTTTTTTTTTTTTTGGTTATGATTATCATTCACTTTAATTGATTTTAATAGCTTCCGAATTCATTTATCCCTCGGAGCCACTTGTGTGTACAATTTTTCAAAAGCCTGAAAATTCGTTCAATTTGTGAGAATGGAGTTGGTAAAACTGCGTATCTGTAGGCAGTCATCGTTTTGAAGATGCCACAATTTGCTGGGTATTACGTTTCTGTTTCAGTGATAGACAATACAAGCATCTGATTTGGCAAATTTAACAACTCAAAATGTATTGATTTTCTTGTCCATTTAAAAATCGTTCTTAGGAGAAATACTTCGCACACATTTTCATACATATTTTTTTTTATACGAATTTCATGTACATATTTTCATACATAATACATTTTGAGTTGAATTTAGAATCAACATAACAGAAAAAAAAAATGAAAGTATTTTGTCAATCTTCAAAATGGATAATACCAGCCATATTGCACTTGGTCTTGTTTCGCACACTCCTCTTACCCGCTAAAGTTGTCTTCCTGTCCATTTCTACGCCACAGAATTTCATGTCAAGTAAGCGTTATCAGAACATTGATTTAATTCTCAGTCAGTTAGATTATTGATGATTTACCCCTGTTACTGTCTAACGTGAAGAATGATTTACCCGAAGGCGTACGAATTTGAACCAGTGTTTCCGAACAGGAAATTTGACAGGGAAGGCGCTCTGACATAAAAATACTGCATGTTATCCACGCGCTTTTTAACACCTCAGAAATGAACCCTTAATTGCATATCACGACACATATTTTTATGCGATGTGCCCATCAAATATGCATCCCTCAATGGCATCACACCTGTAAAGGATACCCTTAAGGACGTCACTTATAGCCTAAATGGCGTATTACGTTATTGTACCATTTAGGAACCTACAATACTCCAAACAGTTTTGTTATTAGACTATACATAAGTACAATACCTACATGTAAATGGCGTATTTCAGTACAATACCCAATACAAAGTGTATTGGGTTTCGAATAATAATTACTTCTTACACTATTTTGAAAAGACCATAATAAGATCTGCAGTACTACATGTAGTATGATGAACGTCGAAAACCCTGTGTGTGTGTGTATATGTGTGTGTGTGTGCGTGTGTGTGTGTGTGTGTGTGTGTGTGAATAAACCCCTAAATGGCGATAGAAACACAAATAAAACTCTTTTAGAGAAAATACCAACGCCGCCTTATGTCTAAAAATAACAAATTTTTGGGGACGCGGGTGCATGACTGATGAACAGGAACTCGGAGCATGCGCTCAAGCCGCGAGATCCACCGTTACTTTGTAAGCTTTGCAGTGCGTCTGATGCGATGAAGTTGCAAATTGCGAACAGTTTGTTGATCATCAAGAGAATAATTGCGTCACAGAATACGGATTTTTTTTCTGCTGTGTATTGTACAAGTAGACATGCTGTTTGATTTTAGATCATTTGCTAACCATTGCAATGCATAAGTCTAGTCACCTCAAATAAAAAAACAAAAACAAAACTAAACTAAAAAAAAAAAAACTTTAATTGTGCCTATAGTATGCGCTGATGCCCAGTGAGATAGATCTTCTTAATCTAGATCTAACCACATTATATCAGTTGGCATCAATCTGAGTAGGTATTACGATCGCGAGTAGGGCATCAGTCTTTGCGAAAGACTATAGAAATTATACAATGAACCGCACACGAGATTTCATAAACTGTGTACTCCATAATTGCCCAATAGACATCTCGCATAATCATCTGAAAGACACTCATTAGGCGTTTTCACATCAGCCCGATGTTTCGAAATAGCGTGCTATTTTCTGACTTGGGAAATTTTCCCGATAGCGAAATAGCGCGCTATTTGATAATGTGAACACAAATTAACGCGCTAATTGTATCGCTCTGATCGAGAAAATTTCCCGAGTCTGAAATAGCGGGATAGTAGCGCGCTCTTTGATAATGTGAAAACGACTGGAGAAATTAGTGCGATGCATCCCATCATGCCTAGCGTGTGTGACCCGATCGATCGAGGCAAACTGCACACAAATCACGAGGAATTTCTGAGAGGGCACACACATTACTTATGCTGTTTGCACATACTCAGCTGTCGAATTAGCTCGAAAAAAATTCGGGCTAGTTCTCTTCGGGCTGATGTGAATAAGAAATGAAATAGCGCGCTAATTCGCAATCGCGAAAAATATTTCGAGCTTGGATTTTTATCGGGCTGATGTGAAAACGCCTAATGAGCATTAAAAAATGAAATTATGTACTCACTCATAATGGATCATCAGTATACAGGTATCATGAGTGAAGCTTCTTTCATAGTTGGAGATTAGTTTTTTTTGTGTGTACAAAACAACAAAACAACAACAACAACAAGCCCAATAGCAATCACCCTTCCAAACAAACAAACAAACAAACAATCAAACAAACAACGGAACAACGTCTTCCTTTAGGAACATTCTCGTCTTGGGCAGATAAATTGCTCCATCGTGTTCCTTCTTAATATCACTGAATATTGGAACATGAACAAATTCGATATAAGAAAGATGTTAAAAATTTCATGTAGGACCTATGATACCAACAATGAAATTCTGTCATTTATTTTTTTTTTCCCATACAGGTGAAGTTGTTCATAGATGACAATTTTAGAAAATATTTGAAAACTTATAAACTCTTGTACAGATTTATCAATAGATAAATTCCCTTCCCATTTATTTACATATCCATTTTACTCATTTATTTTGTTATCTTTTTATTCGAAAATCATGTTTTATCATACAAAAATAACCATTCTACGCTGTGAACCCCCCCCCCCATGATTCTTTGTAACAGGACAAAATACCTTAAGCAAAACATTTGCCAACACGAGGGCACAATTTCTTTATATACACACACCTAATACATTATATTGCTGGTGAAATTGCAAGATGTTCTTAGCATCACAAGATATCAAAATTAAGAATGTGGTATAAGGAAGTATGCCAATACATTTATTTCTCAGCCTGTCCGTACGGAATTTCAGTGGTTGAAAGTAATGTTTGGATGCAGTGTAACTGTTGTCGTTCATGGATTTGCTTCATTGGCTCTTGGTGTGAGAAGGGGTGCCGAAATTCAGAACTTGAGACGAAGCTGTTCCCTGCGAACCTCGGGCATGTTGGGAACCGCGCGGATGGACTGACTGAGCGGGCAGCTTCAATAATTAAACAGTACATTGTAATTGACTGCTGATACGGTGAGTATTGCGATCCTGTGATATATAGCACGGGTTGAAGAGTGCGCTTTTGGTCTGATTCGAGTTTGGGCGCTTGCTACCGTGTGATACCCTCATTAGTCTCGGATGCTGAGAACTCGATCCACCATGGAACCGGGAGGTGGGAGTAACAAGTGTGCCACTTACGGAGGGTCTGACGTTGAGAAAACAAGCTTTATTATCAGACGAAACACGCATAACTTCCTTCTCATATCTTTGTAGAATATTTGAGATGTGCGTGTACATTTCAGGTCACTTTGAACGTGATGACCAATAACTTGCTATTTGGCACAAATTCAATATCATGCACTGTTTGAGGCAGACCTATACCAAATTGAAATCTTTCTTTGGATTTAGCTTCAGTTCTTTCTGCCCACTCCCCCCCCCCCCCCCACAAATCATAATATATCACACAGCTCCGATCATGGTATGGTAACGAAACTTATGTTACGTTGTCGTGATTTTTACCAGATGAAAAAACAAAAATGATAGCTTTACATTTTACAACTTTTACCTCCGAAAGCTGAAAATAATCATATCTCACTGTAGACTGTTACGTAGATGAATATCATCGTTTTTGCTCTCATCGAAAGAATTACAAATCCCTGATATCTCATTTGTGTGCAAACAGGGTTTTGTTTTTGTATTATCGCCAGGGTGATTATAGAGTCTGCATCTGTAATAATGGGCACCATTACATTGGGGCTCCAGAGGCACAACGTCATGAAATGAGGGACCCTTCGTCTTAGGGAATATTTACAAAACTTTATCTCTAAAACCAGAAGTAAGGCCTAGAATAGCAAAGATATTGCTATGAGTAAGTAGATATATAACTTTACTTTTCATGTTTGTTCAAATTTGGGTTAAATTTTTCTCATTTTTCTCTTCTTCCTGAAAACGCATGAAAAACGTAAGTTTCCACCAAACTTGGCAGGTATTCTCGCGAGTTAATATCCTGCAAGTGGACGCCATTCCGAAGCCATCAGAGATAATTTTAACATTACTACAAGCATTCTTTCCCACGCATAATTTCTTATCATACTCATAAAATACTCATTTACTCCGTTTAGTATGAGTTTCTGATTTTGTTTCGATTACTTTATAGTATATGGTTTGAGTATCTTAATTGAATGAAGGTGCAATTTGAGTAGGTTTTGCTAACTATAACATTTTATAAATGTGCGTGAGTTTTGTTTTCATTTTATTTCATTTCATGTATTTTTATGTAATATTATTATTTTTTTGGTTTATTTTGATAATGTGTTTATTTCTATGAATGTCATGTATGTATTGATATATGCAATGGAATGCATTGCATGAGGGTTCATATGCCTAAAGGTATTAAAATGCTGATTTTTGTGAGCCCTGGCCCATGACATATGTTGCTTCCCTAACTATATTCCCTTTCATTGTGAAAGAATAATCTAATGTTTTGCTTGGCGGAACGAAAAATAATAATGACGGTAATGATAATAAAAAAAAATGTCAACGTTTGAGCCATGTAAGTGGAAGAAACAATTAACACTTTGTCGGATTATCAGCTTTCCAAGTTGTTGTTGTTGTTTTTTTTTTCCAGAAAGAGAAACGAGTAATACAATGCTTTGAGCCTCCTGTTAACAACAACAGATGCAGCAACAACAACAACAACAAAGGAGACAAAAATTGATATTCCGGCACTTACACTATAAGCATGGGGAAATTCTGGCTACTCACTATTGCTTTGCTGTTGTCCATCATCAATGTTGCCATTTTCACATGGGGGGGGGGGGTGGTGGCTGCAGCCCCCAGTATCGCAGCACCCCTCCTCCTCCTCCCATGTAGTTTATATGTTTTATTCCCGGGATGATATCTAAATTCAAATTTCTTTTTTTTTTTTTTTCATCCCGGGAATAACGGTAAATCTGTTAATAATCAAATAAGTTATAATAAATGAAGTGAATAAATAAAGAGATAAAAAATAAATGAATAAATTCAATGAACGCATGAACATCACTTATACATACGTCAATATAACAATGCTGGAATTGCGAATCGACTATGATACGTGGTGACTACAAGATAAGAAATCAAGCGTGGGAAAGAATGCTTTAGTTTCTGAACTGCTATACGATCGGATTCCGCCATGCTGGAATCCGATTTCATGGATTTCTTGAGGGAAGTATTGCAGTATTGAGACAACGGTGAAAGTTAAATTAAAGGGAGGAAAAGAAATCACAATGGAAAATGGCAAACATCAATAATGCTTAATAATGAAACACTTGTCATTTCCAAATAAATCTAGAATATTTGACCTCTGACATTTCATCTCTGACATTTTCACCTCAGACGTTTTTACTTGTGAGATTTCAACCTGGCACCGCAAAAAGCCCAGTTCGACACTACGCAGAAAGTTACATAGTTCAACTTTATTTTCATTTCCATTAAATAAGGAGAAATTATGTTCAATGCATAAACAAAACAAATTTGTAGTAATTTCGATAAACGTACATCAACAAGATACATGTGATGATGATTAACGACATAATTGCATTTATAAGGTATATACATATGCATATTACACGGATGGGAATGGAAATGGAGGGTCCCACTAAAAAGCCAAGCTTGTACGATATGGGACCCTCAGAAATACATAAAAAGCAAATAATGGCTTCATGAAACTACAAACAAATATATGAAACAAAATCAAAGAAACCAATGTCAACTGACATGAAATGAAAAAAACAGGAAAGAACGAAAAAAAGAGA
This sequence comes from Diadema setosum, assembly GCF_964275005.1. Classification (NCBI taxonomy): domain Eukaryota; kingdom Metazoa; phylum Echinodermata; class Echinoidea; order Diadematoida; family Diadematidae; genus Diadema; species Diadema setosum. The sequence goes on from NC_092699.1 coordinate 10,111,627, forward strand.
AAAGGGAAACAAAAGAAAAAGAAAATGAAACTGCAACACACGCCATCGTGGACACAAGCAAACAGATTTCCAGGATGTATAGGAGTAATAAGACGCACCCTTGAATGATATTGTGAATATAAGGATTGGGTACATATACCCGAAAAACTACAAAAGAGCGGACATATCAAAAACAAGGAAAACAAAGAATAGACACAATGATGCATTGTTCGATGACTGTCATATTTAAGGAGAACTTATATTCAACAGATTATTTTACTCTCATGATAGAAAATAGTTGATGTGTAATGATTAATGCATATATATATATATATATATATATATATATATATATAAGATAAGTGATAACTTAATTGAGCTAATGAAACAAACCTAGTCCGGTAATATGTTATAAGATTTCAATAAAAATAATTTCAATTTATTCTTGAAAGAATTCAAAGTTCGTGCTGTTACAATATCATTAGGAAGTGAGTTCCAAAACTTTGGCCCATCGTAAATAAAGGTGTTCTGAGCCAGCAGAGTTCTGAAAAAGGGCAAATGAAACTCATTCGAACGCCTTGTTGGGTAATTGTGAACGGACTGATTTCTTGGAAACATTGTTTCAAATATATTTGGAAGATTTTTTTTTAATCATAATTAAACATAAATTGTCCTAGGTTATACAGATACAAATCCTTGATTTTCAATATTTTGTTTTCAAAAAATAACGGGTCGGTATGAGACAGAAATGCAGTATGACATATAATACGGAGTGACTTCTTTTGTAATAAAAGTAATTTATCTAAGAATGTTTGATATGTATTTCCCCAAGCAAGAATACCATAATTTAAGTACGGCAATATGAGAGATGAATAATATAATGTAATAAGGGACGACAAAGGAAGACAAAATTTAACCTTGTTGATTATACCAATATTTCTTGAAATAATTTTACATATACTATCAATATGGAATTTCCATGGAAGCTTATTATCAACCGTTATTCCCAGAAATTTAATATGGGAAACAATTTCCAGTGGAGTCCCATCAAAAACAACGTCAACAGGTGGTTTCTCTATAGAGTTGCTAAAAAACATATATTTTGTTTTTTGAAGATTGAGAGATAATTTATTTGCCTTTACCCATTGGGCGACATTTTCTAATTCAGAGTTTATTGTATTTACAAGAGTAAGAGGATTATTGTGCGAAAAAAATAAATTTGAGTCATCCGCAAAGAGAATAAAGGAAAGAACATCTGATGACCTACAAAAATCATTTATATAAACGAGAAACAAAAGCGGACCTAATAAACTTCCCTGTGGGACCCCACATTTGATATTTAACATTTGTGAATTATACCCATTCAAAGAGACATATTGCTTCCTGTTCATGAGGTAGCTCCTGAACCACTCCAAGGCCTTCCCACGCACTCCGTAATGATGTAATTTATCAAGTAAAATATCATGATTAATGGTGTCGAAGGCCTTGGAGAAGTCCAGGAACAAACCTATTAGATGCGAAGATCTGTCAATAGCGTGTGCCACTTTTTCTACAAAACTTAATAATACATGTGTTGTGCTGTGTTTTTCTCTAAATCCGAACTGAGAATTTGAAAGTATATGATTGAATTTTAAAAAAGTAATAGTTCTTTTATGAACGATTTTTTCAAGAATTTTGGACAATGTACATAACAAAGAAATCGGTCGGTAATTATTAACATCTAATTTGTCACCTTTTTTAAACAAGGGAATGACTTTTGCTATTTTCATGCTCTCAGGGACAATGCCATTGGAAAGAGATAAATTGAATATGTGAGCTAAAGGATCCGCAATTGAAAATATTACCCCCTTCAAAAGAAAATTACTGATGTCATCATGTCCAGCACTTTTTTTTAGAACTAAAATCTGAAACAATATTAATTATCTCCTGCTTATATGTTGGACTAAGAAACATTGAACTAGAATTTGGTGGACCTAAAAATTCAGAAAAATGTTTCGTTGAATGGGGTATATTGCTTGCAAGATTTTCCCCGATTAAAGAAAAATGATTATTCAGAATATTACAAATCTGATGAGAATCTTCAATGATTTCATCTTCAAACCTAATTTTAGTAATACTACATTTATCATTTGAAATATTCATTGCTTGCTTTAAAACCTTCCATGTGTTTTGCATATCGTGCCTATACAAATATAACTGCTTGGTATAATATTTTCTCTTTTCTATGCGTATAATTTTCGTCAACGTATTTTTATAACTAGTATATTTAAGTTTCGATTGCTCAGTAGGTTTCATTTTGAATTTATAATATAAATCATTCTTTCTGTTTATTGAACGTAAAAGTGATTTAGAGATCCATGGGAGCCTTGGTATTTTTTTTATAATGAGATTGTTTTTGTCTACGTTTTGGAATATGGATATCCAAGAGTCGAAGAAACTTTTGCATAAAGTATTCAAAAGACAAATTTACATTATTTGTATCAAAGATACAAGACCAGTCTGTCATGTCTAAACTAGCACCTAGACTGGCTATATTTTCATGAGTGATTCTTCGTCTCAATAAACAACCATTTTATTATCAATAGTATCATTTAAAGAGAAACTAGTAGAGATGGGGAAATGGTCTGTTATGTCTGAAAGCAGTATAAGGGAATCGGGAGGAGGAAGAATATTACAAAAAATATTAACAATAAGGGAGGCAGATTCATTAACTATTCGTGTGGGCTTAGATATCAAAGGCAAAAAAGAAGCAGATAAAAATATTTCCAAAAAATCTTGTGACATATTATTTTGTTTTAATAAGTCTATATTGAAATCTCCCATTATGAAACATTTTTTGTGAAGAAAAATTGGGTTCTTCACCAAATCCGAAAAATAATCTAAAAATGATTTAGTGTTTGCATTTGGAGGTCTATATACTACACCTATGATAATATTCTTACTGCCAGGAACGGATATTTCAATAAAAAGAGATTCAATCGAATCAGTCATGCTGTTAAGCTCATCACGAACTACATAATCATACATTTGTGAAACGTATAACGCAACGCCCCCACCCACCCTATGTTGCCTGTTGTTAACTACAAAATCATATCCGTCGAGAGCGTATGGAAGACTTGAATCCTGGGAAAGCCAGGTTTCGGTCAAACCTATCACTGAGAATTTTTGCCTGATGGGTTTATTCAAAAACAACTGCATTTCTTCAAAATGTTTATTAACACTTCTAGTGTTGAAATGTATAAGAGAAAAGGTGGTATCATCATACTCCTTAACAACATTATTAAACTGGTTGAGAGTGAGATATTCAGAAGATGGACTTTGAAGTTGGTTTTCTATGTCAAAATCATATTCAAATTCTTGCGACAATGAATTAAAACTATCTGAAACATAATCATCAAAGAAGGTATCATTTTGAGTGACATTTGCTTCACGTTCTGCCAAAGAAGGCCCGGCCGTATCAAAAAAGTCATCATCATTAATTGAATTGAATGCTGTGTCTATTGTATTGTGGATCAAAAGGTGAACGTGATGTCCGTTGCTTGTGTCCACGAAGACACCCGTAGAGGGCAGTACTGATGAGTTTGACATCTTGAATGTCTGTGATGTGCGAAACTAAAGAGAGAGAAAAAGAAAAAAAGGAAAAAAAGGAAAAAAGGAAAAAAGGCTGTGTCTACTGGGAACCAGAGTCAACGTATACAAAACAAACTATGCAAGTATGTCAGGACATTATCGGCAAGTGACATGAAAGGTGGCTCCAGATGGCCTGTGCGTACCAAGGAAATTGGTAGTTTCAGAAATGTGAATTAAAGTATGGTTTACACAAATACTTTAGCAATTTCATGGGTATGAAGAATACAAAAGTAATTGAAGGCACACTATAAAAAGGACCAAAGTTAGGTTCCAAAGTTACCCCATGAGGGTACAGTACAAAGTTAGGTTCCAAAGTTACCCCATGAGGGTACAGTACAAGGCAAATACCAGGATTAGTATAATAAACGGGAGGATGCAGATATTAAGAAAGATAACTTCTGCTCCTTACAATTCAATAATGTGAACAGCTACCTGGATTCAAATTTCATATGTTACAAATAGATTATGAGGGAAGTAGGTGAATACTCGTTAATTGTTGCTGAGGTTTACATAATCACATTCAAGTTGAAAAAAAAAACCCATAATTTTATATATAATATACATGTGTTAAAGACGACGTAAATGGTGTTGTGACGAGCTCGTGAGCCTTCGTCTTTTGCTTAGCATCTAACACGTGACATAAGAAATGTATTATGGTTGAGAAAGAAATAGACATTCTCGTTAGCTGAAAACCCCATACATTAACCCGTTCCATGCGGGAACCTGGCGGCCTGTGTATTAAGTCTATGGGGATTTCAGAATTCATTATCGAACAGGTTAAGTTTCTCAACCTCCAGTTACATATCCCACAGTCTGATCTAACTACCTATACAGAGATAGACAAGCACCGTAAGTATACATTTATAGCTCTTTCACTTTCTCATAGTACATCCAAACCCTGCCCTCATTCTTTTATTTGCAATAAAACCACTGGCACGTCCCCTCCCCCTCCGTCTTTAAAGACCAGAATAAGTCAATGACCTACCCCAAAATTCATACCCCATCCATGATGGTCAAGTTTGACAGGTGGTGTTGGCTAATCAGAATCATGTTAAAAATCTTTATGAACTTTGGAAGAGAGAAAACTATCCAATCCATCACGATTGGAAAAGGTTGTCCTCCTCTCTATTGATCGGATCACTGCTTCTTTATACGTGAATCAATGTGTGAACTTTCTGTCATAAAAATATAAGTCAACGTCGTGTAAAAACTGAAACCATCGCTTGATAGACCAATAAACTGCTTACATTATAAAGAGGAGGGACCCCAATAACCCGTTCTCACCACTCGACAAGGAAAACAATGAAAACAAACTAATGTAATTTGTCCATCACTTGTTAGAGGATAATAATGTTGATATCTGTGCGTAGCTCAGTATTACAAGTGTTTCTTATAGTATTTACAGAATTCGTTCATTTCAACGATTATAGTATAAGTTTAAGATTTTTTGAAAAAAACAACAACAACACCGTAATAGCATTTTTTGTCAACTGAATCTGTAGCAAGAGTTCAAGGAATTTCTCAAACTATCACGACCCGACTAAAACCCTAACCCTAACCCTATCGTAAGTCTTTGGAAAATTAAGACCTGAAAAATTGTCGCAGGAACAAATGTCGTGTCACTCCGAAGAACAGACAAGCAGACCGTCAACTACGTCTCTGCTTGATATATGGGAAGCAGCTCCAACACACGTCCTCCTGTCCAATCTATTTAGGTGCCATCCTATAGATAGGTCCCTCACTTACAAGGACCACATAATCAGGACCAAGGCAAGGGTGGGTTCTAGAAACAGCATCCTCCGGAAGTTAACGAACACCAAATGGGGAGCAGATGCCAGTAGAGTCCATTCTGCGGCTCTCGCCTTGTGCTTCTCAACTGCAGAGTATGCTTCTTCTGTCTGGTGTAGACCCTGCCTTAAATACTGCCTGGGTGAGACATTACCGGGTGCCTTAAAACCACCGGTGCGGAAGACCTTAACCTGCTGTCTGGCCCGCACCCCCTAAAATTGGAAGAAAGGAAAAGGTTGAAGTCTAGGCGCAGATTGATTCACTCAGAGAGTTCTCTTCCTATTAAGTCTGATACCCAGGGCCTGGACCTGTGGAAAGATCATGTGGCCGAAACCTCGTACAAGATGACTATTACCCCAAAGGAAACTCTATTCACTGACTTTAGCGATGCATGGCCATTTTTGTAAATCCATTCAGAACTGCAGTTGGCCGTTGCAAAGCCAATCTTGTAAGATGGGGCTATAAAGATGACGGGGATACCTGTTACCAATGTCGTGAGGAACAGACGATGGAGCATCTCATAGTCTGCCCTCTCCTACCAACCCCTTATACCCGTGAATATACCTAGATGGTCTGAACGGTTATGAGACTAGCTGCGGAATGACTCGAAAAGAAGAAGACTATTGACGAATCACTCACAATGGACTTTTTCTTTCGGATTTTTCCAAGACGTTCAAAATAATCGATTTAGACATTTTACTTTAGAAATTACGTCAAATCGACATTTGTTGGTGAAGTGTTAGTTTGAATGAGAAATTACAAAATCGCAATTTGTGTGTGTTTCTGGCCTTCTGATTCTGATTTTATTTCTGAATTTCTTTTTCATACATAAATGAAATAAAAAGTCAATTGAACAAACAAATTGAGCACAGTATAAATTGAATCTGACAGTTAAAACAAATAAATGATTAATTCAAATCATTCAACTTTTTGCATACATTTATGCAAACATAAGTTACAGTGTATCTCTTGCTCAAAGAAAAAGTAGGCAAGAAATTCAGGAGACCATCATCATAAGCAAGCGCTTGACGAGGACAATTGCCTCAAAAATTATTGTCTATATAAACAATATGGCAATACGACATTGTAAGAATATAACGTATAAAAGTCACCACTCACCGCTTGGCGATAAGGAGAAAGGGAGGGGAGAAAAAAGTCGGGGAAATGCAGCGGTAATGAGTTATTTCGGCACATTGATCCATAACAAACAATGTCAAAAAAATATGTTAGAGTAGTTCAAAGCATACAATCCTCAGGACACACACACACGAAAAAAAAATGATTACGAACGAGTAATACCAATTTAAGGAAATATGCCATTACATTTATTTATCAGCCTGTCCGTACGGAGTGTGAGTGGTTGAAAATAATGTTTGGATGCAGTGTTACTGTAGTCGTTCGTGAATTTGCATGGCTTTCGGTTTGGTTAGGGGTGCCGAAATTCAGAACTTGACGAAGCTTAATTCAAATATCAGTATCATTTATTTTCTCATCCCGGAAATAACTTTAAATATGTTAATAATCAAATAAGCTTTAACAAATGAATAAACAAACAAAATAAATGAATAAATTCAATGAACACATGAACATCACTGATATACGTACGTCAACATAACAATGCTGAAATTGCGAATTGACTATGATACGTGGTGATCACAAGATAATAAATCACGCGTGGGAAAGAATGCTTCTAGTAAAGTTAAAAATATCTCTGACAGCTTAGTTTCTGAACTGCTATACAATCGGATTCCGCCATGATGGAATCCGATTTCATGGATTTCTGGAGGGGAGTATTGAGACAACGGAAAAAAAAGTTAAACAAAAGAGAAATTAAAGGGGCCCAGAAATCCAAATGCATGTTGATTTGTATTGATTTATGATACCCTCAACATCACTTTTGCTTTGAAACGAATATCTAGAAACATTCCATATATTCTTAACGATTTTTTCTTCTATTTTTCTTCAGATTATTTTTTTTTCAGATTACTTGGGAACGCCCCCCCCAAATCCTTTTAAACCAATATTCTTGAGATGACCTCATCTGTCAATCATTGCTAAAGTACTGAAATGTTTAACAAAGACCTTGGAATGCACCTTTTTCTCAACTCAGCATAACTTGCATGTTTCTGTGATATTAATGTGACTAACAAAAGATATGATTGACAGATGAGGTCATCTCAAGAATATTGGTTTGGAAGGATTCATTGTGGGCGTTCCCAAGCAATCTGAAGAAAAATAGAAGAAAAAAAAATCGTCAAAAATATATGGAATGTTTCTAGATATTCGTTCCGCCGCAGAAGTGATTTTGAGGGTATCATAAATCAACACAAATCAACATGCATTTCGATTTCAGGGCCCCTTTTTTAAAGAGAGGAGAAGAAATCACAAAGGAAAATGGCAAACATCAATAATACTTAATAATGAAACAACTTGTAATTTCCAAATATTTGACCGTTGACATTTTTACCACTGAAATATCATCTCTGACATTTTTACCTCACACGTTTTTACTTGTGACATTTTAATCTGGCACCGCAAGAGGCCCAGTTCGACACTACGCAGAAAGTTCCACGAGTTCAAGACGACGTAAACTAAGAACGTAAGAAATTTATGGTTGAGGAAGAAAATAATAGACATTCTCGTTAGCTGAAATCTCCATATTAAGTTCCTCATCTCCAGCTACACATCCCATCTACAGTCTGATCTAACTACCTTTATAGAGATAGACAAGCACCATAGATATACTTTTATACCTCTTTCCATTTCTAAAAGTACATCCAAATACTCCCTGCCCTCATGCATGTATTTGCAATAAAACCACTGGGCACGTCCCCCTTCCCCCTCCGTCTTTAAAGACCAGAACGAGTCAATGACCTATCCCAAAATCCCAAAATTTATATCCGTTATGCATGATGGTCAAGTTTGACAAGTTGTGTTGGCTAATCAGAGCTATTTGTATGTTAAAATTCACTTTGAACTTTGGAAGAGAGATAACTATTCAATCCACGATTGAAAAAGGTTGTCCTCCTCGATTCCTCGCCTCTATCGATCGAATCACTGCTTCTTTATACGTGAATTGACGTGTAAACTTGCTGCCATAAAGATAATCATCCTGCATATATCATAAATCAATGTCGAATAAAACTGAAACCATCACCTGAAAGGCTAATGTGTTTACAGTTTAAAGAGGAGGGACCCCAATAACCCTTTCTCGCCACTCGATAATGAAAACAATGACAACAAACGAATATAATTTGTCTATCACTCGTTAAAGGATAATACCGGGCAGTGTGGATATCTGTGCGCAGCTCAGTATCACAAGTTTTTCCAGTATTAACAGAATTCGGTCTTATTTTTCCAAGGACTTACGGTACAGTTATGGTTACAGAATTCGTTCATCTCAATGATATAAGTGTTAGTTTAAGATCTTTTTGAAAATATACAATACCGGGAGAATTAAAGGTTATTAGTGAACATACTGCAACGTCTGCGAGCAGTCATTCCTCCGTCACACCATAATAATAGGGAGCTTTAGATTTTAGACGCGCGGACGTTCAAAGAGAAAAAAACATGATCTGAGTGTGCGCAGTAGCGCGGATCAAGTTACTACGCACGCTCAGATCATGTATTTTTCTCTTTGAACGTCCGCGCGTCTAAAATCTAAAGCTCCCTATTATAAAATAATGCAGCACCCACAACGTACGAAGCCGAGCCCACTTAATATATATATATATATATATATATATATATATATATATATATATATAATAGTAATAATAATAAAACAACAGAGGAATGCACTAAATGCCAAATGCCTTGATTTTAACTCCAAAGGCCCCCGAATTTTTGGGGGCCTCCCCCTTCGTCATGGATGAAAGTGCTTATGAATTTTTACAGTGGCATTAAAGACACCCAGTCGCGAGGATACATGGACATATTTCAGCCGCGGGCGGCAGCACGTAAACTCGCTTCCGAAGTTGCTACGAAGCGAAATGTGTGTGTGCGCAAGACATCCCTAAAGCAATGTATCGCGCTATAGTATCTCGTTTGCTCGCTTGATTGATCTGAGCGCGGGGAGTACGTTTTGTGTAATGTGAATTGAATGTATGGTATACTGTATGTACTGTGTGATGCAATGTTCGCATGAGCTATAGTAGCTAGCTGCCTATACTTGTACGACTACAGTGTAGGCCTACGCCTTCTCTTCATCGCACCGTCGATCGTCGTCAGTCGTTAACTACACTGTAATCGTCAGATCAGATTATATATAGGTAGGGTGGCCATCATGGACGATGACACATCGTCATGGGTAGCGGATATTACCGCCGAGTTGTCCATTCTGAACGCGGACGATTGGGTCGGAGACCCTGTGTCTTGTGTAGCCCTACTACATATCGACCATACCACCCTTATTGAAACCGACCGCGTATAATTCGCGCACTGAACACTTAGTACGCACTTCTCTGCGCGCAAAGCACATAAAAATGGATTGGCTTTGAATGTAGATGAGGATTGTTATGTGATGTGATGCTTGTGAATGTTCAGAGACGTCATGTCAAGGCCGACAATCATGACACGATTGGACACAGTAGCTCAAGGTTCAGCCATGTTTAATGTGCAGTGAATAACGATCACTGATATCGGTTGGTGACATCAATAACAATCGTGATATCGTAACATCCCCCTTTCTCTGAAAACATAGTCACACAAACACCATTGTGAACACATTCCTGTGGGGGTTACAGACTCTGTAGTAAGTTTCTTAAACATACATTCCAAACACATTTGACCTTGGTATCCAGGACGAAACAACTATGTCATTAACATTTTTACTTTGGTAATTATATCCGTGTAGTTCCAAGGTTGACTCAAGCATTAACATATGTGGTGGAATTGTCTCAAAATAAGAGTATGACTGCATATATATATCTGGAGTTGCTTTTTCCTAGTATTCTGTCTGTGTTCATTTATACCAACACCAATCACTGGATAACATTACAAGTTACCAAAAGCATGTCCTGCTATTGTCATATGAACAAAACGTTTGGAAAACACTGTGAACCTTTAACTTCTGGCTAGTGTTACAACTGTGACTAGCATCAACAAACATCATTTAAACAACACAACACTTCGGCCTTTCATTCAACACTTTTGGCCTTGAACTCATGTCCAACTTTAACACTGTTTTTTTTTTTTTTTTTGGTATGAGTCTTACCAACAACTTCTAACTCTTACATTGTTTGTGACATATGATTTCTACATATTATGCATTCTCCTTTTTCACACATGAATTTGAATGGTGTGTATCTTGTACACCAGTCAAGCATTTACCATATCATGCACAATTTAAATGATTGACAACTTAAGGACTGTGCTTGACTCTGGTCTGCATCTGTTTCTCATGAGTATTTATGTGTGTTGGTATCTGGTTGGCTTACGGATCTTACGACCGTACCTACTGACCATGGGAGTGGTACTTGAGGTTGTGTTCTGACTGCGATTGTTGTTTGTGTTCTGTGTGTCTGTGTGAGGGTGATCTCGATGACCCGGAGGGGTCTCTACGACAGACTTGCTGTCGTCAGCAAAATGTACACGCTTTCTGGGTGTAGGTGTACTGCTGGCTGGTACATCTCTCAGGTGAGACCGATTGCGTCGTAGAATCGAACCGTTGGGTGTTGACACGGTGTACGACCTAGGTTCGTCACACACCTGTGTGACCTTGGCGGGTATCCAGGTGTGCTCCTGAGGGTGTAGAACGCGAACTTGCTGTCCTACATGTAGAGGTGGGAGTTCCTCTCCTGCATGCTTGTCATGCGTTTCCTTCATCTTTGACTGCTTTCCAAGAAGGCATTCTGTAGTTGATGAATCTCCCGTGAGATGATGGCTCGGAAGGCTGGTTCTGATCGGTCTGCCAAACATGAGTTCAGCTGGTGACTTCATACCAGAGTCAATATGAGTTGCTCGGAGGTGCAACATCGCTACTTGTGTGTCCTGACCAGTCTTCGTACACTTCTGTAAAGTGGACTTTACAGTTCGCACCATCCGTTCTGCTAGGCCGTTGGAACGTGGATAGTGGGGTGACGAGGTCGTATGTGTGATGGACCACTTCTTGCACATTTCCTGGAAAGGTCTGCCGGTGAATTGTGTGCCATTGTCGGACACAATTTCGGCTGGTGGAGCAAACAAACTGCACAGTACACTCATCGCACCTGCTACAGCTGCACAGGATGTTTCTTTCAGCTTGTAGATCACCGGGTACTTGGAGTAGTAGTCTGTAACAAGAAGGTATTCCTCCCTCTGGAATGTGAAGAGGTCTGCTCCGAGCTTGGTCCATGACGATGGTGGTACATCGTGTGGGATTAGTGGCTCTTTCTGGAGTCTAGCCTGGAACTCCTGACATGCTCCGCAATCCTTCGTGATCCGTTCTATGTCTTTGTTGATCCCTGGCCAGAAGACTGTTTCACGGGCAAGCCGTCTCGTCTTCTCTATGCCCATGTGGCCAATGTGAAGTTGTTCTAGAATATCTTCTCTCAAGGCTTGGGGGATGACAACTTGTCTGCCTTTGAAGATAATTCCGTGTGACACTCCCAACTCATCTCTGTATGGCCAGAATGTTCTCAGTGTTGTGGGAATTTCCTTGATGGAGTCTGGCCATCCGTTGGTTACGAGTTGCCACAGCTCCCGCAGGATGTGGTCACTTGCTGTCTCCGTTTGGAGCTGTTCCCTCTTGCTCTGACCAAAGGAAACGAGGTCGATGTCGAGGAGTTCTTCGGCTTCCGTGCAGATTGTCTCTACTCTGATGTCAACTGGTATATCCTGTGCTTCCAGCGTTTTAGGGAGCCTGCTGAGAGTGTCTGATAGTATCATCTCCCGCCCAGGCTTGTACTTTACAGTACAATGATATCCCTGAATCTTGATCAACAGCCTCTGGAGCCGAGGAGGTGCACTTGTTATTGGTTTCCGCCAAATCATTTCGAGTGGTTTGTGGTCTGTTTCAACCGTGAATTCCTTTCCGAAGAGGTACGTATGGAATCGGCTAATTCCAAAGACCAGTGCGAGAGTCTCTCGCTCGATGTTAGAATAATTCGACTGTGCTGGAGATAAACTCTTGGATGCGAAAGCTACAGGTTCGGCGTTCTGGAGGAGGCATGCACCAACTCCCTTCATGGATGCATCTACTTCCAATGTTGTCTCCTTCCGTGGGTCATAGTACCTCAAGCAGACGTCCTCAGTAATGGCGTCTTTGAGCGCTTCAAAAGCATGATCATGGTTGATGTCCCACAAGAATGGGGTGTTCATCCTTAACAATTCTCGGAGAGGCGCTGCCTTCTCAGAGAAGTTCGGGATGTAAGCGGCTAGGTACGTGAACAACCCAAGACATCGCTGGACGTCCTCTTTGTCTTTTGGCGTTGGCATTGATTTGATTGCTTCTACCTTCGTCGGATCCGGCCGAATGCCACTCCTCGTGTACAACGATCCGAAGAAGCTGATCCTGTCTTTCTTGATTGAACACTTGGCGCTGTTGAACACAAGGCCTTCCTGCTGGGCTTTCTCCATCAGGAGCTGTAGATTCTTGTCGTGTTCTTCCTCCGTGCGACCAACTACCGCGACATCATCAGCAATGCATATGCATCCAGGTATGCCATCGATGATTCTGTCCATGTGTTGTTGGAAGATGTCCTGACTAACACATAGTCCAAATGGTAACCTCTGGAAACAGTATCTCCCAAAGGGCGTTCTGAACGTTGTCAATTCCTGGCTCTTGGCTGCTAGGTGGATGGACCAGTACCCAGACTTAGCGTCAAGTTTGGAGAAGTACCTTGCTCTTGCAAACGTCGGATTTACTTCCTCCAGTGTTGGCACTTTGTGTGGACAACGTTTAAGTGCGTTGTTGAGTCGTCTAGGGTCAAGGCACAAACGAATTGAACCATCTTTCTTCACTGTCGTCGTCATGGAACTGCACCAGTCAGTGTGGTGCTCAATCTTGCGGATAACACCATTTTGTTCCATGGTTTGTAGTTCTGCCTTGATCTTATCCCGTAAGTGTACGCTACACTTCCTCGGTGGATCAATCGATGGCTGTGCATCATGCTCCAGGTGCAATGATGCTGTTCCTCTGAAGTTCCCGATCCTGTCGAATTGTGCAGGATATGCTGCCTTCAGGTCGTCTACATTCCTGATGACGCGTGATGGTGTATGGTACTGCAATTCGTGTATCGTCACAATTGCCATGCCGTGGCAGCCTGGCAAGCCTAGGATGGCAGGACCTGGTACGTCAACCACATAGAACGTCTGAGTGTTCCAATCGGTGCTCTTGTATCGGCACATGAGGTCGATCGTGCCGACACAGTTGATTTGGCTGCCGTTGTATGCAGTGAGTCTCGTCTGTGTGTCTTGAAGGACGGATCTCCATCTGTTGCTGTACATATTCTTGACGATCCGCAGAGGTAGGGTGTTACCGCTTGCCCCAGTATCCACCTTTAGTTTGAGGATATGTTGGCCTGCTTTCTGAGGGCAAACAATATCAACTTCTACAAAGGCTTCTGTCCTAGTTGTGTTGTATGTGACTTGTGGTTTGCTAACGTCAATCACATCAAACCTTTGTGTTTCTGCAGTTGCCTCATGGCGAGTATCATCAAAGCTGCCTCCATGTGCAGTTATCTCATCAACAGGATCTTTTCGATTGTTCCTGGACTTGGAACGTCTGTTTCTCCACTGTTTGGATGAGCTGCGTTTGCCATGTGTCTGTCTCTTAGGGCTTCTTCCTCGCTGTTTCTGTGCTTGCCGACACATCTTTGCCCAGTGTCCTACCTTGCCACATGAGTGACAAGTATCCTTGTATGCAGGACATCTGCGAGGTGGGTGCTTGGTACCACAGTTGCCACACGCGTGCTGACCTTTCTTGTAGTGTGTTATGGCACCAACACTTCTGTCTATGTCCATAGTCTGCAGAGACTTACGACCAGCTGCCAGTGCTTCGTACTTCCTTCCCTCAAGTAGGATTTTGTCAATCGTAAATCCCTTTGGTTGCTCAAGGAGGGTCCTCTGCAGTTGCTCACAAGGTGTCGTTGCGATGACCAGTTCCATGATCCGTTCCTGGAGTTCTGACAGTGAGAAGTCGCATTCGCGAGCTTTGTCGCGACAGCGAGTCACGAACTCATCCATATTTTCATCTGATCGTTGTCGATAACGCATCAACTCGAGGCGATGAATACGGAAATTGACATTGATCTTCAACTGGGCCTCGATCGTGGACCTTATTTTCGCAGGATTATCTAAGTCATCATCACTCAGGCCAGATGTATTCAGTCTACGGAGACCTTCGCCGCCAAGGGCAATTTTGATTTTTACAGCCTGCTTCTTGGAGTCTGTGACCTCTTGGTCCTGTAACACAAGTGACATTCTTTGCCTAAAGACTTTGAATTCTGCAAGGAGGTCTGACCCCTTCCATACCATTTCAGGGTATCGTGCCATCTTGTACCGTATGACTGATACAAACACCACAAAAAGGTTTTCTATCTATGGCACACACAAAAAAAGGAAGGGAAACCTGGTACTATATAGTATGCTACACTATACTGTATCAATACAATGGCGTCACGTATGTAGGATGAACTTTTTCATCAAAGCAACAAACACTGTACACAAGAATGGACTAAGTTAAGACACTCTGAATTAACTCTACACTCTGTTCTATCTTTGTCTACTGCCTGCTTAACGACGAGGTGGGTGTAATTCAGTCCGCAATATAACTCAGTTATACCACCAATACATAGAACATACTGTTAATTACAGCAGTAACCGGCTGAAATGCATCGTTAGCGGCAACGTGCGACAGCATAATAGGCGAGTGAATTACAAATCATTGCAATAACACATACTACACATATAATAGGCCTACTCAATGTCCCAGTGTGCTCGTACGTGTGCAGACTAGCGCTTCAGTGTCGGTTCGGGATAGGTAAAATGATACACCCCTGAAGCACACCCGTATACAGCCACACTGTTTTACATATACATGCTATGTATATAATACTGCTGGGACTGCAACGTAGAATCGTACAGCCACTATGTGTACTAGTACGATACGGCAAAATATGATTTGAAGACCAGAACTCAGTCTCAGACTGCATAGACTATACTAGTCTACCAGTGCATAGGGTCTAGACAAGATTCTATAGATAATTATCTATAGATCTAGGGCTACAATGCCCCGCGTCTAGAACAGGCACATTTGGTAACCGGTACAACACATCCACTGACTCAGCAAATTCACTCCATAGACTCATAGGCTAGTGGAAAAAATGAGATAATGTGTACGTTACCACAGGTTCTGCCTCCTTTTGCGATGCCTTGAATCAAGATCACATCTCTTTAGACACGAGATAGGATAACTGTGGAACATATGCACGTTAATGGTTACATGTTGATACAAACGTTACTATACTAACGTTAGGCATCACACAGACTATGTTATTGTACCATTCATTCACTCAACAAACTGGAATCTAGCATGTTCTGTATTCTACCATTGCTTTAAATGTTTGTGTTTTAGTGTTCATTCATCTCATATTTGCCATGGATTCCGTCTGGTAGCTGAGTCGTCATCGAGAACCGGTAAGCCCACAGTCGATAGACCTGCTGCTCAGCATGCATCGGTGCGACGTCACCTCCCTGGCCTGCTACCCTGCGACGCTACCGACTTGCGCGTGCGATACTCGCCCTGGGCTTGGCCTGTGAGACTGCGTGTTGCGCTGGCTCCGATGCGATGCAACGCGATGCGATCGGCGACTCTATCCCATTCGGTAGAACTGCGTGCGGTGCAATGCTGTCATGGCACTGCTGAAGAACTGCGTCGTGACCGCTGTCCAAAAGCTCGGCGTTGTAATCGGCGATGCACACACTCCGCCTCACACGGGTCCGATCCTGACAGGTGCTCACGCTGGCTGTCGATGAACTAGACGGCAAAGTTATGACGGAAATGCTGCAACGCATTGCCTGCAGGTTGCCATTCCATACGATATATTATGCTCCCTGGCAGCTAAGCGTCCGACTCAGATCGTTCGATCTCCATTCCAAGACCGGTCGCAGCTTCTGCATACTGTAGTTCCATACGTCAGCAGCTCAGTTACTCGGACAGCTACAGCCTGGCCTTCACTGGTGCACGGTATTGGTAGACCGTCGGTCCTTGTGGCGAGTTCTAATGGCGAAAATACATGGCCCTGGAGGGGACAATGGCGATCTCAGGCGTTTTGTCGAAGTCCACAACGCGCTGCCACCATGTTATGTGATGTGATGCTTGTGAATGTTCAGAGACGTCATGTCAAGGCCGACAATCATGACACGATTGGACACAGTAGCTCAAGGTTCAGCCATGTTTAATGTGCAGTGAATAACGATCACTGATATCGGTTGGTGACATCAATAACAATCGTGATATCGTAACAAGGATGGTGTGGGAAAACGCGATAATTCATTGTTCATTAATGGTTTTAATCAAGGACAAAATTTCGAATGAATATTTTCACCGAATCGTAATGACAGCACAATGTAATGTCTATGGAAGTTTCTAAAAGGCTTCTAAAAAGCTTCGTACAACACGGTGTTCAATACAACTCGGTTTGCGTGCATTGTCAATGCAAAAACAGCGGTCGATCCTATTAACGCGATTTACCGCGGGGAGCTGAAACGAGGCCACGCAAGTTCGTCGGCGATATTTTTGCACTGAAACTTCGAATCGAAAACGGAACAACGGCATTTGATAGAGCTGGATTTTCTCAATCACGTAGGTCAAGTTTTTTTTACGTGAATTTCAGTGTTAAATATTCTTATCAAGCAGATAAACATTAGGCGGTCGATTAGTAGTAGGTCCAACCATACTTGCCCTGGCGTGTGTAAATTCAGGACGGGGACCGGAAGCGACTGTGCCCGTGCAGGGCCAACGGCCACAGTTGCACTGCACAGTGTAACTGTGGCCGTGATAGAAGGGGGCCGTGCACCAACCGACATACCTTCAAGTCGAAGTAGGGCCTAAACTAGAATCTATTATTGTTAGATCTATCATCTTTGAACCTTTAGTTCCCCTGTTTAAACGTTAGAGTTCTACCAGATCTATTGGGTTAGACTACATGTATGATGGAGCTTGCGATAGATCTATTCATTTTTTTTTTAATTTATTTGTAAATCCTAAATCATATTCTTGGGGAATTTGCATAACATGATTGATATGAAAAACTTCTCATTTAACGGGACTAATGACATTAAACTGACCCAGCAAATGTCATTTCAATTACGGCATTATCATGATTTGACATAAATGAGAACGCGGAATTATACATAGAAAAATAGGCCTACTTGTCGATCAAACGCAAATGCCCTAAAGTTACTGATACTAGATTAGAAAAAGTCATTCCACTTCAATCACTGATTCATGTGTAGACTTCTACTTACACATCATCTGGATCTGGATTCCTTGAAGTTGTTGACTTGGCCAGCTGGGGTTGCTTGATTGGCGTAAGCCGTGGCAACACAATTCCACCGTGCATGTCGTAACACGAATTTGCACATTCTAAATAAAAATTCCTGCAAAACTGTTCATGCAACTCCAGCAAGTGGAAAGCAAAATTTTCATCGGCACGCTGACGCTGAAGCCTCCCCCTCTGGTCTCTTACTTGTCCTCCAGCTAAGAACACGTCTCTCTGCGTTCTCCACTCGTCGATAGCGTCAAACAAGTAGATACGTTGCCTCGAGTTGGACGGCTGTTTGATCTCCATTGTGAGGTTTCATTACTAAACCAAAGCCAAGGCTAAGCCGAAACAGTACAGCACTTTTTATTGCAAACAGTACTCGCATACCACACACAATATTGATACTGACATACCGGTACCGACGACTTTCTATCAACTTTGTTATGTTACGATCCGGCCCAACGTACTGTAAGCTGTAGGTATAACACATGCAGCTGACGCAGCAGACAACATTGCACGATGAGATCATAACAACCTGCCATATGGCCATTATATGCATTGCAACTTGCTATACATGAAGCTTAGAGTTTTAATATTTCTTCATCAAAGCATATTTATAAATACCAAATATTAAACAACGTAATATATGAATAATTTATGATATTGTTATATAATATTTTCAGACATTTTTAAATATTATTGCCTAGATTGCTGAAATTGGCACCATAGTGCATATAAACAGAGACTGGAGCCAGATACGTACGTACGTACACCCTACAGCTCTCACTACTTGTTGTGTCGCGGACCGGGAGAGATTTTCATGCGCATGGCTGTTGTGCGGTTTTGTGCATGCACCCATTCGGCCCCATTCGGTAGGTATTCGGGCGTCCATGTTGAAATTACAGTGGACAGCTCGCACGGCGCTCGTGCCCCATCAGGTTTTCGCTGGTGCGCTGCGTAGCGTCGTGTTCGGCATTCGGTACGTACGGGGGTACAATAACGGGAGGAGCAGCTTGTCGTGCTTTTCTACTGAGCTGCGAATCGCCTGCGACGACCGGCTGCCTTTAACAGTATGGTGGTAATATCCTACTAGCGCGCGCAATAGAGATAAAGCCGTTTATAAAATGGGTTCAAGAATGTAGCCAATTGGAAGCGCTGAAATGAGTCACGTGTGCGTGCATTAATTTCTCACTAACATGCACGGCCTGATGTCACAATGCTTACACTAGCAGTGCGCACTCAATCAGTTGTTACAAGTGCGTCGCGCGCTACTATACGCGCTGTCAATCCTGTAAACAACAACTTCTAGTTCGGGCTGCCGGCCGGCCTTTCTTGGGCATAACATGTGGCGTACGTATACTCTTATACGACAGTACTTACAGTGCGGGATTTCCGAGTGCGACGTGCGTAAATGTTAGGGACGAACATCTTCGGACATCTTGACTCTTGAGCGAGTGCTACATGTAGCTGACTGGTATTGACCCACGAAGGTACGTGAAAAATGCTATTAGTTTTCGACCCATTTTATAAAACAAATGATGCACAGGATGCGCCTCGTGCATGTTGCACCATTGTCAATACTCTCGAGTGCGCCGCACCTTCAATAACGCACTCTATCTTGTGCATCATTTGTATGATAACAACCCTAACCATAACCCTACCGTAAGTCCTTGGAAAATTAAGACCGGAACAATTGTCGCATGAACAAATGTCGTGTCACTCCAAAGAACAGACAAGCAGACCGTCAACTACATGTACGTGTCTACTTGTATGAAGCAGCTCCAACACACCTCGGGTCCCATCTATTTAGGTGTCATCCTATAGATAGGTCCCTCACTTACAAGGACCACACAATCAGGACCAACGCACAAGGGGGGGGGGTTCTAGAAACAGCTACGAACACCAAATGGGGAGCAGATGCCAGAACAGTCCATTCTGCGGCTCTCGCCTTGTGCTTTTCAACTGCCGAGTATGCTTCTTCTGTCTAGTGTAGATCAGCTAATGCCGGCAAAATAGATCCTGCTGTCACATAAGCAACTTTTCTTTTTTGTTATTTACTCTGCTACTTTGACACGTAATCATTCAAGTCGAAACAAATCAAGTACAGATAAATCAATGTTTTTAATAATAAAAATCAAGCTTTGGTTTTGTTTACAAAGTAGAAGATTTGATATCAAAATATCAAATACAAAACAAAGTATAGATAAACACGTAACTTTTGGCTATACTGCTCTGGTTACCGGGTTCATGTCCCCCCTTTTGGTAGTTGGTACTGCGCCAGCGTCGTGCCCGGTAGACCGCAGGCCGTCAGGGGGTGTGGCTCAGCAAGTGTGGCTCAGTAGGTGTGGCTCAGCAGGTGTGGCTCAGCTAGCGACGCTCGTCCCTCGGCTCGTGTCGGTAGTCGCCTCAGCATGACAGTCCCGCCCGCCGACGTTAGTTCAAGCCCCGTACCGATGTGTGTCTTACGTGCTAACCAAAATGTTTCTCTGCTAATATTTCCTAATCGTCCTTACTTATACACAAACAGCCGAAATCAATTAACATATGGCTCAGACAGAAGTATGCATTGAAAATCATCCTCACAAAACAAACTATCTCTACTTACTAAATTAAGACCTAACCAGCATGAATTTGTGAATATCATTATCCTAACTTCACAGCCGGATGAGTTCGCCTGAACCTAACACAGCGATGTAATACGGCATTAACTGATTTTCTTTTATGTATATTGCCTGGGGTGTCCTAACAGAGACGTCATTGACCTAACGAACTTTTATACAAAATCAATGGATATAATTTACATAAAGACTCGAGCATATATATTGCTTTCCTGACACCTGCTTTAAATGCTGCCTGGGTGAGACATTACTGGGTGCCTTAAAACTAGCGGTGCTGAAGACCTTAATCTACTGTCTTGCATCGCACCTATAAAATTGGAAGAAAGGAAAAGGTTGAAGTCTAGGCCCAGATTGATCGACTCAGAGAGTTCCCTTCCTAATAATAAGTCTGATACCCAGGGTCTGGACCTGTGGAAAAGTCATCTCGTCAAACCTCATATACGGTGACCATTAACCCAAAGGAAACTCTACTCACTAACTTTAGTTATGCATGACCATTTTTGTTCTACCTGAGTCCATTCAGAACTGCAATTGGTCGTTGCAAAGCCAATCTTGTAAGATGGGGCTATAAAGATGACGGGGATACCTGTTACCAATGTCGTGAGGAACAGACGATGGAGCATCTCATAGTCTGCCCTCTCCCGCCAACCCCTTATACTCGTGAATACCTAGATGGTCTGAGCGGTTATGAGACTAGCTGCGGAATGACTCGAGAAGAAGAAGACTATTGACGAATCACACACAATGGACTTTTTCTTTCGGATTTTCCCAAGATCTTCAAAATATTCGATTTAGACATTTTACATTTTAATCGATATTTGTTGGTGAAGTATTAGTTTGAATGAGAAATTACAAAATCGCCATTTGTGTTTGTTTCTGGCCTTTTGATTCTGATTCTGATTCTGATTTTATTTCTGAATTTCTTTTTCATATAAATGAAATACAAAGTCGATTGAACAAACAATTTGAGCACAGTTTGAATTGAATCTGACAGTTAAAACAAATAAATGATTAATTCAAATATTCAACTTTTTTTCCCCTGACACAATACAAAATGAGAATAAACTATTTTGTGCATACATTTATGCAAACATAAGTTACAGTATATCTCTTGCTCTTAAGACAAATTAGACAATTCTTGATGTACAGAAATTAAGGAGACCATCATCATAAGCAAGCGCTTGACGAGGACAATTGCCTCAGAAATTATTGTCTAAACAATACAACATTGTAAGAATATAATATACAAGTCACCACTCACTGAGTGGCGATACGAAGGGAGAAAGGGAGGGGAGAATGAGGGAAAAAAGTACAGCGGTGCTTTGCGCATTGTGTAAGATGTGAGGTGTTTGCGTGGAAATGAGTTGTATGTGTTAATGTTCATGTTTGTTGTATATATACGTTCAGTTCGGAGCCCTTACTTTAACTATGGAAGTGAAAACAAATAAAACAGATAAATAGCAACATGCTCTAATATTCAGATTATTGAGTTACTATCATATATTTAAGCCTTCATGTATTCCCGAGACGCATTTTGAAAATGGTCAGTATATACACAATGCCTAGTCTCGTTCTTTCGAAAATATGACAGCTGGTCAGTTTTCACTTTATCTTATTTGACTTGATTTGATTTATTGGTTCCTCCATTATAATTGTAAATGCACATATCCATGTACATTGTACATTCATTTTTGGTACCATACATAATTACTACACGTGAGTTATTAACAAAGTAGTTGTGTCTCCACTCGATTTACAATGTGTAACAAAACGTATCAGCGATACAATGAATAAAGCAGAAGGGCTGCAGCTTAAGGGTAGCATGTTTCATAGTTTCGTCTCGTTCTGCTTGCTTACAACTACACCAAGGTTTTCTCCTGATTATAATTGATCGTGTGGCCAAGTTTCATTTGGCCGTGATTTGACCATGGAACATAGCTCTATATCAAAAGCAAGCTCTCATTTGTATATATAGTGATACACGTTTCCGCTCAGTTTGTGTATTTGCCGAAAGTCATTTAATTGCCCAGAATGCGGTCTAACGATCGATGATATTCTTTCGTGTTCTAAATCCAGTCAGGGAAATTCATATCGAGACAAGCGAATTGATTTATGAATATCGAAAGTCATTACTCAAGATTATCTGAATCAAGACCATTCAATTTTTCTTTATCCGCATTAGATTTATCGAATGCGGATGGCATAGCAAATAGATGGGAGGAACCTAAGATAATTATAGGGGACTTTTAAAATCAGTCGTTAATTACATTCTCAGAATACCAATTTTGCCCGTAATTAAGGAGCTTTTAACTTCCCGATTTAATTACGAACTCGATCAGAATATCACCCAATGCAGTATTTACCTCTCCAGCCACAATGTATATGCATGCACTACTAAAAGACAAGCAGAGATTATAGCAAACCTGGAAGCATAATGCATGCATCTGAATCCCAATTTAAGTGTCTATATATTGAACTTCTAGCTTACTTTCTTTCAAGTGCAGGATTTTAAACAGTTTAAAGTAATTGCAGATGTATACTGTATCCATTGTTAGAGACCTGTCGAATGGTTTCGAAATCATGGAGTATCTATAGATACGAAACGTCTTTAACGTGTTCTGATTTTCCACTTAAGAAAGGCTTTCAACGTATTTCGAAACTGCAAACACAAATAATTTGAAATGTATTTCAAGGAAGTAGACAAAGAATTCGTGAACAATCAGAAAGTGTTTGATGTGCGCCTTACGTAAATGCCTACAGCGATCAATGGGTTGAAAGGCTGAAACTCCGATTTTAGTCTTTACATCCGAATTTACTAGTTTAGGGATAATCAAACATTTACATCTCCCCGGGAAACTCCGCCGAACTCCCAGCTTTCTCTAAGGTTCACTTTGTCATGCTCAATGCCGCGACAGGGCAGCAAAGCCGCACGCACCTATGCTTCCGCTGAAGCTGAGCGCCCCCCCCCCCCCAGCTTGATTAAAATCGTTAGCAGATGTTGAGCCTGATCTTAAAACCATGCTTATACGTCATCACGAATTATTTTTTCTTTTTTCTATGAAATCAAGGCAGTTTCATGCCACTTAACAGTTAATATAGTGCAAAAGTCCGAAAAGTCAAATGTTCTTACAAATGAAAATTACCACGAATGCACACTTTAAATGATCAGATTAATTAATTGAAAGTCGCCTTTGGGACTTAATAATACTAAAGTATACGTTCTTAAAGATAACGAAGATAAGACGGGTATTATGGGTATATGACAGAAATCTGCCGGTATTATTGAACCCAACTTCAATGTCCTTGGCTGCAATTACTTTGTCTATGCTGGTTCACAAAGGCACCCCTTCCCAAACACATTTACCACTTCAATTTGTCTTGAGAAAACTAATGTCTGCATTCATTGAATGCACATAATTTTATAAGGTAAATTCACCTGTAAGACATATTATGTATAATTGTGCACAGGACATAAGAATCACCGTTCTTTTTGTCTCAGTTTGGATTATTACATAATTGTCTTTTAACTGCAATTATTTTCATGTGCATTTTTCTTTTTTGTCTTGCTTGTGTGTGTTACCAGGTTTTCGAGCACTGCCGAAGCAGCTGGAGGCGACGCCTTGTCACGACAACTGGGGCCTAGAGAAAGCTAAAATGAGGTGAATATAATGCAGAAGAAGCGCAAGACCCACCGTTTATACGCGTTTCCAATACAGTACTCTCCCGTTATATCGAACATGGTTATAACGAAATTCTCGTTATCAGCGAAGTATAAATCTATGTCCCAGAATTATCACCAACATATCTCTATAGAGTTTATTGTTCGGATATAACGAAATTTCGATATAAGGAAAGAAAACTGTCAGTCGGGAAGACTCCGTTATAACGGGAGTCTCCTGCTTTCGTATATACAATCAGAAACAAGTATTTCATTAATTCATTCATTCCTGTTTTATTTTCATTTCTGAACAATATACATGGGTAATACACCAGTCAAAGTGATGGTATATTCTTGTAAGAAATATAGTGCCACATGATCAGTAGGAATCTTGTTTCATAAAGGACTTAATGGAAATGAAAGTCGGATTGGATCGGTTGGATCGGCTGATGGGTCGTAGGTTATGTATCTTTCTCTTTGTTTGTTCTTTTTGTTTTGTGGGTAAGTCTTCTATCTTTGTGTCGTAGAGAAGAATAAGGCAGGGTAGTCACTGGTAGTGCGACATAAAACCTTCAATGAACGCAAGAATAAAAACCA
Source organism: Diadema setosum (assembly GCF_964275005.1). Lineage (NCBI taxonomy): Eukaryota > Metazoa > Echinodermata > Echinoidea > Diadematoida > Diadematidae > Diadema > Diadema setosum. The sequence goes on from NC_092699.1 coordinate 10,136,364, forward strand.
TGGTATATTATGAAACGTTCTGTGGGAGCGGTTTATTGGCCGCCGTCTACTGATCCAATGACTTCAAAGGAAATCATGTGACTGTTCAATAACAACCCTGCATGCTCGTCTCCTGTGACCTTCGGGTAATGCATTCACGCACGTGTGGCCAATGATTAATGTTAAATAGTGAGTTTAGTTTCTTTGAGAAACAAAATTATGAGATTTTTATATTTCCTCTGGACATAGGAACAATAATTGTTTTAGTTTTGTGATGATATCTCGGTTCATCATTTTTTTTCTCTCTCCAAAATTAGACCAAATGTGTGCACGTAAAGGCCAATTATGAGCTGAAATTATTTCAGTTAGGGGTTGTTTGACCAAGCAACACTCAATAACTTTGCTTATGTAACTTTGTGTGACATTTTACATGTACGAAAAAGAAATGCAGAAAATAGCCAAATCAATCAATCAATCAATCAATCAATCAATCAATCAATCAATCAAGCTATCTATCTATCTATCTATCAATCTATCAATCAATCAATCAATCAATCAATCAATCAATCAATCAATCGATCAATCAATCAATCGATTCAAAGTGTCTCTTTGGATGAAAAGCTTACACTTGTCCCAAAGAACATTCCTGCAAAGTGAGACATCTTTGTTACTATCTATTAAAACGACACAGTGATATCCCCTTTTTGTGATGTGTATAAATCTATACTCCAAGCAGAGTTAGCTGAGTGAATGTAGAGTTAACTTGAAGTATCACTTGGAGAACACATAGCTCAATGATTCCAGCAGTACGTGTCTCACATGCCTCAAACTGTGTGCTCTTGTTGAGCATTTTCGGTTTTTCTCAAGTGAAAGAAAACTTGATGTTAAAGGTCCAGTTTACCTTTGGGAGCAGTGACTTGAAAAATGTTCAAGATATCACATTTGATGCATATGTGTCGGTTTGTTGTATCACAAAACATCCTACCATATCAAATTTTTGCAATACAGCCTAAAATATAAGGAGATGTTCATATTTTTCTTAAAGGAGACCTCCGGATGATTTTCAGATTTTTACATTTGAACAACTATAAATTAGTTATACTGAGGACAGAGTTTCAGAATTTGTGATGATTGGGATGAAGAATAAGAATATTTTCAAAATTTAGAACAAATTGCAATGAACAAGGATGATGACATGGCAGAGTCACCATAAGAATGCATGATTTGGGGCTCAAGGAAGCAGAACAAAAGAAGAAGGCATGCATAGATTATACACAGGTGAACTCGCAAGCAAGCGGTATTGTATTGGAATTACACTGCTACATTTCTGAAATATGTGAACCTTCTATGTCATCGTCCTTGTTCGGTGTAATTTGTTTAATTTTTTTCAAAGTATTGTTTCTCTGCTCAAGAACCACAATGAATTCCACAAATCTATACATGGAGTTGTCGATTTATGTGCTACATGATGTGAAATTATGAAAATCGTCTGGAATGTCCCTTTAATAAACCGTAACTGTATATGGTTTAGTCTGGAAACATTTTTATTATAACTTTTGTTCATATTTTATACATTTAACAATACTTAACATCGAGTTTACCGATTCAAATTTTCACAGTGGTTGTTTCTATCCCTATCTCAAATTTCAGAACTATTTTAAAGCACTAATGCTGGGTTTTTGTTTCATCTGCAAATGGTAAATTATGCCTTTAATACAGGGGCGGATCCAGGAATTCTGTAAAGGGGGGGGGGGGGAGGGCGCAACTAATATTTCTGGTGCCACTTCCGGGTTTCATTTCTTTTTTTTTTCTTTTGTTTGCGCCCCTCCTCCTCTGGATCCGCCACTGGTTAATAGCATTCTGTCATAGGCATGCAAGTCTAGTTTATACCTTAAAACAGGAATTGCGAATTAATGTACGACGTTACGATATCCTCGAGGCTATAGTCAATGTTATTATACACTTATCAACCCTTCTTACTGCAAGGCCACTTTAACCGTGGTGAAGACAAAGTCTGAAACCTAAATCCGAGCATGGTACTGAAGTATAATATCATATCGTTGATTGATTAATCACATTTTCGTTTAAGTGAACAATAAAATTCAGCATATTATCACACTTATCTTTGCTTCAGTTTACGAGTTTCACTTTTTCCCTTGAAATCATTATGATTGTAGGCTGTTGGTGATGTTTGTTAAAGGTCCAGTTTACGTTTGGGAGCAGTAATTTTAAAAAGATGTTCAAGATATCACTTTCGATGCATATTATGTAGGTCAGTTGTATCACAAAACACCTTACGATATGAAATTTTTGCAGTTAAAGGACAAGTTCACCTTCATTAACATAAGGATTGAGAGAATGTAGCAATATTTGTAGAACACATCATTGAAAGTTCCAGGAAAATCGGACAGTCCGTTCAAAAGTTATGAATTTTTGAAGTTTTTGTGCAGTCACCGCTGGATGAGAAGACTACTGCAGTGTATGATGTCACATGCATACAACAATATAGGAACATATAAAGAGAATTTCACAAAATTTCATCTTTTGAAAAAAGTACACATTCCCTTGACTCGTTACTGACATTATGTTATGGGTAATATTATTCCCATTGCCTTTAGAAAGAGGCAAGTCAAGTGCTCTTTTATTCTGCGAAAAAAAGTGAAAATATGTTGAATTTTCTTTACATTTTCTTTATACTGTTGTACTCATATGACATCACAAGTCTTAGTAGTCTCCTCATCCAGCGGTTCCAACACACACACAAAAAAAATAAAAATTCATAACTTTTGCATCGATTGTCCAATTTTCCTCAAACTTTCACTAATGTGTTCTACTAATATTGCTGCATTCTCTCAACCCTTATGTTTATGAAGGTGAACTTGTCCATTAAGCCTAAAATATAAGGAGATATCACTATTTTTTCTCACTAAACCATAACTGTAAACGGTTAAGTCTAGAAACATTTTTATTATAACTATTGTTCACATTTTGCACATTTAACAATACTTTACAGCTATCATACTGGTTCAAATTTTTTACATTGGTTGTTTCTATCCCTAACTCACATTTAAGAACTATTTTGAAGCACTAATGCTGGGTTTTTGTTTCATCTGCAAATGGTAAATTATGCATTTAATCTTTCCTGATACGCATTATCCAGAGCAGCGTTTTCCAAGCATCGGACGTTGCGAGAAACCCTTCAGTTATTCAAAACCGGTATTACTCCGATGGATATGAGATTCTCGAGTAATGTCACGGAGATAGTGCGACTCAACCAGACTACCCACATGACTGAAAAACGGACCTGTGCTATCATAGGCAACTCTGGTGTGCTGTTGCATAGCAGATGCGGCCATCTCATCGACAGCTCCGATCTCATTATCCGAATGAATCTGGCGCTGTTTGGTGGCGAGTTCGCTTCGGACGTCGGTTCGAAAGTCAGTCTGATGACGCTGAATTCAGAACAATACAGGCACCTGACGTACTGTACAGACAACTATGGCAACATCACACTCGGCGGGCTGCCACGCGTGTGTTGGAAACTGCTGAGAAGCTTAAGCCGCATGAACGGCAGTACTCTCTGGTACTTCGGGGCTGTGGCCCACAACAATCGTCTGAAAACAGCGCTGGCGGTGTTGCGCAATTTTTACAACCTCCACTTTGGTTTTGCCTACAGCCCGGCAGAGCTCAAGGGTCAAGTGAAAAAGTGAGGAGATGGATTACTTTTCGGGAAGGCTGGTTGTGAAATCCGATATGAATATATTATGTTCTATGTTTGTTCTTGGCCTTTTTGTATTTTATTACATTTTTTTTTTCTTTTCAGAAACACATGAATTGATTGTTGGTCAATAAACAGAGAAGTACTTTACAAATTTTACTGTGGGTCATTCACTGAAGTGGAATCGCTATACCTTTTCATTCACTCACTCTGTAACATAACTCAAGAGGGATTCGAATCTAATAACATCTGTGCCCCACTCCCCGAAACGATCTGTTTTTCTCAATGTCCCTTTCATCTGACTTTTTAGTCCCTAGGAGTGCCGCAGATTTCCATTTTCAAAATCCATGCTTTTTCGAATGAAAGACTACGGACGAGAAAGAGAAGTTGACACGGGTAATTTGCATGAAGCAAAACTTAAGCTTTATTCAAATTTACTTTAAATGACAGGACAAAGTCAAACACATGGAATGGCGAAAATTTCGTCCAAGTAATTCAAAATTGACAGATTGTTGATACGTATTTGTCTGCGTGTTACAAGGTAGGGACATTACGACCCTTTGACCTATGTAATAAATTTGGGAAGAGACTTATTACACCAGCGTTATGTTACTAGTCATGAACATTATAATTAATACTTGTCACTTAAAAGTATCATTTTCTTTCTTCGTGTGCAGAGTTTTGAAATTGAGCTCTCCGAGCACCGGTGTAGCGGTTTACGCAGCAGCCACTCACTTCTGTTCTCGAATTCAGCTTTTCGGTTTTTTCCCATTCTATAAAGACCCGACGAATCAAACTCTGTTCACGCATTACTACGAAGACGCCAAAATGAACTACACGACCAACCGCCACAAGCTGCCGGATGAGTTCAGGGTCCTCCTCAAATTGGACAAGAAGGGCGCCCTCCGGATTGTTAACGACTGCAGCGGAAAATGGAATAACGACTTATTGAGGGAAAGGTTCAAGGGTTACAAGCATTTGAATGGGAACGAGTTGGGTGATTTTAATATAAGCTTGCTAGGTCGATCCGAAATCGAGCCCAGATGAAATCAAAATCAGATCAAGTACCTGGTCTCAAGCAACATTACGGAAACACTTTAACTTCTTAAACTTCTTAACTTCTTTAACAGTTGGGGTCACGTGACTCCATACGATACGTCATCTAAAGTTCCACTGGTATCTTAATGTCTAGGAGATTTCTTCTCTTACTCTTTAGAAGATATTTGTTTCAGAATTGAACTACACCTGCATTATACCTAAGGTATTATAAATCTTTAAGTTGGTGCAGAGTTTGTTGGGTTTTTTTTTGACACTCTTTGATGAAATGAGCCATTTGCAGTTGCCCCCAGTTATATGACATAAGCATGGACATGGGGATTTAATTATGAATACGCATGTAACAAGATATCTTCAGTAACCCTTTTAGAGAAATGAAAACTATAGATGAGAATTCAGTTTATCCCCCTGCTTATTTTGTAGGGTGAACTGTCCATTGGAAATTACGTTCTATTCTATGTTTACAGTAGGCCCACGTCGGCATGTGATGAAAGGTATTAGAAAAATTTGACGTCTGCAATGATTTCCCCTATCTTATAGACCGATTCTGTGACGCGCTATGTGTATTTTTGGCATGAGCAGCGCCATTACTGCGGTGTCCCAGCCGACCCCCCTCCTCTCTCCCCCACCCCTCTCACGCGCACAGAATGAAAAAACTGATGCGTGGTTGTTTTAGCCAATAGGCGTCTCGTAATGAGTGCACGAACGCTTGCTTAATGCGCGAACCTTTGTTACAAGTGCGCGATAAACATGTTGCCCGGGGGTGGGGGAGAGGAGGGGGGGTCGGCTAAGACACCTGAAAATGAGCTCCATGGCTGCGCCCAGTGCCACAATTTGTCTGCTGCCCTCAACGAACCCGAATCGGTCTATATTATTTCAGTTTCAGTTTCAATGTAAATTTCATTTTTTTTTTCAAGAATGAAATATAAAAGCGAGGACGAAACAAGGACCAAGAATATACAAAATCACTAACATCCATCAAAAACAAAATAGGTCTTATAATCGATACCTACGGGATTCCACAAAGGATGCTTTGTTTAATCGATTCAATTTCATTGATGAAATGACATTTTACATACGTTTTCTGCTATGTAGATAAAAAAAATACCACTGATATATAGGGCCTATCCTCTTTGATTCGATAACTTTGTCACATAATGATAGCATAGTCGGTCGAATGACCTTTCTTAAGTGTAACTGGTTAAACTTTAAGTGCATTTCTGTCTAATAATCTCTGAGGTCTTTTATGAACTTTTTCCCAGGAGTTAAGATAAGGCAGGAAGTAAAGAAATCGGACTAAGTTTCTTCGTTTTGTGACAAATCATTTTTTTTTTTCTATAGATCAGAATTATCTTTGCAACTGATTGACAAATTGACCTACATCGACGTAAATTATCTTGCCCTTTCAGAGAGTCGGGACAATATTATCCGTTGATCGGGATGGAGTGAAAACATAAGCCAATGGATCAGCAATGTAATGCATTATCTGTTTTATAAGATTGACACCAAAGCTGTAGTGCCCTTTGGATGCGCTTGATTTAAGTCCTAGACAAATTAAACTAACTGGATCATTTACCATCTCACAATTTATGTTGATATTTTTTAATGGTTTGTTAATGTAATACTAGTTAGAAATCGCTAACAGTACTAAAGAACGTGTGACACTTTATGAGATTAAAATTTGTATCTATTTGTTAAGGTCTATATATGCCAACTTCGAAATGAAATGAAATGAAAAAAAAAAATGAAATAATTATTGTGATTTTACTTTGACTAATGCAAACTTATATGATTCGTTTCGAGTGTTTATCTAAGGTTTTCTGTTTTCTATTTTTTTTTGTGATCATTAGTGGTATACTATTTTTCTCACAAAGATAAATTAACTTAGATATGTAATGTTACACGTATATCATAATATATGGGGTCGAATTGCCCTATCAAATTTAAGCTCATTAAACATCTCCGACCACTTTTCAGTAGCCAAGGCTGATATTAAAAACTGAAATTGAACGTTCTACTATGGGTGGCGTCATCTTAACACTGCTAGTGAAAAAAGGGTAAACTGATCAGATATATCGGAGTCCACTATCCCATTATAAAAGTTTCATATGTTAGTAGGTCTATACATTATATTTCACAATACTATGCTAAAAAGGGATGGTTTTGTGATACTGTCGATATGCGATTATAAATTATGTATGCGCGAATGGTAAATAAATTGAGCTTATAGATATAAGTCTGTAGTTATTAATATCTCTTTTTCAATAAATCAATATTACCAGCTGATTACAGACCCCTATATCTCTTGATATTTAATTGAGATCAAAATGATCAGTTGTGCTACTTCGTAACACCTACGATGACTATTTTTTTTTTCATTTATTGTAAAGATTTAGGATTTAATGCAACTCAGTTGTTTGAAACTCATCTTGGAGTGAACGCAAAGTCCAACATTACCTCACTCCCTTTCCATGTTGGCGACCCGTAAACGAGAAATAGGTAGAATATTGAATATGGGTAGCCTATAGTGAGTTTGTATTTCATTTTTAGCCAGACTTTTGTGACCCTATTGTTGAAAAATGACATTTAAGTATCAAATCTACACAGAGTCACATTTAAAAAAATACTTCTGTCATAAGTCAGTGTCATAAATTGAGTTAAAATGATTTGTAACAGTATTACAACTTACAGATTATTGAAAACCCCATTAAATGAATTATTTTTAAACTATTTAAATGTATAACAATCACTCGAATACAGTAGTTTAGTACATCTTGTTCCGGTATCTAATGAGATGTAATAAGAAGTCACAAATGCAACAAATAGGTACATGTACATTCAAATATTGTGAGTTGCTCCATACATTGTTAGCAGGAAAAGCGAAAGGACAAGAAGAGGCTACGGATAGAAAAGAAGACCGAAAATATTACAAGTACACATAATGCACATAAATAATATCCCCTTTCGAAATTGAGAGGAATGAACATGAGCCTACTGCACAGCAATGCAATACTGACCTTGCGGCTCTCCTGCGCTCACCACATGATGGCGCAGTCATTTTCATTCTGTAGTCCCCATCACTAACCATCATTATTTCCCAAGTGCAACGTACGGTTGTGCAAGCTTAAGGTAGTCTTTATGACTTTTTTCTTCTTCATGTAATGCATTTGTTTTCCACTTGATGCAGTCAATGTGGTTGGGAATAGTTATAGTCTTCTAAAATATTTTCCTCCAGATGAACAGGCTGCGAAAACTTATGCACCACTAAATTTGATGTAAACTACGAATCATCTAACACTTTCGCATTTATTCCAAAATATTTCAACAACAGCGTGCGAGAAATCGTTATATTTCTATTCTAAGACTGCAAAACCTCAATCGTGTCGGAGGGAGGAACCCCTCCGGGACCCCCCCCCCTTTCTCCTCCTGCCAGGTCTTTATGCTTAGATACGAAAGGTTCCAATAAATAATATTTTGTTTGTGCTTGCTGCTTTTTTGTCTTCGTTTAATATCTTGATGAGATTGCCAACGTCTCTTATACTGTTTATTGATATAAACTTTTCATATATATCTTTTTTTTTCAAATATTTCGCAAGAAGTGTGCAAGAGATCGTACGATTTCAATATATATATATATATATATATATATATATATATATATACTAGCAGCACCCGTGGAAATCCACGGGTCTGCGGGCCCCATATTTTTAGATTTGTATATATTTCTTTCGCCCCATTTCATTAGTTGAAGCGAAAGAACTTCCTGTTTGTTTATGTTTTTTTGTTTTTTTTGTTTTTTTTTTGTTTTTGTTTTTTACATGAGTCCTCTCTGGCCCCCACAGACACACATCTTTTCTCTTCATTCGTAAGCTTGAAAAAAGCTTACATTGTATGTCATGATTCATACATCTTTTACCACATTTTCATTAAAAAAATTATTTTCCCTCCCAACGAAATCCCATCTAATAAGTTGTCGTCCGTTCCTAATGTTGATACACCTGTTTGATCGATCATTACACACACATGATAACACACACACACACCTTTTCGGTTCAATAAAAAGATGCACATGGGTTATATCATCATTTATATCTCTTTTCCGACGTTTTTATTTGAAAAACCCATCTGTGCTCCTTCCACCCGATGACAATCTCATCTGAGGGTTATGACTTGTTCCTGAAATGCACTTGATGGATCATTCATTGATTCCCCCTTCTCTTTCTCTCTCTCTCTCATTCTGATGTTCTTTAATTTCCTCTCGAGAACATGTGTCTCTATAGACAAAGTCAGACTTTTCATTAAACCACCCCTTCATGTGACTCGCACTTTTGTGGTATTTTCTTACTTCATGTTTTATATATTTCATATTTGTTTGTTTTCATAAAAAATTGTGGTGTTTTGTGTTTATAGAATAAATTGTCACTGGAAGTACGCTAAGAATTCCACTGCTCAGTTGTACAGGATATAAATAAGAGTGTGAGAGAGGGTGAGAGAGGGAGAGGAAGAGAAAGCTCGACAAATTTCCAGAGAATATTTTCTGTCCTCTTTCTTTGTCTTTTTTTTTCTCTTCATGAAAAAGCTGAAAAGTGGCGTATGTCATGAATAATATTCAATTTACCACGTCATTTAAAAGAAAAAAAAAACCCACACAACGACAAAATGTTTACATATCTTCGCCCGTTTATCTGCTTCAGACTGTACATTATCATTACCATATCATTATTATATGAATACTATTATTGTATCATCATTTAATAAATATTATTTTGGGAAGGGGGATAGTCATTATAGGTTTAATAAGTAGGCATCCGTGGGTATCCATGGGTCTCAGGGCCTCGTATTTTTTCTGTATTTCTTTTCCCACGTTATGGGAGAAAGAAGAATATTTTTGTCGTCATTTGTTCCCTCTTTTTTATTTTTATCACCAAAACTTGGTTTGATGCACCATAGAACCACACATTTCATGTCCACTTGAAACTTCAAAAATTGGCGGTCAACAAAGCGAGGGTTTCCCCCGCGTCCGCTCGTCTTATGAATATTCATGTTTACAGCAGCCATGCAGTAAACGAATGAACAGCGGCGCGTGTACTCTGATATGGAAGGGTACGATCGGCGGACAAAATTTAAGTGGATATTTAGCCGTCCTGAACAGTCTGAGTACAATGATACCCGACTTGAGAGTAAACTAAATGACGTACCTGAGTTGCATAGTATTCTGCAGTTGTGCAAAATACAATAAAATAACAGCATTCGTTGTTTTCATTTGGGCACGCCAATGGCGAACGTCGCTGTACGTAAAGTATGCCCTTGTACTAACAATGACGTCCGCGCCGTGTATTGTACCATAATGAGTGTCCATAATCACGCGCACGCAGATAGTGTTTGGTGTAACCATCGTCAATACATACACAGGCGCAGGCAACACACTGGCATACCGTACCCGAGAGTACATTGTGTGCGTGCGTGCGTGTCCGCCGGAATATGACAGAGATTTCGCTGCACGCCATCATCTTTTTGACTTTAGTATCCCCACTGTCTCTGCAAGCTAAAAGATGGACGATCGAGAACGGGCAGGAGTCCAGCGCAGGATCGGTGAGCTCGGCTCTGACGTCACGCACAAAAATGCATTATGCATCTATCTAATTAATTTCTCTTTGTCGTCCTCGACGTCGACACGGAGGCGGAGCGCGGACGAAACCCGGTCCAAGGCACGTAGGAGACCCTCCCGCGGCCGACGGCACCGGTATCGGGGGCCCGGAGCCGACGGCTCGAGAGGAGATAGACAAACCAGCAACGCCGGAATAAAACAGGAAATACATAAGGCCGCGACAACAACAACAACTTCGCCTTTTACTGTTATAGATATATATATATATATATATGAAGAGTTTGTTTGCAAAAACCGATAAGTCCATTTTTGAAGATTCGGAAGTACGGTCTCTGTCAAAAAGTACAAAATAATACCTTTTAAATGATATATTGGTCACTACATATAAAGGTATATTTTTGAAGTTATGGTCAAAAGAAGCAAAAATTTTCTTATTATTCTTATTTTTTTTTTACCTTTAATCGCAAATATCTCCATTTGGCAAATATGGACTTATCGGTTTTTGCAAACAAACTCTTCATATATATATATATATTTTTGTAACGAAATTCGGTGGAACCGATTCGATTTAACTGTTCGATTATAATTTGTTATGATCGATTGTGCCTATAGCATAAAAAGGGGGCACTATCGGAACGTTGGGCAAACATTTTAATGTGGTAGTGCATTATTATGAGTTTTAATATTTATTATAAAATATATATGGTTACTTGTTTGTCATGGGCAAGTTTGGATTATTTTAATACCAACTCCGGTTTAGACCGATGATACATGAAGAATTATAGTAACCATGTACAAGAAATACTGCTAAAACGTACAATCGTTGTACGCCTTTGAGTACCACGCCAACATTGTAAATAATTTGAACGACTACAGCGGATATTTTCCAATACCCTAACGATCGTGCGGGATTGCCTCCTCATTCCGCGATAGGAGGGGAGGTATATAAAGTGGCCGTTGTGAGACATATTCCTCCTGAGTTGGAGCACCGTTCCTGAGAAGACCAACTAGCAAATCATTGGATTTCGGGTATAATGGTAATGTGACTTGTCGCACAGTCCGTGCCCAATCCAAGTTCCAGTCGTCGCCGTTGGATTTCGGGTATATTGGTAATGTGACTTGTCGCATAGTCCGTGCCCAATCCAAGTTCCAGTCGTCGCCGTTGGATTTCGGGAGAAGTGGTAATGTGACTTGTCGCATATGCCCTGTGCCCAATCCAAGTTCCAGTCGTCGCCTGAGGAAGTTGGTAACGGTGCGATATAGCAATTTACCCCGTGCCATCAACGATACCTGTGCCACCATATATGGTTGTGAAAGGTGTTCCACGTTAGCGTGACTGAGTTGGTAACAAAAGTTGGTAACAAAACTTGGTAGCAGACCTTGGTAGCAAGAGTTGGTAGTAAATGCTGGTAACAAAATAAGTGTACCAATTTCACATCCTCTACAAGTGACGCTTGGGAGTGACATACTTTAAGTGATGCTGAACTTGGTATGTGTGCCGCTTGTGTTGGTGAGCTGCTTCTGACACACCATAATATATGGTAGCGTACAGACTAGTAGTTTTAATAATTTAAAGGGATCGTTGTAAACTGCAACAAAACGAACCCCCACCTACTCGGCCATCCTGACACGGCTCGCGGAGGCATTTGTACAGACAGTCAAATACACTCACTTAAAGGTCCTGTTTACCTTTGGGAACAGTGCTTTAAAAATTTTTCAAGATATGACATTTAATGCATATGTGTAGGTCTGTTGTGCCACAAAACATCCTATCATATACAATTTTCACGATAACGCCTGAAATATAAGAAGATATCTGTATTTTTCTCAATAAGCCGTAACTGTAGACGGTTTAGTCAGATGTTAGTCTGGAAAATTTTTTATCATACTATTGTTCACATTTTGTATATTTAACAATGCTTAACATCGATTTTACCAATTCAAATTTTTACAGTGGTTGTTTCTATTCCTAACTCACATTTTAGAACTATTTTGAAGCACTAATGCTGAGTTTTTGTTTCACCTGCAAATAGTAAATTATGCCTTTAATTCACGACGAGAAGGCAAGATATATGTATATATGCTCCTTTGAAGGGACCCTTTTTACCCTCTTTTTTAAAACCATTCTTTAATATCTAACTTTTTTATTGAAAAAAAATATTCCAGAATTCACTCACCAGTGTAAAGATCGTTGAATATATACATATTTGCAAGATCCTTTTCGTGTGGCAGAGGTCATCCCCTCCGATATCCTACCCCTTCTCGGTCACTATTTAAATACGCTGAGATATTGAAGTTTAAACGACTTAATCGGGAAAAAAAAAACAAGCAACAATTAGAGATTACTAGTAAGTTTATGCTTGGTGTGTGTGTGTGTGTGTGTATGTGTGTGTGTGTGTGTGTGTGTGTGTGTGTGTGTGTGTGTAAGTGTATGTGTTTCTCGATCTTAACAAATAGCCAACGTCTCCTCATACGTTTCGATTGAATGCTTTCCTAATATACCACCTAAAGTGCACACCAGATCATTTAATGTCAATTCTAAATTCATTTCAAGAAATGCCCACTGTATTTCAAATTTATTATGTGCCCACATGACTTAATTTTTTTTTTATTGACAATACTTTGTGACGGGCCGTTCATTTTGTCACAGTGTTTTTGCTGTTGTCCTCAGAGAACTTCTTAATATAGACACTATTGGCTCTTGAAAACGAAAAAAAAAAACACACAAAAAAAACTATTGCTTGCAATTGAAAAAAAAAAATAAATTAAATCGCAACACAAATCCATGACTATCCGTGGTTCGAAGGGGAGGGGTACCATTGACCTTTTACCCCCCCCCCCCATCGACAGTGCACACCAGATCATTTAATGTCACTTCTGAATTCATTTCAAGAAATGCCCACTGTATTTCAAATTTATTTTGTGCACACATGACTTTTTTTTTTTTGTTAATTGACAATACTTTGTGACGGGCCGTTCATTTTTTCACAGTGTTTTTGCTGTTGTCCTCAGAGAACTTCTTAATATAGACACTATTGGCTCTTGAAAACGAAAAAAAAAAAACTATTTCTTGCAATTGAATAAAAAAATAAATGAAATCGCAACACAAATCCACGACTATCCGTGGTTCGAAGGGGAGGGGTACCATTGACCTTTTACCCCCGCCCCGCAGAGTAATCTGCTCACATACCTTTCACGTCAAGACCGGAGCATTGCTCATGTAAATGAATTCCCATGATTGACCATAAAAATCAAACACGCAAGTATATAGTATGCATTGCTCAGTCGACTCAAAGGTTCTGGCGTGGCTGTGTGGAAGAAAACGATTGGGTATGTGCAGCCGTGCAGATATTCGAACTTGGACGGTAAAAAACAGATTGCTAATCAACGATGATAAGACAGAGTTCCTCATCACTGGCACACGACGACGACTCCAAAAGATCAACATTCTCTACATTAGGACTGGCAACGCTAACATTGTTCCTGCATCTCATGTCGAGAATTTGGGTTGCATCTTCGATTCAACCTTGAACATAGATCAGCATGTCCCAATGACATGTCAGGCAGCCTTCTATCATCTGCACCACATCCGTCGAATTCACAAATATCTGGACCAGTGATCATTACTCACCAGCATTCATGCCTTCATCACCAGCCGCCTTGACTGCTATTATGGTCTGCTCTACGTTACCACTGCTACCCACATTGAGAAATCAGGGGGTTCAAAATGCAGCTGCGAGACTTGCCACAGGCACATCCGAATTTTCCCACATGCAACCTGTCCTCCGTCAACTGAACTGGCTTTCCATCAGGTTCAGGATCCACTACAAGATACTTCTGCTCACGTTCAAACGTATCCATGGTCTCGGTCCTCCTTACTTATCTTAACTCATAACCATCCGTCACCCGTCCCGGTACACCATCTGCTCCTCACAAGGTATCACACTGAATCCCCCAACTTCCATGACGCTGGCCACACTTGGTGATAAAGCAATTTTTCATCTGCTACTCCCAAACTGTGGAATCAACTACCCAAAACTCTCCGTAACCAGCCATCTCTCACCACCTTTAAAACACATCTAAAAACTCACCTGTTCCATTGATACCAATAATCCACTGATAAAGCGCATTTGAACATGTACGTTTATGGAAAATGCGCTATATACAGAGCGTATAAAAAAGGTAATCCAACTTTGGAGGGCTACCATTTCTTAATCGTCAGCTATGAAGAGCACAATGTTGGTTGTGAGGAAAGGGGAACTCTTCTTCTTTCTATTGATACCTAATCATGTTGACAATCGTCTTGCATGACTGAGCACATGAACTTTAAAGACAACAATGACAAATTGCACTTTTTCCAAGTTTACGTGTTATTGCGAAGGAACAATGCATGTCTCACTGCATGGATGAGACCTGTCAATGAAAGTGGTAAAATTATCGGGCCAGCCTGCACGACTGCAAATTCTTGTTTTAGGGTTTCTTCTAACGTTTTATGGTTCATAACCTTCAACATGGCCGTGTTGTCGATAACTTGGTACTTCCCATTAGGGCGTAGCCATTATCCATTTTATTGTCTTCATATTCAAGACATAGTTTGTCACTGGGAGCTATGTGTTGAATATGAACAGAGAAAAATGGACTGTGTGGGTTGGCGTCTGTGGGAGCGACCAAGTTATCGGACGAGAGGCCATGTTAAAGGGGTCAACTGGCACCTCGTCTACAACCACACTGCCCACTGTTCACCTAGTCTAATGCCATCTCGTCTAAACTCGCTTCGTCTACTACCAACTCGTCTACCAACCATTTTGTCTAAATGCCAATTAGTCTAATTGCCATTTCGTCTACTAACCATTTGATCTAATCTCTAATTTGTCTAAGTCACATTTCGTCTACTACCCATTATGTCTATTGACCATTTCGTCTATTAATCATTAGGTCTATGAATGAAATAGACTACAGCTCATTTTGTCTAATAGCCAATTGGTCTACATCCACCTTGTCTAATACTCAATTAGTCTAATAACCAGTTAGTCTACTCCCAACTGGTCTACACCCAAGTCGTCTACTCCCAACTCGTCTACTCCCAACTGGTCTACTCCCAACTCGTCTACTCCCAACTCGTCTACACCCAACTCGTCTACTCTCAACTGGTCTACTTGTTATATAGTGGTTTTTTTTTTTGTCTACTCCAAACTCCTTACTTAAGTCTACTTCATCCAGTTTTCTCTCCCATTGAAATAGGTTGAACACTCTTAGTGCCCCATTTGGTTAAAATTGTTTGTTCTAATTATGACAATTTTATTACTTTTTATTAAAAAATAATAATGCCACAGTGTGAAAAGCTTGCTGTGTTACATTTGTGCTGGATGTGTAATTTATATCAGAAGCAATCATGCAGCATTTATATGTCCAAACTTCCACACTCCATCCATTCACCTTTGATACACAATCATAAGTATGGTAAAAATGAAAAGGCACACATTAGACGTACATTATCAGTATTTTTTATTCTGTCTGCCACGTACTGATGTATGTAAACGGTTAAATGCCATGTCTTAAAATAATGCACAATTCCTCATTCGGGATCCCGCCAACATCGCTGCATGCATGGACGGAGGTGGACGCGGTGGGCGGTCGAAATGTAATTCTGTTTCGTATGACTGGCAATTCGTTTGTGATGGCGGATTGTAACTGAGCTAGTTTATGATTGTTTAGTTATTTTACGGCCAGGACATTGACTGGATAGTCATGTCTCACCATTAATATGTCTTTATATTCAGCATGTGCGGAATAATTAACAACTTTAAAGAATAGACTACTATTGATTTTTGTACCAGGGCAGGGTTATGAATAGTTCGTGACAGTGAGATGGACTGGACACTAGATAAAGTGGTGTATTCATTATTAGCATGACCAGATGGGAATTGTCAGTTTGGGTAAATTGTTGAGAGCATACCAGTTGGGAGTAGACCAATAATAGGGTATAGACGAGTTGGGAGTAGACGAGTTGGGAGTAGACCAGATGGGAGTAGACAAGTTGGGAGTAGACGAGTTGGGAGTAGACCAGATGGGAGTAGACCAATTGGGTATAGAAAAGTTGGGTGTAGACCAGTTGGGAGCAGACCAGTTGGGTGTAGACCAGTTGGGTGTAGACCGGTTGGGTTTAGACCAGATGGGTATAGAACATGTTGGGTATAGACGAACTAAGGGTTGGACGATATGATAACTAGACAAAGTGAATGTAGACGAGATGACTTGTAGACGAGGTGGGAGTAGACAAAGTGGCAGTAGGCGAAATGGATATTAGACGACATGACAAGTAGACATTGTGAGTATAGACGACTTGGCTATTAGATCAATTGCTCAGTAGACGAAATGCTCCCTAGACGAGTTGGGTATTAGACAGTACGGGTAATGGGCAAAGTGACTATTAGACAATATGTGTTCTAGACAAAACAAAATGTAGACCAAATGGGTATTAGAAGAATCGGTAATAGACGATTTGCCAGTAGACCAATTGGAAAATAGACAGAGTAGCTGTAGACGAGGTTACTATAAACCGTTAAAGGTTATGGACCATAAAATGTTAGGAGAAAACCTAAACACAAACCTTAAACACAAACCTGCATTCGTACAGGATGGCCTACTTGGCAACTATCATTAACAGATCTCATCCATGCAGAGAGACATGCATTGTTCCTTCACAATAACACGCAAACTTGGAAAAAGTGCAATTTGTCATTGCTGTCTTTAAAGTTCATGTGCTCAGTCATGTATGACGATTGTCAACATAATTAGGTATCAATAGAAAGAGGAAGAATCTCCCTTTCCTCACAATAGTCCAGTCAAAATATGAAATGACCCACAACTAATTGCAACAGAAACGATTCCACTTGCATTTGACCCGGAAGAGCTATCAAAATAACATATTAAAAGTTCCCTAAAATTCGAGTGGTGGATCAGTGTCTAATTTGCATAAATTCAAAATGGCCGCCATACAACCTATTTATGCCTATATCTGGGGATACATAACCCACAGAAAGTAAATTCCGGTGTCTAATCCTATGTTTTTTAGGTCAAGGAATACAATTATGTTATGTATAGCAACTTTCAAACATCCTTTTATATAGTTTTTGCATATATTTGCATATAATTACATGCAAAATGGCCGCCATATTGCCTGCGCAAGCCCGTATCTTCGTATATCATTAATGTAGTACACTCAGGAATAAGTCGCTATATATCTGGACATAAAACCCACAGAAAATAGATTCTGGTGTCTAAACCTATAGCTGTATTTTTAGGTCAGGGAATACAATTATGATATAAGCAGTAACTTTCAAACTTCCCTTTGTACAGTTTTTGCATATTTGCATTCAATTAAATGCAAAATTACCGCCGTAGTGCCACTACAGGCTTATATTTCTATCTGTAAAAGGTACCTAGTGATGGTGTCTGTGGTCTTAATTTTACTGCTGAGAATCACTGATGTAGAATACGTTCCACTCAGGAATAGTTGCCTATATTTCACTAAAAAATTGCATATATTTATGCATAAATCTATTCAAATTACTACCGTGAATATGATTTCAGATATACGAATACAAGCTGCAGAACGTTAATTGTACTGTAATGTCTCATCCAAGATATCAAGGGAAAATTGTTATAATACCATTTAAAACCTTGATGATTATCCTCCTCCAATATAGTGTGTATATTCTTGCATTTATCAAAAGTATTGTATTATATTGTACTCACATTTTCTTAAGATACAGCCTCAAAACAGAAAACAACTGTAAGTAGCATCGAATAGAACATACCTTTATTTAACTGTAAATTCAACTTATCTTCCAAAGTGTGCTCAATAGGTACACAAATATTAAAGTCTCAAATTATGCAGTAGGAATCGTTAAAATATTTCATGATTGCATGATATTTAATGTATTATGTTTTGTAATTTGCCCTCATGTTTACTGCTTATTACTTGTGTCTATGTTGCAATTCTTTATTTCTTCTCTCTCTTTTTTTTTTTGCCAAAGGGGGGGGGGGGGCATATCATCAAGTTCATGATTATCCATAAGCTACTCTACAAAAGTTTCATGAGTTTGGACATATCTCATATGGCTTTCAAAGTGTCATATTCTTGCACGGTTTCACCCAGTGACTCACTGAAAATGTAAAACATTGTGATTTACAGCCAGATACAAAGAAAAAGAAAAAAAGGAAATGCCTTAAAGGAGACCTCCGGATGACTTTCAGATTTTTACATTTGAATAACTATTAGTTATACAGAGGACAGAGTTTCAGAATTTATGATAACTGGGTTGAAGAATAAGAATATTTTCAAAATTTAGAACAAATTGAAATGAACAAGGATGATGACATGGCAGAGTCACCATAAGAATGCTTTAATTGGGGCTCAAGGAAGCAGAACAAAAGAAGAAGGCATGCATAGATTATACACAGGTGAACTCGCAAGCAAGTGGTATTGTAATGGAATTACACTGCTACATTTCTGAAATATGTGAACCTCCAATGTCATCATCCTTGTTCAGTGTAATTTATTTAAGGTCTTTCAAAGTATTGTTTCTCTGATCAAGAACCACAATAAATTCCACAAATCTATACATGGAGTTGTCGATTTATGTACTACATGATGTGAAATTATGAAAATCGTCTGGAATGTCCCTTTAACAGTTCTATTACTAGTACTCTGGATTCATCAGTCGATCAATACAAACAGCATCCTTCTCATTGGCTTCAAGCTCATACAACACATTTAAATTCTTATCAGTCTTACTTTTACCATTTTTCGTGTTGTATCTGCAGCTTTATTAAAAGAAATGTTTCCTATTGCATTGAGGCTTCGCACTAATACATTCTTTGCATTACATTCTTTGCTTTTTATGTATAAGTATTTGAACAACTTACTTCCAAACATTTTTCACGATTTATTTAAACTGAATTATACCGTTCATTCATATCCCACTCGTAATTCGCAAAATTTTCATTTAGTAAATCCCAGATTATTAATTGCACAAAAATCTATAAGACACAATGGACCAAATCTTTGGAATACACTCCCAGATTATGTTAAATCGTGTAAAACTTTATATTCTTTCAAGGCTAGATTGAAAACTACATTACTGTCAGATTACAATCTATGAATATAGCATTTGAATATATATATTTTTTTGTATGATCACATTTCTTTTCCTGTAAATTGGATTTAAAACTACAATAAATATACGCAATGTTTCTGTGTCTATCATTTCATTTCATTCTCATTATCTTCAGCATCACCACTATCACTTTCATCTTCATTATCACATTTTTCTTCATCATTAACCTGTCAACATCATCATACATCACCATCATCATCATCATCATCATATTTCACGTTACTCTTATTCGTACCTATGCACTATACATATGTAAAAAACAATGTATTTACAGTGTTTTATATTTTGTAGTATTTCTCCATTCCGCAAACAATATAATTTTTTGTGTATTATGTAGATAGGTCCCTGGGCTGCCACGTGCTCAAGCTTTTGCTTATAGTGGCAGTCCTTCTTCCGCATAATTTCTCAGATAATTATTTGGAAAATTGGTAATACGATTTATAATTTGTTAATGAAATTAATTTACACATCGATTTTCCTTCTTTGAATCATGTACTTGTAATCTGCTTACTGATATTCCATGTGATATTACGGAAAATAATTTTGATTTATGTATGAAATTGTGTTGGAAGAAAAATAAATCAAACAAACAAACAAACAAACAAAATAACATTTTCACCAACACACAGTTGTTGTTTTTTAGAAATGCGAGCAGCATGAAGGCTGAATTCAATTTTGCTGGCGAAAAAGCAGTCTTAAGTCAGATAAAAAAGAAAATACATAACATCATTTTCTGTTCCTAACCCTTCCAAAAGGTCCCTTCCCTCCACCTCGGTAGCAGCTTTTCTTCAAGTTAAACAGTGGAAGGGAAATGACATACAATCATTGGAATTGGGACGATTTGAGGAAGACGTTTAATCAAAAAATCAAATATGTTCTGATCACTACAGACAAAGCTGCAGCTATTAAGGAACTCCTGAAGAAAGTCTGATGCAACTGCAAGACAGGATGTTAGCAACTGGCAGTGTATAGTTGCAGGGCAAGCAGATTTGACTGCACACAACCCATACCAGTGTCAGATGCGGGCCATATATCAGACACTTGTAATGTTGTATTTCTAAAATATGTGAGGAGTGAGATTATGCTGTTCTAATTGGTGACTAGGAATAAGAAGCATTCTCGAAAGACATCGACACAGTTTGCAACAAACGTGAGACTTACCACGCTTCAGTATGAAATGGAGCCGAGATCCTGTTTGCTTTAAATTAATCAACTGCAATTTCACACCATCCTAGTCCAGAATTTGTGGTAAACACATAAAACACTGTGAGTGTAAGCTATACTCGTTTTTAACTTTTATCATTGATCTCTATTTTGAGAGATCACATTACATACCTTAGTATCTGTATTATCACAAGCTAGAAAATGAAAATAATGTACAGGAAACGAAAGAAAGTTTTCTTGAAATCAAGTGACTTTGATCCATTAAATTTTTAACTCATCTTAGCCAAAGGTTCAAGACAGCAAAAAAAGTTCAAGCTAATATTGCAAATAGCCATCATTTATATTCTACTGTCCGGTCGTCGGTCATGCATACATTTTCAAAAACCATTTCCAGGTTCTCTTTAAAAAAACCCATGTAATGACAGATTTTCAACAAACTAGGCAAGTAGCATCCCAAGGATGATAGACATTCAAGGTGTTCAAATAGACACCATGTCCAAAAGGTCCCAGAACCCCGAAATTAAGGAATCTATTATAAAAAAAACTCCCCTCACACACATACACCCTCACACACACACACACGCACACACACACACAAAAGTAGAACCAAGTGTAACAGAGCTAGGTATAATGTACAAAGTTGAATATCTTGGAGATTGCATATAGATTTAAGTTTACTTTCGCAGTTTAACTGTTTTCGAAATATTACACATTGTATATATGAAGGGTTTGTTCGCAAAAACCGATAAGTTCATTTTTGAAGATTTTGAAGTACGATATCTGTCATTAAGTACAAAATAATACCTTTTAAATGATATATTGGTCACTACATATAAAGCTATATTTTTGAAGATATGGTCAAAAGAAGCAAAAATTTTCTTATTATTCTCTTTATTTTTCTTGACCTTTAATCGCAAATATCTCCATTTGGCAAATATGGACTTAAAGTCAAACTCTTCATATGTATATATATATATATATATATATATATATATATATATATATATAATTATATATAATATGATACTTGTAATCCATGTGTTGGTACCAGTACAGAAAAGATGACGAATTAGGGTGGTAATGCATTTCAGTCCAACAGTGCTATTTATTCAGACCAAATTTTCCAAGTCGACGAAAACATTCGTCTTTCTTCACAATTGTCATTGTCGATCCTGAGGAAGACGAATGTATCCGTCGAAAATTTGGTCTGAATAAATAGCACTGTTGAACTGAAATGCATTACCACCATACTTCGTCATCTATTATATATATATATTTATATATAATCCAACCCCCCCCCCTCCACCCCAGGCCACAGGATGCCCAAAGGCACCTTAAATATTACTTATAGGTGCGGACGCCTTGGGGCTGGGACCAAATTATTGGGGGCCACTTTTGATTTTTGATCCTCTTTTTGAAAACATATATGGTCAAATTTTCAACAAACTTAGTACTGTAGGTGCATTTATTGCTAGTGTCATGAATATATGAACATCATGCCTCCCTGGACCATGGAGGTCCCTAAAGGCTTGTAGATATGGCCCTAGAGGTTCCCAAAGTCTTCCAATTTCCTCTCTCCCAAGTAAAAGTCTGTAAGAATGGATGGAAGGTGAACTTGAGATACTCAGTGAGGGCTGGACCCCTGGG
Organism: Diadema setosum; assembly: GCF_964275005.1. Lineage (NCBI taxonomy): Eukaryota > Metazoa > Echinodermata > Echinoidea > Diadematoida > Diadematidae > Diadema > Diadema setosum. The sequence continues at coordinate 10,158,718 of NC_092699.1, forward strand.
TCTTTTATTCAGAAAGTGAGTGAGTGACATGGTACCAGGATATGACAAGAACATTCTCTAAACAAATGTCCAAACTCATGAAACTTTTGTAGAGTAGCTTATGGATATAAGCTACTCTTAATTTGAATAGATTTATGTATAAATATATGCAAATTTTTAGTGAAATATAGGTAATTATTCCTGATTGGAACGTTTTCTACAACAGTGACTTTCAGCAGTAAAATTAAGACCATAGACACCACCACTGGGTACCTTTTACAGATAGAGATATAAGCCTGTAGAGGAATTATGGCGGCAATTTTGCATTTATTAAATGCAAATATATGCAAAAAATGTATAAAGGGAAGCTTGAAAGTTACTGCTAATATCATAATTGTATTCCCTGACCTAAAAAAAAAACCATAGGTTTAGACACCAGAATATATTTTTTTGTGGGTTTTATGTCCAGATATATAGCGACTTATTCCTGAGTGTACTTCATTTATGGTATACGAAGATACGGGCTTGCACAGGCAATATGGCGGCCATTTTGCATAAAATTATATGCAAATATATGCAAAAACTATATAAAGGGATGGTTGAAAGTTGCTACAGATAACATAATTGTATTCCTTGACCTAAAAAACATAGGTTTAGAAACCGGAATTTACTTTCTATTGGTTACGTATCCCGAGATATAGGCATAAACAGGTTGTATGGCGGCCATTTTGAATTTATGCAAATTAGACACTGATCCACCACTCGAATTTTAGGGAACTTTTAATACGTTATTTTAATAGCTCTTCCGGGTCAAATGCAAGTGGAATCGTTTCTGTTGCAATTAGTTGTGGGTTAACCCACTTTTTGTCGTATTTTGACTGGACTACAACCAACATTGTGCTCTTCATAGCTGACAATTAAAAAATTGTAGCCCTCCAAAGTTGGATTACTTTTTTTAATTCGCTCTGTAAATGTGTTATTATTATTATCATTATTATTATTACTATTATTATCATTATTATTATTATTATTACTACTACTACTACTACTACTACTACTACTATTACAGGACGAAAACCGTCGTGAAAATTTCTTTGGAGTTCTGCCGATATGTAAATGTGAATCAACATTTACAAAGCAGCAATATTAGTGGAACATGTAGGTGAAGTTTGAGGAAAATGGGACAATCGATTCAAAAGTATTGAACCTTTAAACTTTCGGTGCCGTCATAGATCGCTTGGTATCATAGAAGACTGCAGTTCATGACGTCATGTGTGGACAACAATACGTAGAAGTTAATTTCGTATAAAGTAGTATTCTTTTTTTAATCAAAGAGGAATTCCATGATTCCATTATAACGTGAACTCTTGTTTTATTTAATCTATCAGTTCCTGTCAGTGTTCCGCATAACATCAATGTGTCTATTCTCTCTTTCTCCTGCATTCTTACCATTATAATTACGTAGATTTTTTTTTTGCATTATATTCAATCCAGGTTGTATTTCATCAGTTATCTTACATCATGGAATCCAGATTGCTTGCGTCCACGATGGCACGTGCTGTAAAACATGGATTTGTTACAGTATGCAGTAATACCTGACGTCCTTGTTGCAAAACCAACTTACAATGACATTTTGACAATGGTAGATAGTAGGATCAAAGTGATTTTCAGTGCTGCTGTGGAAAGGTATTTTACCAAAAGACTAGAAGTTTCGTGTTTTTGTAATATAACCTAGCGCACTAGATGTAATTACAATTTATGGGTTTGAATATCAGAATTGTGTAAACATCATCACTGGAGAGTATAATAGTATTATTAAAGAATATGAAAGGAATGATACACTGCATCATATATACCGAGGTTGATTAGATTTATAGTAACATCTAATCCATCAGTATGATTAAGGTTGATACATTTACCGAACACATTTATCAAGGGTAGATAAATATAATGGCAGGATTTTTCAACTTTTCACTGAAGGATTTTTGTTTTCAGGATATGCACTTTTTTCAGAATCATTTGTTTAAAAATGTAACTTTAAAAGCATACCAGCCAGATGACAGTATGAACAAAGGGTATAAATGATATCATATTTTAGAATTTAGGAAACATAACAATTCAATGACATCGAGAAAATGCTATGATTGTTATAACCCGATACATGTAATTACATTGAAAGTTACACTCGGCAGCATTGCAAGTTACGTTGTAAATGTAGCAAACGAGAAAAAAGACATATACATATTATAAACCTATAAAATCGTACAGATACCCCTTTGAGGTTGCATGTAGGGACATATTACGCATTCAGTTCCATTCCAAAAAAAAAGAAAATGTATGTTTATGAAAAAAAAAACTGTTGCAAAGTTACACTATTGAATTAATGAAGTGGTGTTTTCTTTAACGGCTGCTACAGACTTAGTTGGACTGAGAAAGCAGCTGCTTGAGACGTACAATAAGACTGATTGCATATGGCCATCAATATTGTAAAGGAAAGTATATTCATCATGCAGTAGGTATAGGATTCCCACTATCCGGTATTCATTCAACCTAGTACACACAGCTTGTAAATCCAAAGGGTCGTTAGGCCTATTCCAAGAGTTCGTTAACCTGAACACGAAAATAAAACTTCAATATTCCAAAGCTTCGACAGTACGCAATTCCCTTCCTTTTATTTTCGGAATAAGAACTCTGATTTCATTTCATTTCGGAAACTGAACATTCGAAAAAACCCAGAAATATTTCAATTAAGGAATCCGCCTTCATTTTCGGATAAGCTAACAGGTAAGTATAGAGAATTTGTTTTTTGGGGAATAATGAACCTTTGGTAAAACAGACATCACCCGTATTCTGCATTTTGAATGGAGATATCAGATAATAACCTATCATCTCTCGAGTTTCAATGGTTATCATCTCTCTGTCCTACTTCACATCATTTTCAATAATATCAAGACCAAAACGCGGATTTTTATTTTTTAATTCAATCAAGTTCAATTAATGATATTTCCCATCAATAAAAGGAAATACGTGACCGTGCATCACAAAACGAACAAAAAGTCGCACACACTGATTTTGTGTGAGGACTGAAAATACATGTAGGTGAAATGGGTCAACCGAGCCGAGCTTGACTGCATATTTGCAGAAAGAGCAAGTTTTCTTCTACACTATGCTAAAATTTGGGATCATAAAACAGGCAGGAAAGTGTGTTTTTCAGCAGTTTATCTCGAACACTTTTTTTTTGGCAGAATAGTGTGATTAAGTGTGTCTTTAGAGTCCCCTTTTCATTTCTTAAAAACCTTGTACACTCTCTTCAATTTCAACTCCTATAACTTTTGAAAGGATGATGCTACTGCTTTGAAAGTTTGCATTTATTAAGGACTGAATGTGTTAATAAGGCATGTTTTATTTCAGTCTAATCTGATAATCCCTTCATTGTTGTTACTCCAGTGGTTTACATCCTGTTTTTTGTCCCATTCATCACACAGCTAGCATGGATTGGTAAAGATTAAGCGCTTGAATAGACACTGTACTTCAGAGCCTCTTTTCTCAGTTCACACTTTTCCTGAGTGTGTGCTTTCTTTCCAATATTTAGATAGGTTAGGAGAGTCCATTTGGTTTGAGTTATACATCATTTTAACGCTTAAAGTCTGCTCTTTCAGAATAATGCTCTTAACTAAAATTTCACGTCTGGCGACTTTCTGTTTGTTTCGTGATGGAGGGTCACATACATAAAAGAAGGTGATGAATAAATTGATTCATTTTTTACACAACTCGGGATGACATGACATTGTATAAAAACATTTTAGTTCACTTCCTGAGACGGAGTTAAAAAAAAGTTTATTTCAGTTTTAAAGTTACATAGAAGAATAAATGAGAACTTACCTGTTTGAAATTTGATTTTTATTTTACGAGGGACTTGTAGGAAAAGAGTACATTGAGAGACCCGCTTTGCGCACGCGCAGTCATTTTTCGAAGCATCAAATATGTGGCTGCTGGATATTTGAAAGATTATGGAGAACTTAGCCTCAAGTTTGAAAACTTTGGGAGGGAGAGAGGAGGAAATGTATTCTCTTCCTACAACTCCCTCGTAAAATAAAGATCAAATTTAAAAAGGTAAGTTCTCATTTAATCTGTCTATTTTACTTCTGGAGTGTCCGAAAGAGACTACATTGAGATTTTGAAGCCCAGTAGCCATATTTGTAAGAAAGATTACAGAAATGACTCTATAAATTGCAAAAGGTAAATTGTGTACCTTGTCTGGTCATTTTTTTTTTTTTTTTTTAGTAGAGCAGTTGTGAGACACTTGCTCCCATCGAGCAAGGGTTTGCTGTAGGACCTTTTGAAAGTTTTTTTCATTCGTCCAGCCTGCCTTCTCAAGGATGAACGAAACTGGCAAGTCTGCTCTGTGTGCAGCTGACGTCGCAGCTGCTCTTGTTGAGTGAGCCTTATATTTGAAGTGTCGATTCCTGCCGCTGTCATAACGTCTTTGATCCACCGGGAGATGGTTTGCGACGTTACTTTCTCGTGGGGTCTGCGAAAACTAATAAAGAGCCGACGCTCTTGACCTCGAATTTCCTCAGTCCTCCGCATGTAGGCTTTGATGTAGTTGACAACGCACAATCGACGATCTGGGGGGTAGGCTCTCATGCTCAGTGTGAAGCCAGCATTTCCCGGCCTATTTTTTTTTAAGCTCGCTGAAATGAAATGTAACCGATGATCCCTTGAGTATCATGTCAGGAGCTGCAATGACTGTGCACTCTGTGTTGAGATGAGAGCCATGAGCATGCATAGCTTTTTGGTGAGATCTCGTAGGCTCAGTGCATTTGCCGGTGACAGCTTTCTGAGATAGCAAAACACAATATTTGCATCCCAAGTATCTACATAGCGAGGTCTTGGGGTTCGGAGATGGAAAACTCCCTTCGTAAATCTTGATATCGAAATGTTGTTCCCAACTGTAGAGGCACTATCCTCAAGAACTAGGAATGATGCGAGCGCACTTCTTGCTGAGTTGAGAGCGTTAAAACCTCCTACATGAAAAAGCTCACTAAAAAATTCTAAAACAAACTGAACACTAGAGTGAAGATGGCTTTTCTTCTTTCTCTTGCAAAAGTCTTTCCACTCCCTTATGTACACACAATATTGCTTCTGGGTAGAGGCTCTTCAAGAAGCGGCCAAAATGTCCACAATTTCCTTCTTTAGTCCTGTCCTTTCGAAGGGCTGCCGCATAACCTGCAACAGAGAAGATCAATTCGATCATACAAGGGATGTGGTTCATGCGTTACAGGTTGTGCTAATAGGTTCATACTCCTTGTAATTAGCAGTGCTTCACCCTTTAACATCCTTTTCAGCTTTGGAAACCATGCCTGTGTGAGCCAATTTGGCACTACCATTATGCCTTCAGTTCTATCTGTCCTAATTTTTTGAAGACATCTTGGGATGAGACAAAATGGGGGAAAGGCATAGAATTCGAATTCTCCCAAGTCCAACGTAAATGCATCTACGGCTTCTGCATTTGGGTCTGGCAACCAAGTGACATACCTCTCAAGTTGGTTGTTTAGTCTGGAAGCAAAGAGATCAATGTCTGGAAGCCCAACAACTGAAACTACTTTGTTAAAGGCTTGCTTGTTAAGCATCCATTCATTTCAGTCACTGAACTTTCTAGACCTGCTGTCTGCCTCAGTATTCTCACTCCCTGGAAGGTGTGCTGCAGTAACCCAAATATTACGTTCCATACCATGCACCACCTCCAGATGTCTCTAGCTGCACCGTCACAGTCCTTGGACTTAATACCTCCCATGTTATTCAAATAAGCAACTGCTGTTGTGTTATCTGACCTAAGGAGGACATGAAAATCATGTAAAGAAGAACAAAAGGACTTCAGTCCAAACCCGCCTGCCAATGTTTCCAGGTAATTGATATCATTATTTCTAGCTCTTTTCATTTCAAGATCATTCCATCTGCCTCCTGTTTCCATGGACAGATTTGTGGCTCCCCAACCTAGCCCACTAGCGTCTGTACGCAGCTCAAGTGTAGGTCTGTTACGCTTAATAGGTGCACATTCCTCAATGACATGATTAATCCACCATTTAAGCTCTTCTTTCCCTTCTAATGGCAGCTTCATAGGTCTGTCAAAATGGCCTTTGTTAGCTTTAAGGGCGGCAATTTTGTCACGTTCTAGGCATCTGTAGAAAAGAGGACCATGTTGGACTCCAGGGAAAGTAGCTATTATCTTCCCGATAACATGCGACACCTGCCTGATTGTGGGTCTAGTATTGTCAAGCAAATCTGAACAGACTGTGATAATGTCCTGCATTTTCTCTTCTGGCAGGGAGATATATAACCCGTGTGCAGCTTAAACCCTAGGAATGTGAGCTCTTGTTGGGGTTCTAGCATAGACTTCTCCTCGTAGACTACGAATCCTAGTTCAGACAGGAGATTTGTGGTTGCATGTACAACCTCCTTTGCTTGTTCTATTGACTCTCCAATAATGAGAGTGTCATCAAGGTAGCCTAATACTATGTGCTCCATTTCTCTCAGTGTAGCGAAAACACGTTTCATGAGCTTGGTGAAAAGTCTGGGCCATTTGGTAAGATTTTGAATCAGTAAAATTTCCCTTTCCATGGAAATTTCAAGAATTTTCTGTATTCAGTGTCAATTGGGATGGAGTAGTAAGCATCTCGGAGGTCGACTGAGGCTAGGAAATCTCCTGGGGAGATTAAAAGGGCAGCTGTATGAATGTTATTCATTTTGAAGTGTTGTACGCTCACACACTTGTTCAAATCTGACAAATCAAGTATTAGTCGGACACCCCCATTTTTCTTGGGTCGTGTGAAAATGTTTGAGAGATATTCCCTTCTTCATGACCACATTCTTCGATAACATTCTTAGTCAGTAAGCTTGAGATCTCTCTGTCAATACAAGCTGAATTGTACTGGTTTGGTTTGTATTGAATGAAGGGCCTATCCCTTCTAGGGGGCATACATGCTCCTTCAAACTCAATTTTGTAACCCCTGATTGCTGCCAAAATAAATGAATCAGCTGTGATTTGGCACCATCGCCTGTAAAAAAGCCTCACTCGACCTCCGACTGCCACTGGAGCTTTCATTGGAATACATTGCACACATGTACAAATACATTGGGGACTGCAGGTATGATCATGATGTGAATCGAAACTACCTACCTCTTTGGGTATGCTGGTAGTTATTTCTTGCGCTGCATTGGAGGCCTGTGCTGAGGAGCCTGTTGTGGGGGCGGCTCTCTGTGCGGGGTGGTGGCTGCTTGCTGTGACCCCACTGTGGGCGCTGACCTAAAAAAGGCCTGCCACTACCGCCGGTTGTTGGTCTGTGTGAAGCAGCCGAACTTGCAGTCCAGCCGGCGCTTCTGTATTGTCGCTTGGAGAAAGCTGCTCCTCTGTACGGATGGTACGTACTAGACTGTGGCCGCGAAATTGGGTTTCTCATCACCCCTGATGTAGCTTTCTGCTCCTCTTTGAGATCTTTCATTCTCTTTCCCAATTCATCCCCGAATAGGAATTTAGTGACGGGAGTGGAAGGTTTGCAAAGCTGAGAGTAAGTGGCTGCCATGTCCGGCTTGATAAGCTCTTTCCTCAACGAATTGAGTTCAAAATTGGCATTGCACAGCAACGCCAATGCATCCTGCTGTGTGTCAGTCAGCCGAGGTGATGGGAAGGACTGTATTAGCGCACTTAGGCCATTCGTCAGCGACTTCTGCGTTCGCTGTAACTTAGCATCTCTACTGCGTGTGTGTTGCGGTAGGTTATCCCAGATCGGGCCGTTCACCTTCGGTGTAGCGAGATAAACACAGTTGCTCGGGGCTGGGTACTTAGACGCCGTCTCTTCCAACACTTTTTCTTCTATCGGGTGGCTGATGAGGTAAGTAGTAGAGCTGGCTAAGTCCTCGTCCACCGGTAGCCCCGTATCACCCGGCTTGGCAAATTTTGCTGCGAGAAGGGGAATTTCTTGCACGACGTCTGCCGCGTCTGCAGCAAATTCGCCTTCTTCCCTGTTGGCTTCGCCCGTGTCACGCACGTGCGGCTCCCCGCACTGTTGAAAATCAGTTACCATAGGAATTTCACACTGTCCGGCGCTGTGCGCCTCATCGCATGCCACAAAATGGCGCGATGCCGGTTTCGACGTGGAGTTTACACTATGCAGCGCGACTACCACTTTACTCAGAAGACTTTCCAGTCTCGATGGTCTGTCCTCGACATCCGAGGGCTTTCGGTCATCTTTGGGCCTCGCTTCGATTGCGGTACTTTACCCGCCATGTTAGTACCGGAACCAGTATCCAACTTAACTAATTTCTTTTTCGGCTTGTCTTTTTTGTCTGTCGGAGAGAAACGTTCTTCGCAAACAACGTTGATGGCTTACGCTGCGCCGGGCTTAGCCAGATGATGCAGCTGTTTGAGCTGTTGTGCCTCCATCACGATGTAGTCACCGCATGACTTTCGTGGAATGAGACAGAAGAAGCTGTGTGCCTGCCGCCTTGCTAAGCACCGAATAATCGTTGTACGATATAGGTAAATTGTGGAAATCTAAATTCCACTAACTGCTGGTTTCCAGAACCGTTAGTGCCGCGAAAATGGGATAAAAAACCAGATTATTCGACTGCGATAAGGGAACTACGTTCAAATGCTCGTGCGTAGAAAAGCGATATGACTGCGCGTGCGCAAAGCGGGTCTCTCAATGTAGTCTCTTTCGGAGACTCCAGAAGTAAAATAACACAAATTTTAAACAATTTGGAAGGACAAATCATGCAATATATAATTATATTATATATATGCATAATTATATATGGGTGAGAATTTTGAACGATGTACAATTGCCAATTTTCGCCCCTTATGACAGTCTTTCCCTTAGAACACGCCAGGATGATCTAAGAAACCAGATTTTTTTTTTTTTTTCATGTCATCTCAAAGATTGGTAAATTTCCTTTCTGGAAATGTATGGTTTGGTTGACTTTTGCCTGATTTTTTTCATTTGACAAGGACTTAAAGCGTAAAAATACGGTAAAAACGCTATTTTCACAATAATTTTTGTTTTTCAAACTAATGATGTGCCTTTTTTATGGTACGTGGCATCTTATATCTGACCATGTTCTGGATCTGACATATCATGGGTATGTACAACAAAATTATAAGAACTTTATGAGCACGTATCAAATTACAGAGAACAATTGAAATATCAAAGCCCTAAACAGACGAACATCCGTGATGCTTTTATTTCTATCGCTGCTGCAAATACTACTTTGTTGTCCCAACCGTAATGTATACGAAAATTTGGTGTTTCACCTAATGAACATATCCTGCAAAAATTGTACGTCTGCTGGCTGTACATGGGACGTAACATTCTTTTATTCCAAATTATACTCAGTTTTCGTCACGGACGTGCTTCCGCTATTTTCTAATAAAGATCGTAGCCCATTAAACGTTATTGGCGATATTGTTCTGAGTCGTAATCAACTAAGATCTAGCCACATGATGATATGTTTGTTTTGAGTTTCTGTCCATCCTTTGTCAAATAGGAACCGAAATCATATTTTTAGACGAACCTCCGAGAAAAAAAAAAAAAAAAAAGAACGTCCGTGATGATTAAAACGTTTTCGAGTGGGACACCATCTTGCTTTGATGGCGAAGGTACATTTTACCTTTGGCTCTCTAGCCGAGGAGCTGCATGTCATTTTTGGAGCGGACTGAAGCTCGTCCGCAGTTTTTGGACCATGCAAGTTACCGAAAACCAAGCAAATAATTAATATTTTCTCTGAAAATTCACCTCCTGATCCCCCTCTGAGCTATACATTTGTTGTAAGGATGTCAAATTTCTTATAATTTGCATTGACAATACCTTTTCAAATTTTTGAAAGAGTTAGGAAGGCAAGGTACTCTCTGCCGATTAGCTATCCGTCCTGGAACATGACCCTAGTAGTAGAACGAACGTCCGTGACAATTCCAGCGAACGTCCGTGACGTATGCAATCCCACCGATAGGGATAACTTGTCCCGAAAGTGTCCTGTATTCTTTAAAACTTTTGGCTCCAGGAGCGACAAATCAAGTTTTACAAAGTAAACAATGAGTTTAGAGCAGTAGTTTCAGAATTTTTAAGGCGTTATGTGATCATGATGAACTCGCAGTTGAAAATTTACTCACAATTTTACGCTTGTTTTCCCTCTAATTATACAAAAACAGCTTAACACTGAAAACAAAGTTATAGGAAAATGGAATTTTGCGTAATCTGTAATTTCTGTGCATTTAAATTTCTTTCTAATGATGTTCTGGAGACAATTTGTACTGTTGAAGGTTCTGAAAGTTTCGATCACGGACGTTCTGTCCGAGAAAGGAAATTTCTGATAATTACAAATATATCACTGCACATTAAGTTAATGTTACTTGAAAATATTACCAAATCACTGAGTAGCTCAAACCGCTCATACCCAAGGTGAATAATGTTCAGCACTCAATTTACCTGTAATAACAAACGGAAAACGTTTTGGTCACGGATGTTCGTAGGTAGAATAAGTCAATGGATTACATAGTAGGAGAAAGAAGATCAGTGCCACTTTTTAGTGACAGATGCTCCAAGTGTTTATCTTTTGAGTATGGTAGCTGCCGTCTCAAACAAAACACATCCAGTTTTGGTTTCCATAACGGACGTTCGCTGTAATTGTCATGATATTTAATGCCTTAATTCCTTCTTATTTTTCTCTTCACGACGATTTTTCTCTCATTCCCTAAGTAGCCTGAACATGCTGCGACCGAACAGAAAACAAAAACAAAACAAAACAAAACAAAATAAAACAAAACAAATCCGAAAAGTGCTACGCAATCACATTCAGGATAATGACGGAAAAAGTCTGTAATGGGTATGTGTTGAAGAAGAAACGGAAAAGTTTCAAAAGGACGTGGAAGTAGTTGAATGAAAGTGAGAAGAAACAGAGAAGGGATCGAGCTCCAACACACAGAGAAAAGAATTGCCAGTGCACTCCCGTTATACCAAATTCCTCTGGAGAAGTTTTTTTTTTGTTTATTTTTTTATTCATCGAAATGCCGTCACAAGCGAACAAAAATAATGCAGTTTACAATTATTGTCTGATGAAAAAACGCAAATCCTCCGCTTATTATGACATGGTGTTTTTTAGTATTCGTCAATGAAAAGCAATGTTAATTTGTAATTCTTTCCAAGATTTTTTTTTTCATTTTACATTTAAGAGACAGAGAGATCGTCAATTTGTTTGTGCTTTTGTGCTTACTTTGAAAACACATGCTAAAAAAAAGTAATGATTAAGAATAGGTTTAAGGCTGCGCTTTGATACGTTCGCTCTTCCAAAGATTTGTTATTCCGAATGTCCAAAGGTTTGCTATTCCGAAATGAAAAAAAAAATGTTCGTAGTTAATTCAGGAAGTTTCTCATTAAATATGTTCTTATTCCGAAAGTTTGTTAGTCCGAAAATTAAATATTAATGTTCATTATTTTTACGTCTGTTCTTCTAAAAGTGGAATGGGCCTGATATTCGTTTAGGTGAAAACGGTTATCATGAGGTTTTGAAATTTGGAGGATTTGGTTGTTAACTTGTTTCTCCACATTTGGATAAGCGAACCTGATTTTTCATGTTCCAATTAATAAACCTTTCGATTAACCTTCGGAGATTCCTATCATTTACCGAATAAAAAAGCTTCATGATTATACGAACTCTATCAATTTTCGGATTGACAAACTGTATGAATAACGAGCCTCCGAAATGACGCGCTACAAAATGTTTGTTATAACAAACCATATTGTATAATATCGAAGTCACAAACATCTATCCAAGTTATATGGACTTATTGTGTCTTGTTATGACGAAACTTCGCAGTATCGAACCTAATATCATTTCTGACTAATATAATAACACAAATTCTCCTCGGTAACAGTTTGTAACACAAAGAGCAAACGCAGAGGGATTTCTTTCTAACGTATTCGTTTGCCCTCCCCAGCTAAACTTTGTATTTCTATAACGGAGCACATTTCTTTTGTTTTTCTATGTTAATTCTTTGTCATATTTAGCTGTGACCATGTTCGTTATAAGCAAATTTTGCATTGTAGACTTTAGATAATAAACTTAGGACCTGAATCTTTACTTCGTGATAACGAAATTTTGATAAATATATTCGTTCTCAAGGATGGACTACGTCACTGAGATTACACGTACGTTTGTACGTTCATTTACGAGAGATGGAAAAATTGTTTTCTTTGATTCCTCAATATGAGAAGATAAACAAGCTTTTATAATTGAGAATTGGTAATATCTATTCAGGATTTTGCAGAGGAGTTTGTTCTCGACAAGAAATTGCTGTTTGTTGTGAGTAGAATGCGTTTCCAACTCAAGAGAGCTGCATTGTTCAATATCTTGTTTGTTCCGACCGTCTGTGAGCTACATATAAGCAAACCTCCGGGATGAAAACTATGCTATGTTTGTTGGGTTTTAGAGACTGCCTAGATCAGATACATCTTAAAAAGGTATGTTATTATTTGGGAGTGAGGATTAAAGTATGGGATAGTGAAATAAGAGGTCAAAATATTGAGTTTCTGTAAAATGCGCGTAAAGTGGAGAAAATGTTTAGCGGAAGAGCAATATTTCAACAGAAATGACGAATTTGGTTAAATCATCAGTTGTCTACCATTACGTACAGGTTAAGAGTACAAGCTTAATATTCTGCCAACACGTACACATGTCCCTTAAGATATTTCGTTACGATTTTGAACTGAATCAGATCTTTGCAAACTATGTTAAATGGTATTTAAATCTATGTGCAGTACTATTCCTCACGGACATTCGCTGCTCTGGACATGGTAAACTTCCGCGGTGAATAAAAACTTGTTCCTCTGGGAAAATCCTAGTATAATTGGGTTCATATTAAAGCTTGAGTTATACTCTTTCAGGTTAGATAAATGCTTTGGAGAATTTCCTACTTTTTAAATTTTGCCTTGTTTTGGCTCAATTGTACATCGTTCAAAATTCTGACCCATATATATATATATATATATATATATATATATATGTACAAACCACTTTCTACTGGGTCCCAGCAAGAAGCAAAAAATCTTCGAGACGTCCTTGCATTTCATATCGAAATATCAAAAGACACATCTAAATCACCCAACTCGTCCCCATTTAAAAACTTGTAACCCTTGAACTTTGCCCTCAGTAAGTCGTTATTCCATTTCCCGCTGCAGTCGTTGACGATCCGGAGGGCGCCCCTCTTGTCCAATTCAAGGAGGACCCTGAACTCATCCGGCATATTGTGTCGGTTGGTCGTGTAGTTCATCTTTACGTCTTCGAAGTAATGCGTGGACAGAGTGCGATTCGTCGGGTCTTTGTAGAACGGAAAAAATCCGAAGAGCTGAATTCGAGAACAGAAGTGAGTGGCTGCTGCGTAAACCGCCATACCGCTACTTGGACCTCTCAATTTCAGAACTCTGCAAATGAAGAAATAATATGGCTTTAGAAGGGAGAATGTAAAATGTAGTCCGGGTGCATTGTTCGGCCACGGTGTGTGTGTGCATGTGTGTGTGTGTGTGTGTGTGTGTGTGTGCGCGCGCGCGCGCGTGTGTGTTAGTATTATACACTATTATTTTACCTTTTTTCGAAGGTGCTAAACCTCTTGCATCATTACAAGTTTTGAAATATCCGTTACATTACATTATATTCGGGACGTTGAACCAAAATAATAAAGCAATAACCAACTTGTTTTGTTGTCGTTGTTGTTTTACATATCAGTCGAGCGAATTCGTCAAATCATCCCAAATGATATCCAAAACACCTACCACAATGATAAACGCTATGTTATCCGAATGATATTATGCCTTAAATAATGGTTTTACCCAGGCAGACAAAAAGTTCAACTTAACGTCTTCTCTAGGGGATGAGAGATATGACTATATGAGAAGTTATGTATTTTATTTTTTTGTTTTGTCTTTTTTTTGCAGCCATTTGGACGATACCTTGAAAATTTCGCATACCCTGAAGGATGCAAGAGATGCCTCATTCCTCAAGCATCATGTTGGACCCCCTCCTTTTCTTTTATTGTATTAAAGATATTCATTTATGGTTGCCAAACAGTCAAGCTTTGTGCATATTCTTACATGGCTATCGTTCTGTATGCAAATTGGTGATGTTACGCATGTGATTATACTACTGATGTACATATATATATATATATATATATACATATATGAAGAAAGAGTCTCAAATACGTCATCTGTAGATCCAACAAAAAGGTTTTTATTTTCGTCAGTGTGGGGTAACACCACACTGTCGAAGGCCAGAGGCAGGCTGAAAATTTTGTGAATAAAAACCTTCTTGTTGGATCTACAGATGGCGTATTTGAGACTCTTTTTTTTTCTTATAATTATAACATTCGAAGTCCAACACGTGGAAAATTCCAAGAAATATATATATATATATATATATATATATATATATATATATATAAATGCATAAGAAGTCTTACTTCTTATGCATTTTATGATGCATTGTTACGTCATAATTGAGTTTAAGGATTTTGCACTCATGAAGATAGCGCAAATTTTAAGCTAACAACCGTGCGTGTTGGTTGCTAACCTAGCTCAAACTCTAAGCTGACAACCAGGCGCGTTTCTTTGTTATTATTATTATTTTTCTGTGCTGAGCTTCAAATACAAATATCACTGTTACCCTGAGGAAGATCCGTGCAAGGGTCGAAAATTTGGTTTACAAATAAATGAAGTTGGATTCTAATGCATTATGTCAACTTGTTTGTCTTCATCGTCTATATATATATATATATATATATATATATATATATAGAGAGAGAGAGAGAGAGAGAGAAAGAAATCAGATTTGAGGCGGACGTTGCTTTCTTGTTCTTCCTTTTAATCGTCGAGCTTTCGCCCTTTCATGGCATTCATCATTATCTACCAACAGAACACACATTACAATAATTTTCCAGTTGGCATAATGTGCCATGATGTAATAAGTGCAATGTTATATAGCGTAATGTGATATCATAATACCAATTTCCTGAAATATTACCTTTACGCAAATTAATCATTTCCATAACACAAAAAATACGATCTAACATCATGTCATCAACAAACAAGTATTTTGTATCATACAATATATATATATATATATATATATATATATATATATATTCAATTCCTGTATCAAATTTCTGAAATTTAATAATCATACCTTGCCATGAAGGCAATGACATGCCAAAAGCTCGATTAAAAGGGAGAACAAGAGAACAACGTCCGCCTGAAATCTGATTTCTTTCACTATTGTATGCACAATGGCCCGAATTCTCAAAGGTGGAATAACTTTATTACACCCTTATTCCGCCGATTTATTACTCCTCTTATACAAATCAGGCCCTCCTGACGTAAAAATGACGCGATTTATTTCCCGGAATCTATTGTCAAAGGTGGAATAACTTATTCCCCGGAATAACTATTCCGCGGAATAGTTATTCCAGCTTTTAGAATTCGGGCCAATGAGGCACCAGGTACGTTTCGGGCAAAGAACGTTCTCTCGCATTAAACAGGTTGGCCCAGAAAGAACGGAACACCTAAGATCTTTAATTTCAGCAATATTGTTGCAAATATGTCATTATTCTGCATACTATTGAAAATGCCATTCCTTTTCCAATAGAATGACACTAAATTCTTAATTTTGGTTAATGCGTTATGATTTTAGGACCGTTTTTGACAACCCTAACAATTTTAAAAATGTGATTATTTTGCACTCTTAGAGATGCCGAAACCAGCGACAATTCGGCTTGCTATAGAACAAGTAACGTTCACAATAAGTGAAATGTGGGGCGGACGGTGATTTTCATTGTGAATGTGACAACCTGTTGGGCTCATTGAGATGCTAAATTTAGCTGGAAAATAGCGAGCTTTATTCAAAGGCATGATTGGCAGTGACGTGAGTTCATGAGTGGTTTAGGAATAAAGCCCGTACTTTTGATTAAGTGTACGTTGATAAATACAGTGAGAACTGAGAATATTGCTGTGTCGGTTTATGATTAAATCAACCTATGATTTTCATTATTCTTGCTTTTCTTTGTATTTCCCATTCATCTGAACATAATCATACAGATCAGACAGCTGAGACTGAGAATTTTTAAAATCGATCAGCCACTTTGTTAAATCGTGTCTTTAAATTTCTTGCGACTGCTCGGAGACACTGTGATTTCACAATAGACGTCTCAGAGTCGTAGGCTATCAAAGACATCTCTGCAACTAGCAAAATCTGCAGTCGCGACTAGTTTAAAGCCCGGCAAGATATCCGTTAATTCGCTCATAAACCGACACAGCAATATTCTCAGTTCTCACCGCATTTATCAATGTATATTTAATTAAATACGGGCTTTGTTCCAAAAGCACTCATGAACTCACGTCACTGCCAATTATGGCTTGAATAAACCTCGCTATTTTCCAGCTATTAAGCATCTCAATGAGCCCAACAGGTCGTCTCATTCACAATGATAACGGACAATAACAATCACACCGTCCGCCGCACATTCCAAACATTGTGAACGCTACTGGTTCTATGGCAAGCCGAATTCTCGCTAGTTTCGGTATCTCTGAGAGTGCAAAATGACCACATTTTGAAAATTGTAAGGGTTGACAAAATTGGACATAAAATCATAACTCATTAACCGAAAAGACCTTGGTGTCATTCTATTGCAAGAAGAATGGCATTTCCAATAGTATGCAGAATAATGACATATTTGCAACAATATTGCTGAAATCAAAATCATAGGTGTTCCGTTCTTTCTAGGCCACGCGTGTGTGTCTCTCTCTCTCTCTCTCTCTCTCTATATATATATATATATATATATACATACATAAAATAGTCATATTAATGTGAAAAGACATTTTAATGTTTATGGAATTCAAGAGAATTGATGTACTTGTGAAGAAAATGTCACACAGAGAATAAATCACATGACATCAAAGCAAATCAAATCTTCTAGATTTTTTTCACCAGAAATTTCGAAAACAAATTTTTGCAGAATATAGGGGGAAAAGCGAAATGAAAACAAAACAAAACAAAACATTGAGATAAACAAAGTATGTGGGCGATGGGAGCAAACTGACATTACTATTAAAATGTTCATCCTTCTTGTTAGTGCAGGAGTACATGAGAAGGTATCACATCGAATCGTTTCCAATGAATTACACAGAAACAGTTCGATCATCAGGTAACACACCAGCACTTGACATCTTCATCTATGTCTGCAGTCATGGCAGTGCAAAATGTAATCAAATAAAACAAAGTACAAACAGTATTCCATCTAGGCCTACTCACTTGGTCACTTCACTCTTGATCTCTGCCGGGCTGTAGGCGAAACCAAAGTGGAGATTGTAGAGATGGCGTAACGCCGCCAGCACCGTTTTCAGTTCATAGTTGTGGGTCACATTACCGATGTACCAGAGGATGCTACCGTTCATGCGGCTTAAGCTCGTCAGAAGTTCACGGCACAGGCTTGGTAACCCGTCGATATTGATGTCGCCATAGTTTTGCGTACAGTTCGTCAGATTCCTGTATTGTTCTGAATTCAATGTCATCAGACTGACTTTCGAACCAACGTCCGGAGCGAACTCGCGGCCAAACAGCGCCATATTCATTCGGATTACAAGATCGGAGCTGTCAATGAGGTGGCCGCAGTTACTGTCTATTAGCACACCAGAATTGCCAATGACAGCACAGGTCCGCCTTTCATTCATTCTGGTAGTCTGGTTGAGTCGCGCTATCTCCGTGACGTTACTCGAGAATTGCATATCCATCGGTGGAATACCGGTTTTAAATAGTTGAAGGGTTTCTCCCAACGTCCGACGCTTGGAAAACGCCCCTCTGGATAATGGCAAGGAACATTAACCAACATTAAAACCAGTCTATATTCCGGCTAAATTATGAAGAGAAAGCTGAAAATTAGTATTACAAAGATTAGAGTGATAAAATGCGGTAATTGTTTTCAAAAGATATAAGGAAATAGTAATATGGTTTTGTAATCAACCATAACAAATCCTTGTCTATCGCAAATTACAATTACATAGACTTGCCTCTGTTTACCATCAAGATAGCCTTCAATCTATACCAGCCACCACAAAATCTCTGTTCGTCTAATCAAATAACTCTTACAGATGTTTTGAACGTGAACATTTAAACTCATTATCTATTCTATAGTTAATACATTTTTGCGTGTGTGTTTATTCATTCCTCTGTTCTATGAATAATTTGCTGTAAGGCATCATATCCTGTCCATGTTCAGTTTCCAACGCTTCACAGTATAGCTTTTAAAGTAAAATGGGCAAGAGTCAGAGTGCACTATCAGCATCTAAATTATTGCCATTAACAACATAACATGCTCTACAGGTTTAACCCTATAAAGCCCAAGGGCGAGGGGGGCACATTGTGCCCCCTACCATATTTTCGTTTGCCGCTCCTACACCCTTTACCCGATTTCAACCAAATTTGGTGACTTTTCCTAAAATCTTATTGCGCACATTTTGATGTATAATTTATCCATGTCCGATATTTCTGGTTGCCATGGCAACCATAAACTGCCAACCATGTTCGTCAGATTTTGCATGATTTTCTGTTCCAATTTCAGTTAACAATAATGGATGAAATTGGGGTTTTCTTGGCTGTAATTTCCTGAAGGACCAACGGGTGAAGGAATTATGGTTGTCTTTTTATTTCCCTTATTTTCTATATGACATAGGCATCAAACAATAGATATAATAGAAATAATAGAAAACTCAGCATTTTGCAAAGACTACCCTTTTATTTTGTGTTATCTTCACACAAGCTTTGCCTGTAATGTCATTTGTTTATCATATTATCAATCTGCAAACTCAAAATTACAATATTTCGGAAATACAAAATGCGATACCAATATGTATCCATTCCAAGCAATACATCATGAGTTTTGTATATTTCTTTATATTATCATGAAAAGCACCCCCATGTCTTGACCTTGAGAAATTTGAACCATAATAAATAGCAAAGGTTGACTTGCTTTTCCTTTGTGGTAAATATGAAAATGATTGATATGAAATAAAAAGATATACATTACGGATAAAGAACAAGAACAAGAAACTACATTTAAGCGTGTTTCCTATGTATTTCTATATATTTTGGTGAATAGCGCCCTCAATGGATGACCTTGAGAATTTTCAAATGTTGGGTCATGTAGAGTACGAGTTGCTCTACCCATGTGCCAAATATGACGGTCATGTCTTACATCATATAACCAACAGTTCTATGGGGGGGGGGGGGGGGCACAATGCCCCCCCCCCCCCCTTGGGCCAGGAAGGGGTCAAAATAGCTTGGGCTTTATAGGGTTAAGTTTTGGACATTGTCTTAACTAAGGTTAAACCTATTCTCGACCAGTTAAAAAATAATGATGTAAAAATAACGTTTAAAACACACTAGCGCAATGGCAAATTTGATCGAAATCTGATAAATTTGGGGAAATCGTGACATTGTGAAGTTTAAGAAAATATGTCATAAATAGTCAATAGAAATTTGCAAATGACTGAGCTGATGATGTATTATTTCCCAACAACTTGCAAGAAAGTTTGTACACAGGATCTTTAGTATTATGAAATAGAAAATTAGAATATTCAACATAGGTTTGAACACGATATGGCGCAAATTTAGACGTTATGACATCATCAGCTCACACATTTTCATGATAATATCAACTCCTTGAGAACTATTCACGAATAAACAGGGCTGCATTAGAATGCATGAAGCCTGAATCGTAGCCTAATTACAAGGATATGCACAGGACATTTCCCTGTAGCATAATCTCTTGCATTCATTACATGATTCATGTTGTACTGTCTTGTCTTATTCTTCTTTAACAGGAAAAGAAGAAAATAAAGAGAAGGCGTTTATGCTGGATATTGATAGGCATCGACTGACGTATTATTCGATTTTGAGTCTCCGAAAGGGGTCGTACTTCGTTTTTAGTTATTGAATGCCTGAAAACAAGTACGATCAGAGTCAAAATTCGGATATCATCTTTGTATAGAACATTTGCAAAGTAGTTCAAATATAAATAATCATTCAAATGATTGTGTTCGCATTTGCAATTTTAATTTCAATCGTCAATTTGAATTCTTTTTCATATTTTTCGATGAAATATTAAACAATACACGATCTAGGAAGAATAATGTTACAAACTGAAATAATACATGATGTCCAACTAGGAGGCATAATATGATATTGTAATATATAGATCATAGTGGTCGATCTATGAAAATTGGAATCTGAGAATGGATACTAAAGAAATATGATGGAACCTACATTTTAATACTTAGGAAAAAGTTTGTCAAACGTAGTTCCCATTTAAATCGAGCGTAAAGATTAAGATGAGGAACACGGGTACAACAAATGACGGAAACATAGAAAGAAAAAGAAAATACAAAAGGAAATACAAATATCCAGGGATATAGCAGGTTCTTCTCTGATGCAGGTTTAGGGGTTGATAAGCCACCTGCTGCAAGCGGATGAACCGTTGTCACTCTGGCAATAACAACGATACGAGTCAATGTACACTCAGCAAAAAAAGAAAGAAAAAGAAAGTAAACATTTTTTCAAGTTCATCTTTCTTATCGACTATCTGGCTAAAAATGATGTCTTATATACCATGCTACAGGTAATCTAATTAGCTATCAACCTAGTAGGTCAATGAAAAGGTTAACTTTACGCATGAGCGAACACATTCGTTTTTCTCTTCCAGGCCACAAAAGTAAACATTGCAAAATGGACAAGTTGTTATTCAAGCATATTTGCTCTGCCATATAACAATTAGAACAAAAGACAAAAAACAACACAATAGAAATGCAAATTAATTTGCAAAAATCAACCTATGATCTCTATAATGTCTCTGTAACCCTGTAAAGATAAAGAAAATAAAAAAAAATAATTGAGGAAATTGAAGAATCTTCTGTCAAATCCGCAGTCAAAAGACATGAGAAAAAATTATGGTAACAAAGAAATTTAGATTTGAAACGTTTTTCCAAATTAAGAAAATTTGAAATGATGCTTGGTTCTTGAATTTGTCCCATGCATTCTTAAATTCCTTAATTAAAAGGTAAAATGAAGAAATTCTGTCGATTTTATCACCTTAACGGCTTGCTCCCTATGTTATTTAAAGTTTGAATTCATGGAAAATGCTTATGTTCCACCTTCCGTTTCCCCACTATGTTTTTGTTTTGAAAATAAACGGAAACAAGGAAACGGAAACTTATTTCTGCTGTTTCATTCATGTCTCTCACTACGTTTAATTGGTCTTTTGATGTCTTCGCTATTTTGGAGGGCATTTGCAAATGAATTTCAATCTGTCAAATTCTGCAATTTTACTTTTCTGCCTTGGAGGACAAAAAAGAATATGTTCACTCATGGGTAAAATTTCCCCTTCTTGAAAACTACTAGGTTGAATGCCAATTATATAATCTTTGATATGGTATATGACACATTGGTTTTTATCGAAATCTTTTATGAAAAATATTAACTGCATATTAACTTTTTTGATGAGTGTATAATGTCAATGACAATGTTTACACAATATCTGTTAATTATACATTTTGTGTCTTCAGAAAGGACGGGGAAGTAGAGAAAAGAACACGTGCACCAGCAAATCAAGAAAAAGCAAACAATCCAACAACCAGTTGCAGTGCAAGAAAAAGCAAACAATCCAACAACCAGTTGCAGTGCAGTGAAAATAATAGTGCTGTTACTAAAAGCTGTTACTGCGCCCCCATTCTTTTGTAGTCATAAACCTTGTACACCTAACATATCCCTTATGGAACAAACATAGTGTTACCACACAGTCTTCATATATTTAACTATGTATAAAATGTGTGAATATAGTGGGTTTACAGTTTAATGCCACAGTGTGAAATTGCAAACTAGGTGGTTCACCACATACAACTCACATGGGCACACACAGTTGCCACAGCTTACGACATTAGATAATGGTCACAGTGTGTTATATGTTGCAGTATGTGGGCATGTTGTGTTCATAGAGTTGGCATAGTATGAATTTTCAGACTATGTGGTTAACCACATACTTATCATATGGTGACATGCAGTTACCACGTAATAGCAACGTTATGTCACATATTGGAGATGTCACAGTGTGAATCGATGGACTATGTGGTTTATGTCCTACTAGCCACATAGTAGTATACAGTTACCACAGCTACCACATAATAGTCGCAGTGTGCTACACATTCCAGTCTGTGGGAAAGATGTATTCACGTAAGAGCACAGTGTGTATTTAAAACAATGTGACTTACCACATGCTAATCTCATAGAAATAAGTTATTACAGCTTACCATGTAATGACCACACTGTGTCACATACTGTAATATGTGAAATTTGTGTGCCCACAGAGTTGCCACCGTGTGGAATTCTAGTCTACGTGGTTCTTCACAGAAAGTCACATAATAATCACAGTTGCTACAGCTTACCACACAAAAACCACAAAGTGTAACATGTTTCATTATGTGGGAATACTTGTCCGACGAATTGTCACAGTGTGAAATTCTAGATTATGTGATTTCTCACCTAAAGGTTACACAGTGACTCGTCATGTACCACAGCTTACCACAGAATAACCACAGAACGTGTCACATGTTGCAGCATGTTGAAATGTTGTGTTGCAGATTTGTCACAGTATAGACCGACCCATCAAGTGAACGAGGATGGGGTACGGCATTAAAATTATGATTACAATATTGCCAGAGAAAATATTCATTCACAATTTGAATGGTACACAGAGTATTCCTGTGGTATTTTCGGACATATATCACAGGACAATACCATACAGCAGTGCCACACTGCAATAGCAAACAGAAATACCAAACAACAAAACCAGAAAAAAAAAAAACTACAACAGAAAGTACCACAGAAAAATGCCACAGGATATTCCTGTGGAATTTTGTCACATATACCACAAGACTAACACAGAACAATACCAAACACCAGTACCGCACAGGAGTACGACACAGCAAAATCACATAGTATATCGCACAGCAGTAGCACATACCAATACTTGATAATACACAACAATAATACAACGCAAAACAAAAAAAAAAAAAAAAAAAAACAGAAATGTACCACAGAAAAACCCCGGTTACTTTCGTGTGTGTTTTTTTCTTGATATACTATACGACAGGACTATCACAAGACAATACAATGTACCACACAGCAGTACCGAAGTGTCACGCAGTAGTATCAGCTGGAATTAAAAAAAAATAACATGAGTACCACACATGCAAAATCACACAGTATCGCACATCAGTACCACACAGACTATATTACACAGGAGTACCACACAGCAAAAAAAAAAAATAAATAAATAAAAAAATAAATAAATAAATAAATAAATAAATGTAACAATAAGTACCCCATATAAATAGCACAGGATATTCCTGTGGTATTTGGGGACATATTCAACAGGAGTACCACAGGACAATAAAAACCAACAGTACTTCACAGGATTACCAGGCAGCAAAATCACAAAGCACTACCAACAGGAATAAAAGAACATATATATATATACACATATATTTCAGAATTTGATTGAAAGATAAGTAATGCAATGAATTATAACTGATTTTAATATATACTTAACCTGTCCTATACTCCTAGAGCTTTGCCTATTAAGTAGGAGTGCTGAGGTGATACTTCATGTGGTATTTCTGTGGAACTCAAGTGGTAATCCTGTAGCACGAATTTTTACATAGCTCATGAATATTCATAAAAAAATAAACCTAAATTTTAGAAATACATAAAAGACTTCTGAATTTAAAGTATTTATAATGGAACTTGCTTTGAACTTTATTAAAGATTTTCTAATAATATTCCTATTTCCCAATGTCATAAATATTGTTATGAAAGTGATATTCATATCTTGATAATATTGTCTAGTTATTAACCATGCCTTAATTCATTACGAATAGATGACCCACATATTATGTACTGTTACACCCGTTGACTTACTAGAAATAGGATGACTATTACAGATCTATTCAGGACTGGAATGGTACTAGGCCATATGAGGTTATATATGAGGAGGACAGATGTCACGTGAGTGACTTTTTTTTTCTGCTACTCTGACACCGAAAGAATGCGGAGATTAAAACTGCTTGTATACAGTTATGTTCGAGTTTAATCTTTCAAACCTTTGTAGCTTTCTCGTTCATAACAATACATTGAGCATAAAAGATAATATGAAACAAATTACAAATACATAACTGGGTTATCTTGGGTGACCTGAACCGGTGATCCCCTCAGCCTGGCTCAGTCGTCATCGATGCCCGATACCCTCGTCGTCGACCTCGATACAGTCGCTTGACTTGTCCGTCGGAAGCACCCCTTGACTTGGCCACTCAGCTAGACGCTACCCTATCGGCGGTCCTCTCAGCTCCTCGGCCTTCACTAGTCACCACTGCTTCCACGCAGACTCCTGTCTTGACCCGCGATGTCCGAGCTCAAGCCGACGGCGAGCAGGCAAATGGAGATTGAGCTCCGTACCAAAATTCGGATAATAACTGTCAAAGTTCAGTTTATATCGGCAGCTGGAGCTCGCATCTCACCGACGTGGAAAACCCCCAGAAGAACGACTGCTGCCTAAGCGGAGATCTATGCTGGATGTCTGATTAAAGTGTTTCTCCTCGATCCCCTACATTCATCAGCTTTTTATTAGCTCCCCTAGCCACACTCCCTTACACTTTCATACACTTGCTTTTTCATGCCTTTCCTACACAAAAAAGTCATCCAATCAGCATGCTTAAATATAGCCCTATTGAAACTATATATACACAATACGTCTAGCCATCGTCTAGACTGGTGTTACATAACATCTCTACTCATGAACTTGGGGACAATAAACTACACCAGCACCCTAGTGACACTGACCTAGCTGAGTCTTGACTGAGCTACGTGTTGATAGCATTTCTCGCCACCACCTGGATGGGAGCTACGGGGGAACACCTCTATTCATTCAATTTCTGTAGTCTGAGTTAATACACAATACTGCAAACCAGGCTATTTCTTTAACTTTCGCTTTGTCTCATTTCATGCGAATGCTGTGTCTGAATTTAACTGATCTAGACATGCTGTTGCTATGCCAGTTTATTCTTTTACTTTTACTTTGTCTCATTTAATGTGAATTTCCAGACAGCCACTTTCTTGCAGTTTGACCTAGTGGCTTTCTAGGACAGCTTTAAAGCTCTAAATCTTTGCAAACTCAAACAAATTCGATTTTACTTCACTGGCAAAATCAAAGATAAATTTATCTCCTGACAACAGGTTATATAGGTACGGACATGTATTGTTTGTCCTGACATTCATCACTCACCTATTAGGCAAATTCTGGGATATGACTATTGATTGTCCCAGATTTTCTTTCCGACTGTGTTTGATAGCACAGAGTGAAAGACTGTGATAGATAACACAGAGTGAAACTGTGAGAGGCTGTGGTAGATAACACAGAGTGAGAGACTATGGTAGATAACACAGTATGTGATGCCTCATTTTGACATACTGTGTTACCTATCACAGTATCCACCCTATGATTTTCCTCAGTGTGATAATATAGGTTTTCTCGGTCAATTTCATACTTTTGTCATTGAAGTTCCTATTCCGAGCATTCGATTTCACGCATTCCACGCTCGCAGCACTGAATCAGCAATTAAATTCAAAATCCGATCATTCGAATTCACTATCCGAGCATTCAAATTCACTATCGGAACATTCAAATTCACTATCGGAACATTCAAATTTAAGAGAGGAGCACACATTTCATCAGTGAGCATTCAAATTCATGTCAAGCTGGCGACGGAATTTCGTCGGTTATTCAAATTCGTGAATAGGCAACCATGTTCCAAATAACTGCATTCAATTTAAAAGAAGTCCTGTATTTATTTAGTTTGGGGCCCTGTATACATGTGTTTCTCGTTTGGCTTTGACTATATTGGGATTTATGATGATTATTTATTTTGCATTAGAGGTCCACCTGTTCATTGACAATTTTGAACTCGCGCTAAGCAAAAAAGGAACATACGGGCACATGTCCCTCGGATTGGACATAAAATGGAGGTCCCATGTGTGAGAGAGTCACAACTCATGCACGTAACAGATCCCACGTAATTCATTCATCCCAAAGAGCAGAACATCCAACTGGACCATATATGGAAGAACAGCTATTGCAGCTGAATATGGGTTATCCAGCCATCTTCTTTGATGGAAAATGAAACCCTCCCCCCAAAAAAAGAAAAAAAAAAACATTAGGCACTTTATAGGCCTACAGACGAGCATAATACGGAGGGTTGGTTGACACTTTCGAGGAAAAACAAAACAAAAACAATTTCGACTATATTGAAACTGATACATGAACATTAATTTTTATACGTCTTGTTTGTTGTGCATTGCTGTCTTATTGATCTACTTTTGCGGGACTATGTGAGATCATTGTGTGTCAGTTTGTCTTTAAATTGATGAATTGTCATTATGTGGTTGGTGTTGGGGCGTTGTCATCATGCGGTATCATCAGGAAACATGATTGAATTGTCGTTGTGTTGTTTGGATGCACTTCTGATTGGACATTACAATTTGAAATTTATTGAGATGAAAAACAAAGAATACATGAAAAGAGAACAATGTAGAACCTGTAAACAACCATAATTACAGTATATGCAAGCCTTTATTGGTTGTGTTTGCCCTTTTTCCTATCTTAAAAATCTATGCTCCATTTTCCTCCTTAAATTGATTGCACGAAGTAGGAACTTGATCGCCTAAAAATGAATTTGAACGCTCCAAACAAGCTAATTGGGACTATCACGTGACTATCGCATGAATTTGACTGCACGAGTATAGGAAAGTCGGTGCTCGCATTTTGAAATTGAATGCCCAATCGTAAATTTGATTTCACGAAAACGAAATAGAACGCCCATAAATTAAACTGATCGCTCTTACATTCGCAATTTCAAAGGTAACCATAGTGTGACATAACACACTGAGTTTAAAGGACAAGTTCACCTTCATAGACATAAGGATTGAGAGAATGCAGCAATATTAGTACAACACATCAGGAAAGTTTGAGGAAAATTAGACAATCGATGCAAAAGTTATGAATTTTTAACAGTTTTGTGTTGGAACCGCTGGATGAGGAGATTACTACAGCTTGTAATGTCATATGCGTACAACAGTATAAAGAAAATATAAAGAAAATTCAACGTATTTTCACTTTTTTTCGCATAATAAAAGATCAATTGACTTGCCTCTTTCTAAAGGCCGGGGGAATAATATTACCCATACCATATGTCAGTAACGAGTCAAGGGAATGTTTACTTTTTCCAAGAGATGAAATTTTGTGAAATTCTCTTTATATTGTCCTTATATTGTTGTACGCATGTCACATTATACACTGCAGAAGTCTTCTCATCCAGCCGCGACTGCACAAACACTTCAAAAATTCATAACTTTTGAACGGATCGTCCGATTTCCCTCAAACTTTCAATGATGTGTTCTACTAATATTGCTACATTCTCTCAATCCTTACGTTGTGAACTTGTCCTTTAGCGCTGTGAATCACAACGGCCCGAATTCTCAAAGGTGGAATAACTTTATTACTCCCTTATTCCGCCGATTTATTACGCCTCTTATGCAAATCAGGCCCTCGTGACGTAAAATGACGCGATTTATTCCCCGGAATCTATTGTCAAAGGTGGAATAACTTATTCCCCGGAATAACTATTCCGCGGAATAGTTATTCCAGCTTTGAGAATTCGTGGCCAACGTGTTTTACTTTGTGGTAACACTGTGACTGTTCCATAAAGAGATCCATTACTGATCAATAATACCCGTATTGCGGTCTATATCATGCCTATTTTTCCCCAAATCTCCCCGATGGACTGACTTGGGTCTTTCTTGTACTCCATAAACAGGGCTACGTGTTCCAAAGTGGGGCCAACTTTACGGAAGCGAGGACGTCGATTCGTTTTAGGACGAAAGGGAGGTGGACATTTTGCTGTAACTTCCATCCCAACATTGGGTGTTCGACAAGCAAAAAATAGAAAACAAAACAAAGCAAAGCAAAGCAAACGAAAAACAAACTAGAAATGTCGCTTTGGCGACTGGTATGCCTCCGCCATAATGCATGATTTTCCCAATAGGTCTAGATAGTACATGTGGACAATGTGTGATTACATTTTCACAAAATTGGCAAAATATTGAAATGACAAGTTTGTCACAAATGTGTTGAATGTTCACCTTCCTTGACCTAGGTTTAATTGGATGAATAGGAGAGCATGTATCTAGGGATTTAAGGACTTTTAACTCGACTTTGACTCATTCATACATTTAGGCATTCAGTAATTTTCAAGGTACAGGTGTGGAGAAAAAGTGCAATTTCTGAATTGAATAGTAAATTGTTACCATTTTCATCTGGCCCTTGACCCTAAAATTTGTAAGATAATCACTTTCAGGTAGAACATGCATAATATGTACTAAGTTTCAAGATAACTTGAGCCACTTCCGAGATATGGAGGAAAAAGTTAGTTCAGCACTTTCACTTGATCTTTGACCTTTTGACCTTTGAGGCAAAAAAAGAAGAAAAAAAAAACTTTCCAGAGAATTTCTATCAGGTTACACATGTATGCATACACCAAGTGTAAAAAAAAAATTACCCTGCTGGCATTGCATGATAGGAGGGAAATAGTAAAATTTTGAAGTGTTGCACTTGACCTTTGACCCCTGACCTTTGACCCCATGAACCTCATGAACCCCATGAAATATACTATGTTCTATGAAGATACCTTGAACAATTTTCCAAGGTATGGAGGAAAAAAAAAAGAAGTTTTAATATTTTTACTTGACCTTTTGACCTTTGACCTTTGACCTCATGACCCAAACTTTCACCAGAGAATCTTGATTGGGTAATACATGTATACACTAAGTTTCAAGAAAATATCTTCACGTATTCAATAGATATGGTGGAAATAGTGAAATTTTATGTATTTGACCCTGACCTTTTGACCTTTGACCTTTGACCTCATGACCCAAACTTTCACCAGAGAATCTTAATTGGGTAATACATGTATACACTAAGTTTCAAGAAAATATCTTCAGGCATTCAATAGATATGGTGGAAATAGTGAAATTTTATGTATTTGACCTTGACCTTTTGACATTTGACCTTGAGCATGTGCACCCAAAAGTTGATAGGCACAACTTCACCCCCTAATACACATACATGCCAAGTTTCATTAGGATACCTCAACAGGTTTCGATAGTTACCTTGTCCACAAAATTCATTACGGACGGACGGAAGGACGGACGGACGGACGGACGGACGGACGGACGGACGGACGGACAACCCGAAAACATAATGCCTCCGGCACCACTTCGTGGCGGAGGCATAAAAACAGAAACATCCAAAACACGTCTTCACAATTTTAACTACCAAACAAACAAACAAACAAACAAAAATTCACGCCTCCCGGTTGGCCTGGCCCAGTACTCGGGCACAAATGTAAACGAATACACTGTAGGATATTACGTCTGCTATGCATTATGTATACTCGCCTCATTTTTGCTATGTCTTCCTCATTCCCCCAATCGTCGGGACGAGGAGACGCCACCAACTGCTTTGACACTGCGGGCAAACCTGAAGGAAAAACATTAAGTAATGAAAATAACATGGCAGTTATGTCACTGAGTGAGTCACAAAATAATATGAAAAATTTCCCAAAACCAAACTATGTTTTTGTTTAATCGGAATGCAGTCATGATCGCGACTAGACTAGTAATTAAAAGGGCATTGCAGTAACACACTGTGAAGTAAAGTTTCCTAAAGTAGCTAACATGCATGTCACCATTACTCCCTGTTATGATCCATTTGAATTTCCGCACTTTTTGATAACCTGTTTGTTTGTTTGTTTGTTTGTTTGTTTTTGCAGCGCAATCGGGCGTGTATTTACATTAATGTACTCATGCGATAAATATTGTTCTTTCCAATAACACAACTGCTTTGAACAATTAGTTCGATAAGTTTTTACACACATTTTGTTGTAAAGCATTGTACGTTTTGTTTTCTATGAATTTGTATCGATTACAAATATGTGTTATTGGAAATCAAATTTCATTTGATTTGAAAAAACAAAAACAAAACACTGATAGGTATATACCGTGATAGGTAATACGTAATTCCAAGAATGAAAAGTGTACAGCAATAAAGTTACGTAAACTGTCGGTCATCAAAGTTCAAAAATAATTGCCAAAAATAGGTAATAAACAAAAGCATTTCAACGTTTTTAACTTTATTTTCGATATCTGATTTCGAACACAGCAAAGAGTGTGAGAATATTTTAGTCACGTAAAGAAAGGCAGGGAATTTCTTTCATTCTATTAGTTCAATTAATGTCATTTAGTGCCCTTTTTTCCACTGCAACATACTGGGCAATACCATCATCCTACCTATCATCACAGTCATCACCATCAATATCATAATCGTCGTCGTTATCTTAATTATTATCATCCTCTTAAATTTTTTCAATATCATCACAATAATTATCATAATCCTCACTATCATTGTCATTATATTCATCATCAACACTATCATCTTCAACATCATCAACATCAATCTTCCTATCCTTTGAAAGACTTAAATCACTTCGATTATACTTTGATTGCTTAAAAGTCAACTAAAATGACATCTTCTTAGTTAAATGACAAATCACGAGTAGCTGTGATTGTGAAATTCGTCAAACAGATGATAAAACATTTCAACTTTGACCGTTGTCCAGGACTATTGCCTGGGGGTTAACCACACACTCCCATATACACCAATTCGGCCCTGTGCAAAGTTAAAGTTTCGTACAGAAGGCTGAAAATAGGGTAAAATGCGAACTCTAACTTTAGAAAAAAAAATCAATTTTGAATGTGATGAAAGTGATGTATGCTTTCATTTTTAAAGTAACTCCAACAAAATTGAACACCATTTAGCTATTGCTCATATCAATGTCAGTATTATCTGATGTATAGTTTTTGAACTATTAAGGATCAAGTGGGAAATGTTTTTTGTTTGTAACTCGTGGTAGTTTCATTTTAATTGTATTTTAGATAATTTTACACGGCTAACATAAACTGGCTAAGTGAAGTGAACTCTTCACTGAACATGATCTAAAGCTCAAAGCCAAATAAACATGTTCGAATTAAGAATTGATATATTCCATTGGTAACATGTGATATCGTAGCAATGATGTTTCATAAAGCGAAATTACAATAATCGTAGGGCTACATGTGCTATATCAGTGATAGAATATCGTTAAAAAAACATTGTCACTCGTGCCATCCGTAAATCAAAGACAGAGTGCTTGACATCAGTTTCTGACCCGTTTAAAAAAAAAAAGAGTATTAAGAAACCCTGGAATTAATTACACAGAGCCACAAGTATTATGTTGATATTGTTTGAGTGGTTTTGACAACAGACCGATCTCGGTTATCTCTCACGTTGGATTTTTTTTTTTTTTTTTTTTTTTTGGGGGGGGGGGGAGTCAATCCAAAAGCATTTCATTTTAATACTTCTTAAATGATAATCTCATTACTGTTGAACAATCAGCATTTTTAAAATATTATCATTCAACCTATGAATGTTTGCACATAGTAAGCTCGAAGAATAAATGCTCGTGAAGAAGTAGCAGTGTTTTTCCTACATAATCTAAAATGTTATGATGCAATATCACATCACCTGTTACTTTAGATATTGCAATTTCACTGTGTTTTTGTTACTTTATTATCTTGGGAGTTTTCTTAGTCATGTTAGTGGAAGGAAACAAGCAGCACAAAGTTTGTATGGAAAGCAATCAAATCCAAACAAAGTCAGAAACAAAGGAATAGGCCGACCACATAGTGGGGTTCTTAGACCAATAGTGTGTAGGCCTACTCTTTTTGTTCTCTATCAATGCAGTCACTGTATGTGTTGATACAGGTACCTGCAAGTGCCTCGTCTATCTACAACCTGACTGTTGCATGTTACTCTTGTAGGAAAATGCATGTAAATGATCCGGAATTAAAATCGAATCTTAAAAGTCTGTATTGATGAAATATCATAACTGGTACCAATATAACAGATAGACAATTGATTCATGCTGAAAAAGAAATGCAATAGCTATGTCCTCACGTGCCAATCATATCACGAAGGATCTAGATGTGAATCTTAAAAGCACTATATGTAGACTAAATCAAGTCCACTGTATAAGATACTTTGCAGCCAATATTTACATTAATAATTGACTTGCAATAACCATGCAAAACAACTGTGTACAAGTTTAGCTCATAAAGTGTTTTCTTTTGCGGCGACTTAGTAGCACCTTTGATTTGTACTTAACATTCTTTGTAAGTCCACCAATCAACTGTGTACTGACAATGCCTGTTCTGTGTCAACTGCATACTGGAAACTGCATTCTGTGTTGTTCAAATTAATGTTTTAGTCGCCGTCACTTTCTTGTTTTCAGCTTGTTAATGTCATCAGTTATCGGTGGCGTACTTGGGGGGGGGGGGGCAATCCACGGAGCTATAGAGAGGGAAGTGCCTGTCTATCTATCTGTCTACAGTCGCTTGATTGCACACAGGCCACCATCTTGGCGAACCCCGCGAACTACATCCGGTATCAATAGAAGACAGGGTACGCCATTATGGCTGCGGTGGGGATAAAACGCGTGCTCGAATAGTTCTTCCCGCTGTATAATTCCTAGGGCAATCCCACAGTCATTTCCAAATATCGTCTATTTTCTCTATACACAAATGATTAGTGCACGTTGTTTTAGTTGAATCGACGTTTTCCAGGTTTTTGTTTCCTCACTTTGAGATAAGTTATACTCTTTATGCGTGTGTCAGTACAATGATAAATTTGTAAAGTGGGGCGAGAAGTGCATATTTAGCCTGAATGTAATACCTAAGTCGTAAGGACACAGGGAATATAGAATTGTCCCAACTGCCAAATTAGTCAAACAGTTGTCAACTATATGGATGGACTGAAGAATTCATATGCATGTGTGCGTTTAATGATCGGGACATGGAGCCGCCGTCTTTCCGAATAATCTGGAGTAAATTGATGATATTCAGTAATCGTAATATGTCTCTACATGATTTTTAGTGTACATGAAAATAATTTGAATGGCGTAAGAATATAAATGGTTGAGACAAAGATGTCCCTTGGGTTTCGTATGGACTATACGACGAACTAGCGATTTCTTGACCAAATATTGCTTGACGAATTGGTGAATATGTTAGTAGAGTCTATTATCTCGTTGTAAGTTGAGGTTGACGTACAGAGGAACAGAATGGTTAAATGGTATTTCCCAAAAATAAAAAATCAATAAATACCTAAATGTATGTCAAAGAAACTATTTACATTAATAGATCTGTGTGAAGATGATTTTGATGAAGCCTCAACTAGCCTATAAAGTCGATATCATGTCCTAGAAAACATCAACATTATAAGTTCCTGTGTGAAAGTATCATGGGGATGTGCGTGCCTAAAATTACCAAGCTGCCATTCCTTTTCTCATATCAATCGAATACAAAAGGAATAAATTTGGCACATTGCACAATGTAGCAGTAAAATCTGGAATTGAAAAATGCTGGTCGGAACGCAATGTCTGAAGCGTTACTACAAAGAAACGAGTTCTATTATTGGGGGTATCACTTGCCATATCGCTGTTCAGGCAAGATATTCTGCTCCGTTACCATGAATGATGCGAAAATACACAAACTTGTGACTCCGACAAAGAAGATCAAAATCCATTGATGTTCCATGGTAATGAATATCCAATGCCTTCAGCAGACGTACGGAGAAATCCGGAGTCCAACTAGCACAATGACACATGATATTTACCTCCGACCGCGTCCGAATCTCGGAATCGACGAATATTTTACACGCAATTGTTACACTCGCCACTTGCCAGCGTTCTTTTTTTCAATCATGTGCACGCACTAAGTACAGTATACAATACTTTTTTGGAAATATACGTCGGAATCCTTCGTACTGCGTTGCCTTACATGCCTAGGAGGCGTGTGTAATAGTGACTGATAGTGACTCAAAACGCACTTGAACTTCCTGGCTTGTTTGTTGCTGTAGTTGTTGCCGTCTTTCAAACCAATGGACGCGTCATCACCTTCACTGGAATGATACCCCCGCTGATCATCGAGGTCATATTGCCATTAATGTATGTGGGGAAGAAAAAGAGGGCGCATATATACTGCTCGTCTAAAAGCGAGACAGGCGCGCGCGCACACACACACACACACACACAACACACAACACACATGAATGTAGTTAATGTTACACCATTATGTTCCACAGCAGTCGTGTTTCCAGGCTGGTTTCCAGACCCTTTGCCAACTGGACTCCTTTTACAAAATGTCCCCTCCGCGGCGACGAAGTCGCCATTGCCGAATCCACCTAAACCTGCTCCAGTTTCTGACGTCGAGGGCGTCAAAATAGTATGACCAGATGGTCTGGAAGCCAGATCACGTTTCAGGCCATTTGATATAATATTGTTTTTGAATTACTTTTAATAATGAAAATGAAAATAACATAGGGTAATATTTGAAAATTTAAAGTAATTTTATGAATACAGATTCGCGTAAATATTCCTAGAAGAATGATAAATGCCAAATGAATTAAATAGCAACAACAGCAACAACATCTTCGACAATACAGGATGGACGTGAGACAACGCAGCGTACAGGATGGGCAAACGTGACAGGTAGTGATAGCCGTGGATACTGTATCAGATTTTTAAACTGCCAAAAAAAAAAAAAAAAAATGCCACGGCAGTCCCGGTGCTAATAGGGAATCTTGTATGCTGTGGTAAAACGGGGTGACAAACGCAACAAGACAAGCCTAAAACAAACAAACAGACAGACACACACACACACACACAAATGAAACGCAGCGGACTCCACAGAAAACATTGATGGTCTAGCCTACCCAGACGCCATGAGAACAGGGTCTGGGAGAACAGACGTCGTGAGAACAGCGTTCACCGGGGCGAGTTCACTGGGGTGAGAACAGACACCCTGAGAACAGGGTTCACCGTGGCGCAGACTGGACGCAATTCATGGAAAACTCTATCGGAACACTGCAAATACTTTCATAAGGAAATGACTGGTTGCGACTTGGCCTGATTTGGTGACGTTATCGGCAATTTATAAGCGATGTATAAGCCATTGTCTGTTTATAAGCCATCATCCCGAGTGCGATTTTTTGACGAGTTATATCACAAATAATATTTCTCTCAAGCATTTGATGTGATTTGATGACGTCATTGGTGATTTATAAGCGACTTATAAGCCATTGGTTATTCATAAACCATTATCCTTTGTGCGATTTTTTTTTTTTTTGGCGATTTATAATATCTTGACTTTGAGCGATTTTTTGGCGATATATAACGCAAACGAACAACTTGAACGCCATCGATGCATCGCGTGTTAAGGTCATCGCATGTGTTGCATTCGACAGGCATCCATGGCATCAAAGACAAAGTTCATGAGAAGTGAGAAATGAAAGAAATCTGGTGTGTTTGTAAGTAAACTGAAGTTCTTTTATTATTTGTAATGTCACGCTGTCGCACATACAGTACAAAATCAACGGCGATTTCGTGGTTTAGGTCCCCACTCGCTGAAAGTGAGAGCGCACGCATTCCTTTACAATTTGTGCCGCGTATTACTACTAGATTGTTCTCCCACACATAATCATCTGTGTTGCCTAAAGTTAGCGTTCAACTCTTCCAACCTGTATCGTTGTGGTCTGTGGTTCTAGACCTATAACTGCATTATCATCTCTTCTACGTGAAGTATGGCTAACGCAAAGTCAGTGGAGGTGGATTGAAGTCCCCATTGCGTACACTGAATAAAGCGATAGTGTTGGTGTTGCATGTGCGAGGTCAAGGCCAAGGCCTAAACCACGATTAAGCCAAATCAACATGTTCATTATAATGATAGCCTAGTATTTCTACTTCACTCTAAAGTTATACCGAAGAAAGACTAAGGGCTAAGGCTGACCACTTTGGAATAAAGAAGAGAGGAGACATAGTCTACTCCAATCATACAGAACATCGAACATACAGAACATGGCAGAATATTCAAAAACATTGCCATTGACAATTCAAAACCTGAGATTGAGAACTATTGTGAACTTGCCACTCGTGGTTATCATAGAACAAGAGGACATTTCATGAAACTAGCCAAAGCAAGGAGTCGCCTGGACATCAGGAAAAACTTTTATAGCCAAAGAGTATAGGCCTTGTAAATGAGTGGAACAAGCTTCTACAATCAGCTGTTGATGCCCCAACACTCATTAACCTCAAGAAGCAACTATCCAACTTGGGTTTTTAAATGGGACCCATGGGAGCCCCTTAACCCTGCCACACCGTGCTACATTTATTGTTTATAGATGATATCATATCGCCGAGAACGACATGTAGGTGTGGCCTTCAATAAAATTCAAGGTAAAAATTTGTGTCACGTCGTAGCTGTAGCCGCTCTGCACCACTTGCACTGTTTACCTCCCTCGCGAAGGCTTGGGCCATGCAGGCTTGGGAAAGAGTTGCATATATACACGTGTATTTTCTTCAACATGACTGCAGATAGGACTTTTAAATGGATTTTAGGGTTCCTTCAAACTATATAAATATCTCCATTTTAGTTAGGGGGCATAAATGGTACGAGTTCCAAATATTCTTTAGGTAAAAAAAAAAAATAAGTTTAACTTCACAGGAAACAAATGTCAATATTTAAAATTAAAATGCTAAATTAGGGGGCCCAAAATAAATGCCTGTTGGTAGGGAGAACAGTGAAATCTGGTTATTTTGAAATCATATCTGTCAGCACACAAAAATGTTCTATTGAACATTTTTCTAGTTTTTGTCAAATTTGGAATGGGATATGAAGGACTTAAAAAAAAACCCCCATATGGAAGTGGTATCACATGAAAGCTTGAAGTATGGGGATCATTTTCCAATCATTTGTTTTACTGCTAGTCTTTAGAGGGGTCCGATTTTGCAGCAGAATTTTTAAGTTAAAAGATCGTAACTTCACCAATTTTTTTATCGATTCAGCTGATTTTAACACCATTGTCTTTCTCTTGGCAGGACCTTTCCAGTGATACCAAACTTGTTTGGGTTCTTATAGAAGAATCCAAAAGTCATTGCCCTCCCTACTGTTGGCTTTTTGCTTTTCTGCCACCCTGTGGGCCATAGACTGCCATAAGAAAAACTTTTTAAAATGTCCAGGAATACACTATTTCTATTCAAAAACATGATAGGTATGAATATGAAAAGGTATTTTTTTTATGAGTTCCTTATCCGGGAGCCTTCTCTGCTGCTCAAAAATGTTAAATGGATATTCAGGTCCCTTTAAACTCATCCCTCTCGTCCACATTATATTCTAATCATCTCCACATTACAATTTCACATTGAACTTAAGAATATTTCTGGGTGGCTCCCACAAAAGGAATTTGTGCTGTTGCTGTATTATTTTTTACCAGAATCTGGTAACTCTTAAAAAAATACCATAAAGAACAATGTGTCCACATCCGCCTATAATCGCAGTTTTATTGTTTCCAATAATTTCAAGTTTCAAGTCAATAGGTGAGAGGATGCATTTCATTTGGGCAGCATTTACCATGCTCATGTACACATTTGCAAATATCCAATCATTTCAAATTTGAAGTTAATAGGTGAGAGGTTGCATATCCCTTAGGTAATGCATCCTCTCACCTCCAAACAACCAGGAACATAGTCATCCCCATGTTTCCAATTTTCATAATTATTGTCGAAAAGAAACATTCCCATATTCTGTGTAATTTTTAACTACATCATAGCAAGTTTCACTCTACCTCAAAGTCCACTGCAACATTCATCTTGTGCACCCATAACATATATTCATTTGAAGCCAATACCTCAATTTAAATTCAATTTGTTCACTTTTATAATTGCATGATTCTGGCATACAACTCGTCAATTGCCCTGCAGAAGGGCCTTACCTGATGCGTTATGCACACAAAACAGTACTTTTTTTTTTTTTTTATAGATAATCACATTTTTGATGTTCGAATGTCTCTGTAAACTGGAGTTTTTAATTTTCTGGGCTTAACGGCGTAAATCCGTACTGAGGGGGGGGGGGGGGGGGAGAAGCTTGGTGCCCCCCCCCCACACACACGCACACTTTACAGGGATCGGATGTCCCACTCTTTTGCATGAAATATAAAGTGAGAGTAAAGTGGCAGCAAAAATATGAAGATTTTTTGTTCTTGTTGTTGCTTTTTTTTTTTGCTTGTCAGATGACTTGCGGCGGAAAATCAGACCTTAAAAGTATGAAGACATTTTTTTGTTTTTGAAATATCTGTGAGAGAGAGCGGAGCGACCGGGTTAACGGGGGGAGGGTGTGTATGGGGGGGGGGGTGTCCCTCTCCCACACGAGGAAGATTTTGCATTTTCAGACCTGAAATTCAGCGATCTGGTGCACACTTTTGGCGAAATTTTTGTTTGTTTTTTCTTTAAAAAACCAATAGAAAATGAAATATTCACAATATATTATTGAATGACTAAATTGTGGTATTTCAGCTCTTGCTCCGCCTGTGCGACATCACTGCGAAGGCCTACTAAATAGTGGGGCCTATCACCGGCGTAGACAGGATTGGGGGAGCGTTATGAGATCGTGAGGGAGCGAAGCAAGCGAGGGGGGGGGGGGGGAGGGTATGGTAGGGTGGTTTCTCCCTCCCACGGTGAAATCTTTTTACATTGAAAATTTTGACATTTTACAGTCCAAAAACTGCCGTTTGTAGCTATATTCTTCGCTTTGGAAATTAAGGGGGGGGGGGAGGCACACCGTGCGCAACTGCTGTCAATCACTGGCAGCAACATCAGGAGAATGGCATGGCGATTAAATGCGAGCGAGCGGAGCGAGCGAGCTTGAAATTTTGACATAGGCCCTAATGCTTTTACATGCTAAAAACTGCCGTTTGTAGCTATACTTCTTCGCTTAATTGGAAATCAAGGGGGGCCGTACCGGGCGCAACTGTTGTCAATCACTGGCAGCAACATCATGAGAATGGTATAGCGATTAAATGCGAGCGAGCGAAGCGAGTGAGCTTGAAAATTTTGACATTTTTCAGTCAAAAAACTGCCGTTTGTGGCTGTATTTTTTTGCTTTGGAAATTAAGGGAGGCGCACCGGGTGCAACTGCTGGCAATTACTGGCAGCGACATCAGGAGAATGGCATAATGCGAGCGAGTGAAGCGAGCGAGCTTGAAAATTTTGACATTTTACAGTCCCAAAACTGCCGCTTTTGGCTGTATTTCTTCGCTTTGGAAATTAAGGGGGGCGCACCGGGCGCAACTACTGGCAGTTACTGGCAGCAACATCAGGGAAATGGCATAACAATTGAATACGAGCGAGCGAAGCGAGTGAGCTTGAAAATTTTGACTTTTTACAGTCCCCAAACTGCCGTTTGTATAGCTATATTTTTCGCTTTGGAAATTAAGGGGGCGCATCGGGCGAAAACTGCTGGCAATTACTAGCTGCAACATCAGGAGAATGGCATAATGATTAAATGCGAGCGAGCGAAGCGAGCGAGCTTCAAAATTTTGACATTTTACAGTCCCAAAACTGCCGTTTGTAGCTATATTTTTCGCTTTGGAAATTAAGGGGGGCGCATCGGGCGAAAACTGCTGGCAATTACTAGCTGCAATATCAGGAGAATGGCATAATGATTAAATGCGAGCGAGCGAAGCGAGCGAGCTTCAAAATTTTGACGTTTTACAGTCCAAAAACTGCCGTTTGTAGCTATATTTTTCGCTTTCGAAATTAAGGGGCCGGGGCGCACCGGGCGCAACTGCTGCCATTCACCGGCAGCAGCATCAGGAGAATGGCATAGCGATTAAATGCGAGCGAGCGGAGCGAGCGAGCTTTAAAATTTTGATATTTTACACTCCAAACACTGCCGTTTGTAGCTATATTTTTCGCTTTTGTTTGTCCCACTTTTATGGGGGAACCATCCCCCCCCCCCATCGACGCCTCTGCATATGTGGGTGCTTTTGTTAAGTGAAAGATCTGCTGCATCGCACACTCTTTGATAAATTAGGGAAATATACGTCAATCTCAAAAGTGTACGAAGTCTATCGAAAGGGATCCTGTATAGCGGAGCTTTTGCATGTTTATGATTGCAATACAACGATCTGGTGCGTATAGTTCTGGCGATACTTGGACAATTTTCCATTAAGAAAGTTCGAGATTTGTCCTCATCTCGGGAATTGCTTGGGGGATAAATGATTTGTCTGCCTAAACACTTCCGTAGGGGCGGGGCAAATGCTCCTTTGCCCCCCCCCCCCCCCCCCGAGATAGATTCGACGCCCCTGATCTTCCCTGGGTATGCTCATAGATGTATCCTGACTGAGTCACCAGTCACTGTCGTTTCTCAGGAATGATTCAGGAAATGGAGGGGGTTCAATTATGGCAATATAGTTTTTGTTATTGTTTGTTTGTTTGTTTGTTTGTTTTCGTACATATCTTGCAGATGGTCCCCAGTTACTCGCGTCATAGCATGTTTACATATAGGCCTATACTATTTGACGTTGTCAACGTCTGAGCCATACCTTACAGTGTATGTCGATGTTACTTTCTTCGCGAGCGAGCGCTTGAGAAAATTATGTATACATTTTCCTACAAGATAGAATACTGTTCAGCTCTGTTACCTGTCTGAAGGCCGGCGTACAAACGTCATGCAATATGCCAAAATTGATACAATCACATTTCTGCTTCCTCCATTTTTTTTTCAAAATTCAGGGGGGGGGATGATTGTACAGGCCATCCCCCCCCTCCTCCATTTCAGGGGGGATATATCCCCCCCCCCATCCCCCCCCCGGGATTTACGCCCATGTCTGGGCTAGAAGTTTATCTCCATTTAGTCAATATTGTTGTACACTGTTTTTCAGAATTTGAATTAATAATCTTTGATAGTTTTTACGCTACACTCACTTTTATGCTAAGACCTTTCTGCCGGGAACATTTACCTAAGCTAAGGCCCTTCTGCGTGGCAACCGACGAACTGTGCCCGTCTCATGTAAAGTGCTCATTCGGAGCATACATGCTTTTCTTAGACAACATGAAAAAATGACAGCATCTATGACCACCAAAGGCAGGAGATTTCTCATTGGCATTTGATTATATTAAACTCATTTCCACAAGAGATATATTATTACCTTTTACTTTCTATCAATATCAGGATGGTACTTCACTAATGCAATTCAACTGTCTGTACCTTTGGCCCAGTAATCATTCTCATGAAATTTCATAGTCATTTAAATGCCCACTCAACTCAAATTATTGTGCCATAATTGAGCAATAACCAAGAACCAAGACGCAAACTAATGCTGTGTACTCAAAGCAATTTGTCGGAAACTTGAAAGCATATCTTCTTATCAGTCCACCAATCTACTCTCTGCTATACCAATACCCAACCCTAGTTCCGACACCTCTGGATCGAACAAGACTAGAATACAAAGGGGGCAAAACGGGAGACTGACTGTCCTCTTCCCATCCACGAAGCACTGCGCTTCAATCGGGAAATGGCACTGCCGTGGCTGCCTGGAATATAGTGTGAAAGACAGCATTATGTATAGGGTAGTCGAACGTAAAAATATTAGACTGTTAATTATGAAGGTATTCATTGGAAGCCTACATTCAGGTTTTTGAGTTGTTTGAATAAAGGATTATAATGCGCTGTTACCAAAATGTTTACAATTGTGTACAATGTCTGATTTGTTACAGATCCCTCATATGTTGTATAACAGTTATGTATGGTATAGTTAATGTATTGTAAATCAATAGAGTTATACAATAGTGAAAGGAGTTTCCTTGTTAACATTATTATTTCATCTTAAAGAAACCTATCGCCCTTGAATTATAAAGGGGTGCCTACAATGATATATTTTAAACGTATTCGGACCGAATTATATTTCAATCTCGGATTATACTCCGTAGACCTTTATGCTGATGGGAATATTGTCAATGATTCTTGTGTGTGTGTGTGTGTGTGTGTGTGTGTATGATTGTACCTTCAGTGAGAATATCTAAGATTAATGAAACAAATATACATCTAAACATAACTTATTAGATTGATCACAAAATTACATTTGCCAATATATTGTGTCTAGAGTGTTGATGAGGATTGTTTGGGGTTGTTTGTGCAGACATGTATGATAAGAGTTGGGTCGTCAGCCACCCGACGGCCTGTATAGCGCTCACAGATATCGCAAATTCACATTCCACGCAATTCTAGCACTATAACTGTCATGAATGTGTATTATGAGATACGGTTCGTTTTATAATGTGTGCATGTGGGTGTATTGGATTGTACATACTAGTTGAGGAGTATTTGTAAAGTAACATGAGAGGCTATTTCATGTGCAGAGTGGGCAGAGAGTAAAACGATGTAATTTGAGATGTGCTTATATAGAGACCAATGAGAACGTATTGCACGAGTAGACATCATGCACCTACATTGTGTGAATGATCGTGTGCATGCCCTATTCATGCCTCTGGGCGTATTATGTAGGTGCTATGAGGGCCTCATGCACGATAGGATTTGCATAGTCCTGTCTAAGTGGCGATAATACCATAAAGATAAAAATTTAGAAAGTATGGGCTTAGATGAGGTTCTAGAGGGCGCTACGGAATAGCGAAGACGCGTTTTGTTGCTCGTCTCAAAAGTGCGTACAATTTTGCAGATTTAGGACTCCAAGGTCATTTTTCTTCAAACATGAACAACACAGGAGGGTGACGTCCTCTGTTAAAAGTGACCGTGTTTCAGTGAGGCAAGTAACATAATGTGAAAATCTTGATAAGTCTATTCATATAAGAAATGGATCGAATTTTGGTGTGAACTCATATTGAGAAGAGAGATTGAAGGTAGATTTGGGTCAGAATGAGATAACGAAAAGAGAGTTTTTTTTTAACTATATACGGTGCCTAAATTGTATAAAGTTGTCATTAGAGTTCATTGGTTTCTGTGAGACGGAGTTGTCCCCATTTTTATTATTTGAGACGATTACTTAACTAGCTTCAGGGGATTGTTCACATCTATGACATTATATCATTCATATCAGTCATGGTAAATACTCAAGGCAAAACATTTAGTTTTAAAAAGTGTTTTTGTTGACAGTTGAGAGCATATACACAGCTGTACCAGAGAAAACATGCTACCAACATGACCAATAAATGAATACGAAATATTGGGAGGCTATACGTATTTGTGCTTCTCTTTAGAACATACATCTATACCCTAGAGATGATGAACATTATGAGCAATTATTGCAGATGTTTGAATAACATGTTTATCCAGATACAAAAGATGTGATACTCTAGCACCAGTGAATTGATTTCGGAAAATATGAAGTAAACGTACTGTAAATA
The DNA here is from genome assembly GCF_964275005.1 of Diadema setosum. Lineage (NCBI taxonomy): Eukaryota > Metazoa > Echinodermata > Echinoidea > Diadematoida > Diadematidae > Diadema > Diadema setosum. The sequence continues at coordinate 10,202,241 of NC_092699.1, forward strand.
CAAATAGAATGTGAAGTTTGTTAATTGTAGGTAGGATATTTGCGTGAAACAAATCTCTAGATATAGGTATCGCAATGAGAATACACTTTTGCGTGCTCATTTAGGTTCAAACTGACACCGAAGAGTGTCAAATTGTGTCAATTTAACACCACATTTAACACCCACAGTTTGACACCCGGTTAGTGTTACACTTTTAACACCGCATTTTTTTTTTTTTTGCAGTGTAGAGACCTATCGAATGGTTTCGAAATCATTGAGTATCTATATACGAAACGTCTTTTGCGTGTTCTGATTTTCCACTTAAGAAAGGTTTTGAGCGTATTTCGAAACTGCAAACACAAATAATTTGAAATGTATAGTTCAAGGAAGTAGACAAAGATTTCGTGAACAATCAGAAAGTGTCTGATGTGCGCCTTACGTAAATGCCTGCAGCGATCAATGGGTTGAAAGGCTGAAACTCCGATTTTAGTCTTTACATCCGAATTTACTAGTTTAGGGATAATCAAACATTTACATCTCCCCGGGAAACTCCCCCGAACTCCCAGGTTTGTCTCATACCCCTTTCCCGCTGAAGAAAATCTTCCCCGGGGGCACCTGGGGGCACCCGGGGAACCCCGCAGTGTGAAAGGTCACTCGGTTGAAACCCAGGGGAAGCCTAGGTGAAACACCGATGAAATTTTGGGCAATTTTTACCCGAGAAGCGTCCTGGGTAAACACCGATAGTTCAACGGGAAATCACCCGGTGGTTCACCGAGAGCGCCCAGCGTGAAAGGTTGTCTCGGTGAAACACCGGGAAAATATGCAGATTATGTCAAAGGTCATGTCTTGTTTCTGGTCATGCACACGTTTTCAGCTAGCTAGCGCGCACTCGACCTCCCAAATCCACACGTACAGGGTACTAGTAATTCGTGTTTGTAAACATAAACACGACACAGTATGTCGTTTCGTGTGCAATGTGGCGTTCACAGTGCGACAGCATTGTTTTCCATCGTGCTGTGCATTGTATTGTTTAATTAGCACGCCGTGTATACAAAGCTGATATAGGTTTACAATGTACTTGATCGCTTTGATGCTTCCTCGTTCTTCGTCTTCCTCTAGTGTCTAGCTCTTAAAGGCAGCCGGTCGTCGCAGGCGATTCGCAGCTCAGTAGAAAAGCACGACAAGCTGCTCCTCCCGTTATTGTACCCCCGTACGTACCGAATACCGAACACGACGCTACGCAGCGCACCAGCGAAAACCTGATGGGGCACGAGCGCCGCGCGAGCTGTCCACTGTAATTTCAACATGGACGCCCGAATACCTACCGAATGGGGCCGAATGGGTGCATGCACAAAACCGCACAACAGCCATGCGCATGAAAATCTCTTTCGGTCCGCGACACAACAAGTAGTGAGAGCTGTAGAGTGTACGTACGTACGTATCTGGCTCCAGTCTCTGTTTATATGCACTATGGTGCCAATTTCAGCAATCTAGGCAATAATATTTAAAAATGTCTGAAAATATTATATAACGATATCATAAATTATTCATATATTACGTTGTTTAATATTTGGTATTTATAAATATGCTTTGATGAGGAAATATTAAAACTCTAAGCTTCATGTATAGCAAGTTGCAATGCATATGGCCATATGGCAGGTTGTTATGATCTCATCGTGCAATGTTGTCTGCTGCGTCAGCTGCATGTGTTATACGTACAGCTTACAGTACGTTGGGCCGGATCGTAACATAACAAAGTTGATAGAAAGTCGTCGGTACCGGTATGTCAGTATCAATATTGTGTGTGGTATGCGAGTACTGTTTGCAATAAAAAGTGCTGTACTGTTTCGGCTTAGCCTTGGCTTTGGTTTAGTAATGAAACCTCACAATGGAGATCAAACAGCCGTCCAACTCGAGGCAACGTATCTACTTGTTTGACGCTATCGACGAGTGCATGGAGAACGCAGAGAGACGTGTTCTTAGCTGGAGGACAAGTAAGAGACCAGAGGGGGAGGCTTCAGCGTCAGCGTGCCGATGAAAATTTTGCTTTCCACTTGCTGGAGTTGCATGAACAGTTTTGCAGGAATTTTTATTTAGAATGTGCAAATTCGTGTTACGACATGCACGGTGGAATTGTGTTGCCACGGCTTACGCCAATCAAGCAACCCCAGCTGGCCAAGTCAACAACTTCAAGGAATCCAGATCCAGATGATGTGTAAGTAGAAGTCTACACATGAATCAGTGATTGAAGTGGAATGACTTTTTCTAATCTAGTATCAGTAACTTTAGGGCATTTGCGTTTGATCGACAAGTAGGCCTATTTTTCTATGTATAATTCCGCGTTCTCATTTATGTCAAATTATGATAATGCCGTAATTGAAATGACATTTGCTGGGTCAGTTTAATGTCATTAGTCCCATTAAATGAGAAGTTTTTCATATCAATCATGTTATGCAAATTCCCCAAGAATATGATTTAGGATTTGCAAATAAATAAAAAAAAAATGAATAGATCTATCGCAAGCTCCATCATACATGTAGTCTAACCCAATAGATCTGGTAGAACTCTAACGTTTAAACAGGGGAACTAAAGGTTCAAAGATGATAGATCTAATAGATTCTAGTTTAGGCCCTACTTCGACTTGAAGGTATGTCGGTTGGTGCACGGTCCCTTCTATCACGGCCATAGCCCGACCAGACACTGTTACGCTATGCGGAAACTCGACGTACCATGTACAGCGACTGGGCTGTGTATAGTTATCACGGCCACAGTTACACTGTGCAGTGCAACTGTGGCCGTTGGCCCTGCACGGGCACAGTCGCTTCCGGTCCCCGTCCTGAATTTACACACGCCAGGGCAAGTATGGTTGGACCTACTTCTAATCGACCGCCTAATGTTTATCTGCTTGATAAGAATATGTAACACTGAAATTCACGTAAAAAAACTTGACCTACGTGATTGAGAAAATCCAGCTCTATCAAATGCCGTTGTTCCGTTTTCGATTCGAAGTTTCAGTGCAAAAATATCGCCGACGAACTTGCGTGGCCTCGTTTCAGCTCCCCGCGGTAAATCGCGTTAATAGGATCGACCGCTGTTTTTGCATTGACAATGCACGCAAACCGAGTTGTATTGAACACCGTGTTGTACGAAGCTTTTTAGAAGCCTTTTAGAAACTTCCATAGACGTTACATTGTGCTATTGTGCTATTGCGGTGAAAATATTCATTCGAAATTTTGTCCTTGATTAAAACCATTAATGAACAATGAATTATCGCGTTTTCCCACACCATCCTCATCTACATTCAAAGCCAATCCATTTTTATGTGCTTTGCGCGCAGAGAAGTGCGTACTAAGTGTTCAGTGCGCGAATTATACGCGGTCGGTTTCAATAAGGGTGGTCGATATGTAGTAGGGCTACACAAGACACAGGGTCTCCGACCCAATCGTCCGCGTTCAGAATGGACAACTCGGCGGTAATATCCGCTACCCATGACGATGTGTCATCGTCCATGATGGCCACCCTACCTATATATAATCTGATCTGACGATTACAGTGTAGTTAACGACTGACGACGATCGACGGTGCGATGAAGAGAAGGCGTACATTGTAGTCGTACAAGTATAGGCAGCTAGCTACTATAGCTCATGCGAACATTGCATCACACAGTACCGGACCATACATTCAATTCACATTACACAAAACGTACTCCCCGCGCTCAGATCAATCAAGCGAGCAAACGAGATACTATAGCGCGATACATTGCTTTAGGGATGTCTTGCGCACACACACATTTCGCTTCGTAGCAACTTCGGAAGCGAGTTTACGTGCTGCCGCCCGCGGCTGAAATATGTCCATGTATCCTCGCGACTGGGTGTCTTTAACTCTTCCAGTAAAGTCTGATAGTGATACAGTCCGCCTCTTGCTTGATTTTTTCGTATTTTGTGCTTTTCTCGTCAAGTGCTGGGTTTACAGTGTGCAGGAGAAATCCGTTGACGTTTTGTACTGTTGAAATTTGAGGGAATTTTGCAAATGGCTGGAGCGTGGACCAAAGACGAAGAGAGATTGTTACTTCAATTACGTAGCGAGGCAGCAGTGAACGAAGAACTGAGCGGGACGTCGGCTGACGCTGGCACCGCGTACGAGTCCCTCCTCCGATAACTTGCTGAACATGGGATCGAAAAAACCAAATCGCAGATGCACAACAAACTCAATTTAGAATGTGCAAATTCGTGTTACGACATGCACGGTGGAATTGTGTTGCCACGGCTTACGCCAATCAAGCAACCCCAGCTGGCCAAGTCAACAACTTCAAGGAATTCAGATCCAGATGATGTGTAAGTAGAAGTCTACACATGAATCAGTGATTGAAGTGGAATGACTTTTTCTAATCTAGTATCAGTAACTTTAGGGCATTTGCGTTTGATCGACAAGTAGGCCTATTTTTCTATGTATAATTCCGCGTTCTCATTTATGTCAAATTATGATAATGCCGTAATTGAAATGACATTTGCTGGGTCAGTTTAATGTCATTAGTCCCATTAAATGAGAAGTTTTTCATATCAATCATGTTATGCAAATTCCCCAAGAATATGATTTAGGATTTGCAAATAAATAAAAAAAAAATGAATAGATCTATCGCAAGCTCCATCATACATGTAGTCTAACCCAATAGATCTGGTAGAACTCTAACGTTTAAACAGGGGAACTAAAGGTTCAAAGATGATAGATCTAATAGATTCTAGTTTAGGCCCTACTTCGACTTGAAGGTATGTCGGTTGGTGCACGGTCCCTTCTATCACGGCCATAGCCCGACCAGACACTGTTACCCTATGCGGAAACTCGACGTACCATGTACAGCGACTGGGCTGTGTATAGTTATCACGGCCACAGTTACACTGTGCAGTGCAACTGTGGCCGTTGGCCCTGCACGGGCACAGTCGCTTCCGGTCCCCGTCCTGAATTTACACACGCCAGGGCAAGTATGGTTGGACCTACTTCTAATCGACCGCCTAATGTTTATCTGCTTGATAAGAATATGTAACACTGAAATTCACGTAAAAAAACTTGACCTACGTGATTGAGAAAATCCAGCTCTATCAAATGCCGTTGTTCCGTTTTCGATTCGAAGTTTCAGTGCAAAAATATCGCCGACGAACTTGCGTGGCCTCGTTTCAGCTCCCCGCGGTAAATCGCGTTAATAGGATCGACCGCTGTTTTTGCATTGACAATGCACGCAAACCGAGTTGTATTGAACACCGTGTTGTACGAAGCTTTTTAGAAGCCTTTTAGAAACTTCCATAGACGTTACATTGTGCTATTGTGCTATTGCGGTGAAAATATTCATTCGAAATTTTGTCCTTGATTAAAACCATTAATGAACAATGAATTATCGCGTTTTCCCACACCATCCTCATCTACATTCAAAGCCAATCCATTTTTATGTGCTTTGCGCGCAGAGAAGTGCGTACTAAGTGTTCAGTGCGCGAATTATACGCGGTCGGTTTCAATAAGGGTGGTCGATATGTAGTAGGGCTACACAAGACACAGGGTCTCCGACCCAATCGTCCGCGTTCAGAATGGACAACTCGGCGGTAATATCCGCTACCCATGACGATGTGTCATCGTCCATGATGGCCACCCTACCTATATATAATCTGATCTGACGATTACAGTGTAGTTAACGACTGACGACGATCGACGGTGCGATGAAGAGAAGGCGTACATTGTAGTCGTACAAGTATAGGCAGCTAGCTACTATAGCTCATGCGAACATTGCATCACACAGTACCGGACCATACATTCAATTCACATTACACAAAACGTACTCCCCGCGCTCAGATCAATCAAGCGAGCAAACGAGATACTATAGCGCGATACATTGCTTTAGGGATGTCTTGCGCACACACACATTTCGCTTCGTAGCAACTTCGGAAGCGAGTTTACGTGCTGCCGCCCGCGGCTGAAATATGTCCATGTATCCTCGCGACTGGGTGTCTTTAACTCTTCCAGTAAAGTCTGATAGTGATACAGTCCGCCTCTTGCTTGATTTTTTCGTATTTTGTGCTTTTCTCGTCAAGTGCTGGGTTTACAGTGTGCAGGAGAAATCCGTTGACGTTTTGTACTGTTGAAATTTGAGGGAATTTTGCAAATGGCTGGAGCGTGGACCAAAGACGAAGAGAGATTGTTACTTCAATTACGTAGCGAGGCAGCAGTGAACGAAGAACTGAGCGGGACGTCGGCTGACGCTGGCACCGCGTACGAGTCCCTCCTCCGATAACTTGCTGAACATGGGATCGAAAAAACCAAATCGCAGATGCACAACAAACTCAATTTAGAATGTGCAAATTCGTGTTACGACATGCACGGTGGAATTGTGTTGCCACGGCTTACGCCAATCAAGCAACCCCAGCTGGCCAAGTCAACAACTTCAAGGAATCCAGATCCAGATGATGTGTAAGTAGAAGTCTACACATGAATCAGTGATTGAAGTGGAATGACTTTTTCTAATCTAGTATCAGTAACTTTAGGGCATTTGCGTTTGATCGACAAGTAGGCCTATTTTTCTATGTATAATTCCGCGTTCTCATTTATGTCAAATTATGATAATGCCGTAATTGAAATGACATTTGCTGGGTCAGTTTAATGTCATTAGTCCCATTAAATGAGAAGTTTTTCATATCAATCATGTTATGCAAATTCCCCAAGAATATGATTTAGGATTTGCAAATAAATAAAAAAAAAATGAATAGATCTATCGCAAGCTCCATCATACATGTAGTCTAACCCAATAGATCTGGTAGAACTCTAACGTTTAAACAGGGGAACTAAAGGTTCAAAGATGATAGATCTAATAGATTCTAGTTTAGGCCCTACTTCGACTTGAAGGTATGTCGGTTGGTGCACGGTCCCTTCTATCACGGCCATAGCCCGACCAGACACTGTTACGCTATGCGGAAACTCGACGTACCATGTACAGCGACTGGGCTGTGTATAGTTATCACGGCCACAGTTACACTGTGCAGTGCAACTGTGGCCGTTGGCCCTGCACGGGCACAGTCGCTTCCGGTCCCCGTCCTGAATTTACACACGCCAGGGCAAGTATGGTTGGACCTACTTCTAATCGACCGCCTAATGTTTATCTGCTTGATAAGAATATGTAACACTGAAATTCACGTAAAAAAACTTGACCTACGTGATTGAGAAAATCCAGCTCTATCAAATGCCGTTGTTCCGTTTTCGATTCGAAGTTTCAGTGCAAAAATATCGCCGACGAACTTGCGTGGCCTCGTTTCAGCTCCCCGCGGTAAATCGCGTTAATAGGATCGACCGCTGTTTTTGCATTGACAATGCACGCAAACCGAGTTGTATTGAACACCGTGTTGTACGAAGCTTTTTAGAAGCCTTTTAGAAACTTCCATAGACGTTACATTGTGCTATTGTGCTATTGCGGTGAAAATATTCATTCGAAATTTTGTCCTTGATTAAAACCATTAATGAACAATGAATTATCGCGTTTTCCCACACCATCCTCATCTACATTCAAAGCCAATCCATTTTTATGTGCTTTGCGCGCAGAGAAGTGCGTACTAAGTGTTCAGTGCGCGAATTATACGCGGTCGGTTTCAATAAGGGTGGTCGATATGTAGTAGGGCTACACAAGACACAGGGTCTCCGACCCAATCGTCCGCGTTCAGAATGGACAACTCGGCGGTAATATCCGCTACCCATGACGATGTGTCATCGTCCATGATGGCCACCCTACCTATATATAATCTGATCTGACGATTACAGTGTAGTTAACGACTGACGACGATCGACGGTGCGATGAAGAGAAGGCGTACATTGTAGTCGTACAAGTATAGGCAGCTAGCTACTATAGCTCATGCGAACATTGCATCACACAGTACCGGACCATACATTCAATTCACATTACACAAAACGTACTCCCCGCGCTCAGATCAATCAAGCGAGCAAACGAGATACTATAGCGCGATACATTGCTTTAGGGATGTCTTGCGCACACACACATTTCGCTTCGTAGCAACTTCGGAAGCGAGTTTACGTGCTGCCGCCCGCGGCTGAAATATGTCCATGTATCCTCGCGACTGGGTGTCTTTAAAAGACAATATGTAATAATTTAAACTGGGACAAAAAGAACGGCGATTCTTATGTCCTGTGCACAATACATATGTCTTACAGGTGAATTTACCTTATAAAATTATGTGCATTTAATGAATGCAGACTTTAGTTTTCTCAAGACAATTGAAGTGGTAAATGTGTTTGGGAAGGGGTGCCTTTGTGAACCAGCATAGACAAAGTAATTGCAGCCAAGGACATTGAAGTTGGGTTCAATAATACAGGCAGATTTTTGTCATGTACCCATAGTGGTAGCCCTACTACATATCGACCACCCTTATTGAAACCGACCGCGTATAATTCGCGCACTGAACACTTAGTACGCACTTCTCTGCGCGCAAAGCACATAAGAATGGATTGGCTTTGAATGTAGATGAGGATGGTGTGGGAAAACGCGATAATTCATTGTTCATTAATGGTTTTAATCAAGGACAACATTTCGAATGATTATTTTCACCGAATCGTAATGACAGCACAATGTAATGTCTATGGAAGTTTCTAAAAGGCTTCTAAAAAGCTTCGTACAACACGGTGTTCAATACAACTCGGTTTGCGTGCATTGTCAATGCAAAAACATTTTACCGCGGGGAGCTGAAACGAGGCCACGCAAGTTCGTCGGAGATATTTTTGCACTGAAACTTCGAATCGAAAACGGAACAACGGCATTTAATTGATAGAGCTGGATTTTCTCAATCACGTAGGTCAAGTTTTTTTTACGTGAATTTCAGTGTTAAATATTCTTATCAAGCAGATAAACATTAGGCGGTCGATTAGTAGTAGGTCCAACCATAGGATTACTTGCCCTGGCGTGTGTAAATTCAGGACGGGGAAGCGACTGTGCCCGTGCAGGGCCAACGGCCACAGTTGCACTGCACAGTGTACCTGTGGCCGTGGTAGAAGGGGGCCGTGCACCAACCGACATACCTTCAAGTCGAAGTAGGGCCTAAACTAGAATCTATCATTGTTAGATCTATCATCTTTGAACCTATAGTTCCCCTGTTTAAACGTTAGAGTTCTACCAGATCTATTGGGTTAGACTACATGTATAATGGAGCTTGCGATAGATCTATTCAGTTTTTTAAAATTTATTTGCAAATCCTAAATCATATTCTTGGGGAATTTGCATAACATGATTGATATGAAAAACTTCTCATTTAATTACATTAAACTGACCCAGCAAATGTCATTTAAATTACGGCATTATCATGATTTGACATAAATGAGAAAACTTAGAGAAGAATTATACATAGAAAAATAGGCCTACTTGTCGATCAAACGCAAATGCCCTAAAGTTACTGATACTAGATTAGAAAAAGTCATTCCACTTCAATCATTGATTCATGTGTAGACTTCTACTTACACAACATCTGGATCTGGATTCCTTGAAGTTGTTGACTTGGCCAGCTGGGGTTGCTTGATTGGCGTAAGCCGTGGCAACACAATTCCACCGTGCATGTCGTAACACGAATTTGCACATTCTAAATAAAAATTCCTGCAAAACTGTTCATGCAACTCCAGCAAGTGGAAAGCAAATTTTTCATCGGCACGCTGACGCTGAAGCCTCCCCCTCTGGTCTCTTACTTGTCCTCCAGCTAAGAACACGTCTCTCTGCGTTCTCCACTCGTCGATAGCGTCAAACAAGTAGATACGTTGCCTCGAGTTGGACGGCTGTTTGATCTCCATTGTGAGGTTTCATTACTAAACCAAAGCCAAGGCTAAGCCGAAACAGTACATCACTTTTTATTGCAAACAGTACACGTATACCACACACAATATTGATATTGACATACCGGTACCGACGACTTTCCATCAACTTTGTTATGTTACGATCCGTACTGTAAGCTGTACGTATAACACATGCAGCTGACGCAGCAGACAACATTGCACGATGAGATCATAACAACCTGCCATATGGCCATATGCATTACAACTTGCTATACATGAAGCTTAGAGTTTTAATATTTCTTCATCAAAGCATATTTATAAATACCAAATATTAAACAACGTAATATATGAATAATTTATGATATTGTTATATAATATTTTCAGACATTTTGAAATATTATTGCTTAGATTGCTGAAATTGGCACCATAGTGCATATAAACAGAGACTGGAGCCAGATACGTACGTACGTACACCCGACAGCTCTCACTACTTGTGTCCACAGAACTCTTACGAGTTCTGTGGTTGTGTCGCGGACCGGGAGAGATTTTCATGCGCATGGCTGTTGCGCGGTTTTGTGCATGCACCCATTCGGCCCCATTCGGTAGGTATTCGGGCGTCCATGTTGAAATTACAGTCAGTGGACAGCTCGCACGGCGCTCGTGCCCCATCTGGTTTTCGCTGGTGCGCTGTGCATAGCGTCGTGTTCGGCATTCGGTACGTACGGGGGTACAATAACGGGAGGAGCAGCTTGTCGTGCTTTTCTACTGAGCTGCGAATCGCCTGCGACGACCGGCTGCCTTTAACTCCAATTATTTTCATGTGCATTTTTCTTTTTTGTCTTGCTTGTGTGTGTTACCAGGTTTTCGAGCACTGCCGAAGCAGCTGGTCCAGGAGGCGACGCCTTGTCACGACAACTGGGGCCTAGAGAAAGCTAAAATGAGGTGAATATAATGCAGAAGAAGCGCAAGACCCACCGTTTATACGCGTTTCCAATACAGTACTCTCCCGTTATATCGAACATGGTTATAACGAAATTCTCGTTATCAGCGAAGTATAAATCTATGTCCCAAAATTATCACCAACATATCTCTATAGAGTTTATTGTTCAGATATAACGAAATTTCGATATAAGGAAAGAAAACTGTCAGTCGGGAAGACTCCGTTATAACGGGAGTCTCCTGCTTTCGTATATACAATCAGAATCAAGTATTTCATTAATTCATTCATTCCTGTTTTATTTTCATTTCTGAACAATTATAATTGGGTAATACACCAGTCAAAGTGATGGTATATTCTTGTAAGAAGTATACTGCCACATGATCCGTAGGAATACATCTTGTTTCATATAGGACTTCATGGAAATGAAAGTCGGATTGGATCGGTTGGATCGGCTGATGGGTCGTAGGTTATGCATCGTTTTTGTTTGTTCTTTTTGTTTTGTGGGTAAGTCTTCTATCTTTGTGTCGTAGAGAAGAATAAGGCAGGGTAGTCACTGGTAGTGCGACATAAAACCTTCAATGAACGCAAGAATAAAAACCATGGTAAATGAAGCGTTCTGTGGGAGCGGTTTATTGGCCGCCGTCTACTGATCCAATGACTTCAAAGGAAATCATGTGACTGTTCAATAACAACCCTGCATGCTCGTCTCCTTCGGGTAATGCATTCACGCAGGTGTGGCCAATGATTAATGTTAAATAGTGAGTTTAGTGTCTTTGAGAAACAAAATTATGAGATTTTTATATTTCCTCTGGACTTAGGAACAATAAATGTTTTTGTTTTGTGATGATATCTCGGTTCATCAGGTTTTTTTTTTCTCTCTTTCCTCCAAAATTAGACCAAATGTGTGCACGTAAAGGCTAATTATGAGCTGAAATTATTTCAGTCAGAGGTTGTTTGACCAAGCAACACTCAATTAAACTTTGCTCATGTAACTTTGTGTGACATTTTACATGTACGAAAAAGAAATGCAGAAAATAACCCAATCAATCAATCAATCAATCAATCAAGATATTTATCTATCTATCAATCTATCTATCAATCAATCAATCAATCGATTCAAAGTGTCTGTTTGGATGAAAAGCTTCCACTTGTCCCAAAGAACATTCCTGCAAAGTGAGACATCTTTGTTACTATTATTTTATTGAAAAGATACAGTGATATTCCCCTTTTGTGATGTGTATAAATCTACTCCAAGTAGAGTTAGCTGTATGAATGTAGAGTTAACTTGAAGTATCATTTGGAGAACACATAGCTCAATGATTCCAGCAGTACGTGTCTCACATGCCTTAAACTGTGTGCTCTTGTTGAGCATTATTTTTCAGTTTTTCTCAAGTGAAAGACAAACTTGATGTTAAAACAGGGGCGGATCCAGGAATTCTGTAAAGGGGGGGGGGGGCGCAACTAATATTTCTGGTATCACTTCCGGGTTTCATTTCTTTTTTTCTTCTTTTTATTTCTTTTGTTTTTAATGAAAAAATAAAGGGGGCGTGTGCCGGGTGCGCCCCTAACCCTCTGGATCCGCCACTAGTTAATAGCATTCTCTAATAGGCATGCAGGACTAGTTTATACCTTAAAACAGGAATTGCGAATTAATGCACGACGTTACGATATCCTCAAGGCTATAGTCAATGTTATTATACACACATCAACCCTTTTTACTGCAAGGCCACTTTAACCGTGGTGAAGACAAAGTCTGAAACCTAAATCCGAGCATGGTACTGAAGTATAATATCATATCGTTGATTGATTAATCACATTTTCGTTTAAGTGAACAATAAACTTCTATCATATTATCACACTTATCTTTGCTTCAGTTTAGGAGTTTCACTTTTTCCCTTGAAATCATTATGATTGTAGGCTGTTGGTAATGTTTGTTAAGGGTCCAGTTTACGTTTGGGAGCAGTAATTTTTAAAAAGATGTTCAAGATATCACTTTCGATGCATATATGTAGGTCAGTTGTATCACAAAACACCTTACAATATGAAATTTTGCAGTTAAAGGACAAGTTCACCTTCATTAACATAAGAATTGAGAGAATGTAGCAATATTTGAAGAACACATCATTGAAAGTTTGAAGAAAATCGGACAATCCGTTCAAAAGTTATGAATTTTTGAAGTTTTTGTGCAGTCACCGCTGGATGAGAAGACTACTGCAGTGTTATATGATGTCACATGCATACATCAATATAAGAAAAAAAATAAGAGAATTTCACAAAATTTCATCTTTTGAAAAAAGTACACATTCCCTTGACTCGTTACTGACATAGTGTAATGACACACCGCTTTCCGACAGATCCAAAAGGAAGGAAAAAGTGGGAAATCGGAGTGCGACGAGAAAGCAGATCCAAAAGGAAGGAGAAAATGGGAAATGCAAGAGTGCGGCCAGAAAACTGGTCAGCGAGTAGCAACTCGTTTCTGTTCCAGGTGAGATTCATTTTACAGGTCAAAGGATCAATGTTAGGTAAAATGTTGAAATTCTGCTATCTACAGGTGTGATCTATTGTTGAAATACTACTACGTGTACACAGTTCCTCCATACCTTGGGATTACCCAGTGCATAAAAACAAACAAACACAGTATTTGCATGCCACCATTACTCCACAATGACACGTACGGAAAGATTTTGGCTATGATGGTCAAAGATCAAGTGAAATACTAACATGACAGGATTTTCCTCATATTTTTCAATTTCAATTTCAATTTCAATTTATTTTCATATTTCTCGATGAAAAAATACATCAATTATAACAAAATTATATGAAGTACATGATATCAAGCCGGAGACATACATAAAATATTGCAAATATATGAAACATATAGTGGTCGATCTATGAGGTTTGGAATCTGTGAATGAATGCTAAAGAAATATGAAGGAACCTACTTAAAAGCGAGCTTGTTGAGCGTAGGTCCCAATTAAAATCGAGTTAACGATTAAGATGGGGAGCACGGGTACAACAATGACCGAAACATAGCGAAAAAAAGTACAATTATACAGTTATATAAGCAAATTCTTCTCTAATGCAGATTTGGGGTCGGATAAGCCACATGCTGTAGGCGGATGAACCATTGTCGTTCTGGCAATAATAACAATATGACTCAATATAATTATAATAACAATGATACGGTTTAGAAAGTAACAGAAATTTATAAATTGCGTGTATTAAGGAGGGAACACATGCACATGCAAATTCTCCCCCCCCCCCCAAAAAAAAAGAAGACATTTTTAAAATGACCGCTCAAAGTATTGTCATAAAAATAGATTGGTCAAAGTGAAAATGCTCAAATTCCTTAATACTTGCTCAGTCTACGAGTCTTTAAAAATAAAAGTCCATCCATTCACACCTAGTTTAAGGAAAGTAAACACTCGACGCATCAAACTTTGTGACAAACATGCCATTTGTTTCTACCAAGTATGTGAAACTGTCGTGTAACATTGTAAAGACGTACTCCAGACCTGTTAAGAGAACAATGTAATATGGCGGAGGTATACCAGTCGCCATTAGGACATTTTCATTTGTTGTTTTTTGTTTTTACTTACTTCGTATCTATTCAATGATCATGGCCATGTAGTTCTAATTTGGTTCGGATGCCACGGAAGATATCCCTCATAATGTAATCCAGTTACTGTCTTGTGCTTTAGTTCAATTTCAGGTCTTTCTCTTTAAATTATTTTTAAACAATTTGAGATAATTTTACATGCCTTAATAGGCACTTATCGATGACGTTGTCATGTTGTACACTGTACATAGGTGTATTCCTTTTGAATTACTAGTAGGCCTTCATGTCAGTTTCATACATAATGTGAGTAAATAGGATGGTAATTGATGGTTATGTACGTGCGAAACATTAACAATTGTGGAATTCGTCTATCATCTGTGCACAGTTAGAATTGCAAATTTATCATTTTGTTATACAACAATCTTGTTACCTGGACTACTTGCTAAATACAATATATAGCATACAGTCTAGTGACAGTTAATGACACGGCTCACTGTGACTTCTTTTTTTTTTTACAGCATTATCATAATATTCCTATAAAGGAATTATGTCCTGAAACAGCTTCCCTGATATTCATAATGTTTATGTACCTCTGTGTTTGTGTCTATTTGAATGTGTAAGAATGATTGCCATGATAGTTGGCTTTGTTCAACATGGTTGGAATGAAAAAATGTCCCTCCCCCAACCTATCCAGTTTCTCTCTCTCCCTCTCCAAGAAGAAGAAGAAAAAAAGGTCAAGCAACGCAGACAGTATGTCCCTTGCGCCTTTGGGACGCCTGCGCGTACACGCTAGCCCCCCAAGCGCACACGCTAAAACCAAAGATACTTTGGCTAAAACCTTAAGCGCACTGTCCGCTGGGTAACGACATGGCGTTCAATTTATGAGTTGGCCAGACTCTCTTTAGTGAGGTTCACACCTAGGTCCCTTTACCTTAAAGCCCAAACAAAGTTCTGGTATGCCTGCAAAAGTTGTCAAATTTTGCTCCAAAATGTGAACGTATGCCTAGGAAATGTGCGGAATAACGCTGTAATAACAAGATATTCGATGGGTAAGGACGAAAATGGGAAATATTAACCAAAAACGTTCAGTCTCAGAACTTACCCGAACGGGGTCAGGCTAGACTCGGACTCGGGGATAACTCGGCCTCGCTTTGCTTGACGGCGGGATGAGTTGTACTGGTTTTCCCTCTGGATTGTACAGTACTATGCATACGGGAGCGGCCTGTATAAACTACATTGTAGCGTTCTGGCTACTCGCAATAATGGTCCGAGTTGTTACAACACGCGCATCAAAAACCTCTTTGGCGCGCATGCAAAATTAGTGTGCGCCTCTCAAGCACCTCTAAAAACAATCAAAGACAATTGATAAACAACAACAAAAACTTCAAAGACCGCGCGTCTCAGCAACTGAGGTGATGTGCGTATACTAGTAGGCTTGAGGACCGCGCGCTGTCCATTTGTTTTGTACAGGATTAGCACGCACTGTCCTGTCTGGTCAGTAAGGCCTCGTTTGGTACCCGTAGTATTATAGAGTTAACTGATGAACATGGCGATCACGAACTGTGTGTAAATTGTCTGAAATAGGGTCGAGTTTTCCCTGAGACCGAGTTAGTCTGGAGCCTCTGGAATAAAAGTCGGTCTACCGACTTTTATTATTTTTCTCAAAATACTCCAAAACGACTCATCATTCCGGCAAACCGCGTCAACCAGGTAAGTTTCTTTGTAGACTCTTTCGATATATTGCAAGCAAATATGAAATGGTGCCAGACGGGTTCTCAAGCCCTTACCAGAACTTAGTTTTCACTTTAAGGTTTTCTAAACCTCGAGGTTTTGTAAACTACGAGGCACTAAACTCCAAGTTAGCGTAGATGTAGACGCATGTAGTTTAGAAAACCACGACAAAACCTTAAGGCGAAGACACCACGACAACACCACAAGATTTCTTAGGGTGTTGTCGTGGTTTAAGCGCGTAGTCTAAGCGCGCTGTGGCAGCGCGCTTAAACTATGACAGATGTGAACGGAGTTTTGTTAACCACGACGCTCAGTTTTTTCCACAATAGTGCGCAACCTTATGTGCAAACTAGGCGCCCTTTATTTTCTATCGTAGTTATCTTTACCTCGAGGTTTTGCTAACTGCATGTAGGTGTGAACGGCATCGAAGTTTTGTCGTGGTTAGGGGAACGCATTTTTGCGCTCGTAGTTAGTATAACTACAAGTTTTTGGATAGGTGTAGAAAACCTTAAGGTAAAGGGACCTAGGTGTGAACCTCACTACTATATACGGCACTGGAGTAAGCGCTCACCATTCAGTGCGTACAAATGAAAATGGGGCCAATTGAACAGTGGCGCGCGCGCACGAAAGAGGTCGACCACCAGAAGCCTGAACCCTGAAGTGCCTATAGTAATACACGTAAAGTACAGCTTCGAAGATGGGGTTGGGTTGGAAAAATCACGGGGACCATGCCCCTTTAAGGAAAATCAATATTTGTCCATATGCCTCCAGATTTTATAAGAGAGATACATTCTCAACACAGTATACGTGCGTTGATAAAAAAGGACTTGCTCTAATGCGTCAAATATGAAGCCAAAACTGCCAAACAGGCATTCATGCTTTCATAATACATTATAAAGATTGCAAAAAGGTACAGTGTATACTCTTTGGTATGGGAGTACTGATTTAACATGAAGCCAAATTTGCCAAACATGCATTCATACTACATACAAAGATTGCAGAAAGGTACAGTGTATACTCTTTGGTATAGTGAAGCGGCATAGCTTGAAAAATTAGAGGAATTGTGCATTTTATAATAACAGCACCAAATTTTGTACGCATGTTGACAATTACATTTGAAAAAAAAAAATTCAGATATAAATTCAAACGAGTGGGAAATTACATTCAAAATAAATTTTGATATTGGGTCATCCAAAATTGCGCCCTCTACGGCCATGGCGGCCATTTTTCAAAATGGCTGCCACAAATGCCACTTTTTCTCTGAATTTGCTAATTCCAGAAGGAAAAGTCAATAACATCTTGCACTCAATTTAAAAATTACGTTTAAGATACAACTAGGGCCTTCATTACAGTGCCGTATATAAAGAGAGTCTGGCCAACTGCTAATTTGGACGCCATGTCGTTACCGCGCGTATTACGCGTTACAGGGTTAGCGTTTACGCTCAGACGTAACAAAATAACCAAGCCAAATAAGGGGTAGTTAACAATGGGCACTGCGTATGAGCGCACTTCAGTAACGACATGGCTCCTGTAGATCACGGGACCAGCTTTTGACCAATCACAGGCTTCAAAACACATAAGCCGAAAACCGAGTTGGCCAGACTCTCTTAATATACGGCACTGCTTCATTATTGTAAATAGCGCCATCAATGGCCATGACAGCCACTTTTCAAAATGGCCACCATGGATTCCTTTTTTTTAATTTCCTGATTTCACAAAAGGAAAATTCAATAAAATTTTGAGTACAATTTGAAAATTATGCTCGAAATGAATATTTGTATTAGATTTTAGTAGATAGTGCCCTCGACGGTCATGGCCGCCATATTCCAAAATGGCTGCCATTGTTATTATTTTGTTTAAATGAATCGTAATTTCAGAAAGAAGAGTCAATAAAATGTATACATAAATTGAAAATCGTGTTTGAAATCAAACAATACATCAAGCCATTGTAATTGGAGCCCTCATCGGCCATAGAAGCTATTTTTCATAATGACTACTATAGATAACATTTATTATTTTGAATGTTTAGAAAATGCTAATTTATAGAAGGAAAAGCCAACTGAATTTTGCACACAAGTTGATAAATATGCCAAAATATAAAGAGATTAGATGGGACATCGTTGAATTACCCTCTCGAAAGCTATGGCAACTACATATTTGAAAATGGCTGCGATAGATGGCTTTTTTATTTGCTAAAAAAAAAAAGTCGACAATGTAAATTTATACATAGGTTGAAAATTCTAGCAAAAGATTTAGATTATATTACCTATAGATATCGTTCCTTCGCAAATTTTCAAGAAAGAAAAAAAAATCGCTCACAACGGTAATGGCAGTCATTTTCCAAAATGGCTGTCATAGATGCCATTTTTCTTTGATGAAGAAGAAGACTACAAAAAATTTTGCGCAAGTTGACAATTACATACAAAGACGTTTAGACATTGAGCCATCATAAGCTGTGTCTTCAATGGCTATTGCAAAATGGCTACAATACATATTTTTATGCCTCCGCCAACGAAGTGGCCGGAGGCATTATGTTTTCGGGTCGTCCGTCCGTCCGTCCGTCCGTCCGTCCCGTTTTGATTTTGTCGATATGTCAAGAATCGTGAGGTGGTTTTGCATCAAACTTGGTATGAGGGTATATCCTGGGGGGATGATACTTTGTTTGGATTTTAGGGTCACGGGGTCAAAGGTCACAGGTTATTATGTGAAAAAAAAGGTTGAAAATTCATGTTTTTCTCCATATCTCGCAAATGGTTCAAGGTATCTTTATGGAACTTAGTATATATGCTTGTTCCAATGGGCAGTGATTATCTAGGGAAGTTGGGGGTCATGGTTCAAAGGTCAGGGGGTCAAAGGTCAAGGTCAACTCCTCAAAATATCACTACTTTCCTTATATTTATGCAATGCCTGAAGGTTTTTTTTTTAACTTGATGTATGCATGTATTACCCAATATATATTCTGTGGGAAGCTTCTTGCCAAAAGGTCAAAGGTCAAAGGTCAAGTGAAAGTGCTGAATTGCACTTTTTCCTCCATATCTCAAAAGTAACTCAAGGTATCATCATGAAACCTACATATTTATGCATGTTCAACCTAACAGTGATTCTCTTCGGAACTGTGAGGTCAAAGGTCAAAGGCCAGGTTTAGATAATGCTATTTTCCCATTTGATACTGAAATTATACTTTTTCTCAATACCTTGAAAATTACTCGATGCATAAACTTATAAAAGGGTCAAAAGTCAAGTAAAAATCATCAGTTCCCCAAATACCAGCACTCTGACATTTTAATCATTCATCCAATTGAACCTAGTTCTAGAAAAGTGAACATTCAGCACATTTGTGGCAAACCTGTCATTTTAATATTTTGCCAATTGTGTGAAACTGTCATCACACATTGTCAAGACATTGTACTATAGACCTATTAGGAGAACCATGCATTATGGCGGAGGCATATCAGTCGCCGTAGCGATATATCTAGTTTCTTTTTGTCTTCAAAATTTGCTTGATTTCAGAAGGAGAAGGCAGTAGAATACTCACAGACACACTGTATAATCTGCAATGCGGTGTTAAAGAAATCATTCGAGGAACATCGAAAATAAACAAGGCAAATGCTAAGCAATTATATCTCACCAACATATCGTAATTTGTGATTGTTCCTCAATATATTAAGTTAATTGACCTTTTCACCTGTGTCCGACTTTACCAATATCGGAGCCTTGAGCAGCATCTTTAGGTGAAGCTGAAATCATGAAGCCCTCCCCCCCCCCCTGCACAAGGGATATTTTGCATCTTTAGTGAAGTTTGACAATTTGGTCACACTTTCGTGGAAAATGTTCACATTTTCAATCAAAAACGTAAGAAAACTCAATATTCATAAACAATATTAATGGCTGAAATGGGGGATCTTGCACCTCTTGCTCTGCGTGTTTAAAACAAAAAACAAGAAAATAGATATGCAGGGACAATGTAAACGGCTCTATCATTTTTGTGCTATCGCGTATTTAGTTTTCCGCGCTTGCGTCTTTTCACTATGTACTACAAAGTCCACAGAGATGTACCGAAAGGGACCGTGTGGAAGGAGGCTTCCCTCTCCCAAACGAGTGAACTTTTATTCTTTTTAGATTAAAATTCAGCGATCTAATGCATATTTTAGAAGGCAAATATGACAAATTTCCAATAAAGAGTAATATGAATATCTAGGGACAATGGCGCCATGTATTCAGTTTGACAGTAACACCATAATTGTCATTCAGTACATGGGACTATATGACGTAGATCTATTTTAAAATGTAACTTCATGAATATTCTTAAAACAGATACGATAAATGACCATTCAGTTTACGAAAAAAAAAAATATTGTACTTGTTATTTTTCTATAAAAACACATACCTTTTATATCCATACTGTTAGCCGTCACAGGTGAAATACTGTAATTAGAACTAAGCTGAAAACATGAATTTAGACCTAACCCACCAATGAAACCCTTTAAAAAATTTGATTTCTTTGCACACCAGATTGCATAAGATATAATGGCTGTTTAGCAGTATTCTATTGCTTTCTCCTTCTGGAATAAGCAAATTAAAAAAAAAAAAAGGAGTGCGTGGAAGCCATTTTGACAAAGAGCTGCCATAGCCGTTGGGAATGGTGTTTATATGGTGCTCAATATCTAATTCTATTTGAATGTATGTCAATTTGCACGTGAAATGTTATTGTCTTCTTCTGGCATTATCAAATTTTTAAGAAATAGATAGATGGCTGCCATGGTCGTTGATTGTGCTATTTGCAATGACCTCATATATTATTTTATTTTGAAAATGATTTTCAACATACACTGTACGTACAAATTTCATTGATTTTCCCTCTGAAATTAGCAAATCTCTCTCCACCCCCCCCCAAAAAAAGACAACTTTGGTGGTCAGCATGGCCCTTGAGGGCGCCTTCTAAGCCGACTTTATACAATGTACTTAAATTTATTTTTGAACATAATTTTCAACTTTTCCTTCTGACATCAGCAAATTTTTGCCAAAAAAAGGGCATCCATGGCAGCTGTTCTGAAAAATGGCTGCCATGGCTGTTGAGGGTGCAATTTGGGATGGCCTATTATCAATAATTCAGTTTGAATGTATTTTTTTTTCCCACCTTTGTGGAAGTTCTTATTGGCGTCTGCAAAACTTTACGAAAAAAAAAATTCATGTTGGTCATTTTGAAAAATGGCTGTAATGGCCATTGAGGGGGCAATTTGCAATGGTTCAATATATAAATCTATTTTAAACGTAATTTCCCATCTGTTTGTAAAATTTTATTGGCGTTCCCTACTGAAGTTTGCAAATCTTTTCGATAAAATAGCATTCATGGCGGCAATTTTGAAAAATGGCTGCCATGACCGTTGAGGACGCTAATTTCTGATGGCTCAAAATTGAGATTTATTTTGAATTTCACTTCCCATTTATACGCAAAATCTTAAAATTAGCAAATATTTTTTTAATGAAAAAGTGGCACTTATGGTGCCCATTTAAGAAAAAAAAATAGCTGCCATGGCAAGTGAGGACTCAATTTCCGATGGCCGAATATCTACATTTTTATTGAATGTAATTTCCCGCTTGTTTGCAAAAAAAAAAAAAAAAAAAATGTTGGCTTACCCTTCTGAAATTTGCAAATTTTTACCAAAAAATGGCATTTATGGTGGCCATTTTGAAAAATCGATGTCGTGGCCGTTGAGGGCACCATTTCCGATGGCTCATTATCTAGACTTATTTTAAATGTAGTTAATATTATGTAGGGAAAAATCTTGTTAACTTTTCCCTTCTGAAATTTGCAAAATTATCGAAGAAGTGGAAGATATGACAGCCATTAAACAAAAAAATGGCCGTCATTGACGTTGAGGGCGCAATTTACAGTGGCCAAGTATTTTAGTTCATTTTGATTGTAATTTCCCACTTGTTTGCAAAATCTTACTAGCTTTCCCTTCTGAAGTTAGCAAATCTTTTTAAGAGATGGCATCTATGGCGGCCATTTTGAAATATGGCTACAATGGCCGTTGGGGGCGCAATTTCCGATGGCCCGATATCTAGATTTATTTAGAATGTAATTTCCCATTTGTGAGCAAAATCTTATTAACTTTTTCCAACTGAAATTAACAAATTTTAAGAAAAATGAGCATTCATGGCAGCCATTTTGAAAAATGGCTGCCATTGCCGTTGAGGGCGCTATTTACGATGGCCCAATATCTAAATTAAATCTGAACATGATTGTCAACCTGTGTACGAAATTTGGTGCTTTTATCACAAAATGCACAATTGTTCGGCTATGTCGCTCCACTATTGGGAGTACTGATTTCACATAATATATGTCACTTAGAAACATTAGACACACATACAACACACACTCCCACACACATACAACACATACTCCCACACATAATACCTATCACTCTCACTTGTGCTGACATGATTAAATTTGTTTAGGAGCCCAAAATACCTCAAATACTATGATGAGGCTCTCAATGAATAACCATTGAATATTTGTGCTTACCGGTGCCACAAAAAGCAACAAAGACAGAATCGCACATTAGCTGTCCATAATGCATACCATGCGATAACTATACACTATGTAATCAACCTTAACCTCCAAGGTGATAGTGTACTGTATCCAATAGTGTTTTTACAGTCCTTCCTGATGTCTGTGCCTTGAGTTCTGCGCATGGTCTAGACTCAAGACATGTATTGTGTGTGTGTGTGTGTGTGTGTGTGTGTGTCTGTGCGTGTTGAAATTGAAAAACAAAAAATTGTTTGTGTGTGTGTGTGTGTGTTGTGTGTTGTGTGTGTGTTGGAATAAAAAAAAATGTGATTTGGTGTGTACGTGTGTGTGCGTATGTGGGTGGGTGTGTGAGTGTGTGTGTTTGTTGTGGGGTGTGTGTGTGTGTGTGGGAGTGTGTGCTGTATGTGTGTGGGAGTGTGTACTCCCATACCAAAGAGTATACACTGTACATTTCTGCAATCTTTTTATGTAGTATGAATGCATGAATGCCTATTTGGCAATTTTGGCTTCATGTTAAGGCACATAATTATTTGACACATTAGAGCAAGCCATTTTTTTTTTAATCAAAACACGTATACTGTGTTGAGAATGTATCTCTCTTATAATATACGTAGGCATATGGACAAATATTGATTTTCCTTAACATTAGAATGATTTTTCCAACCCAACCCCATCTTCGAAGCTGTACTTTACGTGTATTACTATAGGCACTTCCGGGTTCAGGCTTCTGGTAGTCGACTTCTTTGCTAATGGCGGCGGGTCTGTTACGGCACATTTTGGTAAATCGGCACATTTTGGTAAATTACCAAAATGTGCCGATAGTGCACCTACGTATACCTGACGGGATCAACTGTTACCAAAATGTGCAGTTAAGAGTAGATTTGCCTGCACATTTTGGACAATCTGCACATTTTGGTAACCGAACTAAAAACCCATGGATGGGCTTGAGATTTATAATACGGTCAAGGCCTGCTGCAGCAGTAAAGACAGGCAAGACACTTATTCAGCTCACCCGAGCTGAAGGCTCGATTAAGCTACTGTATTGCTTTTCGTGCGGGTATGCTGTGCGACCTGCGTGCCAGGTGAGTGGGGCTGACAACTCAGTGAAGGAATTCCTCTGAAGGAATGGCAGAAGTACCACAGAATGTCATTAATTTTGCCGCATACGGGGACTGCGAAATACATGCGTGGGAGTTGCCTGCGAGGTGCTGCCGCTAAGGGCCTCCTACTGGCGTTCTGCGTGTACCTCTGCGGGCAATTCCCACGACTCACCCGGAAAAAGCTTTGGTCATGCTGTAAACTTAGCTGCGGGTAAATCGGACTTGCGTGCGCACCTCCGGGCAAATACAGACGAGATACGCGCTAGGTACTGTCAGGTGCGGACCAAATACTGCGGAGAGCTCAGGGTAGCAAATTTGCTTCCCCGCAAGTCAAACTTCCCCAGATACGGTATGACAAGGCCTTGAGCATGTTCAAAATATGTTCCGATTGAGTTGCGGGGGGTACACGCAGAACACCAGTAGGAGACCCTTACCGGAGTACCCTTATCCCAGTACCCGTAAGTCGCTCGTAACAGAAAACGGATCGGTTTCGAAGTTCTCACGCAGGTCAAACGGAATACACGCAAGCAGAAGGTAAGTAGCACGCGTCTAGCAAATAAGACACAAGTGCGAAACTCGTAAACATTCTTGTCCGCGCACAGAAAATTTTCCTGCGTGCTGAAAAAATCCCTACTCGCAACAAGCCCGCGTAGCTTAGCCGGAAAGGTGTAACACGGCGTTACTGGCCGTGTCACATCTTTCCGGGCGAGCCGTGCGTACGACTTGCGAAGAACAATTTTTACTACCCAGAGGTCCCCGCAGATGACCTGCACGTAACGGTACCTAGTACGTATCTCACCCGTAGTCGCCCGGAGGAGGGCATGCAAATCCTTTTTACCCGTAACCATGTTAGGCCTTGTCACACCTTTCTGGGCAAGCTACGCGGGCTTGTTGCGTGTGAGGATTTTCTAGCATACCTGACAATTTCTGAGGGCGGACAAGGATTTGCCCGAGTTGTGCATATGTGTCGTACTTGCTGGATGCGTGCTACTTATGTTCTTCTTGCGGGTATACTGTGTGACCTGCGTGCCAGGCGCGTGGGGGCTGACAACTCAGAAATTCCTCAGAAGGAATGGCAGAAGTCCAACAGAGATGACAGAATGTCATTATCTCGGCAGCGCTGACGGCATACGGGGACTGCGAAGTACCTGCGTGGGATTTGCCTGCGAGGTGCTGCTCAAAATTTGGCTGCGGGTAAATCTGACTTGCGTGCGCAGCTCCGGGCAACTACGGGCGAGATAATTTTCCTGCGTGCTGGGAAAACCTTACTCGCAACAAGCCCGCGTAGCTTGCCCGGAAAGGTGTGACACGGCCTTTAGGCTGCCGAACTCATTCGGTGGGGACAAAAACCAACTGCACTTACAATTTGTTTTTGTGATGATTGTGGAGGAGCAGGAAGTTACCAAAATGTGCCGTCAATATCCTAAATGTGCAGTTATCAACACGTGTCGTAACATAGTTACGACACATTTTGGTAACTGCTCATTTTGGTAATTTACCAAAATGTGCAATTTACGTAAAAGGGTCGTTCAATTGGCCCCGCTTCTATATGCGAGCGCGCGCTCTATTACATATAGAACCTCTTTGACTTGAACTTCCTGTGGTTTGTTTGTTGTTCTTGTTTTGTTTTTTGTTTTTCAAACCATGGACGCGTATAATGATCACTAGAATCATACCACCGCTGATCATAATGGGCATGTCGCCAGTACTGTATGTGGGGAGGAAAAAAGAGGGCGAATAAAAAAATGCTTGCCTGAAAGCGAGACAGACACATACACACTCAACACACAACACTCATGAATATAGTAAATGCTGCGTTTACACGGTTCACAACATGTTCCCGGCGGCCACGGCAGTCATGTTTCTAGTCTGGTTTCCACACCCTTTGCCAACTGGACTCCTTTTACAAAATGTCCCCTCCGCGGCGACGAAGTCGCCGCCTTTGCCGAATCCACCTAAACCTGCTCCAGTTTTCAATGTTGAGGGCGTCAATATTCTGTATAGCAAAATAGTACTACCAGAGGGTCTGGAAGCCAGACTATCACGTTTCAGGCCATCGTCGACAAAACGGGATGGACGTGAGACAAGGCAGCCGACAGGACAGGCAAACGTGACAGGTATTGAAGGCCGTGCATACTGTATCAGATCTTTAAACTGCCAAAAAAATTGCCACGGCAGTCCCGGTGCTAAAAAGGAATTTTGTATACTGTAATAAAACGGGGTGACGAACGCAACAAGACAACACAAAAACAAAAACAAAAAACGGGACGCAGCTGACGCGACAGAAAATATTGATGGTCTAGCTTACTCGGACGTCGTGAGAATAGGGCCTGTGGGAGCAGACGTCGTGAGAACAGCGTTCACCGGGGCAAGTTCACCGGGGTAAGAACAGACGCAGCGATAACAGGGTTCACCGAGGTGAGGACGGGACCGAACAAAACTAGAATACGAAGGGGGCAAAACGTGAGAGTGACTGTCTTCTACCTACGAGGCACCGCCGGGAATATAGTATGCACTGGGTCCTAGAACGTACAAATAGCAGACTGTTAAGTATGAAGGTATGCAATAGGAGCCTACTTTCGAGATTTTGAGTTGTTTGAATAAAGGATTTTATAAAATGGGGTCAAGAATGTAGCCAATTGGAAGCGCTGAAATGAGTCACGTGTCCGTGCATCAATTTTCTCACTAATATGCTCGGCCTGACGTCACAATATTTACACTAACAGTGCGCACTCAATCAGTTGTTACAAGTGCGTCGCGCGCTACTATACGCGCTGTCAATCCTGTAAACAACTTCTAGTTCGGGCTGCCGGTCGGCCTTTCTTGTGTGTATAACATGTGTGGCGTACGTACAGTACTTATATGTGCGGGATTTCCGAGTGCGACGTGCGTAAATGTTTGGGACGAACATCCACGAGTGCTACATGTAGCTGACTGGTATTGACCTACAAAGGTACGTAAAAAATGCTTTTAGTTTTCGACCCATTTTATAAAACAAATGATGCACAGGATTATTTCGTGGCGTTAGTGGAGATGCAGCTCACTCTCGGGTATTTACAATGTAGTGCAACATGCACTCGGCTTCGCCTCGTGCATGTTTCACAATATTGTAAATACCCTCGAGTGCGCTACGTGTCCACTAACGCACTCTATCCTGTGCATCATTTGTATAATAATGTGATGTTACCAAAATATTTACAATTGTGTACAGCGTCTAATTTCTTACAGATCCCTCATATTTTGTGTGACAGTTATGTACAGTATAAAATAGTTAATGCATTGTTAATTGATAGAGTAATGAAATGAGTTTCCTAGTAAACATTCATCTTTCAAAGAAATCTATCGCCTTTGTATCATAAATGGGTGCGTAGGATGAAATATCTTAAACGTATTTTTCAATCTCGGATTATACCCGGTAGACTTTCATATTGATATGAATATTGTCATTTTTTTTGTGTGTGATTATACCTTGAGTGAGAATATCTGAGATTTATAAAACAAGTATTTCATCCATCTAAAGATAACTTATTAGATTGATCGCAAAATTACATTTGCCAGTATACTGTATTTAGAGTTTTGATGGGTTTGTTTGTGCAGACATATGATGAGAGTTGGGCCGCCAGCAACCCGAGGGTCTAGGGTTCACAGGTATCGCAAATTCACCCCCACGCAATGCTTGTACTATCACTGTTATGATTGTGTATATGAGATACAGTTTCTTTAATGTGTGCATGTGCATGTTGTTACGGTCAAGTTCACACAAATGAATGCAAGGCGGTCTCAGTGAATTGAAATGAACAAATCTTCCGGGTTTTTATTAGGAAATCATTTAACAATCAGTTCCCAACCGGAATAACAAAATTGTTGTTTAACACATTGCAGCGAAATCAACCATAACAATGAAAGATAGACGGGATCGTTTCAACTAAGAAAACATAAGTTCAGATTGAGTAATACCTGGCCAGGGTTTCACCCTAAGAGAGTCATCGTCGGGGCCCAACTCATCTGCGACGTGGCGGGGAGGCGACGTCAGACGCTACCACGTGGAGAACGCGTCAATACACGGGACGTCGTCGGATCAGCGGGCGACGCTATCTCAGCACAGTTTGCAGCGCTGTGACTATGCCAGACAGAAGGGCGTTGGCCGCTGGGTGCGCGTGGTCCCTCACAGCGTCTCGGCGCCCTGTATCGAACTCGGCGCGGCTGCCACTAGTCACCGTGCAGCAATCACAGGTGGGCGTTGGCTCAAGACCGTCTGGTGGTTCACCTGGAAATCGACGAAAACTTATTGTCGCCGTCGTCGTCGTCGAAAGAAAACGGGCTAGAGGCAAATCGGCATGTTCTGGTTTATCTCGCCTCTTAGCACTTAAAATTCACTTAGCAGAGCACGTTCCTTGGGGAAAGCAATTCCTCCCAAGATTGTAGACGGGAATGCCGAGAAAGTGATAACGGTCCTCTCTCACCGGAGTCCGATTGTCGGCTGACTCGACCAATGTATTTTTAACATCAACATTATTACATACATGGAAAATTCCGTCAGGCACGCCCAGATTAATATATTCATAACATTAAACTCAACCTGGGCGAAGTGTGTAAGGCTGCGGTTCAAAACGAATGACTCAAAAGGAGATTACGTAACTGGTGGCTCACAGATTAGTTGAATCAAGTAACTGGAAATAAACTCACTGTTTGCGACGTTTCGCCAATTATCAATTGGCTTCTTCGGGCGAATGAAGCTCCCGATGATGGAATGGCCCTTAAATAGTGCGAGATTGCGCAGAGCGCACTGGACCTTGTCCAGAGCGCGAAAGACGGCTTGGGATTTTGCGAACGGCCCGGTCCCACGCGTGCGATAAATTGAAGCGGAGACCTCCTCTCTTGTTAAGTGTAGGTCTCTCCACACGTTCCCAGATGGCTTCCTTGACGCCCCTCTCAAACCACCTGGATTCCCTATCCAGAATAATCACTTCATTGGTGTTAAATGAGTGTTGGCTGGCGTTGATGTGTGTGTATACTGCTGAATCCGGAATACTTTCTGAGTTACTGGGTCTTCTGTGTTGATTCATGCGAGCTTTTAGTGATTGTTGGGTCTCCCCTATGTAGAAGTCATGGCAATCCTCCTGAGAACATCGGATGCCATAGACTACGTTTCTCTGTTTTTCTTTGGCGACTCGATCCTTGACGTGGACTAATCTCTGCCTTAATGTGTTGTGGGGCTTGAAAGCAGTAGTGATGCCCAGTCTCTGAAACAGCCTTTTGATCTTGTCCGACAGATCATACACGTACGGGATAGTGATGGTGACTTTCCGTCCCTGTACACCGTGGGTTCTCCGTGTGTTCTTGTTAGGTTGTTTCGGGGTATCGGCTTTAGAGAAGGCCCAGTCTGGGTATCCACATCCAGCTAAGGCGTTTTTTATGTTGGTCTTTTCTTTTTCAACCTCAGGTGGACTGTGAACTATAGTGTCTGCTCTGTGGAAGAGGGTCCTGATGACTGCAAGTTTGTGAACCAAGGGGTGATGTGACTGGAAATTAAGATATTGGTCCGTATGGGTCGGTTTTCTGTACACTGAAGTGGAGAGGGTACCATCTGAATCGACGTGAACCTCAACATCTAGGAATGCCAGATGTCCATCCTTGCATGTTTCTTGTGTAAAGGAAATGTGCGTGTCCAAGGAGTTGATGTGACCAAAGAAAGACGAACTCTCTTCTTCATGGAGGATGACAAAAGTGTCATCCACGTAACGGAGCCAGATACGTGGTTTGTGTCCAGAGTAGGTACTTAGTGCTGTGGTCTCAAATTCTTGCATGTAAATGTTAGCTACTATGGGAGAAACTGGTGAACCCATGGCACAACCATGTTGTTGTATGTAGTGCTTGCTGTTGAAGGAGAAATAGGTTGTACTTAAACAAACTCCTAACGCTTCAACAATCTGATCTATGGAAAGTGAAGTACGATCCTTCCAGCTGTTATCCCGACTAAGACATGTCTTAACCACATTTACTGCTTCTGATGAGGGAATCGATGTAAATAGAGCACTTACATCATATGATACTAAGGTTTCGTCGTCCGCTAGTTTGAGGAGAGAAATCTTCTCAACAAAATCTTGGCTGTTTTTCACGTGGTGAGGTGACTTTCCTACTAAGGGACTTAGAATGTTGGCCACGTGTTTGGCGAGGCTGTAAGTCACAGAGCCAATGCAGCTTACAATGGGTCTCACTGGGATGGGGTCAGGTTTATGTACCTTTGGCAAGCCATAAAATCCTGGTACTGTAGGTTCTGTAGGTGGAGTCAAGAACTGTTTTTGTCTATCGCTGAAACCACCTTCCTTGTGGATCTTGTTAATGACACCAGTTACTGTCTTCCTATATCCATTGGTAGGGTTGTAACCTATGCTCTTATAAGTCTTCTTATCGTCCAACAAATCTAGACATTTGTCAATGTACTTGTCCTTGTCAAGTACAACTACACACCTCCCTTTGTCTGCTGGTACAATTACAATGTTCTTATCACCTGCTAACTCTTCCAAAGCACGTCGTTCTTTTTCTGTGATGTTCGGTTTCGGTAATTCAGAGTGACATAATAGGGTACTCACGTCATGCCGTAACTCCTCTGCAGCATCAGGTTTGATGTTACCTAGTCGGATGGCAGACTCTGTAGCGGTAATCAGTTCCGATACGGGTAGTTGTGTAGGTGATGTCGCGAAATTTAGACCTTTTCCTAAGAGAGATTCTTCCTCATGCGATAATTCCCTAGATGACAGGTTTCTCACCCAACTCGATGGGACGCTGGATGACACACATGTAGGCTTGCTACGTCTCCAGTTAAGATCCAAATCCGCTCGTGATTCACATGTATCGCGGAGCTTCGTGAATTTTCCAATATGGCGCCGTTTGGTGAGCTCGTGTTGTGCCAACTGCGCATGTGTAGTGTAATCCTTGATTTGTCGGACAAACTCGGCTGGAAACTGCTCTCCTATCCTCCTTTCCAAATAATTTTGATGTGCTTTCAAATTATCCAATTTGTGATTGATTTGTCTGACCCTTTCGTTGAGTAATTTCCTCTCGGCGTTCTTCAAAATATTTAGCGCTTTATGACCTCGAACATTACTCTTTAGCTGAACGCTGGTGGGTATAATGTTGTCATGTAGACAACGTAGGTTGAACCGCAGGTGATTGCGGAAATTCGCGATTTTCCTAGCCGTCTTTTCGCTGTTTCTGCACAATCTCACACATTCCTGACCGAATTCGTGTCGGATAGACTGATGTAAATTCTTCTCATTCATCCAGTCGAAGTACAAGATCACAGATTAGTTGAATCAAGTAACTGGAAATAAACTCACTGTTTGCGACGTTTCGCCAATTATCAATTGGCTTCTTCGGGCGAATGAAGCTCCCGATGATGGAATGGCCCTTAAATAGTGCGAGATTGTGCAAAGCGCACTGGACCTTGTCCAGCGCGCGAATGACGGCTTGGGATTTTGCGTTCGCAAAATCTCTGCACAATCTCGAACTATTTAAGGGCCATTCCATCATCGGGAGCTTCATTCGCCCAAAGAAGCCAATTGATAATTGGCGAAACGTCGCAAACAGTGAGTTTATTTCCAGTTACTTGATTCAACTAATCTGTGATCTTGTACTTCGACTGGATGAATGAGAAGAATTTACATCAGTGTAACTGGTGGCGTTTAGAAACATTCGCGATCGTGCACGTGTGATCGCATACACATGATCCACATTGTTAAGTGATTACATGGGCAAATTCGTAACACCCCACCCCTGAGAGAGAAAATATTGCTCTGAAGTAATATTTTCGTTGCTATAAAATGATATTTTCGTTATACCAAAACACGTTACAAATTTCAACTTCATCATCCTGCATAATTCGTAACAAATAACAAACATCGGCTATTTCTGATCTTCTTAGGGTATCCACTCACTATATAAGGCAACTGCTCGCAGAATGGCTCAAATGCACACAAAATACACATTATTTAATCAGTTCAGATTATGATAACACGGGAACATTATCGCATGTGTTTCACAACATCATCTCTTCGCTTTGCTATAAGTTTGGCATTCTGTCTGTATCGTGACAGACCTGTATTATAATCTTCTTTCATGTTTGCACCTAACATGTCTAATGTTTTCATACAAATACCGGTAACAGTTTGGGGGGTAATTACTGTAAACTTTTCCTGTTAAAAGGAAACACCAAAACATTTCAGAAGGGGCCATTTTATGTCTCCCTTACAAAATACTTTTGTTGATATCATGTCCTTCCACAAAAAAGCAAACTTTTAAACATTATCTTTCCATTCTTTCATATTCATTTCAATCATTCCAGCTTAAAATGCAACACAACCGCATATTTCTTATCATTTCAACTGTCTGATTCAGTTTTACTCACAAAAAAAAAGGAAATGGCGGGAATGAAACTAACCATATGTCTAAGACTTGAGACATTTACATCAAAAGATGAACATTCCCATTCTACCTTTTGCTTTATCGAGAAACTACACTCCTACTTGAGTTTTTCTAATGCCAACGTGACCTCCCATGGGAATTTCCTGAGCAACTCTATCTCCCCACGATAGTTCACCTGCAACACTATTGGATGTACCAATGACCAACTTTCACTGGCCGACCTATCAGGGAGGCCGCCCCTTCCTTATCAACACACCGGATCTCCAGCGGAAGCATTCCGGCATACTAGCAGCTTCATTTTCGGAAACAGCAGTAAGAAGCAAACGTTTAAGTGTTGGATCATGGCTGCGCTGCAATCAGGGAAGAACGACAACACTTGTCATCACCAGACTGAGCAGAAACATCATCGAAGTTAGCAGAAAACGTTTCTGCCAACCGAAGGTGGAGCCTTATTGGAATGAAGCTAACATCTCGTCTTAAGGCGTTATACAAAAATTAGAAAGAACACTCCCTACTTACTTTTCGGGTAAACAAAACTACACCCTCGACAGTGCATCTGAAATAATGTTAGCTCTGCCAGAGATGTGGGCTATTTTGAGTGAGAAAGGTTGCAAAAGGAGACTCCACCGAAAAAGCCTGCCTCTTTTTTTTTTTCTTCTTTTTTTTTTTTTTGCTCTAGAACTTCTCCAGAAAGGAGAGGGGTTTGTGATCTTTTGGCCGCGCTATAATCAGGGAAGAACGACAAAACAGTCATGACTGAGCAGAAACATCATCCAAGTTAGCAAAAACGTGTCTGCCAACCGAACAACCCAAACTCATCTGCCTCGTCTTGCTTCGCCTGACCTGACTGTGACCTTGTCACCACACCAACAGGAAATACATCCGGGAATTCCTCAAGCAGCTTCACAGTTTCATGTTCAACTACCGGATCACTTGACACAATTGGTGAGACTGAGACCTTTCTCCCAGCCAAATCGTTCCCCATCAACAAATCAACCCCATCTATGTGCAGACCGGGAACCACACCAACCATAACAACTCCAGTGACTAAGTCACTCTTCAAGTGTATCCTATACAAAGGTACAGAAACGTAGGTGCCATCAATTCCCTGTATCAGTGCACTAGCACAAGATGAACCATCAGCAGGCAATTTATTCACATCACCTACAAGGAGAGACTGTGCTGCTCCAGTGTCCCGCAGGATTCTCACCGACTGCACTGCACCGTCATCAGACTGCCAAGAAACCTCACCCTTTGACATGAAGCCACGGTAACACTCAGACATGTTATCTACACTTCCAGGGTTATTATTTCTATACACTATTTCAAGACGGTCATGCCCCCAAACAGCAGCACTAGTTCGTTCTCCTAAAACTGCAACTACGGGTCTGGCACCCTGCTTTTTACTATCCCGTTGTAGCTTCCAACATTGTGTCTTAACATGTCCCTTCTTGGAACAATAGTGACATGTCACCTCGCGCTTGCCGCCAACATTATCCGGATTATCATCCGGTCTAGAATCCGGCCTATCCGACTCCACATCCGAGCTATCCGATTTACTCGAACTATCCGGTTTGATCATTGGTTGAGACTGCAAGCCTTTCCCCATCCTATTGAGATTTGCTGAATACGCACACCCATCAGTGCGTTTCCACTTGGAAGCAAAGCCACCACTAGCACCTTTCTGTGACCTATGTAGCAAGTCAAATTCGTCAGCTACTATTGCAGCATTACTCAAGTCAAGACCCTTCTGTTCTTCAATGTGAGTCCTAACATGACTCGGGAGAGAGTCTTTAAACGACTCGAGTGTCATGGCCTCTCTAAGAGAATCATACGTGCGTGGGACTTTAAGAGAAGAAATCCACCGATCAAAATTTGCACTCTTTTCGCGCGCTAACTCTACATACGTTTGACCGGGTTTCTTTCTCGCTTCACGGAAGCGCTGGCGATACGCCTCCGGTATCAACTCATACGCAGAAATGATGACAGCTTTTACTACGTCATAATCCTCCGAGTCAAGTTCTGATAGGGACGAAAACACCTCTTGTGCTTTGCCCGTGAGTGCTGTCTGAACAAGAACAGTCCAATACTCAGTGGGCCAATCAAGTCGCTTGGCCATCTTCTCAAACGCACTGAAGAACAAGTCTACTTCGTCTTCATGGAATTTCGGCACAAGTCTCGTATTCTTAGCCACATCAAAATAATATGTCTGACGCTGCCTAAATTCTAGATCAATTTCGGCTTTGCGCAGCTCCAGCTGTTTGGATTGCGTTTCCAACCTCAGCTTCTCTAACTCAATGCGTGCTAATTCTAGACTAACATCAGCCTTTGAGTGAGCTTCATCAACCGGAACAAGCTTGAAATGCTTTGCTAAGGTATCAATCAACTCATCTTTACGAAATTTTGGGTCTAGTTCAACACCTACATGGGTTGCTACTTCTTTCAATTCGGCCTTTCTCAACTGTTTAATTTTCTACAAAGAAACACCACCGTCCACAAAATCCTGCACTGAGAATTCCCTAGACATGGTTCAGTCTACTCAATAACTAACACAGCAATGAAAGCTTGACTGTAAACTTTGCAACAGTAGAACAACAGAAGCACAAAAACAAGCTTTTTTAGACCTAATTGGACAATGTAATATACTGTATAAGGCTTGCGAAATTCGGCTCCCGGACAAGGCCCCCACTTTGTTACGGTCAAGTTCACACAAATGAATGCAAGGCGGTCTCAGTGAATTGAAATGAACAAATCTTCCGGGTTTTTATTAGGAAGTCATTTAACAATCAGTTCCCAACCGGAATAACAAAATTGTTGTTTAACACATTGCAGCGAAATCAACCATAACAATGAAAGATAGACGGGATCGTTTCAACTAAGAAAACATAAGGTCAGATTGAGTAATACCTGGCCAGGGTTTCACCCTAAGAGAGTCATCGTCGGGGCCCAACTCATCTGCGACGTGGCGGGGAGGCGACGTCAGACGCTACCACGTGGAGAACGCGTCAATACACGGGACGTCGTCGGATCAGCGGGCGACGCTATCTCAGCACAGTTTGCAGCGCTGTGACTATGCCAGACAGAAGGACGTTGGCCGCTGGGTGCGCGTGGTCCCTCACAGCGTCTCGGCGCCCTGTATCGACCTCGGCGCGGCTCCCTACTAGTCACCGTGCAGCAACCACAGGTGGGCGTTGGCTCAAGACCGTCTGGTGGTTCACCTGGAAATCGACGAAAACTTATTGTCGCCGTCGTCGTCGTCGAAAGAAAACGGGCTAGAGGCAAATCGGCATGTCCTGGTTTATCTCGCCTCTTAGCACTTAAAATTCACTTAGCAGAGCACGTTCCTTGGGGAAAGCAATTCCTCCCAAGATTGTAGACGGGAACGCCGAGGAAGTGATAACGGTCCTCTCTCACCGGAGTCCGATTGTCGACTGACTCGACCAATGTATTTTTAAAATCAACATTATTACATACATGGAAAATTCCGTCAGGCACGCCCAGCTTAATATATTCATAACATTAAACTCAACCTGGGCGAAGTGTGTAAGGCTGCGGTTCAAAACGAATGACTCAAAAGGAGATTACGTAACTGATGGCGTTTAGAAGCATTCGCGATCGTGCACGTGTGATCGCATACACATGATCCACATTGTTAAGTGATTGCATGGGCAAATTCGTAACAATGTATTGGATTGGTATAATAGTTGAGAAATGTTAGTAAAGTAACGTGAGAGGCTAATTTATGTGCAGAGTGGGCATTAAGTAAAACGGTGTAATTTGAGATGTGGATATATTACTGGAGACCGTTGAGAACATATCGCACAAGTAGACATCGTTCACCTACATTGTGTACGCATTTGTGAATTATCGTGTGTATGTCCCATTTATGCCACTGGGCGTATTATGTAGGTGAGGACCTCATACATAATAGGATTTGCATAGTCCTATATCTTAGTGGCAATACTATAGGTTTTCATCAGATTTGCACTCCATTGATATAATCCATTGATAATATCTGATATCGTCGCCATGATGTTTCATAAAGCGAGATTACCACAATCGTATAGGGCTACATGTGCTATATAAGTGATATAATATCGAAAAAAAAAATATTGTCACTGGTGCCATCCGCAAATCAAAGACAGAGTGCTTGACATCAGTTTCTGACCAGTATAAAAAACAGCCCTATGAAGCTCTGAAATTAATTACACAGAGCCACCGGCAATATTTATGTTAATAGTGTTTTAGCATTGTTTAGAGCTTTTGACAACAGACCGATCTCGGTTATCTCTCACGTTGCATTTTTGTTTTTTAATTAATCCAAAAGCATTTCATTTCATACTTCCTAAATCATAATCTTATTAGAACAGTCAGCAATTTTACAATATTATCATTCAACTTATGAATGTTTGCACATACTAATTGATGACTGGCTCGAAGAATTGAATGCTCGTGAAGATGTAGCAGTATGTTTCCTGCATAAATTATATTAAAATGTTTTGATGCAATATCACATCAGCTGTTACTTTAGATATTGCAATATCACGGGGTTTATGTCACTGCACAATACAAGTTCGCTTTTTAGCAGCCCCTCAATTTTCATTTCCACCAAGTCCTTTATGAAACAAGATGTATCATGATTATGTTACAAGATATGTTATCATTTGACGTTTGTATTACCTTTGTATATTGATGGAAATGAAAATAAACACATGAATGAAAAAACAAACAAACAAAAGACTGTATGTTGGTTTGAGAGTTTTATAGTCATGTTATTGGAAGGAAACAATCAGTACAAAGTTTAAATGGAAAACTATCAAAGTCACAAAGGAATACCACATGGTGGGGTTCTCAGACCAGTACTCTTTTTGCTCTTTATCAATGCAATCACTCTGTGTGTTGATTCAGGTACCTGCAACATAATTTCATAAGCTGACGACGTTGCATTTTACTCTTGTGGGAAAATGCATGTAAATGATGCGGAATGAAAGCTTTAAGTCTGTATTGATGAAATATTATAACTGGTACCAATATAACAGATTGACAATTCATGCTGTATAAAAAAAAAAAAAAAAAAAAAAAAAACATGCCAAACCTGTCACGAAGGA
Organism: Diadema setosum; assembly: GCF_964275005.1. Lineage (NCBI taxonomy): Eukaryota > Metazoa > Echinodermata > Echinoidea > Diadematoida > Diadematidae > Diadema > Diadema setosum. Next base: position 10,239,418 of record NC_092699.1, read on the forward strand.
TCTAGACGTGCATTTTAATAGCACTATATAGACATAAACAAGTCGACAGTGTAAGATACTTGGCAGCCAATATAGACAGTCAATTGACTTGCAATGATAATGTAAAACAACTGTACAAAGTTTAACTCATAAAGTGTTTTCTTTGCGGCGACTTAGTAGCACCCTCGTAGCACCCATTCTTTGTAAGTCCACCAATCAACCGTACACTGACAATGCCTGTTCTGTGTCAACTGCATACTAAGATACTGCTAAGAATTACAAAGCTACCATTCCTCTCCTCATATCAATCAAATAAAAAAGAAATAAATTTGGCCCATTGCACAATGTAGCAGTAAAATCTGGAATTGAAAAATGCTGGTCCGAATTAACGCAATGTCTGGCGTTACTACAAAGAAACGGGTTCTATCATAGGGGGTTTCACTTGCCATATCGCTGTTCAGGCAGTACATTCTGCTCCGTTACCATCAATGATGCGAAAATACACAAACTTGTGAGTCCGACAAAGATGATCAAAATCCAATGATGTTCCATTTTAATGGATATCCAATGCCTTCAGTAGACGTACGGAGAGAAATCCGGAGTCCAAATGGAACAACGGCACATTCACCTCCGATATACTACTCCACTCGACAGCGCCCGAATCTCGGAATCGACGAATATTTTACACGCAACTCTTACACTTGCCACTTGCCAGCGTGTTTTGTTTTGTTTTGTTGTTGTTGTTTTTTCAATCATGTGCACGCACTAAGTACAGTATACAACATACTTTCGGAAACATTATGTCGGAATCCTTCGAAATGCGTTGCCTAACATGCCCAGCGGGCGTATATAATAGACTCAAAACGCACTTGAACTTCCCGGTTTGTTTGTTTGTTGTTGTTGTTGTTACTGTTGTTCGAACCATGGACGCGTCATTATCACTGGAATAATACCAGTAATGTCGCCATATTGTATGTGCGGAGGAAAAAGAGGGCGCATATAAAATGCTCGCCTGAAAGCGAGACAGGCACACACACACAACACACAACACACAACACATGACACACGTGAATGTAATAAATGTTACACCATTTTCCCGGCGGCGATTTTTTTTTTCCGTAACCCTAACGCGTCGAAATTGCCAATTGTGTCACTTGAGCGAAGACTATCAGTGTAGTACGCTGGTTTTTGTAAGCATGCGCGTGGACTTGGTTAGGCATGCTGTACTGTCGCACAGTACCAGTGGCATGGTCGTCTGCTAACACAGAATCAGATTCGAATGGCACGCCTTCATGCCTTGCAAACATAATGGCGGGTTTGTGTGTGTGTGTGTGTGTGGGTGTGTGTGTGTGTGTGAGTATATGTGTGTGTGTGTAGTGTTACAAAAAAGAAGGTGATTCTGCAGCACAAGTGTATGCGTATTAACGGAAGACAGAATATGGATTGGCTTAAAGGGGAATACTGAAGATATCATATTATATATGAAGTCAAAGAGTGGGACACATAGAACAATATTTGTCGTTTACATCGTTTAAAATGGCCTTTTTGAAGTGGAGTTAGAGGATATTGAAGATTTACACCTGTCACCCCCGTGAAATCTAGGTCACAGCGTAAATTTCGAGGCTTTGCCGATGACGTCATGGGGTGAAAGGAATCGCGCAAGGTCTCGAGCGCCACAGGCCCCCGCGCGCATAATGCATGCATTGTATTATACAAGTTGTTGTACGATACACGGTATTTGCATATAAAAAGGAAGTTTTGAAAGTTTGTTTTTCGATAATGACATCGTACGTTAAGGTCAGCGGTGATCAGGATGATTTCTTGGTGGAATTTGAATGTGGGAGCAATGATGAACTGAGTGATATACACTAGTGATGATGACCCTGGTGAAGTTGGAATGATAGATGTTGTGATGACGAGCCGCACGGCGGAGCGCAGGAGGGAGACGCTGCGGGCGAGCTAGGGGGGAAGGCCCAGGGCGGTCCGGTTGAAGCGGACTTCCTGGAGATTGGCAGTACGAGCCCTTGCCACACGGCAGGCCAGGGTACAATGCTGGTGACGCAGGACCAATGCCAGATAGATTTCAAAATCTAGATTGGTGAGAGTTGTTTTCTTTCTGAACTGAAAATGAACCGAGCTTAGTGCTGACTTGAACTCGTACTTCAGAGCAGCAGTAGACCTAACAATATTAAATCGGGCTGGTCGCTGTACTAACTTCGGCCTAGGGCCTACCGTAATTTAGCTACGTTTAGAAAATAGAAGTCCATGTCAAAATTTCGGCTGTGTGATGAGCTTTGATGTAAATATGAGACACATTATTAACTTCGTAATATCGCTCTTGACTCAGGTCTTAATGTCATCTCAGTCGGTTCTACAGTAGGCCTAGGTCTTTCTATCATTAATTTATATCCTTACGTAGGGCCTAACTAGTTAGGCCTAGCTAGCCCGACCAGACGCAGCTGTGCAGCGACTGGGCTCTGTATAGCCTAGGCCCTAGTTATGGCCTTCACGCAATTTCAACTTCGCAGCTCGGCCGTATGTAAAGTTAAGAAGAGTGGATTCCGGATTGTCTATAGTAACAAAGGTCGGTGTACGATCTTTGATAGTCAGTCTACTACAGTAGACTTACTGTCAAAGATCGTACACTGACCTTCGTTACTATTAATAGGCCCCATTCATCGAAGATCGACCATCCTCCTCCCTCAATGGCTTTCTCGCGTATAAGATCAAAAATACGCGTGGGCCGGGCCGGGGCGCAATACGCTGGAACATTCGAACGGAATACAAATCAAGAAAAAAATAAGGGATACATGAAAATAACTTGAGGAAACTGGAGGAAAAAGAATTGAAGAATTTCCTCATTAAGGTAGTAAATACACGTAATTATTGTTAACACCGGTCTATTTGCCAATTCGCTGGATTTACCTGCTTTTCAATGGGAAAACGGGCGGTCGGTTTAAAAAATATAGGTGCCTATACCTAGAGTTTCTATTCAGCTACCAGGGGCGCACGAAAAAAAAAATCTAATCATTCACTCTGATTATTGGAATAATAGACTCCAAATCAACCCTTCTACGAAAAGTTATGTTTTTACTGTAGCGCTATGTAAACATCGCATTATAATTCAGGACGATTTTCGTCACGGAATAATCGACGTCTTTCACGATACACCACAGCAACTTTACCATTAATTCTACCGAGCAAACTAAAGAGAAAATCGGCAAAGGGAGGCACAAATTTGGTATTGTACTGTGCAGTAGAAGGTCTAACATGAGCATTTCGAACAATTTTCGCGATAAAGTCTTGTGATATATCGACATCTTCTAAATCGGAGGTGAATTAAGGTGAATTTCTTAGCGTTTCTACATTTTTGTGTAGCATTTTTGGTGATTTCGGCCCGTAACAACGCTCTGTAGATCATGATATACTAGTACTTAGTAGGCCTACCGTAGTATCTAATAATTATTCTTACTATACACAGCCCACATGATAGCGCAGCGTCTGGTCCTGCTACGTATTAGAAATTATCATATCTTATCACATCTCACTCACTCCGTACTCCCCGCCACAGCTCATCAGCATTCTATCTAGCTAGGAACCCTCACAAATTCACTGCACGATCCATTCATTACTTCACCGAGTCCATCAAAGTTTTATCACTATCGTTGAAAACCGCAGTGTTCTGTATCGTTTATTTTATCACCAGATAGGCCGGCCGGCCTAGTCAAGACTTCGACTAAGCCGATGCCCGCGCATTGCGTAGTATCTAGTATTAGCGATCCACATACGCCGAATGCTTTGCGAGGTTTTTTATTTTCGCTAATTTCGCGAACCTGGTGCTTTTTGCGAATTTAAAAACACGAGAAAACATTAATTCTCTTTCCGTATATATTTCCCCCTTCCGTAGTGTACTCCACACCCACGAATTTAAGCACTCGCGAAATTATTGGCAAGTCCCGATTCGCGAAAAAAAAAAGACTCGCTATTATGGAGTACACAGCTGTAGTATTATTTTGTACTAAGGAGCTGATAGTACGTACCAAAGAGCTACGAAGCCCACAGGCTTCTCCGCCTTTTGATACACGAAGGCTACTGCACTGCGACATACGCGGCCGGTGATGGGCGCATGCATGTGACTGGTCGACTACGAAGACCAACTACAGGCACTAGGCCTGACAACTTCTGTATTCGTGGCCTAAATAACGCGTAACAGACTTTATATAAACGATGAAAGGTATGATTTAACAGGAGACTTGAAGTAGAAAACAATTTCGTCGTGCGCATGGCAGATTGTCGTTAGCGCGCTTCCGTGCGCATGGCAGATTGTTGTTAGAGCACTTCCGTGCGCATGGCAGAATGTTGTTAACCCTACGCGCACTCCCATACCCTAACGACAATCTGCCATGCGCACTCCCACGCTGTAACGACAATCTGCCAGGCGCAGGGAAGTGCGCTAACGACAATCTGCCATGCGCACGACGATTTTATTTCATTTTTTTGGTGACATTCTGATAAAAAATGTCTTGGGATTTCGGGCTACGAGCCTCGACATCTCGCTCTCATCGGGAGCATACATGTACATAGGTAAGCTCAGGCTGTTGTGTGATACTTCCGGGTTTGCCCTTCACACCATGACGTCATGGACACGCCCCCAAAATAACCACGGATTTTCCGATTGAACATGATTCAGGATACAATTTTTCTAAGCAGCCGTTCTCCAAAACGCAATTTTCTAAGTGGATGAATTAAAGGCCGCTGTGTTTAACATGCTCTAAGCTTGAAATGGGGGAATAATCCAACAAAATATGCGTTCCTTTAGTATTCTGCTTTAAAGTTACTGTAGTGTAAGTATGAAATCAGAAAGCTTTTTCTGAGATTCATGCAGACTTCTATGCCAATATTTTATGCATGCTATTTTATGCATGGTACGATTTGTATATATAGGCCTATATTGTACTGTATGTTAAGAAAATATGATTTAGGAGCACAAGAGATAAGAATTCAGCTGCTTATTTTTTGTTCAAATTAATTTCATTGTAAACATGGGCCTGATCAATGAAATTCTAATAAAGAATATCATTTTAAAAAAATGTTTGGTGTATTTGTCTGCTCGCAGTGGAAGTATACACGCAACAGTAACACGTTCCCATTAATTGAAGTTACAGAGGAAAATGAGACGTTACGAAACAAGTACATGGTAAATTGGAGCATTATTCGAAGATGTTTCGCATGGGCAAGTCGTTTAGCAAGTCATCTACAAAACTCAGCAGTCAGTATACGTGTACAACATCAGAAAGGAGGTGGCTCACCTCGCTGGTATTAGCAGGGAGGTGAGACTAAATTCTCTCACCTCCTTGGTATTAGCATGGAGCTACAAACGCTCTTTCGTATTGGGCAGATTAAAACGAAAGGGTGCCTTTTCTCTGGTCACTTTCATGCACTGACAGCGATCACTTTGTTTTCAGATTATGGGCTGTCTTACTTTTACACATTAAACCGCGGCAGCCAAAAGTGGAGTGAGCGTCAGTTGGTGTCCGTTGACAAGCCACGAATGATTTTTTATTTGTTTTTAATGGGGGGGGGGGGGGAAGGGAGTAGGATAATAGTGCTGCATGATGTAATGATGTGTACATAGGCCGTGAGACCAGTGAGAGGGAAAGAAATTGCGTTTGCATCCATATGATTCTTCTTTTTTTTAACAACAGCTATATACTGTATGATAGTGATTTGCTATTCAAGAGTGTTAGGATGGGGTTAACAGATGTCTGTGAAGGGTGCCGTTAGTGTAGGATTGCATTTGTATCACATCAAATTGATTGTTTAAATGTTTGATCTGCGGTATTAAGATGTTAAAAGGAATGATATGAAGTGAAAAAAATTGTGCCAACATCCATGTGGCGTAATGAAGTAATAGAACTGTCATCACAGAGGTTATTATTTTGTGAAATATTTGGAGTGATTACTATAGAGGATGCATTTAAAATGGAATACAATGTATTTTAAAGGTCCTGTTTACCTTTTGGGGCAGTGATTTAAAAAAAAAAGTGTTCAAGATATTACTTTTGATGCATGTTATGTGTAGGTCAGTTGTATCACAAAACAGCCTACCATATAAAATGTTTTCAATAAAGCATAAAAGGACATAAAAGGACATATCACGGGTTTTCTCATTAAACCATAACTGTATAAAGACTGTTTAATCTGGGAACATTCGTAATTATTAAAACTATTTTAACATTTTGTATATCTAACAATAACATCGATGATAATGGTTCAAATATTTATATTGGTTGTTTCTATTCCTACGGCGCATATTTTAGAAATATTTGAAGCACCAATGCTGGGTTTTAGTTTCATTTGCAAATGTATTATGCCTTTAAGTTAGAATGTTATTTTTGCATACATGTACTTTCTTTTCTATTCTCTTGCATAAGAAGTCGCTGGAAACGTCATAGATTTCCTAATTTTATTGATCGATTATAATTTGTTAAAAATTAGAATGACATAACTTTCTTAAGAAAGTTTTCCTCAAATTTTAACCAATCATATATTTTTTAAAATTATTGTCAGGGGTTTATTTCTAAAGAACAAGTTATCTTTGAGGGTGAACTTTCCCTTTAGGTTTCACAAACAGACCTGTGAATTCTCTATTTCAACATTTGACGTTGTATCTCAGCTCAGCAAAAGTTGTCGATTTCTACAGCCTGGATGTATTGATATAGGATGCATGCAGAAAATGCACAGAAATTGGTTTGAGAAAAAAATTAGCACTAATACTATACACTGTAGTCATGGTTGAATTGGAAGAAAGGAATGGAACCAACTTTATGAACATCCCAGCTAGCAGACGGAGGTCAAAAGGACGTCTTAATTATTTTGGTCGCAACTGGTCAAAGTGGTCGCACATCTGATAATGACCAGGAAATAAGGTAATTTCAACGTATTTTTGAAACGAATTTATCACGTCATGTTATGGACCTCCTGACGTGAATTTTACGTCAGTTTTCCGACATATTTATTACCTAATATTAGTGACATTTTAAAGACGTATTAATGACGTAAAATCTATGTTGCTTTGCAACGTATTCATAGCGTTATTTAAATGACGTCTTGCATACCTCAATATTTACTTTGTTTTGCAACGCATTTATGACGTCATATGAGCGACGTATTAATAACGTGAACTTTTCCTCAGTTTTGCGAAGTATTTATGACGTCATATTAGCGACGTACTAAAGACTTAAAATTCAAGTCAGTTTTGTGACGTATTATTCACGTCATATATACGACGTATTAGTGAAGTAAAATTTACGTTGCTTTGCAACCTGTTTACCACGTCATATTAATAACGTATTAATGAAGTTAAATTTACGTCAGTTTTGCGACGTCTTGCATGGAAAACAGACGTCATTTTGAGGTCTCAACCTGACGCCAGAAAGTCGTATTTCTGCTCAAATGGAAGGAATCTAAAAAACGTCATATTTGTGACGTCTTTCTGACGCCTGGGTGGTTATACAAAGACGTCGTAAAGACGTGTTAATTACTAATTTAAAGTCTTGTAGACGAAAATAAACAAAGATTCTTGACGTCATATGAACGTTTAAAACTGACGTGAATATGTCATATTTTTCAAACTGACGTCAATATGTCGTATTTTTGATCGATGGAACTTGTCCCAAAGAAGTTATTGGTGCCCAAAGAGTCGTCTTAACGACGTGTAAATCACAATTCTAAAGACAAGATGCACGTGAGAATAACGTCATGAGCACGCCGTTTACACGTCAATTCATGACTTTTTCACGTATATTGGTAAAGAAAACAAGAAAGACCTCTGAAAGACGCCTTTTTCACGAAAACTAAACAAGGAAAATGGACGTGATTTTGACGTCATTTTTAAGGTCGTGGCCGGTTGGCTTATCAGTATTTCATTTTAAGATCTAATAAAGCGCCTGTGAGCACCTCAAGGTACAACCATGATACAAATCTGGTTCCCAGCTAACATATGGAAGTTTTCTCAACGTTCTTGAAACGTTCCAAGTTTGTTATTTGGACGTTTTTTCAAAACGTTTTCAGAACGTCTTTTTTGGAAGGATTTCAACGTATTGAAAACGTTTCAAATGGACGTTTTTTAGACGTTAAAAAAAACAAAAAAACCTTTCGGAATTTTTAGAGACCTGCAGAAAACCTTTTGGACATTATAGACGTCAGTAAAACCTTTTAAGAACATTCAAAACGTTTTGTGGACGTTCTGCGGACGTCTAGAGAACTTTTGAAAACTGTCTAGAACGTTCAAAAAACGTTTTAAGAACGTCTAAAAAGTCTAATGGTTTGTTCCAGAACGTTTAGAGAACCTTCCATGTCCCTCTAGAACGACCAAAAAACCTTTTGAGAACGTCTAATGTTTATTTTATTATTGGGTATTAAAAAAATGTTGGCACGTATGTGGGAATAATGTACCCTAATCCTAATCCTACGTATATAATCCTATCCTAACCTGTTCCTAATGTCCTACAACCTATACCTATACTACATCCTATTCCAAATTGATGAATCTGTATCACATTTTTTTATATACCAGCAAAATGATGACATGCATGAAGACATGATTACGAAGATTAGATCACACACACCTTAATTAGGTTTATTAACATATGAAAATAACTCTTCATAACACAATTTGAAATTGTGAGTAACTGAAGAATAACTTAGGTAAGTTTATTTTTATGAACACAGAAAGTTCGGACGCAGCAGAAATCTTTAGATTTCAATGTCTTTTATCTATTTCCACTAGTTTTCAAATCATTTTAATACTTTCTTATTTGAATGTTCATAAATAGGCATGAATATTCATAATAATGAAACCAATGACAAACACGTAGCGGACCAAATGAAAACGTGTTTTTAAACGTTCATTAAAGACGAAGTGGACTAACAAAAACGTTTTGTGGGCGTTTATAAAGGACGAAGACGTAGCAGACATAATAAAAACGTTTTGTAACGTCCATTAACGTTATTAGAACGTTTCCGCAAAAAATCCTGTGCTTTGCGGTAAATGATAATTCCCAACTTTGACGTTGTATGTACGTTTTAAAAATGCCCTTTTTTTACGAAAAACGTACAGAACCTAAAAAACAAAACAAAAAAAAAACATAGCAAACCGTTTATGAAGCGTTCTGAAAACGTTATGCGTTTACCAGGCTGGGTTACGGTTCGTTATTCAGAAGGTTCGTTATTCCGAAGATGCGTTATTCCCAATGTTCGTTAATCCGAAAATAAAATAGGATTCGCTATTCCGAAGGTTTGTTAATCCGAAAATGAAATAAGGCTCGGATCGTTATTCCGAAGGTTCGTTAATCCGAAAATGAAACAAAGCTCGTTATTCCGAAGGTTCGTTATTACGGACCCTATTTCATTGTCGGATCAACGAACCTTCGGAATAACGAACCCTATTTCATTTCGGATTCCGATCTTCGGAATAACGAACTCTATTTCATTTTCGAATAAACGAGCCTTCGGAAAAGCGGACCTTATATTATTTTCGGATAAATGAACCTTCGGAATAACGCCACAAGCGTTCCGATCAACGAACCTTCGGAATAACGACCCCTAGTTTATTTTCGAATAAACGAGCATTCGGAATAGCGAACCCTATTTTATTTTCGGATAAATGAACCTTCGGAATAACGAACCTTCGGAATAACGCCACAATGTTCGGATTAACGAACCCTTTTTGATTTTCGGATTAACGAAACTTCGGTTTATAGTAACCATGCCATAAAGCATTACAATTTTTTGCCCTTGTATAAAAACGTGATACAACAGTGCTATAGCAACTATAGGAATATATGTGGTAGACGTAATTATAAGACTTAGGACATTTGCAGGAGTAGGATAGGTTAGATATGTAGGGTGCTGTTCGTTATTCCAAAGGTTCGATATTCCGAAGGTTCATTAATCCGAAACATACATATTCCCTATCCCTACAGGTTCGTTAACCCGAAAATCAAGAAGGGTTCGTTAATCCGAACATTTGTGGCGTTATTCCAAAGGTTCGTTATTCTGAAGGTTCGTTAATCCGAAAATGAAATAAGGTTCGCTATTCCGAATGCTCGTTTATTCAAAAATGAAAAAGGGTCGTTATTCCGAAGATCATGAAGTTTCATAAAAAGTTACGAGTATAACAAGAACTCCAGTTTGGAGCGCGCTCGGTAACCAGCAATTTTGTACGTGTGAATGCGGCTAGTGTTCTTACAAACAAACAAACAAACCAACAATCAAACAAGCAAAATCAGTGCTTTAATATTCAATCGTTTCTCTTCATCATTTACAGGGTGATAGGCCATGTGATCATTGGAGCGAGGGATTGAGTAGGAATATATTGCCAGTCGCAATGCTTATTTAGACTGCAGTGATAATGATGATGATGCTGAAAACTATGACAGAGATTTCGTGAAGTTGTTGTGGATGGATTGGTGATTGATTCCACCTTATGGAATAACTTGCCTTCAGCCATTAAAAAAAAAAATGTTCTTCATCAGATTCTTTTAAAAGCAGGCTAAAAACTCACCTGTTTAAGGCCTACTTTTGATTACTCATTATTTTAAATTTTGTATATGTTTTTTACCTCCTTCACTTTCTCTTCCTTCCGCGCCTATTTTAGAACACTCTACAGAATGGATTTGGCGCTATATAAATCAAATCAATTATTATTATTATCATTATTATTATTATCATTATCATTATTATTCAAAAAAATATATTGATAGTGGTAGAGGATAGATTGCTTGTGGGGATATGTATAGGATGGTATATACGAGTGATATTCGTGGTGATGATGATCAGATGATATTGAGTTGTGAAATGATAGCACTGATGTTTATAGTCGTGCATGGTAATCTAATAAAAGCAATGATGGTAGTGATGATTGGTTGATATTAAAAGAAACCAAAGCCCGAAGAGCAATATGGATTGAGTGAACGCAGCAACATTGTATAACACATCAGTGAATTTTTTTTTTTCAAGTTTCAAGTTTCAAGTTTATTAAAAGTTTCCACAATACAAAAATTACATAAGAACAATAATATGTAACAAGGAATACATTGTGGAATATGTGATTAAAACAATTTGCAGAATTGAATATAAATTGACAATGCATGTAGATGCATAAAGATGTAAAGTGGAGGGGTCTTAGAAAAGCAAGCTTGTATAATAAGAACCCCTGGAAAGGCAAGTTAAGACATGTAATATAACAACTCACTACTATATACAAACATTAAAGCCATAGAATAATTCTAGTGGAATTCCTCAATCCCTCACACACACACACACACACACTACCTATGGAATTTTAAAGCAAAACATAATTGGCATTAGACTATGTTACTCAAATGGAAAGCGATGAGATGAAGTCATGTATGTAGAATTTAAAAGGAGCAGCATCAATGAGACTGAGAATATCGATGAAGCAAATACTTCCGAGCCAACACTTTAAATCTGGAAAAAGTGGTACTATCTTTAACATCTGAGGGCAACATGTTCCATTCTTTTATGCAAGACACATAAAAAGAATTTAGGGCAATACTGGTAGCTACACGAGGTAGATGCAGAAGGTTTTTCTGTCGTGTATTATGGGAATGAACAACTGAGTTTTTGACGAACAAATCTAGAAATAAGGAGGGAGAACTGGACATGTGAAGCTTGTACATGAATGCCAATGAGTTAAAACACACTAACTCGTTTAGAGGTAAACAACACAGCTGTAAGAACTGGGGGGCACTTGGCCTAGTAAAGTGTGAGCTTGTTATTAGCCTGATAGCTCTCTTTTGTACAATAAACAATTTATGAAGATGGCTGTTATAAGTATTACCCCAGGCAACATTACAATACATCAAGTGAGGCATTATGATGCTATTATACAGTGTAGTCAAGACACTTTTAGGAACAATAAATTTTAGCTTATGCATCACACCAACACCCCGAGAAGCTTTGGAACATACATTTAGTATGTGTTGCTTCCATGACAGAAATTCATTGATAGTAATACCAAGGAATAATACATTTTCGCTTGTAGCTACCTGATGTCCACCAATAATGAGAGAAGGGGTGTTTACAGGTATCCTCTTATTTCTTGTTCTGAAAATAACACATTGTGTCTTCTAAAGATTAAGTGACAATTTATTACAACAAAACCAACGATAAAGTTTGTTAAGTTCTTCATTTGCTGAAGATATTAAACTGTACGCATCCTTGTGGGAGGACAGAAGACTTGTATCATCAGCAAACAGTGAGTAAGTAAACAATGATGTAGCACTGATGATATCATTTATATAGATAAGAAATAATAGTGGGCCTAACACTGAGCCTTGAGGCACTCCACAATCAATGTGGGTGGAAAGCGATTTGGTCCCATTGACAACCACAAACTGCATTCGGTTTTGCAGATAGCTTTTGAACCAGTCTAAAGGAACTCCACGAATACCATAAGATTTAAGTTTGCTTATAAGAATGTGGTGGTCAATGGTGTCAAACGCCTTGGACAAATCAAAGAAAATGCCTAGACAAAATTTCCCTTCATCAAGTGCATGAGCAATAATGTTAGTTAAATGCAATACACCCATACTGGTAGAAGAATATTTGCGAAAACCAAATTGCTCGGGGATCAAAATGCCTTCTACAGCTAAATAATTATTTACTCTTGAGCATACAATCTTTTCTAACAATTTAGAAAATACAGGCAGCAAGGCAATGGGTCTGTAGTTTTCAATGTTTCTGTTATCACTTTTCTTATACACAGGAACTACTTTGGCAATTTTCATCTTGTCTGGAACTATTCCTTGCGACAGAGATTTATTAAATATGTCACACAATGGGACAGCAATGCTATGGATACACTCTTTGACAACCCTAGGAGCTATATTATCAGAACCTGATGACTTAGAGGATTTCAGTGATAAAGCTAGCATTATTATTTCAGATGCAGTAGTGGGCTTCAAAAATAAGGATTTGCTGTTTTTTGTAGGTTTCAAATAATCCTGAAAAGTATTGGATGTACTTGGGATCTTTTCACTTATCTTAGCAGCAATTCCTGCAAAATACTGATTGAAATGTTCAGCCTTTTGCGTATTTGTACTTAATGAAATATCACCATTATACATTTCTGAGGGAAGGTTGTGACATTTCCCCTTTCCGATCAATTTGTTTATATGGAACCATGTTTTTTTGATATCCCCTTTTATATCATGGAATAGATTTCTAAAATATTTTTGCTTTGAAAAGCGCACAACATTTGTCAATTCATTCTTGTAATCAACATAATTCTTCTTATTTATCCAGGTTGGATGTTTAATGAATAATTTATAGAGCTTATGCTTCTTCCTAATGGACCTAAGCAAACTATGTGTGATCCAGGGTTTCTTACATCCCTTCTTGGCACATGATTCAACAACAGGAAAGCATTTGTCATACACATCACCAAATACATTAATAAAATAATCGTATGAATCATTTGCACTAGTTAAGCTATATAGGTCATGCCAGTCAACTTCTAAAAGCTTCTGTTTGAAAATAGATATGTTCTCAGCATTGACTGCGTGCTTAGTTTTTATACTTCTTTCACCATTTGATATGCTTACTTTTCCTTTGTCTATACAATAAATAGGCAAATGATCAGATAGGTCTGAAAATATAAGACCACTCTCAACATTATTTTGAATACAATTTGTGAAAAAATTATCAATCAGGGTAGCAGATGTGTCAGTAATGCGAGTAGGTTTAGTGATGAGAGGGAACATATTATGTGAATACATAAGATCCAAGAACCCCTTCACACTATCATCATAATCAGAATTTAGCAGATTGATATTGAAGTCACCCATAACATAAACAAACTTGTTCTCCCTAGATAACGTTTGCATATGCTCTTCAATATTATCACAAAATGATTCAATATCACTTCTTGGAGCCCTATAAATACACCCAACTACAATATGCTTTTCCTTATCATCAACTTCAATAAAAATTGACTCATAACCAGGTTTACTACCAGACAAATCACACCGTAGCTTATAATCGATGGAGTCTTTAATATATAAGGCAACACCACCACCAATGCTATCAGGTCTACAGATGTTGATTAGGGAGTAACCTTGCAACTTGAATAAATTAGCATCAGTTGATGTCTTAAACCAAGTTTCAGAGACACCAATGAAAGAAAAATCATGGTGTAAACACTCAAGCAACACTTGCAAATTATCATGATTTTTAACAAGGCTCCTAGCATTTATATGAAGCATAGTAAAATTCTCATGTGGTTCGCTGCATGCAAGCTTTTCCTGAAAGTCATCACAACTTACATAATTACATTCCCTTACTGTGGAATTTAAGTCATCGTCAAGGTCAACACCCAGTTCAAAGTCATTGGGCAACATTTTTCATGTTATTTCAAAATCTAAACATGACAATCTGCATGTAGGCTCTTGAAAACAGCACAATGCTGCAAGAAAGGTAGACAGTATAAAAACGCTTGCATTAAAAAGGTTCATAGGTACACATACACACACAAGAACATACACACATACACACACACAATAACAGAAGATATTTGCAAAAACTTCAATGAACAAACACATTAAAGGTAAAAAAGGCAATGAATAAAAACCTGGGGGCTTTCTGCCAGGAGAAATTGAATACTTACATGTACATGTATCCACCCTACATTGTGTATACTTACTATACTTACTACTTGTATATATGTACATGTATCCACCCTACTTACTGTAACTAATAAATGAACAAGACCCATTAGTACAAGGTCCTTGTACATACATGTAGGAGTGGCAAATAGTATTGAAATGTGAAGTACCAATAATACAGTACTACGTAAAATTCAACAAAAATGTTGTACATGTTTATACATGCCATATAAAGCAATACAGTGGACCCTCACTATGAATAAACACCATATGTCCAATGGCATTTCTTTGCCATATCAAAATCTTTTGGTTGTAGAAACAATAAAATACGTTAAAATATTCATTCCAAGCCCATGGTCAAGAAAATTACTTTGTTATTTGGATATTTCAACAACAACAGCAATCTATAATGAGAGTTCACTGTAGGACCTACAACTAATAAATGAACAAACCCATTAGTAAATACATGTACATTGTAGGAGTGGCAATAGTATTGAAGATGAAATGTGAAGTACTGAGTGTGGTACATGTAATTATAATAATACCGTACTACTACTAGGTAAATGAAGTGCTGGAATAATTCATCACTACATCTTTTACAATTTTCCAATGTCAGCCTCACATGTGATCAGTTTGCGACTCAAACCATTCTCAGAGTTCTCGATACCCGCAAAGATTCTGCCATCGATGGTCCACGCTCGGATGACCTTTGGATTTTTTCGGACAGCAGTGAAGAGGGCTTGATTTTTCTTAGTGAGATCCTCGTTAATAAAGAACTCCGACCCCTTCAGCTTACGGCGGGCAGCAATGAACATCGCTCTGGCTCGATAAGAAACAAATTTCACGATGATGGGACGAGGGCCCTTCTTGCGTGCAGGATCTGCATCTGGATTGCTCAGTGGAGGGGGAGATACTCTGTGTGATCGATCAATTTCATCTGGAGCAAGATCTACGCCAAGCTTTTCCTTTGCAAACTTACAGATGATATCAGTTACCTCATGTGACGATTCCTTGATGCCATAAACACGAACACTGTTACGACGGCTGTACTGCTCAAGATGAGACATAGCATTCGTGACTCCAACCAAGGCTTCCTCAGACTTCTTGACCCGGCTCTTGAGGCTTTGGATTTCTGCAGCCTGATCACGAACTTTGTTCTCCAGGTCTAATATCTTGCCGTCCTGCTCTTTTGAGGAAAAAATCGGACAATCGATGCAAAAGTTATTCATTTTCGTAGTTTTGGTGTTGTAATTACTGGAAAAGGAGACTACTAGAGTCCATGACATCTTTAGTGGAGAACAACAATGTAAAGAAAATATGAAGAGAATTCCACAAAAAAAAAGAGATAATTTTTCACGAAAATTACACATTCCATCAACTTAATTGATACCGACACATTTATGTTGCTGCTTTCACTCAATCCACATTTCTTTTTGGGTTTTGGTATCCTTCAATGATGGTCGTGGTGGTAGAAGTGACGATGTTACGTGATGACGAAGAATGCATAGCATGTGCACTAAATAGTTGGTAACTAAGGATTCTGGAGAGAAACATGCATGAATTGAAATACATTAACAAGTCTATTTTAGAGAGTAAAAAAAAGAAAGAAAGAATGTAAGAAAGAAAAATTGTGGAAAGAATATTATAATCATATCACATGTCACATATCACTTTCAATACAGAATAGAAGACAAGTGAAGGAAAATATTATATCAATGGATGAATACTGAAATTCCTTTTTTTTTTCTTAAATTTTTCAGTGTGACATATTCTCCAACTTGCTGAACAATATGGAACTACAATAGCAACATCATTTCAACAGCAATAACAAGGAAATTAAATTTGCTGGACCAATGTCAATACTTTAAAGGGACAGTACAGTATTGGTCGAGATGAGAATTGGGCTTTTAACTTTTTGCGAGATACCAAGAAAATACTTACAAAATAGTACAGAGCATACCATTTTAAGAGGAATTCAAAGGTTATTTGATGAAAATCGGGTTTGAAATGAATAAAACATCCAAAAACAAAGTAAAACAAAGCGATTGTAATAAAGTGTGGGTCCCACACTTTACTAGACTCGCTCTGTTTTGGATATCTCAGCCATTTCAAAACCAATTTTCATCAAATAAACGTTGAATTCCTCACGAAATTACATGCTCTTTCATATTTCATAAGAGGTTTCTCAATATCTCACCAAAAAAAGTTAGAAACCTGAAATTAGGTCTCAACCAAAACAATACGATCCCTTTAACCTTCATGGCCATGCAAATTGTAATTTGGCGGTCATTTAGTGTTGATATAAGACCGGCAAATAAATCAATCCAATGTTTATATGAGAAAAAAAAATATTTGTTACTTTAAAATAATTATTCTGTGAAATATGCCTGTGTTACTTTTTGTTGAGATAACTGCTTTTGTAACAGTACAAACTACCAACCTCTTTAAATTAAACATCTCTAATGATAATCTTAAAGATCTTATGGTTCAACAAAGTGAAAAAAAAAAATATTATTCTCACCAATTTCAAAAATCATTAAAATGATAACTGATCTCAAACGAATTAAGACGGAGAGTGGAAATGTGTTTTAGATATAAAAGCCTAAGTGTGGCATATATCACCCCTGATACCACTGATGACATAACCACACAAACCAATAAAGATACCGTGCAACATCTGCTATGCAGGTTCAATCTGCAATTTAATGTAAACATATAAACATTTGTTTAGTCATATGTCTCCATTGTTATAACTCTTCTTTTATCATGAACTGATTATGATGTTTGACTCTGTCTTTTTTTTATTGGGTAGGGTTATACAACCATAAACCCCACCGATAAAATCACAGTCGCTCTGAATTACAATCTAACAGGAGCAGTAGGGTAGTACGACTCCGTAACAGCTGATTACTTATGCATCGTATCCATGGGCAACTGCGGGGTAACTGCAACAAGGCGCATAGAATTTACACTTGAGACAAGAACTATATTGTTATTATTATTATTATTATTATTATTATTATTATTATTATTATTATTTCTTTTTTATTCAAAATAAAATGATTCCTTGGACTAAAAAAAAAAACCCAAAATATCTTATATTACGCGTCCAAAATATATAATGAATAATATATAAAGTATTTTTAATTGCGATTTTACGAAGAATTAGAATTAATACACAAATATAAATACCAGACGGCTGTATAATAAAAGCTAACTTCGCCCCAAGAATCTGCAGCCCACACCGTATTTGGTGCATTCCTATCGTTCTTGCCACACTCTCATATCCACTTAGTAGTGCATGCGTGCTCGTATATACAGTACACACACTGTTGTATGAGTAGCTAGTTCACCGATCTCATTCCTGATCTCGTGCGAGGAAAACCTTCAAAGTGTAGAATTTTCTCTCAAAACTAAGCCAAACATGATTTTGGAACATACGTTACAGTGTCAAGACCTTTTCAGTGGATTTTGATTTCGCTATTTGTTTGTTTTAGCTCTTGAATGTACGACTTCTTACGTCCGATTCGTTTGTACCATGCCTCATGTTGCGTGGTCTTTCAGCTCCATGTTTCCCCACATACACACACGCCATCGCGATCGAAGTTTGGGCGATAGCGATAACACGTGCGGAGCAGACATGCGGATTTCAGCACAGGATAAATGAGTAGTTTAACGTATCACGATTGTAAAACAAATCTTTTTCTATGTCTCTGCAAATTTGAATTAGGTTATCTAAGCATAGATAGATTATGATACATCATAAAATAGATTATCCATACCAAGAACTTGCTTACATTAGACTTATTTGACAACGTTGCAAAATAATAAACCCGTCATTGAATTGAATGGCGCTTGCATACATAGCTGTAAATTTACGGGAATTTCACGTTCAGTGCAGTCGCCAAAGTCCATCTTGGCTGCGAGAAATTCAGCTTCGCGTCAACTAGCCTAATTTGCGTACGTAAGTCGCTTGTACGCATGCGCATCTACTTTCAAGCAATACTTTTTCATGAATATTAATGAGCCCATTGGTTTCCTGCCTCGCTGTGGTACGGAAGAAAAAAGACGCAAACGGGCTCTTCGTTACTGTATCGCAATTAGTCTCGATTCAGACACACAGGGGTTATAAGCCCAGACCGCATTGGCCAAAGGCTAGGCGCGGAATGGATCGAACAAGACAAGATTAATGAAACAAGTATACATCTAAAGATAACTTATCAGATTGATCGCAAAATTACATTTGTTTAGAGTGTTGATGAGGTTTGCTTGTGCAGACATACATGATAAGAGTTGGATCGTCAGCAATCCGAGGGCCTATATAGCGCTCACAATATCGCAAATTCACCTCCCACGCAATTCTTGCACTCTCACTGTCATGATTGTGTATACGATATACGGTTTCTTTAATGTGTGCATGTGCATGTACTGGATTGCACATAATAGTTGATAAGTATTTGAAAAGCAACGTGAGAGGCTAATTTATGTGCAGAGTGGGCATTAGGTGAAACGGTGTAATTTGAGACGTGCATATACTGGAGACCAATGAGAACGTATCGCACGAGTAGGCATTGTACACCTACATTGTGTACGCATAGGTGTTAATGATCGCTTTGGTGCTGTTCGTTATTCGAAGGTTCGCTATTCCGAAGGTTCGTTATTCCGAAGGTTCGTTAATCCGAAACACGCAAATTCCCTATATCTAGAGGTTCGTTAATCCGAAAATGAAAAAGGGTTCATTAATCCGAACATTTGTTCGGATTCGTTATTCCGGAGATTCGTTAATCCGAAAATGAAATTCGGAATAACGAACCATCGGAATAGCGAATATTCGGACTAAAGAGCCTTCGGAATAATGAACCTTCGGAATAACGAGCTGTAACCGATCGCTTATGCCCTATTTATGCCTCTGGGCGTATAATGTAGGTGAGGGCCTCATACATCATAGGATTTGCATAGTCCTATCTTAGTGGCGATGATATACTTTTTCCCGCCCAATTTCATCAGATTTGAATTCGAATTATTGACAAGGCGTTCAAATTCAAGCGATTTTTGTCACTGCTCTACTCAAGGTTCTTTTTAACTCTTTGAGTATTCAATTTCATTTCATGTCATTCCTTTTAGATTCTATTTCATTCAGTTTAGAGAGAAATTCATTCAATTTAACGGCTCAAAGTTGGCATTCAATTTCGCTCCAGCTGGATAGACGTTCAAATTCGCGCCAAATACCAGTTTCAATTTCATTTATAGGAACACAACTTCGCACATTTAACGTTTGAATTCAATTATAATACACAACTTCAACATACCTTCTTTTTTTTTCTGTGATTTCTTGGATGATAGAATTTCCATTTTCATTCCAAAGTCTCATTTAATCATCTTAATTGTATTGAATGTATTTCTTTCCTGTCGACCTTGATTTTATTTTCAAATTATACACCATTATCAGTATGAATGTAACATTTAGGAAATAGCATATCCCAGAATAAGTTAGGGGTCCTATACGTCCAAATCCATATTGATCCATTTTGATTCCATTCCTTAGTTCCTCGTGTCCATATCATAAGTTGCCCCAATCGGATCAGCTGCTGTAGATAGACCTATTTCACCAAAGGGTTATCTCCAGTTTTGCTGGTTGTCAAGGTCATGCTTAATTTCAATGCCCTTTTTACACCCTTGTGAGAAACTCATGAAATTGCATGCTGATGAAATTAAATTGAATGAACTAGGTACCTTTTCGCATGTCGATCACGGTGATCATTCGAATTCGCTGGAACTTGAATGCCCGCATCATTAAATTGAATGCAAATCTGATGAAATTGGGCGGGAATACCTATACCATAAAGATTAAAATTTAGAAAGTGTGGGCTCATAGAATGAGGTTCTAGAGGGCGCTATGGAATAGTGAACATGCGTTTTGTTGCTCGTCTCAAAAGTGGGTACAATTTTCCAGATTTGGGACTCAAAGGTCATTTTTCTTCAAACAATCTCTGCTGTACCTTACGCATTACTCATTGTAGATCGAGAATGGATCGACAACAGAGCAAAAGACATCAACGACTAGTTGCTACGAGGCCGAAAAATTACGTACCATTTCAACCTGCTCGAAAAGCCCAACGCAGCTACAGCACGGAACAGCCCGCCAAATTTGAATGCTCGGTCCGCGAGTCCAGCAAGCCCTGCTAGAGCCCGGTAAACCCAGCCACTACGCCGCCGGACAACAGCAACATGCTACCGGGTGTAGAAGCTATGGGTGATGACATCATGGGCATGGCGCCCGAAACCACGGCTTTCAAAAGTCGGTCATCAACCCAGCCGACACCTCTTTACCAGGCCGCTGCGGAACATGTGGTTCAGAGAGGTATTCTAACCAACATGGGAGTACCTGTACAGGGTGTTACATGAAGGGGAAAATTACATACTGGCGGCTGCAATTTCGTCACGATATCGAGCGAGAGATTGTGACTAATTATTGAACAACACCATCTACATATCAACGACATCAAGTATGTATTTCTACACGTGTGGCTTTTCGGGAGCAGTTCTGTTACACTACCATAACATTGTTACAATTTCTCCTTTTTTTTGTGAATAAAATTGCCCTCTTCATGGGACCCGACCCCCTCGCCCCCCAAAATAATATATATATATATATATATATATATATATATATATATGTTAGATATGTATGAAAAAATGATAGAGGACAGTAACGTCGTATGGTTTGATTTTAGATGCCATCATACTATTTTTAATTGGCTTTCCGATTTGTAGCTAGACGGTGGACGGAATGTAAGTTATTTTTTTTTTCGCCCTTTTCTTCCTCCCTTCACTAGTTAAGTAGGCCTTTTTAGATATCCTATCCGCCTGCTTAAAGTTCAATTTGTAATAATTGTAACTACAATGTATGACATTCAACGGATAAAGATGTTTTATATCGCAGCAATTCACCTCGATTTGTTGCTTGTGTTTGTAAAATTATTCTCCTCAATACGGTACATTTTCCATGAAATAGAATAGCCGTTTTCATGGATGCGTCTTCTTTTTCCGAATTATTAAAGGGGATGGCTAGTAACCGATCAGTGGGAATCAGTGGGAATGCTGAGGGATGATACATTGTTCCCAGTGGCGTAACTACGGGGGGGCATGGGGGGGGGGGGCACGTGCCCCCCCAATCCGCTGGTAAAAAAAAAAAAAAAAAAAAAAGAAGGAAAAAAGAAAAAAAAAACCCTACCAAAATGGTAATTCAAGGGTTAAGTAAACTGCTTTTGAAATCGACATGAAAGGATGCTCAAGAAAAAAAATATTTTTCTAAGATTTCTTTTAACCTTAAAATCAAAGAGGTATTATAGTGAAACATTGTTCAAAAAGCCCGGAGACGACAAAAGATTGTGATTCAGTGTGATTCCTGGTTGGCATTTTGAATACAAGCATGGATGTGCGCAGTGTACTCAGAACATCGGAATGGTAAAAAGAGTCGCTGCAATGTTGCGCAATGATGTTTGATAGGTTGTACACATTAAGCTTGATCATTGATTTTGCAGTGTTGCTTTACATACTAGTCTATATTAAAATGCCTTGCATTGCCAATAATAAGACTTGACCTTGGCTATTTCCTAACTTTTCCATCTATATGAAACACACACTCACAAACACCAGATGCTCTATATAAAGTGCAGATTTTGGACATCCTTCTCCCGCTTGGTCACTTCGACGCTCCCTCGCTGGTCATACCTCCCCCAATCATAAACATAAACCGACACCCTTGACTACCAGTGGCGGATCCAGGGGGCGCACCGGGCGCCCCCTCCCTCCAAAGAGAAAAAAATATATATGTAGCTACAATTTGGACTGTAAAATGTCAAAATTTTCAAGCTCGCTCGCTTCGCTCGCTCGCATTTAATCGTTATGCAATTCTTCTGATGCTGCTGTCAGTAATTGCCAGTAGTTGCGCCCGGTACGTCCCCTCCCCTTAATTTCCAAAGCGAAAAAATATGGCTACAAACGGCAGTTTGGGGACTGTAAAATGTCAAAATTTTCAAGCTCGCTCGCTCGCATTTAATCGTTATGCAATTCTCCTGATGTTGCTGTAAGTAATTGCCAGCAGTTGCGCCCGGTGCGCCCCCTCCCCTTAATTTCCAAAGCGAAAAAAATATAGCTACAAACGGCAGTTTTGGGACTGTAAAATGTCAAAATTTTGAAGCTTGCGCGCTTCGCTCGCTCGAATTTAATCGTTATGCAACTCTCCTGATGTTGCTGTCAGTATTTGCCAGCAGTTGTGCCCGGTGCGCCCAGGCCCTCTCCTTAATTTCCAAAGCGAAAAAATATAGCTATAAACGGCAGTTTTAGGACTGTAAAGTGTCAAAATTTTCAAGCTCGCTCGTTTCGCTCGCTCGCATTTAATCGTTATGCAGTTCTCCTGATGTTGTTGTCAGTAATTGCCAGCAGTTGCGCCCGGTGCGCCCCCTCTCCTTAATTTCCAAATCGAAAAAATATAGCTACAAACGGCAGTTTTGGGACTGTAAAATGTCAAAATTTTCAAGCTCGCTCGCTTCGCTCGCTCGCATTTAATCGCTATGCAATTCTCCTGATGTTGCTGTCAGTAATTGCCAGCAGTTGCGCCCGATGCACCCCCTCCCCGTAATTTCCAAAGCGAAAAAATATACCTAAAAACGGCAATTTTGGGAACATAAAATTTCAAAATTTTCAAGCTCGCTCGCTTCGCTCGCTCGCATTTAACCGTTATATGCCATTCTCCTGATATTACTGCCAGTAATTGCCAGCAATTGCACCCGGTGCGCCCCCCCCCCCTGAATTTCCAAAGCGGAAAAATATAGCTACAAACGGCAGTTCGGGGACTGTAAAATGTCAAAATTTTCAAGCTCGCTCGCTTCGCTCGCTCGCATTTAATCGTTATGCCATTCTCGTGATGTTACTGCCAGCAACTGCCAGCAGTTGCGCCCGGTGCAACCCCCTTAGTTTCCAAAGCAAATATATATATATATATATTATATATGTATATATATACATACATATATTATTATATATAGCTACAAACGGCAGTTTGGGGACTGTAAAATGTCAAAATTTTCAAGCTCGCTCGCTCCGCTCGCTCGCATTTAATTATTACGTTATGCAATTCTGATGTTGCTGCCATGAGGTGCCCCCCCCAATGTCTTGACCCACGGTACGCCACTGATTGTTCCAATCCTTGTGGGATTCATTTAAGAGTACATTATATATCTACTGTTGTGTGAAAATTATTTGCTTCAGAACGGTCTCGTATTCAAGTAATGTGCAGATTAATGCCCCGTCACTGACCAGGGACGCTTACCTGGAAGCATTAAACTGCACATTACTTGAATATGAGACCATTCTGAAGCAAATAATTTTCACACAAGAATAGATATATAATGTACTCTTAAATCAATCCCACAAGGATTGGAACAATCATCCGTCAGCATTCCCACTGATTCCCACTGATCAGTTACTAGCCATCCCCTTTAGCCGTAAAAGGGCCGGGCTTTTTTGGCTATGCTCAGACCGGGGGGGGGGGGGGGAATGGATTCCGCCCCCCCCCCCGAGAACTCGGCCTTTGAGAGGCATTGAGAGTCTAATTTTTGATCTGTAAATCTGTTTTAGCATATTCAACAATTGTACATCACAAAAACTTCCAAAACTCATTTCAATTCTTATGTATTTTGTTTTCAGAATTTCTTATGTATTTCCTTGTTTTTCAACTTTTGTTTTTCCTTTGTTTTTTCATTGGAAATTGTCACTGACGACTTTTCTACCATAATTAGCACAAAATTAATCAATGAAAGTGATTAATTGTAGAAATAATCAGGTTTTTATGACTTTTATGACAGAGCACTTTTCCATAGGAAATGTACACAAAATCACAAAGACGTGCCCGTTTTGGGGCGACATTCCGTTACAAAAATGGGCGTGGCTTCGCAAAAGTACGCGCGGACGTTGCAAATTTGGTCTCAAAAGTTGCGCGAGACTTGAACAAACAAAGTCAAGAAGCCTCGCGACGAGGCCTTCTCGTGTTACAGAATTATAGTGCGAAACGTCGAGGGGGGGGGGGGCGGATTCCGCCCCCGGCCCTTTTAGGGTTAATAGACGATTACATTACTTTCTGCGAATTTATTCTAAATCAACAACTTTGCAGATGACTACTCCCCCTCCATATCATGTAAAGCAGGTATGCACTGCAACAGTGACAATTTTGTGAAATGTTTTCTTGTAAACTTTACAGCTGAGCATTAATTTTTCTAGTTGGTTGATCTGAATGTCCACATCATTTATTTTTTTTTTTCTAAGCAGGTGTATATCGGTATGTGCCCTCGGAAAGAGAAAGGAGGTTGTTTTGGCA
Source organism: Diadema setosum (assembly GCF_964275005.1). Lineage (NCBI taxonomy): Eukaryota > Metazoa > Echinodermata > Echinoidea > Diadematoida > Diadematidae > Diadema > Diadema setosum. The sequence goes on from NC_092699.1 coordinate 10,264,465, forward strand.
TTTTCAAAATTAATGTTGAAAAATCTCGTGCACTTTTACTGAATTTTGTTTATTTTTCCCAAACACTCACACATGCAAACACAATTAAAGATCTTGAACAGTTCAGGGGGTGAGGGAGGGCAATTGACGGGTAATTCCCCAATAAACTCTCCTTCTCCATCTCTCCCGTGGGCTTTACTTAATCAGTGTCAAACTCGTGCGCTGTAATATGCGGGCTGTATGACTTGTGGGCTGTGTGACTCGTGGGGGTTGGTCTCGTGACGTGCATTACTTAACTATAGCTTCAAGGGGTTGAACACCTATGACATTATATCATTCATATCAGTCATGGTAAATACTCGAAGCAAATCATTCAGTTTTGAAAACTGTTTTCGTTGACAGTTAAAGGCATATACACAGCTGTACTAGAGAAAACAGGCTATCAATAAGTTGAATACAAATTTGGGAGAATATACGTAATTATGTTTCTCTTTGAAAACATATAATTTTATAATCTATACCCTAGAGATTAAGAACATTATGAGCAGTTGTTGCAGACGTTGGAATAACAATTATGTTTATGCTAAAACGCAGAAGTGATGCTCTAGCACCGATTGATACATTTTCGGAGAATATGAAGTACTGTAAACACAAATAGAATGTGAAGCTCGGTCATTGTCGGGAGGAGAAGGCGTGAAACAATTTCCGTAGACAGATATCGTAATGAGAATACACTTATGCGTACTCATTTAGGTTCAAATACCAAGGAATAATTATACTTTGCTACTTTCACCAAGGAATTGCGAACATATGGCTCTTCTTTATAACAGCAGACGTGCCCACTTGGCATGTATAGTAAATGCGGGATTAAATGCGAGAATTTCAAATTCTGAAAAAAAAATGTTTTCGGTACCATACACAAAAGAAAAATTAATTTACTTAGGAACAAATATGGATGCAATGGATTTCAAATGGATGGATGGATGGATTCAAATGTAGATGTAAAATAGACGCCGAAATAAGCCTAGAAAACGCTGCTTCAACATGAGATAACATCACTAATAAAACAGTTGCATGAAATATTGTATGATTGAATGATTTTTGTTTTCAGGGAATGCACTTTTTTCAGAATTATTTGTTACAAAATGTAACTTTACAAGCATACCATCAAGATGTCAGTATGAACAAAGGGTAGAAATGTTATCATATTTTAGAATTTGGAAACATAATAATTCAATCACATTGAGAAAATGCTAAGATTGTAATCATAAAATACATGTAAGTAGGTCTACATTGAAAATTACTTTCAGCAGCATGCAAGTTACGTTGTAATTGTTGCAAACGAGAAGAAAGACATAGGCCTAAACTCGGCATTGTCAAAACAAAATATTACAGATATAAACATGGATGCTGTATACATATTATAAATCTATAGAATCGTACAGATACCTCTTTGAGATTGCATGTAGGGACATATTACGCAATCAATTAAAAAAAAATGTGTGGGAAAAAAAAACTGTTGCAAAGTTACATTGTTATATTCTTTGTTTCGTTGTTTTCTTTATCGGCTGCTACAGACTTAATTGAACAGAGAAAGCAGCTGCCTGAGACGTACAATGAGACTGATTGCATATGAGCGTCAATATTGAAAAGTAAATTCATCAAGCAGAAGGTATAGGATTCTTACTTTTCGGTATTCATTCAACCTAGTATTCGGCGAATAAATTTTGTAAATGCGAGGGCTCGTTAGGCCTATTTCAAGAGTTCGTTAATCTGAACACGAACATTAAAGTTCGATATTCCAAAGCTCCGAGTGTAAGCAATTTCCTTCCTTTTATTTTTTGGAATAACAACTCCGATTTCATTTTGAAAACCCTATTTAATTTTCGGATTTACGAACCTTCGGAATAACTTTGATATTTAAACGGACCTTATTTGATTTTTGCATGAAAGAACCTTCGGAAACTGAACATTCGGAATAACATCAGAAATATTTGGATATAAGGAATCCGACTTCTTTTTCGGATAGGCTAAAATGTAAGCATAAGTAGAAAATTTTGTGTGTTTAGGAATAATGAACCTGTGGAAAAACAGACTTCATCCGTATTTTGCATTATGAATGGAGCTATCAACACTTAACCGATCACCTTTCGAGTTTTAAAGGTTAACATCTCTTTGTCCTTCTTCACATCATTTTCGATAATACCGAAACCAAAACACTGTTGTTGTTTTTTTTTAAATTCAATTCATTTCATTGATATGTTCCATCAATACAAGCAAATGCATAAAACAAGGTGATAAATTTATCATTTCAATTTGTAAACAATTTGAAATGTCATATCATTAAATAGAACACATTTAAGTTCACTTCCTGAGACGGAGTTAAAAAGATATTCCAGTTTAGATGTATACAGATACTAATATAAAACATGCAACAACATGCAAGTTAGAGAATTTGTGTGTTTTTTAATAATGAACCGTTGGAATAAAGGACATCACCCGTATTCTGCATCATGAATGGAGATATCAAATATTAACCGTTCGAGTTTTAAAGGATGGTGAACGAGACATTAAAATCAAGAAAATCATACAAAAGAACGTCTCAAAGCAGAGGGAAATGTCTGTTAAAACAGATTTTTTATGTGACTTTTTAAAATATATTCGTACCACTGAAAAATCGCGAGTTAAAACTGACTGATTTACTTCACCGATTTTCGCTCCAGAACTGCCGTCTTTTTCGGGGCCCTAAAATATGACGTCATGACATGGACGAACGTACCCCTTTACGATCGAGTACCGAGTGTGCAGCGCTAGCTAGCTCTAGCTCTACATCGAGTCCGCCATTCATAAAGCACGTAGTTCTTTGTGAGCGGATGCAATACAATACTGTACCTTGCCTGTCTTTAGTCGCATCTGCTTTATCGGCAGAAACATTACAATGTCTAATTTTTACCTTATATTGTATGGAAAGACTTTGAGTCTGACATCGAGAGTGAATTGAAGGAGGCAGACTTAATTAGAAGAAGAAGAAAGGGAAGATAATGACAGTGGCAAAGTCTGGATGCTTGAGAAGAAGCGAGGGAGAGGCGACGGAGCCTCCTGTGTGTGGATGGATTGCGAAAACAGAACAAAAAAGAGACGATTTTAGCATACCATCACTTTATCGGTGAATACAACCTACAACAGGGAACTGGTGAGTACAGTTTCGTATGCTCGATTGAATTACTCAAAATTGATAACCTCACTTTACAAGGAGGCCTAACACGTTACATTTTTTTTGTGTGTGTCCTTCTATTGATTGAGTAGGCCTATTGACAAAGTTACTGTAGGGTCTAACTGCGACCAGCCCCAACGTGCAGCGCAGCGGCGCGGTCTCCGGGGCTATGTAGGGTCTAGCTGTACCGTGGCGTAGACAGTGCTGTTTGAGTGTTACTGTTAGTGTTAGCGTCCTTATATTTCTATAAACTATAGCGGATAAGGCCTAACATGACAGTTAGGGGGCCTACATTACCGTACTCTGCCTGTATATGCCTGTGAACTAGATATTCTACTACTAAAATTTTACAGTATCCCATAGAAGGGCCTGGAAAGTTACTATAACGTTACTGGTAGTGGTACTGCTGCATGCTGGTAGGTGTAACAGTTTCACTGGTGTGGTACAGTTCTAACGTTAGACCCTAGCAGTAACGTTAGTGTTTATGCAAACCATATTATTACTAGACTAGGCCTAATTTACACTAGTACTGGTATTGGTGAGTGGTAGTGTAGGAAAACACTCCATCTTCACGGTGTTATTTAATAGGCTACTGTCCTCAGTACAGTAAATTTATGCTAGTCACCGTATCGTACGGAACGAAATTCAGGTCTTGAGACTGCTGCAGTGCTGGTCACTGGTACCTGTAGCTGAACTTCATATCAAAATTCCGAGGTAAAACGGTGCAGTATTGATGGTAAACAAGAAATGTGCTAAAGTGTCGAAAACCGGTACCGTAACTATGTATTACTGTGCCAATGCTGTGGATATCATTCATCAATCATCTGTACACAGTTTGATACAAAGTAGTACGGAAGTTATCCTTCCCATAATTATGAAACATAGGGGCTAAATTCCCTACATCGTGATATCGGTGTCTGCAAGAGTGCATCTTCAGTAATCAACAAAGTCTATGGAGGTGGAAAGCGTTTTGGCAGTGAATGGAGTGGTGGACAAGCTCTTTTACGATAATGCCAACATTGGCATACGTAACATTGAATTTCGGCATCATTAGTGTAAACATGGAGAAAAAAAATAAACAAAAATAATAATAATAATAAAATAAAAAAAATTGCTGTACAATGATCAGGCAAAGTTGATTTCCTTGTGTGCATACCATTACAGTAACTCTAAGTAGGCCAACCTGTGGTAACGACTGTTCTAAGTATAGGTACGCCTACGTTGCGAATTGTTTTTGTTTATATTTGTGCCTATGTCTGTATAATAATAAGTACAGATCTTTGTTTGGGTTCTTGTGCACTGTAGGAACTGCATTTTTCAACTGACTTCATTCAACGTGCTATTATCTTACAATAAACAACACATGTATTAGTATTGGGCTTAATCCCAGTCATTTAGAGCACTACATGTATTAGCTATACTTCAGTTGAACATTGTGGTATTGTGTAGACAGCGTACAGCGTACCCTGCAGTCACTCACTAGTGCAAACTTAGAGCGCGGCGTGACATTCGCTTGTTTTGTTTTTTTGTTTTTTTGTTTTTTTTAACCCATTTAATTCAAAGTTACATGAGTGGTTGGAAGTACCCTGTGAATTGATAGGATTTCCTGTGATTGCATTGCATTCTGCTTACCGGTATGTTGACTTTGTTATGTCCACATTAAAAAAAAAAAACAAAAAAAACAAAAAAAAAAACAAAAAAAAAAACAGCAACGCTGGGTGAGCTGCTGACCTGAAGACGAAGGTTTGTCTTTGCGTCTCCAATTCTCCTTAGAAGATACCACACAGAAGTTTGAATGTATGATAATATGAAAAATAGTGTTAATGTTGTAGTTCCAGGCATGAATGCTTCTTCTGGAGAGACAATGGCTGGAGGGACATTTTTACAGACAAAATTGTTTTAAGGGTCATTACAAAACAACAACAAACAAACCAACAAAAACAAACAAACGAAAAAAAAAAACGGGAAGGGACCTGTTGTTACAAACATTGTTCCCATTATAACAGTACATGTGCTTCCCAGCACCATGTAACCATGTACAACATATATTACTGGAGTGAAGATGCATATTAGCAGTGTACTGCGAAGTGGAAAACAAATACAGTGTATGTGAAACTTGCAAACACATCACAGTAGAATAACTCATTTATTTGTTTGAAATATAATTTCAGCATTGAGGCCAGTGTGGAAATCACTGTGGACTCTCCGATCATTCAGCCATGGGGATTGCATCTACAGCAATAAGAGTGCAAAGTGTTGCATGAAGGTATACCAACTACAACGCATGCACCACCCAAGGGGCATGGCTCTCTACGTAATATGCAGTGTGGACGTGGTTACTCTTCTCTGACAGATTGAGGAAACAAGCACAGATCTTTTGGAGCAAGAAACAAGAAGTGAGTTTTTACTGATCAAATCTGCAAAATAAGGCTGCAAGTCTCCATCTGCAAATATACAGAAACTTTTGTTTATATCCAATGCATTTACAAGTACTACAATTACGACTGAATCACCTGACTACTATTCTGTATTAACATATACATGTAACATCAAATTCCCCACGGGCTGTTTCAGATTGGCCATAATGTGCAAAATCTATCTGCTCTATTGAATGTACACATATGTATGCTTGTTAACTACAAAAAGTTGTGATAATATACAGATTTATATGTCCAAAGTCATGTCTGGCTCTCTTGATGAGTATGTGAACACTTGTAAAGTCCTCACTTTTAAATGAACATGGAATCCCACTGAAAATTGGACTTGGAAGTCTGCAACATTGTGTTGTCCCATTCATTACATTCAAATCTTAACGTAACTAATCAAATCAATGATAAACTTGAGCCTCATGTCTTCCAGGATGGTACAGGCATTGTTTCAGGTGATGATTCACTTTCAACTTTCTGTGAGATATTTGAGAACTTCTTGATGAAATTTTCAAGATCATAGAATTCTAACATGAATTCAAATTTGAATTGATGAAAATTGGTTTTGTAATGGCTCAGATAACAAAAACAAAAAAGGTAAAAAAAGCAATCCTAGTACAAGATGAGTCCCAAATTTTATTATTTTTTTTTTTATGCCTCCGCCACGAAGTGTTGCCGGAGGCATTATGTTTTCGGGTTGCCAACTTTCATAAAAAGAACAGTAAGTTCCTCTGAAAATGTAATAAGAAGTACAGTGTATCCCATTATCTAAAAAAAAATCATCATAAAAAGATGTTGGAAACCAGAAGCCCCATCTAAGCATTAACACGATCATCCCTTTATGTATATTTTTGAATAACTGAGACAGAATATCAAACAATGCAGTTTAGCTTCTATGATCATTCTAATTTAAATTAGAACAGATTAACACATTCTTTTGTCATTTATTACATTGTTCCTCTCATTGCAGGAGATATTGGTGCATAACCCTACTGCCAGATAATTTCCCAGTGCTACAGCTTTACGGAAAAGGACATCGAGGTGCAACTGCCTGCTTGTGTGTGGACAACAACTACTGTGAATTTTGAATCCCCTGATTGTGCTAAAAGCTTCAAAAGGAACTGTTAAAGCTGCAGTGACCTGAAATCGAATGAGCATGTCTAAAGTGCTCTCCCTTGCATGTTGTAACAAACACTGTTATAATGGCATTTCGGTTACATAGAATTAAAAATTGTGAACGCAAAGACATCTGTCCGTTGTTTTTTGTTGTTTATTTGTTTGGTTATCACAACATTTAGATGAAATGAAAGAAAAATGTTAAAAGATTCCTTTTTACTTTAACGTTTCTAAAGTATAAGTTCGTATGTTGCACATGTATTAGTAGGGAAATCAACCAAGACCAGGAGACTGACTAAGAGAACATGAATTCTCTTTTTGATGGAAAGAGGTAAAACATTTCTGCTTAACATTTGAAAGTCATTTCACTCCATTTCAGCCTTTCTCTCACTGTGCCGCTACCAACATGATACCTTTGATATCATTTGCTTAATCACAACGGTCAATAACATTTAACTTGAAAAAAAAAATGACTTGTTTACGCAACCCTTACTACAACTGCTCCATACTCATGGGCTGGCAGTAATAATTGTGAAACATATTTCACCCAAACGCCCCCATATATGTACTTATGTATGATATATAATATATAATATATATATATATATATATATGTGTGTGTGTGTGTGTGTGTGTGTGTGTGTAATATATATTACATATATAATCAGGATGAAAGTACAAGTGAGTTTGCTGATGCTGTTTGAATGTTGAGTGCATGATGGTGTTATTCCTGTATTCCTATTCACGTTATGCTCGTACACACTGATATTAATCTCCATTTTCTTTATTCACACTACAGACATTAGAACACTTTCTTTTCGTACATTGTCGGCACTTTGCACCTTGAAGGCAGATCATGTTCCCAAAACGCACACCCTCACAAGTGGTGGATATACATATGATATAGGGGGGAATTCACTGGGCACGCCTTTATCTTTTTTGTGTGTAAAAGTAGAGGAAATAAAAAAAAGGGGGGGGGGCCTGATTTCTAAAGGTGCCCCCTCTTTACGGAAATACTGGATCCGCCCATGATCGCACACACACGCTCTCTTAGACGCACAGGCGCACACACATGAACATACATTATACAAATATACTCTTACAAGAAATGTTTCAAATCCCAAATAAAATGACCAGAAAAAGCAAACAGGTATACTATTAGATTCAATGAGGATCACATCTTTATTGCTCACAATTTTGCATCGCTTCCTTATTGCATTTCAGAGATGCTGTTTTGCCCCAAAGGCACAAATAAAAATGGAATGAAGAAGATATGTTATATTATGATGTTGAGATTGGCAACAGAAATTATGCCCCTCAAAGTTCTCATTTCTGAATGGGGACATGCAGTATATGTAGTTCTATAAAATTATGTACAAATGTACTTTTGTAAATGTCCCATAATCATTTATACAATCAAACATTAAAGAACCCATTGAGACAAGGTACTTTCTACTTCTTATACAATATAATCATATGAAAAAAGAGCTACTGTTTTCTGTTAACTCCCCTGTCATAATAATGTAGATGAGGATGGTGTGGGAAAACGCGATAATTCACTGTTCATTAATGGTTTTAATCAAGGATAAAATTTCGAATGAATATTTTCACCGAATCGTAATGACAGCACAATGTAATGTCTATGGAAGTTCCTAAAAAGCTTCGTTGACGTTTTCTACAACACGGTGTTCAATACAACTCGGTTTGCGTGCATTGTCAATGCAAAAAACAGCGGTCGATCCTGATAACGCGATTTACTGCGGGGAGCTGAAACGAGGCCACGCTAGTTCGTCGGCGATATTTTTGCACTGAAACTTCGAATCGAAAAGGGAACAACGGCATTTGATAGAGCTGGATTTTCTCAATCACGTAGGTCAAGTTTTTTACGTGAATTTCAGTGTTAAATATTCTTATCAAGCAAATAAACATTAGGCGGTCGATGAGTAGTAGGTCCAACCCTACATAGGCTACTCCACTACGTAGATCCTTACGTTAGCTAGGTCAGAGTTCTTGTTCTACCGTAACGTTAGGCTCTACTACTGTACTAACTAGGCCTATTAAACGGTTACTATAAGCCGTTTAAGAGTAGAGACTGAGGCGCGAAAGCGCAAGTAGAAATTTAAAAAGGTATACTTCATGGTAATTCGAAGGAAGATGGATTCAATAAGTGAAATTATAACTCACTTTGCTTGATAGAGTAAACAAGACACGTACAGATACCTCGGTGCACTCGGGTCATCATGCGGAATTCACGCTTTGAATGCGAACCACGGCGCGCGCGGCGTGATACAGAGCGTAGCTTAGGTGCAAAGTTAGCTAGCGTATCACATCAGCGAGTGCAGGGCTGTTTCGTCCATGTCATGACGTCATAATTTTGGTCACCAAAATTTCGCCGTCAGATCGGGTTCAGGTGGTCTAAAAAGGGCCTCAAAACACCATCTTTCAATCATTCTAAAGACATTTTCACCTTCTGAAAGTTAACCATTCATATTCCTAGAGACTTAAGCTTTGCAGAAATATATAAATCACTTTGTTTATGAATACCGACATTGTTTTCTTGTTCACCATACTTTAAAGGAAATTATCTCTTTGTCCTCCTTCACACCATTTTTCAATGATACAGAAACCAAACAACTGATTTTCCTTTTTTTAATTCAATTTAATTAAATGATATTTGCCCTCAATAATAGGAAATGCATAAAACAAGGTGAGGAATTTATCAATTCAAAGTTTAAACAATTTGGAATGACATGTCACTGAATAAATCACATTTTAGTTTAAAAAAAAAAAAGTTTATTCCAGTTTTGATGTATATAGATGCAGAACACAACTTTTAACCAATTTTGAAGGACAAATCATTCAATATAATGCAAAATATATATAGATACAAACCCCTTTTTCCCCCGAGTCCCAGAAAAAAAAAATCTTCGAGACGTTCAGATACACTTTGAATCTCCTATCGAAATATGAAAACACATCTAAATCACCCAACTCGTCCCCATTCAAATGCTTGTAACCCTTGAACTTCATCTCGGCTCGATGTTTGGTTGATATGGCAAGTTTATATCGAAATCACCAAACTCGTCCCCCTTCAAGTGCCCGTCGTGCTTTAACCTTTCCCTCAGTATGTCGTTATTCCATTTCCCGCTGCAGTCGTTAACGATCCGGAGGGCGCCCCTTTTGTCCAATTCAAGGAGGACCCCGAACTCATCCGGCATCTTGTGGCGGTTGGTCGTGTAGTTCATCTTGGCGTGTTCGTAGTAATGCGTGAACAAGGTGCGATTCGTCGGGTCTTTGTAGAACGGGAAAAATCCGAAGAGCTGAATCCGAGAACAGAAGTGAGTGGCTGCTGCGTAAACCGCCATACCGCTACTTGGAGCTCTCAATTTCAGGACTCTGTAAATGAAGAAATGATGCGACATTTGAAAGGGAATGATTTTTTAATGTATCTATACAGAGAGTGTGACATGACATGTAGTCTGGGTGTCAGAGGGTAAACATTGTCCGGCCACTGTGTGTGTGTGTGTGTGTGTGTGTGTGTGTGTGTTTTATCATTATATACAATTACCTTACCTTTTTCGGAGGTGCTAAACCTCTTCCATCCTAACAAGTTTGGAAATATCTAAGATGGCCGCAAAAATCTGAAACTCAGTTATATTATATTTATACGGTTAAAATCGTTTTCTTTTGTGATTCGGGACGTTGAACCAAAGAATAAAGCTATAACCAATTCGTTTTGTTGTCGTTGTTCTTTTACATATCAGTCGAGCGAATTCGTCAGATCATCCTAAATAATATCCAAAACGCCTACCACAATTATAAATTGTAATCATTATGTGATATATATATATATATATATATATATATATATAGTGAAAGACATCAGATTTGAGGCGGACGTTGCTCTCTTGTTCTCCCTTTTAATCGAGCTTTCGGCCTTTCATGACCTTCATCATTATCTACCAACAGAACACACATTACAATAATTTTCCAGATGGGATAATGTGCCATGATGTAATAAGTGCCATGTTATACATATAGCGTTATGTCACATAATAATACAGGGAGGTGAGGACAACCCTCTGAAATAATACCTTTACACAAATCATTACATTACACAAAAATACAATTGAACATCATCTCATCAAAATAAAAGTATTACTAGTGTATCATACCAAAAAATAAAAATAAAATTTCTATTCGTGTATCAAAGTTCTGAAATATAATAATCATGCTTTGTCATGGAGGCCATGACATGCCGAAAGCTCGATTAAAAGGGAGAACAAGAGAGCAACGTCCGCCTCAAATCTGATTTCTTTCACTACTATGCTATACACAATGAGGCACCGCGTACGTTTTGGGCAAGAACGATCTCTCGCACTATATATACACTCAACCAAAAAAGTAAGTTCTCCCCTTGCATTTTTGGATATATTTCAAAAATTATTTAACCGATTTTCGTAATTCAAATGGGAATGGATAGAGAATTTTATTACTTATAACATGAATGGCATATCATTGCCACCAGATATCATTACTGGTGTGAAAAAATGCATTTTATGTCAAAATGCATGAGAAAAAAAGTTGCACTTAAGGTTATACGAAGCATATTGTGTACATTTCCTATGCAAGTTAGCAAATGACCTTTTTAAATTGTTACGTAATTTCCAGGAATTTTTTTTTCAGGTACAATGTGCTTCCCTATTAAACAGATGTTATGCATACTTTTTAAACAATAGGCCTTTTCAATATGAAAATGTTGGTCGAAGCCATGTGCTTTTTAATTCCACTTTGGGTTGATCACATTAATGTGCTTATGGCCATTTTGCATCATGCGCTCAAAATGGAGATCAGTTTGTTGAGGAAAATGGCATCGAACGTATGGAGTTGCCCGCAAGATCCCTTGACTGTAATCCAGTAGAGAATCTTTGGGATATCACTAAGCGGAAAGCGAGCAAGGAGGTGAAAGATGACACTTCAATGCAAGAATTTCAGCGCATCTTGCAGAGAGTATGGGCCAACATTGAGTAGCGCCAAGTGTGAGGAAGAGATGCCGGCTGGTCATTGAAGCGGATGGTGGACATATCAATTATTTGTTACGGAAGGAGGGAAATCCTGGTGGCCAAACAACATGTCACACATTCTGACACAAAAACAAATCACCACCGCTAGGAAATCAAACTTAAAGTAACGAAAACTTCATTCTTCCCTCGCCTCCTCAGACGGCATGGTCCCAGCCTCGAGTCATCTTGTCTTCCACCGTGGGCCGAACAGGCCACATCCACTTTGTACCAATAGGCATATTCATGACATATTAAATACTTCACTGTATGCTCATGAAAAGAAAGAGATTGAGGAATAAGCAATAAACCATGCTTAAAAGTTCAGAATCATGAGTGATTGTTTTATTATTTGTGTAAAAGTCAATGCAAATCACTAAAGTGCAACTTTTTTTCCATGCATTTTGAATAAAATGCATTTTTCCACACAAATGATGATATCTGGTGGCAATGATATGCCATTCATGTTATGAGTAATAAAATTCCCTATCCATATCCGTTTGAAATATGAAAATCGGTAAAAATCTTTATGAGATATATCCAGAAATGCTAGGGGAGAACTTACTTTTTTTGGTTGAGTGTATATGAAAACCGATAAGTCCATATTTGCCAAATGGAGATATTTGCGATTAAAGGTCAAGAAAAATAAAGAGAATAATAAGAAAATTTTTGCTTCTTTTGACCATAACTTCAAAAACGTTCCTTTATATGTAGTGACCAATATATCATTTAAAAGGTATTATTTTGTACTTTATGACAGAGACCGTACTTCAAAATCTTCAAAAATGGACTTATCGGTTTTTGCGAACAAACTCTTCATATAATATATATATACAGTGCACTCCCGTTATAACGAACACGGTTATAACGAATTTCCGGTTACAGCGAAATAAAATCTAGGGCCGCAACATTATCAACTCTATGTATTTGTATTGTTTATTCATTCGGTTATAACGAAATTTCGTTATAACGAAAGAAAACTGCCGGTCCCGAGGACTTCGTTATAACGGGAGTCCACTGTATGTATGAATGGGGTCGGTGCAATAAAGTGCTAACCCACACAATGTTCATTTTGAGATTACCGCTTTTGAAAGTTTGAAAAAATCCATAAATCAGGTTAATGACTCGCGAAGGCCAATTTTTTCGTATGTGAACCTTTACATACTCAAGATTGAATAGTGTCTTGGAGAAATTTGCTACATTGATTCAAGAGGATTTTGTTAGTCACATTTCGAATTTGTGGCTCAGCACTTTATTGCAGCCAAATCCATCACGTATATAAATATTCTTTATTCTGTGAAAACTCACAAAACATCAATATCTCTTCCCTCAAAATGGAAAATTAATGTAAGATTTGAGTTTCCCTCCTTTGTGACGCGAAATAGATACAAGATATACTTGTTTTTAACCGTCTGTATTGTATAATCTGTGTGAATTATGAAGACAAACTTTGCATATAGGTATACATTTCAGACGCGCACACGCGCACAGAATCAATCATGTACGCTTAAAGACATCTTGAAATATGGATATTAAACAATATTTCAACAATTCAAGTTTTAAAAGACAAAGCATTCAGTGTCATACGAGTAATATAATTTGTCGTGGGGGGGGGGAAGGGTTATGTCTCATTGAGGACTTTACATCTTTCGTGTACCTAAAAGCAGGGAAATGGTCTCTTCTTCAGCAATATGCATATATAACGCATTCTGAATTTATAGTATCTAGATCAGAGAGAAAATAAATCTTGAGTAAAATGGTACCAACATTATTCCAGAGATTATCATGTCCTTTGATAAAGGGAGTAAAATACCATAAAGTAGACATATTCAGGCCTTGTTTAGTTAAATTGGTTTTCTTGTTTAGGGTATCAAAATCACCAATAGTACTCTACAATCCTTCTTTCTATGACGACGAATTTACAAAAAAAAAATAGTGTTGTATGAGAATTATATACATGCCTCAATGAATCCCCCTCCTCCATATTTGTTCGTAAATGCAGCTGTGTGAAACTATACAGGAAAGTTCTTATCACAAAATGAATGACCAACTCTTAATGACAAAAATTCCATGAAGAGAACATTTCCAAAAAGTGAGAAAAAATCTCTTTGGAAGTCTGAACACTTATGAATTTCGTATATTCGGATAGAACATACATGCTGAAATACAATGTGCTGAATAAGACCAAAATAGATGGTAACCGCCAATGTACGTATTATATCTAGTTGGTGTGTTTATACACATACATTTTACCCCATATGCACATTTCCAGACCACATTTGGATCATGAAGATCGTTTAGGAACAAAAGAATTTGTTCTCATGTCAAAGCTCTTACAATGACAAAAATCATACACGAAAAACTGAAAAATCTCTGCTTTCAATAGTTTCATCAATCACAAATATCTAAATTAATTTTAAGGAAACTTTCTTTTTGTAAATTAATTTGAAAACAACCATGTGAAAAAAAAATAACTATGAAACAGCAAATGCATGATAAATACCGAGTTCAAAAGGTAAATTCAGTAGTGGAAAAAAAGGGAGCTATTGACTCAAATTAAATTATGTTTAGAAAAAAAACCCCTCTCTAATATTAGCATTGATGCTTTGAATTCCGCTTTGATTGCTTTCAACGTTTATTGAGTTAAATTGAGAAACCTTAAGGGTATCCACAACGTGGAACTATGAATTTCATACGACAGCGTTACATTTTATTCAGATTTGAAAAATAATGTTTGCAGTTATATCATAAAGGATATATCCTTTCAAATGATGTGTAAACATGGAAGTATCGTGTCTCTGTTATGTAAGAAACTACAAAGAAGTGATTCTTTATTGAGAGCAGCTGAGATTGTTTGAAAATTTGGGGTAAATTAATCGCTATTAAAAATGCATTTGTTTTCATCTATTTTCTACTGTCTGTAGCTAATCTCCCAAAATATGGCTGTGAAAGCATAGCAAAATTGCATTTTATTTAAAAGAAGTTACAAATTAATCAATGACAATTTCAAATGTTGTTACACTAGTGATCTAACCCTGTTAGAATTACTGACAGATAAGGCACATGTCCAAATATGCAGCTATCCGTATTTTTTTTTTTTTTTACCCATATGAACGTTTTCAGATGACACATGAATCGGGAAAAATCATTTAGAGACGATACACTTTTTACAATAAGCCATTTCGATCATAGAATTACACATAGCAAATGAAGATTTATATTATCAAGATATTTCATCAGTTATTTCCCTACCAATTGGTTTTGAAGAAGCTTTCCTTTTGAAGCGAAATGTCGGCATGAATAAGGTGCTAACCCACTAAGGAAACTTTAAGGTGCTGGGACAGACTTTGAACGTTGATTCATTTTCTTATAAGTCATAAGGCACAATGCTAAAGTACTCCTAAAACCAATGCTTGTGGTATTTTCCTGTTAGTTCAACAAAAATAATATACTGGCGAAAAATTTCATGATAAATAAGATTAGCATGAAAATAGTGCTAACCTCAACATTATAAAAATTAACAAAAAATATTCATTACATGCTTCAAATTTCATTAATGTTTATCTCATCTCCACTTTCATAACTGCCGAAGAGTACAGATTATATGATGAATCAGAATCACTCATTTTTGTAGATGAAAAAGTTTCCTCACTGTTCATATTTAGATCTTTTTCAGACAACCTTCTGTCTGCTACCTTGGTGGTCGCCATCTTGAAAAGTGTGGCTTAGCACCATATTCCTGCTTATAAGATGTGATTGATTTTCGGGGCAAAAAGGTGCCTGGATTAAAAAACCCGCTTATTAATTAAATTTCAAGATGACTTTTTTTTTTTTAATGGATTATAGAGCAGTGATTCAGGATGGTGTAAATGCATGTAACTCATTTTTTCACAAAATTGTGGGTTAACACTATATTGCACCGACCCCTTCATATATATATATATATATATATATATATATATATATATATATTTATAGGTGTTAAAAGAAAAACATTTCCCACTTTCGATCTTTAATATCTCCAAAAATGTATATCAGACAACAGTGACATTGATATGAGCAATGGCTGAAAAGTGTACAATTTTGCTGGCGGTACTTTAGAAATGATAGCTTAAGTCAGTTTGATTAAATTCAAGATTTATTTCTTAGGTTTCAGAGTTTGCTCTGTTTTCAACCCTCTGTACAAAATCGTAATTTTGCACAGGAGTCAACTGGTGTGTATGGGAGTGTGTGGTTAACACCCTGACAATGGTTCTGAACAATGGCCAGGATTGGAATGCTCTATTAAATATTTATGAGAAATTTCACTATCACAGCTAGTCTTTATTTATCCTGAAATGTAGTGTATGCAAGCACATGAAAACATGCTTATGTTTTTTCATGTGCATGCATTTTACTCTTTAACATGAATTAAGACTAGCTGTGCAGGGCAATACTTCATGAATTATTACTAAAGCATTCATGTTCTCTGGAGCAAGAGTCCAGAAGCCTAGTCAGCAGAGCTCTGAAATGGTGGTATTTGTGGCATTCCTGTCTATTGTTCAGGGTCATTGTAAGCACACACTCACATATACACATCACTGGGTCTTGTGTAAAGTTCAATTTTGTACAGAGGGTTCAAATTTGACCAAAATCTGGAACTTGTCTTAAAAATCAATCATGGATTTAACGAAAGTGATTCATGCTCTCATATTCAAATCACCTGCAACTAATTTGTACACTATTCAGCTATTACTCATAAGTTTCAAATGACAGTGTTATCTGATGTATAGTTTTTGAACTATTAAGGATCAAAAGTGGGAAATGTTTTTTGTAACACCTAGTATATACATATTATATATATATATATACATACTATATATATATATATATATATATATATATATATACATGTATATATATATATATATATATACATGTATATATATGTATATATATATATATATATGTGTGTAATTTTCATTAAAAATATAAGCATTTTGACTATAAAATAAGATATAAGCATGTTCATCTTTCTTGTTAGTGCATGAGTGAATGAGAAGGTCGGCCTACATCGAATCGTTTCCAATTAATTACACAGAAACAGTGCGATCTATAGGTACTTTTTGATATCAAAGGTACTTTTTTACCATTGGAAGCAGCGCTTAAAAAAAAAGATTCGCGTTATCACATTTGATGCATATGTGTAGGTCATATGTAAAATAAAACACAATACATATAACAAAGTTGCAATGAAGCCTAAAATATAAGGAGATATCACAATTTTTCTGAATAAATCATAACTGTGGACGGCTTTAGTACGGTATCTAGAAACAATTCTATCATTACTTTGTTTACATTTTGTATATTTTACATACCTAACATTGATTATACTGATTAGCATTTTTACATTGTTTGGTTCTTTCCCTAACTCACAGTTTAGAATAATTTTGAAGCACTGTTGTTGTTGTTTTTTGAGATTTTGTTCCATATATGCAAATGGTGAATAATGCCTTTAATGACCAACACACCAGCACTTGACAAATACCCTCTTCATCTATTTATGCAGTGCAAAATGTAATCAAAAATAGAAAGAAAACAGAAAACAAAAACCACACATAAAAGATAATGTTCATGGCTGGTTTTATGGTTACAGCTCGTTATTCCGAAGGTTCGTTATTCCGAATTTCATTTTCGGATTAACGAATCTACGGAATAACGAACCTTCGTTATTCCGAATTTCATTTTCGGAATAACGAACCTTCGGAATAACGCCACAAATTTTCGGTTTAACGAACCCTTTTTTCATTTTAGGATTAACGAACCTCTATAGGTATAAGGAATTTGCGTGTTTCGGATTAACGAACCTTCGGAATAACGAACCTTCGGAATAACGACCCTTCGGAATAACGAACAGCACCCGGTTTTATAACCATCTTTCTAGGAAATATTCCGTCTACTCACTTGGTCACTTCACTCTTGATCTCTGCCGGGCTGTAGGCGAAATTAAAGTGGAGATTGTAGAAATCGCGTAAAACCGTCAGCGCTGTTTTCAGATGATCGTTGTGGGTCATACTCCCGGAATACCAGAGGGTACTGCCGTTCATGCGGGTTAATCTTGTCAGAAGTTCGCAACACACGCGTGGCAGCACGTCGATAGTTATGTTGCCGTAGTTGTCTGTACAGTACGTCAGGTGCCTGTATTGTCCTGAATTCAGCGTCATCAGACTGACTTTCGTACCGACGTCCGAATCGAACTCGCCGCCAAACAGCGCCAGATTCATTCGGATGACAAGATCGGAGGTGTCGATGAGGCGGCCGCACTTACTGTCTATTAGCACACCAGAGTTGCCAATGATGGCACAGGTCCGTTTTTCATTCATTCTGATAGTCTGGTTGAGTCGTGCTATCTTCTTGACGTTACTTGAAAATCGCATATCCATCGGTGGAATACCGCTTTTGAATAATTGAAGGGTTTCTCCCAACGTCCGACGCTTAGAAAACGCTTTTCTGGATAATAAAATACAGGGAACATTAACCAACATAAACAACAGCCTGTATTCATGCTGAATCACAAAGAGAAAAGTAAAACTCCTAAAGTGGAACAAACATGCCAAAGATTACAGTGATGATACGAGGTAATTCATTTATTATTTAATTGAAAAGATAAATAAATATGATTACTTTAATCAACCATAACCACTCCTTATCTGTCGTTCATTTCTTGTTTCTGTATTTATTTGTTCTCATGCTTTATAATGAAGTTACTACGGTGAGACCTGTATCATATCCTGTACACTTTCTGCTGTATCGAAATGTGAAATAGCACTAGAGTCAGAGTGCACTATCATTTTTGCTAGCACTAGATGTTACAAAAATAATTTCCCACTTTTGATGCTTAATAGCGCAAACTATATACAGATAAAAACTGTAAATGATATGAGTAATGGGGGTGATTTAAATATGAAAACCTATATCAGTTTCATGGAATCCATGATTAATTTCAAAGTTAGGTTCCAGATTCTGGTCAAATTTTAGCCCTCTGTACAAAAGCTGAACTTCACATAGAAACTAATGATGTGTATATGAGTGCGTACTTACAATGACCTTGAACAATGGACCTGGATACCCCCTGTTCACAGCTCTGCTCCAAAGCGCATGAATGCTTTATTCATTATTCATGATGGATTGCCCTGGGCACTGCTAGTCTAAATTCCTAGCAAAGGGTGAAATGCATGCACATGAAAAAAGTAAGCACATGTTTCCATGTGCTTGCATACACTACATTTCAGAATGAATAAAGACTAGCTGTAATAGTGGAATTCCTCATAAATAAATAATGAGGCATTCAAATCCTGGTCATTGTCAAGGACCATTGTCTGGGTGTCAACTACACACTCCTATACACATCAATTGACTTCTGTGCAAAGTTACAGTTTTGTACAGAGGGTTGAAAATAGAGCAAAATCTGAAACCTAACTGAAAAAATAATGTTTAATTTAATGAAATTGAATTCTGCTGTCATTTTGAATTTTTCTCCAACAAAATTTTACACTATTCAGTTATTGCTCATATCAATGTCAGTGTTTTATCTGATATATCGTTTTTGAACTATTAATAATCAAAAATGGGAAATGTTTTTTGTAACACCTATAATAGTAGTATAGTATAATTATCATTGTATTATTATGAGCAATGTGTCATGCTCACGTAACTCTTTTTGGGCTTTGTCTTAACTATGATTAAACCTATTCTAGACCATTCAAATTCAATACTAAAATTTTACCAGCACATTGGTGAAAAGATTGATATAACAGCTATGGATGTTACGACCTTGTGAAGTAAGAAAATAGGTCATGAACATTCAATATGAATATCTAAATGGGTGAGTTGACCAAGTCCCATCCCTTACATCTTCATGTAACGTTTGTATACAGGTTCGTGAAATTTTCCTTTTTCTCTCTCTCTCTCTCTCACACTCTCTCTTTAAAGGGAGGGGATCATGCCCCAATCTTAACTCGTAACCTATCTGACTAAACATTATATTGAAGGCATATAGCAAGGAATGACATTCACTGTTAATCAGAAAAGTAGGATTTTCGTCATATTTTTGACCACGATCAATGGGAAACTGAGGGATGATGACATCAGTTTACTCATTTGCAGATACAGCTGTACTAATACTTCAAGAACTATTCAAGAATCATTCTCATGGGTTGTGCATACAAGACACGGAGTCTGAGTTCAAAGATTTGCACAGAACGTTTCCCTGTGTAGCACAATTCCTTGCATTCATTTAAGGTTTTATGTCGCGCTTTCTTGCCTTATTCCTCTGAAAGACAAAGGAAAAGTAAAGAGAAAGGCATTTAGACCAGGATGTAATCCCCTCTACAGCTGATCTAATACTCCATTTTGAGTCTACGAAAGCAGTCGTGGTACGTGTTTAAAAAACAGAACGGATAGAGTCCAAATACGCAGCCTATTTCATCTTTGGATATGTTGGAGAACCTTTACAAAATAATGCTCATATAAATGATTGTTCGTTTTTGCATTTCCACACACACATTATATATATATATATATATATATATATATATATATATATACACGTAACATTTCCGTTCCTAAAAAAATGATTACATTATGATGTTATCTGTTTTTCATTTTCTCCAAATTCTCCCGGATGAACTTGGGCCTTTCTTGGACTCAGGTATCGTACTGTAAACGCATACACGACAGGAAGGGCGTTTCTTCTGCATTTTTATACTCACCTCATTTTTGCTATATTTGTCTCATTCCCCCAATCCCTGGGACGAAAGGATGCCTCCAACTGCCTTGATGTTATTGCTTGTAAACCTGGTACAATGCAAAGAAAATGATTTTCTCTTGAAAATTACATGACATTAATGTTAAGAAACGAGTCAAAAATAGTAACTATTGATGTAAGTGATACTAGCTGTCCAATGCACGATTTGTTTACTAAAGGGAAAAACAATCCCAAAACCGAAGTGTGGATTTGCTGAACATAGACATGATATCAGTGAATAAAAAAGAGGGGTCAGAGTGCTTCGGCAGGAACCCTTTGTACAACAGCACAAAGAACGACATTGTAGCCAAGAGTGCTGTGAAAAAAGAAGCTGTGAACCGTACCAGCATATTTCTGTAATGCACCATATCTTCATAATCTTTACAGCCGTACTTCAATGTCTGATTTCCTTTTCCTTCCAGTAATCTAGTGTGAGCGAGTTTCAGTTTTGTGAATTTCTATACTTCGGACTTCTTTTTTTTTTTTTTTTTTTTTTTTTTACATTTCATTACTTTCAGGAAATGTGTATATTTTCAACACTTTTTAAAGTTTACGCACTTTCAATAATAAGTCATACACGATCATATGCTATATACCTGCCTTTTCTAATTTCTCTTAACAGCTATTTTTTTTTTAAATATCATTAAATTGAGACAGTATTATGGGTAAGTCTCGTGATCTCCTTATAGGTTGAATTAGTGTTCATGTTCACTTGTGCCTACGATACGTGTATATATATATATATATATATTTTTTTTTAACCTAGTCTGTACTTTACTTTTTTTTTTAAAGATACTGTGCTGAAACCTGAACGTGATTCAGTTTATGTTCATCTGTGGTTTTTAAGCACGACGAGCTCGGTCACGTAGAACCTTTCCGGTCGATTTTGCTTAAAAAAAAAAAAAAAAAAATGTTCTGCACAGATTTGGAATAGTCTTAATATTTCCGTAGACTTTGTACAAGTGGAACATTATTTGGGTCAAGGAATAATCGGCTTTAATATCCTCCCCATATTTTACATGCCGTGACTTCGGGTTTTCAGTTTATCTTTATGTCATCAGTTACTGGTGGCGTGTGTAGGGGGGGGGGGGGGGGAGACGTCTTTAGTCTAGACCATTCGATTTGGTGGAGTTTTGGACAACACTTCCATAATTTCACGTAGCTTAAATTTAAAGGATATCAATCTGTTATTATGTCGGAAAATATTTTCCACAAGTTAGATGCTGTTTGCTTTAGCTATTTAGTAAACGTAACTTCTGTTTGGACAGGAAACTGCATCAACGCCAGTTGGTCTACAACTACCACATATCTGGTTTACTAGGCCAAAAGTAATAATCAGACCATAATTATATGCAATTGACCATATAGGTATCAGACCAAATCAATATTAGAAGTACAATTGCATTTGCCCATATATAACTGTTGCAGATTCTGGGAATTCATTTAATTTTATTTTTCCATTTAAAAAAAAAAAAAAAAATATATATATATATATATATATATATGCCTATATATATATATATATATATATGTATATATATCCACATATACACACAGTTAACAGCACAACGTTATTGTCCAAACTAGCTGGTCCATTCTTACATGAAAAGAACACAAACTCAGAACAATACCATTATTATAGGTTTGAATGGAGCCGCATTGAATAAGATGGTAATTAAAAAGAAAAGCTATTGAAAATGGAGGGGACTGCTAAAAAGCTAAACTTGTATATATTGCAGCCTCCTCAGAAAAAAAAAGAAACAAATTTTAGCAAACCTTGCTGCTCGTTTACGAAAAAAAAAAACTGAAAAATAATGAGAACAAAAGCGTTCTCTGAATGTGCAGAATTGAGGAAAACGCAGAAAATGAGAGGGATTATACAAACACTCACACACAGAGACAAATACACACACACACACACACACATATATATATCATATATATATGTATCAGACTAACATGACAATTGTACTAGTAAAGCCATGATATTGAAATCTTAGGGAATTAATTATGCCGTTATCCATGCAACATAAACATTTTAGCGAATATGTGAAATTTACATGTGGGTGCGCGTAACAATAACCTGGCTATAACCATGCATTCTTTTCCTCATATTTAAAGTATAAATGCAATATTAATGTTGCACATTCTATTTTTATAACTGTAGGCCTACAATTTGGTATTAAGTGTAAATGCTGGTTGGAACGCCTCCTTTCAACCTTTTTTATTACGAAGGGAAACGGGTTCTCCTAGATTTTTCACTTGCCATATTGCGGTGAAGGCATGATATTCTGCTCCTTGACCATGACTGATGCGAAAATACACAAACTTGTGAGTCCAAGAAAGGAGATGAAAATCCATTGTTGTTCCATGGTAATGGTATATGTCCAATGCCTTCAGTAGACCTCCAGAGAAA
Source organism: Diadema setosum (assembly GCF_964275005.1). Lineage (NCBI taxonomy): Eukaryota > Metazoa > Echinodermata > Echinoidea > Diadematoida > Diadematidae > Diadema > Diadema setosum. Next base: position 10,287,461 of record NC_092699.1, read on the forward strand.
TTCTCACGACGGAGTCCAACTGGTACGACTACTCCGATATACCGATCCCAGCTGATCGTTACCGAATCTCTGCATTGACGAATATTTCACGCGCACTGTTAAACTCGCCGCTTGCGCGCGCGATTCTCTCTTTTTAAAGGAAACCAAACCCAAAGAGAAATGTGGATTGAGTGAAAGCAGTAACATTAGTAGAACACATCAGTGAAAGTTTGAGGAAAATCGGACAATTGATGCAAAAGTTAGGAAATTTCAAAGTTTTGTTGTTGGAACAGCTGGATGAGGAGACTATTAGAGGGTATGATATCGTGTGTGGACAGTAATACAGATGCATACAGAAAATATGAAGGAAATGCCACAAAAATTCACTTTTCTAGCATAATGAAAGAGCACTTGATTAACTGCTTTCAGAAAGCAAGGGGAGTAGCTGCTTCCCTTAACACATGTCAGTATCAAGTTGATGGAATATTTAATTTTCATGAAAAATGAATTTTTGTGGAATTCCCTGTATATTTTCTTTATATTGTTGTCCACACATGATGCTATTACCTCTAGTAGTCTCCTCATTCAGGATCCTCATTCCAACACCAAAACTTTAAAAATTCATAACTTTTGCATCGATTGTCTGATTTTCCTCAAACCTTCACTGATGTGTTCCACTAATGTTGCTGCTTTCATTCAATCCACATTTCTCTTTGGGTTTTGGTTTCCTTTAATCATATACACACACGTATACACAAAATCCGGTCTGGTCTGACGGAAGTTACCCGTTTTGAGGAAAAATTATTTCGGAATCCTTTGAAATGCTCTGCCAGCAGACGTTAATTTAAGATTCAAAAGCACACGTAAGTTCCATATTTTTTTTTCTTTTCTTGTCAAACCATGGACGCATCATCATTACTGGAATATTACCACCGCCGTATTTTACGATCGAAGTGAATAGCACAGAAATGAAAAACAAGAGAATGCTCTGATGCTTGTGACTATAGGCTATTCGACAAAGTACGCTCAAGCTTTTCGTACAGTGATCCGTACAGGAAGTTTCCTACAAGGTTTAGTGGTTGCATACCCGGCTCTGTGGACGCGGCGGCCCTGAGCATACGCACGCCCCTGAAGTACGCATTAAAGAGATCTTCAGTTTCTATTCATATGGGGTTTCAGGTTTACATTTGTGTGTGTGTGGTTGTTGTGTTAGTTCAATGAGAAACCTCTTATGAAATATTGAAGAGCATATGAAGAGTATGTTTGCAAAAACCGATAAGTCCATTTTTGAAGATTTTGAAGTACGGTCTCTGTCATAAAGTACAAAATAATACCTTTTAAATGATATATTGGTCACTACATAATTACAGGTACATTTTTGAAGTTATGGTCAAAAGAAGCAAATACTTTCTTATTATTCTCTTTATTTTTCTTGACCTTTAATCGCAAATATCTCCATTTGGCAAATATGGACTTATCGGTTTTTGAAAACAAACTCTTCATATAATTCTAAAATAAATTCAAGGTTTATTTGATGAAAATTCGTTTTCAGACGGCTGAGATATCCAAAACGAAGCAATCACAATAAGAGATGGGACCTAACTTTTCTTAGGATCGCTCTGTTTTACTTTATTTTTGATATCTCAGCCGTTCGCAAAACAGATTATTATCAAGTAAACTTTAAATTTCTCTTAGAATTGTCCCTATGCCCTTTAACATCTCAAAACAAGTGTTTTGTAAATCTTGAAAAAAAAAGTTAAAAGCTGAATCCTCACATCAACCAACACTGTACTATCCCTCTCATGTCTCTCATAAATTTCCTATTCTATTCATTCCATGGTTGGTGTCTGTCAAGATTACTAAAGCAAATGAAATTCAAAAACAATTATCATAATCATTATTCATACAGTTATGTTTATTTTCATGGAATGACTTGAAGTATCGCAAAATTTTAAATTGAACTTGACTATTAAAACAAAAATATAGACAAAAAGGTCTAATTATTTAGAGAAAACTTTATGGTGATTAATATGTGTTTATCATATCCAAGACTATATATTTTGTCTTTGATTATATCAGGTACTTAAGTGTATTACATGGTTATTTTTCTGTTCTTCTAGAGAGAAATGATCATGATCCGAGTTAAAAAAAAAAAATCATTATTTTGCATTAGTATTAATAGAAAATGTATTCACGAGATGTAAGGAAAGGTGCGTGATAGTTCTACAGTGCACTATGTTATGATGTTATGTTGGGATCAATGCCAAATTTAGGGCCTAAAGTAATAATTGAATCATTCGTTTCGTTTCACTTGACGTGGATAAGCAGATGACATTCGAAGAACATGGCATCGGAGCGCCGCTGAACAATATTTTTCTTTTAACCCAGTGTGTACTTTACTCTTTTCTTTTTTAAGATACAGTGTTGAAACCTGAACGTGATTCAGTTCATATTCATCTGTGGTTTTTAAGCACGACGAGCTCGGTCACGTAGAACCTTTTCCGGTCGATTTTTCTTAAAACAAAATGTTTTGCACAGATTTTGAATAGTTTTAATATTTCCGTAGACTTTGAACAACTGGAACATTACTTGGGTCAAGGAATAATCGGCTTTAAAGGACAAGTCCACCTTCATATACATAAGGATTGAGAGAATGCAGCAATATTAGTAGAACACATCAGTGAAAATTTGAGGAAAATTTGACAATCCGTTCAAAGTTACGAATATCTTAAGTATCTGCGCAGTCACTGCTGGAAGAGAAGACTACTACAGTGTATGATGTCACATGCGTACAACTATATAAGGAAAATAAAAAGAGAATTTCACAAAACTTTACATTTTGAATAAAGTGCACAGTTTTTCGACTTGCTACTGACATATGTTAAGGGTAATATTATTCCCCCTGCCTTCTGAAAGAGAGAAGTCGAGTGTTCTTTTGTTATGCGAGAAAAATGGAAATATGTTGAATTTTCTTTATTCTTTCTTTATGTCGTTGTACTCATGTGGCATCACAAGCTATAGTAGTCTTTTCATCCAGCCGTGACTGAGCAGAAACTTCAAAAATTCATAACTTTTTAACGGATTGTCCGATTCTGCTCAAATTCTCACTGATGTGTTCTACTAATATTGCTGCATTTACTAAACCCACATGTCCATGAAGGTGAATTATTTAAAGAAAACTTTATGGTGATTAACATGTGTTTATCATATCCAAGACTAAACATATTGTCTTTCATTATATTAGGTACTAAAATGTATTACATGGTTAATTTTCTGTTCTTCAAGAGAGATACGAGCATAATCCGAGTTTAAAAAAAAGTCATTATTTTACATTAGTATTGATAGAAAATGTATTCACGGATGTAAGGAAAAGTGTTTGATAGTTCTACAGTGCGCTATGTTATGTTGGGATCAATGCCAAATTTAGGCACTAAAGCAATGATAATAATTAAATCATTCGTTTCGTTTCACTTGACGTTGATGAGCAGATGACATTCGAACAACCTTGCATCGAAGAGCCGCTGAACAACCTTTTTTTTTTTCTTTTTTTTTTTAACGGTTGCTCTGCGTCACATTGGCGGGTCCGTCGACTTGCGCTTTTAGTCTCACCTTGATACGGAACGCCCACTTGCGCGCTAAAGAATACAGGACCAACATGTTAATCAACAACGTTACATAACTATTTGCTTAATGGTAATTTAAGGACGTTCCTCAGTTAAAGGGAAGTCCATGTCATATTCTTCAAACTTTCCATACAGTAACGTTGACCCATCCGAAGCCCAAATATGTAAATAAAACCATAGGTTCATGTGCTTGTTTTTTTTTCTACGGGACTTTGAAGAATATGACGAATCTGCCGTCCTGTACCAAAATGATAGCGTTACAGGATCAAGATGATTGGCAACAAAATCTGCAATGACAAACTTAAATCCCCATAATTCTTTCAAAATCCACGATATTTTCTCCAAATTTGCAAGAATTGCAGAAGAAGGTACCCAAAACGAGGAAAAGGTTTTAAAGTTAGGGTTTACACTCTCATTCTTGAGGAAGCAGCGCCCTCGCGAGGTAGAAAGCACCGAAATCTCTCAAATCCTTCTCATCGACGTTTTTTGTTATAGGGATGAGCTGAAGGACAAGGTTCATAAAACTTACGCTGTACACTCAAAACCCATGTCATTTTCACGAAACTTGACCAAATTGTAGAAAAAGGCTTACTAACTCCAGAAAAACAATTAAAAGTGGGGGTTCATGTGCTCGTTTTTGTGCTAGCAGGGCCCCATGCGACATATATCGTCGTAAGTCCCCCAAATCTGGTCAGGAACCTATGCAGGGATGCCCTAACAGGGTGGGTTCATAAAACTTATGCTGTACATTTAAAACCCATGTCATTTTAAAGAAAATTGACCAAATTCTAGAAAAAGGCTTACTAATTCCAGAAAAATAATAAAAAATGGGGGGTTCATTTTCTTTTGACGCTTTTTATAGCCTTTATTCAGACAAATCAAATGAAATTGTTACATTGTAATGACACAAAATATAACTATAATACAATGTTTAACGGAAAACAAAAGGTTGTGTGCAAAGTAGTATAGATAAAACATACAAAGATTGTACACATTTGACATGATTCATGAATGTACAATAAACACCTCACAGAGAAATGGAATATACATAATTCTAAGATGTTGCGACACGGATTGTCGCCCCTACACGGATTGTCGCCTCCTGCTCGGGGTGACAATCCGTGACGGGCGTTGGCGGCACGGATTGTCGCCCCAGTCACGGATTGTCGTCTGGCGACAATCCGTGACGAGGGCTGGCGGCACGGATTGTCGCCCGCCCTCGAAGCACATTTTGCTGGGTAATGCCGTTCTGGACACTGTCATTGAAATACTAACACATAACTTACATGGCTACATCCATGCAAACATGCCATGTAAAATGGTGAGGTTTCAAGGAAGTGTGTCTGTGTGCGTGCACATGATAATTTAGCGTCCGTTTGTGCGTGTGTGTGTGTGTGTGTGTGTGTGTGATGGAGCGCTGCGCGTGTTGCGGGAATTGTGTCGCTTGAATGTTTCGTTCCTATTATCTCCTGCGTGCTAATGCAACAGTCACAAAGTGCTTTACGATGGGTTACGTACGCCGCGGATAGATGCGGATGAGTGGACGCAGGGGGACGCAGCGTGGACACAGGCATCCGCAGGGACGTATGTAGACGTAACTGACCGTAACTCGTCTGTAAAGAAACGTAAAATGAAGGCGGCAAACCTTCGAAATTTTGAAATGTTCAAATTTCGCAGAGGGACTCCACGGACGCAGACTTACGTAAGGTAACCGTAACCAAACGTAACTACCCAAAACTAAACGTAACTCTCCATAGCTTGAACGCAGACCATCCGCAAATCATTTTACCTCCCTTCCGTTTGCGTTCGTTTACGTCCACCGTAAGTATTCGAAATCAACCGCAAGTTAACGTATCACAACACTTTCGTCCGCTTACGGATATTTGCGGAGAGTTACGGATGCTGTACACGATTACGTCCTTCGACGTTTTCTGTTTTCCACTCGCATGGGAGCACAGAGACGCGTGGGAAGCCACACAACTCGTGTTGCCAAGCTGCAGCGCATTCAGTTTACCTGAAGGAATGCTACAACACACTCGGAGCGATGGAGAGGCAGAACCGCAAAGTCAAGTTACTAAATTTCTGCCACAATGGTCATTTTAGGTGGCACCCATATACGCATGACATCGCTTGACCATTGGTGCTGAACATTTTTTCCTTGTACTATTTGAATGTATATTTTTCGAAACTCTGAAAGCAATTTTTGGGTTGGGGATGAGGTGACAGCATTTTTTTTCACTTTTCTGGCCGGGAAGGTGTGGGACAGCGATAAACGATATAAAATGAGAACGAATTTAGTATTTCCCTATAGTCTTACCCACTTTACGCTCCATGGATATTACATTTTTTTATATTGTATTTGGGTGTGGGAGGGATGTCCAAATGTCCTAATGATTTTTTTTTTCTGGAAATGTAATACTAGTAGTCTTTGCTTTATTATAACAATCTCCTTAACATAACCCAGAAAGTCATGAATATCGCTGCACAATGACAGCGTAACCATAGTTTGTCTATTCCATGACTGTAAGTAATATTTTCTTACTCTGTTTAACTTATCGATCTAGATAGTATTCTATTTGTGTTATAATTATGTTATGTAGTCTTTACATTTATGTTGTTTATCCATATTTGAGCTGCACAAATAAAATTCAAAATTCAAGTTCAAAATTTCATATATCTTTCATTACTGTAAAGCAAATTAAAGAAATGCGAAAACTTTTCACAACTTGTACGTTAATTCAATTTCAGTTTTCCCCAGTGTACAATGTAAGACAGTCCAATATGTGATAAATTTGCTGTCATAATACATTGACTTGGCAGGGATCGTCATATTGCACATAATTATTTATAACAATCTGTAACTATCCGAAAATATCCGCAACTCTCCGTAAATAGTCGCAACTCTCCGCAAGTGTTCCGGACTATTTGGAAGTTTATTCAAGTTGAAAGAACAAAATTACGTGCCAATTCGTAAGAACATCCGCAAGTGGACGCAAGTATCCGCATTTGGTCGTATCTCTCCGTATCGCCCGCATATTTTTTCCCGTATGTTTTGTAAAACTCTGGTGACGGCAAGAGATCCCCGGGTGTCCGCAGAAAAAAAAAAAAAATTAAAAAAAGACTTATTTGGACGTAACGCCGGACGCAGAGCATTGTGACTGGGGCCTTACGTAGACACACGAACGCTCACACACAACACACATACGTAGGGCCTACGTAGCCCACGAACACCAAACCCCTGAGATACTCATGCAGGCACAAAACTGCGCCCACAAACACGCACCATCACATACCCTTTGATATACACATACGCCACTATATACCACATACACACGTAAGCATACAGGCACACGAATACACACAAACAAACCACTACCACTATACAACCACCACACATGCACAGTATCTACATATTGTATTATTATACTCCAAACACACACACACACACACACACAACAATACGGAAACCAATACAAAAGTCACTAATTGTACGCACCTACAAATCATACACATCACATATCATGCAGCTCACAACAAATGCACACACACACACACACACACACACACAAACACATACGCATAACTTACCAGTCATACCCATCCCACCAAAGCTTAACACCGGAGGAACCACCCCGAGCCCGGGGCGACAATCCTTGACGGGGCGACAATCCGTGTCGCAACAAATTTTTTTTTTTTTGCCATCATGGATTGTCGCCTTTGAGGTCAAAAACTGGGAACTGCACAAGCGTCACGGATTGTCGCCAGACGACAATCCGTGACGGGGGCGACAATCCGTGCCGCCAACTCCGTCATGGATTGTCGCCCCGAGCCGGGGGCGACAATCCGTGTAGGGGCGACAGTCCGTGTCGCACCAAGAGACACTCAGCCTTCCTACTCGAGGAAAGGAGTCACCAGTCTGAATAAAGATTTTATCTAAAACAAATACAAAAAACGTGAGAGGTGATGGACTTTCAAAATCTTTAAGTGGCGGCGCTGTGGCATAGTGGATAAGACTCCCGACTCCCGATCGGAGGACCCGAGTTCGAATCCCGCCCAGTGTTTACGTCGTTGGACAAGATGATTTTACCCACTGTGTCCCTCTCGACCCAGGTGTATAAATGGGTACCTGGTAACGCTAGGGTAATAATAATAGCAGGGCCCTCTGGTAGAGCAGTGGCAACACTGAAGAGGCTACCCTGGGTAAATGAGACATTATTATTATTATTATTATTATTATTATTATTATTATTATTAGATGTATCATATTCACCAGTTATGAACATCATAATGACTTATATCTCGCAGGGTTTTATGCAAATGGAGATTCATAAGGAAATAATATTTGATTAAGTTTTAATGATATGAGGATCAGAGAAAATAAACAAGTGGAGCGGGCAAAGCTGAAAACACAGGAGATTCGAATCATTCTAGATAGATTCGCAGAGGTAAATACAAAAGATATACATGTATCTTATCAAGATGCAATAGTTAAACCCGGTATTTAATGAAGTATAGTTTTCCCATTTCGCGTAGTGTAATGTCAATTTATCCTTTAATGTTGCTTTTTCGTATTCAAACTCGTTTTTGTGCCAGCAGCGCCCCCCATGCGACATTATATCATCGTAAGTCCCCCAATCTGGTCAGGAACCTATGCACGGATGCCCTGACAGGGTGGGTTCATAAAACTTATGCTGTACATTTAAAACCTATGTCATTTTTACGAAACTTGACCAAATTGTAGAAGAAGGCTTACTAATTCCAGAAAAACAATAAAAAAATGGGGGTTCATGTGCTCGTTTTTGTGCTAGCAGCACCTCCATGCGACATATAATATCATCGTAAGTCCCTAAAATCTGGTCAGGAACCTATACAGGGATAGCCTGGCAAAAAAAAAAAAAAAAAAACAACAACAACAACAACAACAACAACAACAACAATAAAAAGTGGGGGTTCATGTGCTAGTTTTTGTGCTGGCAGCACCCCCATATGATAGAAATCATCCTAGGACCCCAAAATGTGGTTATAAACCTATCGTGGGATCCCTGATTAGGTGGGGTTCATGAATGTCATGCTGTGCATTCAAAACCCATGTCATTTTTACGAAACTTTTTCAATTTGTAGTAGAAAGGCTACTTAATGCAGAACAATTGTAAAAATGGGGGGTTCATGTGCTCGTTTTTTGTGCTAGCAGAGCCTCCTTGCGACAGAAATCATCGAAAGACCCCAAAAGCTGGTCTGGAACCAATGCAGGGATATACCCTGCTTAGTTGCACGAATCTCATGCAGTTCACTCAAAACCCCATTTTCTTTTTCTTTTTCAAAAAACAAAACAAAACAAACGTGTCACAATTGCAGTGATATGGTGGAAAAACACTCAGAAAGGAAGGTCCATGTGCGTTTTTTGTTATTATTTCCCTTACACAGCCATAATGATATTATGTGGACGCAAGCGTGGAAAACTCCACATTGACATACTTGTTTATTTGTTATACAATGTACAATCAACGTCATTATATTAATGACGTTGATTGTATCTTGCATGTGTTAGTTAAAATGTTGCAGTGGTTGGTAAAGTGCGTGTTGTGAACTATGGAGATGTACCTTGAGTACCCCCCCCCCCCCCAAAAAAAAAAAGATTCTTTGATTCTCCCTTTGTTACAGGAGATTTGGTGATCAAAAATAATATCTGAATGGTGAAAGTGATAAATACATGTTTGGTAATACCTTCGTGACCTTTTATTTTGTAACCAAAAATTAAAAATAAAACCACAATATTTTGCATTAGTAATGACAAAAATTAGATCTAATTTAGATTTATTTTAACAGAGATACTCAGGTTGTTTTAGTTGTTAGAACTAAAGACAAAATGTGTGTCATGTGTTTGTTTTGTTATTGTTGTTGTTGTTGTTGCTGCTGCTGTTAACACCTTGTCTAGTCCCCGACTAGGGCCTATAGGCCCTAAGTACCTTTGCACTCGACTTGACCATGTTCATGAACAGATAATGAACTGCATGTCACAAAATAGATCAATCGGTAGAAAATGGAAACAGCTCAGTTCCACTTCCAAGCTTCCCGATTCCGTCGATCAGTGTTGTGCTACCATGACCATGTATATGCGGCTCGGACCGCTGAAATTTGCGTAGTACGTACAGATTGTAACGCGTACAGTCGGCACGCGAGCCGAGCGAGACCGCCCAGCGCGGCCGCGGTGGGGAGTTGTCGGGTATCCGTACGTACCACACTCTAGCTCGATCTACCAGCAGCTGCTCAGCTCAGCTAGCTAAGCTCATCACTCGTGCGTGCGCTTCTAAGCTCTTTGTTACGTCACTGCCAACCTCCGCGGCTAGGATGCGCAGAAACACAACTGAGGAACGCCCTTAAAGGAAAACTGTACTGACATTTTCGAATTGTCTGATAATTCTAATCTACATTTTTTGATGCCTACTACTGGAAAGAGAGGATTGTAAAACCCAGGATAAGCCTGTAATGATTTTTTGAAAAAAATGAAAACGAGCAAGCCATGGAACGATCCACGCAATTTGGCCTACGTCACAGGTGCTCTTTGTGCACAACTCCGCGACATTAGCAAGACGAACTACATAATGCCAATTTACTGATGAAATCTCACACGAAGCACTCCAAAAGCTGTTATTTAGTATAATTGCAATATGGAGCTATAATAAATATGTTAAACAATATCTATTAATCTTTAAAAGCAAGCTCTTCAACAGCTTTTTATTTAGATGAAACTTGTGGGGAAATTCCAGATATGCAAAATGAAATTGGCATCGTTATCCGAACGTGCTGCCCATAGAAGACCGTGTGTAATTAACGTTACGCATTGATGATCATGATCGAGCGATGGTTCGCCAGTTCAAACTATCTAACGCGTAACGTAGATGAGGGGCTGAGTGAATCTCGAAAATCCAAATGTAGATAGACTCTCTTCAACGGCACGCACGATTTACGCTTAGTGAGATGAAAACGGTACCCACCCAGTACACATAGACTCTGAAATACTAGAACTAGGACTAGGACTACTGAGCAGTCAAGGAGTACGTTCTACGTGGCAGTCCAAGTTTTGATGAGTAGGCCCTACACTCACTCACCGTCGACATTGCAGCTGTAGGCCCTATGTGCACAGCGCTAAGGCACAGCGTAATGTTACATACATACCCTGCTGCCAGAACTTGAAGAAAGTCCAGACGAACTAGTCCAGACCCCAGATCTAGATCTGGACCCTTGTCCTGCAGGCACTGTTGTTCCTGTGCTGAATTTTTCAGGTAAGGTATCTGCTTTATGGATTTCCGATGTTTTGTAGTCGAGTAAATCTCATAGTGGTGTTCTTTACACCAAGGACTAATGTTAGATCTAACAGTTTGTTTCAGTAGGCCTACTAGGACCCATATCTCGGAAGAGTGGCCTGACCACGTAGATTCTAACACAGTGTCGCCGCTTCGCGATCCCAGCGCTGGTGTAGGTATAGTGCTAGCGTACTTCCGTATCCATGTAGATATCTCAAAATTCACCTTGCCAAATGGCACCAAACTCACAGGAAGTACTTTATGATTCATATCCAACAGCTCACATTAATTGGAAACAAATCACATGTCGGGAAGCGTAAGTGTAGATGTCGACTTTCCTGTCGGCGTCGCTAAAAATAATCTGCTCTACGACTAACATGAGTGATTGCGGCCAGGCCCTACCTAGAGTGTCTATCTGCTGCGCACGCACAGACTGAAGTTAGCCATTTAATATCATGAGACAAATCTTTCAAGTAATCGGGGGCAATAAATAAATTTACAAATTATTTGTGGTAAGTTGAATGAAAAATGTAGTTCCTATATCACACAAGTCGCAAAAATCATTACACTTTTGAGTTTAGTTCTCGCGTAAATTCCCCGTTCGCACAGTACTAGTCGGCTAACTTCAGTTCTAGATTGTGCATCTTGCGTTCGCCAAGATCTCTCGCGAAGAGTGATTTTTTTTTTTTTTTGAGTGACGACTTGAAAGTCGGCGTCAATATTGATACTTCTCAATTACTAATTTCGTTCAAATATAAGAGAATACTTTGAAATATGCTATGAAGTATATACTGTAATTTTGGTGCGATTTGGTTTAGTGAAATTTGAGATATCTACATGGATAGAACAGTACACAAGCGCCGCCTGCTAGCTAAATTAGGCCTATGCGTCGTCTGCTACTCGATACGAATTAACGCACGCGTATGCAAGCACTTGTAATCAGTAATAATGAGAGCACCTGTGACATCATAACATCCGGGCTCGTCAGCTCATTAGCATAATACTCACCTAAAAAGTTCCATTTTTAACATTAAATTACGGACTTAATCGTTATGAAATTTTGATTCTGTTTGCACCGCTGGGTCTTTTAGAATTAAAAGAACAACATATAAAAAAATAAAAAAACCGGTAAAATGCCCTTTTAAATGGACGCGGAAGTAAAAAAAAAAAAAAAAAAAAATCAGCATGAGTTTGTGAGGTTGCTATACTGTTCAGTAAAAATAAGAACCCATGGCAATGCAATACTTGGCAGTTGGAGAATCAAAAAGATGCGACTTTGATAATCTATCCGTAGTCTAGCTGTATTTGTGTATAGAATGAAGAACTTTTAAGTTTACAGCTGGAAGCAACGCAAGAAATCTATTTCAATTGTTTGTTCAGTCTATTGTACCTACATATTATCTACTACCCCCTAAACTATGATGAGTATACTCTAGGAAACTGTGTGTTTATTTGTTATTGTTGTTGTTGTTGTTGCTGTTTGTTTGTTTGTTGTTTTTTTTTTTGGGGGGGGGGAGGAGAGTTGACAAAAGTGCAACTGAGGCTAACGCAGCCAAATTGTGGCCTTAAAGGAAACCAAAACCCAAAGAGCAATGTGGATTGCATGAAGGCAGCAACATTTAAATAGTAGAACACATCTGTGACAGCTTGTGGAAAGTCGAACAATCGATGCAAAGGTATCAATTTTCAAAGTTTTGGTGTTGTAATGACTGGATAAGGAGACTACTAGAGTTCATGACGTCATGTGTGGGCAAAATATTAAAAAAATATAAAGAGAATTCTACAAAAACTCATCTTTCATGAAAATTACACATTCCATCAACATGGTACTGACATAATAGTTAAGGGTAGTAATTTCCCCCACCCTGCTTTCTAAAAGTGGTTAGTCAAGTGCTCTTTCATTACGCTAGAAATGTGAAACCATGTTGAATTTTCTTTATATTTTCTTTATATTATTGTCCACAAATGCTGTCATAATTATACTCAAGCAGTCTCCTTATCCAGTGCTTCCAACACCAAAACTTTAAAAATTCCTAACTTTTGCATCGATTGTCCGATTTCCTCAAACTTTCACTGATGTTTTTTCTACTAGTATTGCTGTTTTCACTCAATCCACATTTCTCTCTTGGTTCTTTTGTTTCCTTTAAAATCATATCACATCACTGTGATGCCTCATCCAATCTCTCTTTTCCTGCTGTTCTTGTCTCATTCTCTAAGGCTCGCTAGATCCTTGGTTAATAGGACACGACAAACTCCCGTTCATTTTATGTGTAAGTGACGATAATTAAAAAGAAAATAGTAACGACTTTAGTTGACACAGCGTGTTTAATCTTTATTTGATTGATCACATCACTTGACTACAATTTCATGGCTCATTCTCGAACAGCAGTGCAATATCTGCTATATAATTTATGCCCAGGATTGGAAAAACAAAATCAGATCTCACATTGCGAAGCGATGTTGAATGTTGAAATGGCAGGCTCCTTCATTTTTTCTACCTCTTTATCTTGAAACAAGTGCATCGTCGGTTCCTTTGATCTCATTGTCGTTATGTTTAAACTTGAAAAATTGTGATTATCAAACTATGAATGTAAAACTATTTTCCCAATTCTGTTGCCACATATACCTGTTGTCATTGTCACGTGTGATTTCCTTGAAAATAAATGCGGAAATACAATCGAACTGAACTGAACTGAACCGAACCGAAACCTTTCGCAGTAATGATGAACTACAAAAAAAAATTATGTTATTTAATCTATTTTGTGAGGGTGGAATGTGTGAGACTCCATTGTTCCAGGAAGCCATCAGGTGGAAATGGGGACAGCAGGAGTAAACAGCATAGAAATTCAGAATTAGGCAAGCCAGGTGAGAGAAGAGGTTAGGGAGAAAGGAGAGTGTAGAAGAAAGAGGGAGGCACAGTGGAGCCAGAGTGGAATAGCTAACGTAGAAAGGGAGAGTTGGTAGGAAAGCATAGGTATTTAGTTAGGGGGAGATAGTTGGGATAGATAGGTTTAAAGCAAAAAGGGAGAATTAGTTGGAAAGAAAGGGATGTAATAAAAAGGGGAAAGCTAGTTGGAACCAGTTTAAGCACTGTAGAGGGTGGAGTTATATTAAAGGTGACAAGGAAAGTAAATTTGAAGGGAAAAACAGTTGCATCTGAACATCTGTCAGAGCAGGACATGCTCTTCTAACTCACTGGTGATAGGAGTAGAGAGGCAGCTGATCGGCCTACAACGCAGGGCTGCATTTCAGGCAGGAGAGTCATGGCACAGCAGCCCCACGCATAAGGGCAGGGCACGCGCAAGACATGCTGCAGGCACTGACAACAGCTGAAGTCTCCCCCTCACTATTACTTCAGGGTCTGAACACCAAATCAGACGTAAGTAGTTATGTAGCTGTATTAAGTTTGTTTCTGTGATATTCTGAATTTGTCATTATTATATTTTTTTATATAGAGATTTATGTTATGTTCGGTTGTTCACCATAATATGTGAAGTAATTATGGTAGAGTATAGATTATGCTGTATGTCAGTTTGGATGTGTTGTGTAATGATAAAATAGGATCTTGATTTAGTTTGACAAGCGATATTTGTGGATACAGTGTATTTTGTTTTCTATGGTTGTATCAGGAAAATATAATCCAGGTTCTGTTGTTCATAGTTAAAGTGAATGAAGTTAAAATTTTGGTAAATGATAAGTTAGAATGTAAATTTGGTTGCAGAAGGATTTGAATGAGAAATGGATATATGTAAATAGAATATAGTTTTAGTTGTTTTTGGTTGTGAGATAGTTCATAACTACGAGATGATCGGTAATGTACATATTTGAAGTGAGTTATGATTAAATACATGGCGGTGGTTTATTTCTGTAGTATGTATATATAGGTCTGTTGTGATGGTGGAAGTATACAGGAGCATTATTGTTTAGGTATAAGGAAGTATTGGACTGTGGTTCATGAGTGATACTACTTGGTGAATAAATAATGTCAAATGAGAGGTGGTTATTATATTCCCATATAGATCGACACCGACGAGCTGGGCTCAACGTCATCATCATTATCTCGACGGCATCACAACTACACTCAACGGCATCTCGGTTAGCGTGAGGGCAATTCCCGCTACCTGGACAGAATTCCCGTAACTCGGTAGTCCTCCGGTGCAAGCGGTGGCATCTCTGTCGACACGTCGATAATTCCCGCCAGCCGAACGACATCCTCGACATCGCGATTATCTTGGCAACTTCGGCAGTACTTCACGGACTATCTCATCACCCACTTCACTCCAATTCCCGTATAAAGTGAAACCACACGTGCGTACAGTACAGAGTATTGAACCACAGGTATTTGGTTATACCCGGGTCTAGGTTTTATTTTTAATACATGAGTCTAGGATTTACGAGTATCTCATTGATTTGCTCCTGAATGTTATTATGTTATTGACTTGCTCCTGAACGTTTTTATAATTTTTTTGTGTAAATATAGATGAAATTGTATTAGGGTTTCTTTGTGGGAAAGTATTGTAAATATGTATTTTTTGTTACTGGATTTTCGTTGGAAAAATAGATATCATAAGAAGCTGCATTTTTTTTTCGTTCAGTAAACTCACGGAGTGTTTAAGCGTATTATTTACAGTGTATCTCATAGCAGAACCTAGCTTATCGTCAGTCATATGAATAGATAATACAGATCTTAGAGCTGACAACATGTGAGCGAAAAGACGTTATTTTATGTAATGATCATCGTAATATGGTCCTTATGCGTGCATTATATTGTTGCAATCCAATATGTACTCTCCGAGATACAGGATAATTCTGCTCTTTGACCCTAATTTGCAAAGCCAAGATGGCGTCAGAGCAAATTCAAGGTCTCAGCAAAAATAAGTGGGCAATGCGTCACGTATTCACCAAGACACAGATTGAAGTGCTTTTGACCTTTGAACCTCATTTCCCCTGACAAGATGACATCAGACCAAGAGTCGTAATTTTATTAACAACTAGAAATGTCGCTTTGTCGAGTGGTATGCCTCCGCCATAATGCATGGTTTTCCTAATAGGTCTATAGTACATGTGGACAATTTGTGATTACATTTTCACAAAATTGGCAAAATCTTAAAATGACAATTTTGTCACAAACGCGTTGAATGTTCACCTTCCTTGACCTAGGTTTAATTGGATGAATAGGAGAGCATTAATTTGGAGATTTAAGAACTTTAACTTGACTTTGATCCATTCATAAGCTTATGCACTGAGTAATTTTCAAGGTATGGAGAAAAAGTGCACTTTCTGTATTGAATAGTAAATTGTTGTAATTTTCATCTGGCCTTTGACCCTAAAATTCATATTAAGATAATCACTGTCAGGCACAACATGCATAAATATGTAGTAAGTTTCAAGATAACTTAAACCATTTCTTAGATATGGAGGAAACAGTTCAGCACTTTCACTTGATCTTTGACCTTTTGACCTTTGAGGCAAAAAAAAAGAAAAAAATTAACAGAGAATCTCTATTGGGTTATACATGAATACACCAAGTGTAAAAAAAAAATAATCCTGCTGGCATTGCATAAATATGAGGGAAATAGTAAAATTTTGAAGTGTTGCCCTTGACCTTTGACCAATGAACCCTAAATTCTCTAGATAATCACTGCCAGTCAGTACATTATATATACTATGTTCCATGAAGATACCTTGAACAGTTTCCAAGGTACAGAGAAAAAAGTGAAATTTTAATATTTTACTTGACCTTTGACCTTTTGACCTTTGACCTCATGACCTCGAACTTTCACCAGAGAATCTTAATTGGGTAATACACGTATACACTAAGTTTCAAGAAAATATCTTCAGGCAATGCATAGATATGCAGGAAATAGTGAAATTTTACGTATTTGACCTTGACCTTTTGACCTTTGACCTTGAGCATGTGCACCCAAAAGTTGAAAGGCACAACCTCACCCCCTAATACACATACACGCCAAGTTTCATTAGGATACCTCAAAAGGTTTTTTTAGTTACGCTTGCCACAAAATTCATTACGGACGAACGGACGGAAGGATGGACGGACGGACGGAAGGACGGACGGAAGGACGGACGGAAGGACGGACGGACGAACGGACAACCCGAAAACATAATGCCTCCGGCACCACTTCGTGGCGGAGGTATAAAAGAAAATAACAAATGAAATGATCCATGTATCGCGGCCCGTATGTGTGCAAAATAGCGTAGCATCCAACATGTCTTCAAGACACAGGGTGATACTTCTGACCCTAATTTTCACGCCCGAGATGGCGTATAATTTCAAGAAATGAGTCTTGTAACATGATTGGTATGTGTGCAAAGTGTCGAGGTGATACCGTATATACTAACGAAAATACAGAATGCAGTATAATTTACCTTTTTTCCCACTTTGGATAGCCAAGATGGCCCCTAAACAAAGATTGTTTATTTGTTTATTCAATATTGTTATTATTCATTATTGTTATTATTATCATTATTGTGTTTCGCCCCGTAGTTAGATGTGGAATCTCTGATCTCTTTTCATGATACTTTCTCCGTGCATTTTTAAGTCTGTTGCAATTTTTACCCAATTAACTAAGTATGCTTCAATCATTTCAACGTTTTATGTAACTCTCCGTCTTTGAATACACACGTCGCTAAAACTATAGCTGCCTTTTGTTTTTTTATCTGGTCGTCTGAGTCGATAACGATTTGATAAGAGTAATATATGCAATTCCATTATGCAGCAGTAATAACTGCTTTGTCTCGCATTTTATTATTTCTTTTTATTTTTAAAGATCCTGCAGCTGCACCTCTCTGTATCTTCTCTTCGGTCACAGTTAGGCTTAACCGTTTCTCACCTAAGCCATGTACTGTTCTTTTATATCTCCTTTTCTTGTTCAGTTCTCAACATTGTTAAAAAACCTCTTTGTTTAGGTTATTTACCGGATCAAATTTATGATACTGCTGATAATGTGACTGATAGAGAAATAGAGAAGGATTCGAGCGTTACTTTTAATTTGAAAACACAAAATTTAGATTATACTTTTGATGAAACGACATTTCTAATTTGCCCTCTTGTTCTGTATATAAATACAGAAAATCAAATCACTGATAAGATCGCTAATAACAAAGAAGTTTTTTTTTTCTATATGTCATTTTAATGTAATGTGTATTTCAATTTTTTTAAATGTATTGTATTTTTTTGGAGAAATATGAATATCACTGTCCTGTAATTTGTTTGACTGAAACATGGAAATTTAGAATATTTTGATATTTGGTCGATTTTCAACTATACACTTACGTTCGAATGAGAACAAGGCAAAATTTTGCATATTTTTTTTAAGCTTAATTAGCGTCTGTGGGTTGGAATAACGTTGTTATCGAGGATAAAGTGAATAATGCTTTCAATATGTCTTGGAATTTATTTTATACTTTATATGATGATTAAGAATGATGAAAAAACAGTCATGGTTAAACAAGTTTTCGTTGATATGTGTGAATTAAAAAAAAAGGTTATGTCATATATATATGAAGAGTTTGTTTGCAAAAACCGATAAGTCCATATTTGCCAAATGGAGATATTTGCGATTAAAGGTCAAGAAAAATAAAGAGAATAATAAGATAATTTTGTGCTATTGTAATGTGGTCGTGGTTACTTTATGCTGATTTATATATGTAACAACTATGCATTCTAAGAGTATCTCAACTGTTCCTTTAAGTCAGTCTTCTGTATTGATGATTACTTGTCAATTACTGGGTTTTGTGAAGATTCAGATAAAGATATAAATATGGATGATAAGTGCAGCGATAATTTCTAGAGTTAGTTCAAAGTTGTGTTACAGAGGTTTGACACTGTAGTGGCTCGATTAGCCACTCATGACTTTGTGTGTAGCTATACCCTGTGTTTTGGCTAGTTTAATTTGTCACTGTTTGTTTATTGAATGTTGGTAAGATTTCCCCAGCCTTACATAGCTAGTGGAAATTTCCATGCATAGTTGTTTGACCTTACAATCTAGTTCAGGGCCCCGTTGCAAGAAAGTTGCAATCAATTGCAAATAATTGCTAATTTTGAAACAACCATTCTGATTGGCTCAGGGTCTGCCTTATTAGAAGACATGCATGCAACAATGATTTTGATTGGCCAGTGACAATCAGCTGCAAGTTGCGTTTAAACGCAAAGTTTCTAGCAACGGGGCCCAGACCGGTTCACTGTCATGTCGTGTCGCAATAACGTAGCACACGTTACGTAGATTTATTATTCATGATATAGTGTTAATCCAATCACTGTAGATTTTAGTGCGTATTAAGTGCGTAATTAGTATCCTTAACGCTACTTTTGACCAATCGCGACCTCTATTCGCGCGTCACCTATCGCACGTGCGAGATGTCACGCGACCCTTCGCATCATCGAAACACTCCCGCTTCAACCGCCGTTGAGGAACGACCTCCGGATCACCACCTGCGGTAGAGTCACCCTTCACCTTTTACGTTTGATAGAACTGTGTTTTATGGGCCCGCTGGCTGTTTTAAAGTTTCTACCCGGCCGCTGTCCTCTCTGCGCACTGTACCAGAGATCCGGGGATGGAGCTTCGCAGTTTTGTTGCCTCCGACACAGAACTTTCATTTATATTCGTCCTCCGACACGTTTAATTGATATTGTCGTCGAGTGACCGCACACCAGACATCGCTCCCGCCATGGACGACCCGCTGTCCGGCTGAGCATCTAGATCAACTATGTCTACCATCGTTCCAGGCGACTCACTGTCCAGTCGAACTGTTTTCTTTAGCCTCCTGCCAACGCCCGACTTACCGCGCTGGTAGAGAGCTGACATCCATCTCAACTTCCGATGGCTCTTCAGCCCCGTACAACGGAGTGTCGCATCAAGTCTCCGAACGATCCCCGCATCGAGCTCTTCATCGCATCGCGTCCGCTCAGCTCCGCAGGATCCTGTTCGTCGAGCCCCTTTTTCTGTCACCGTTCCAGTTCTTCAAATTTGGTCTTCTGCTACAGCGATTCGCTTACCTTAACCAGTCGGCACGCTTAAATCGCTTAGTTAAATGGACCGTGGACTGTGGACTCTAATCCGCCATACACTTGCTTTATCTGGACTTCATGTACGCTGACTTTCATTTAGTTGGTATGTCCTCGTTTTTTTATGTTCATTGTGCATTGTACTCTGTAGCGCTACATTCTACATCATGCATGTCGTACGTGTGAACTTTCACATTTCTTCATTTTGAGTGTTTTACGATGTCAAAAATTACACTCTTCTGATTTGTGCAATACTGCTGAATTGAACCATTACCAGATTTATATTTTATAATAATAAAAACAGAAAAGGGAATGCCTTGACTCATTTCAATTATTTCATGTGTGAACTTTCTCCAGGTAGATCATGAAGTTAAAAAAAGGGAGATTGATTGAGCACGCTTTTTGACTTGTTTGTGTGAATGAAGTTGTAATTTTATGTTAACCTTCTGACTTTCATTACTACAACACACACTCTATTACTTACCCAAAAATCATTTCCCTTTTAATCAATTTTTCCCACAACACCATCATTTAGCACTGATTGTTGTGTGTATACGTGTGTATACAGGTGGGCCATATGACACATTTTAGACAATCAACTTTAATCAGTTATTAAATGTCATAAATTATGGGGTTGAAAATGGTGTTAATGTATGATTTAAATGATTTCAATCAAACTCTGAAGAGTTTAAAGGGATTGTTTTACTCCGTGTAAAAAAGAAGTAAAGAATAGAGGAAATTGAAAGGAATTTGATAAGCATGAGTATAATAATTCCACATAGTTATTATTATCAGCTATCTCTCATGCTACACCGACCTCGAGTTCCGTAGTGTAATACATTCACGGTAATCTACGCACATTCTCTATGCTTAAAGATTGGAAATTGAAGCTGATTTAAGAGATAGCATCGTTTCTATTTCATGCACGGCATGACGTTCGAATGTGAGGATGTACACACTACTCCTGTAAATAGACGAGTATGTGCTCCGGTACATCTCCTATGAAGCTGTGATGCACTCTTTTTCGGTATGAGATACAGTTCTGGTTGGAAAGAGTGTGGCATGCCGATGAAACTAGGACCCCGTTTATGGTGCAGGGCTGGACCGAGGCCGGGCCGAGCCGCGGCCGAGCCCGGTCTCAATTGCGGTACTCGGCCCCGCAATTTTGTCCGTTTACAGTGGAGGGCTCGGCCCGGGCATTTAATTCAAACCTTTCAATATTTTGTCGTATTATGGCGCTCTGCTTGTAAACAAACACTATCATTGGGAAGGCGCCGGTAGCAATTTGGTACCGCATTAGGCCCAGTTTGCGTTTACAGTGAGAAAAGGCCGGGTTCGGCCGCGGCGGAGACTACCTCCAGAGCTTGGCCAAATGCGCGGCCGATTTTGGTACCGCATTTGGCCTTTTGCGCGTTTACAGTGAAATGAAGGCCGGGCTCGGCCGCGGTTCTGCTCAAGAAGACGACTCGTCCAGCAGCCTTTGCGAGCATTCTCGAGCGGGCCTTGCTGCAACGTGGGACAACCGGTTCTCTGGACGGACGTCCTACGTACTTCCAGAACGGAGTACAGTACTTTGGAAATGATAAGCACGAACGACGTACTTCCGGGGCGAACGTCGGAAGATGACGTACTCCTGAACGAAGGTGCAGAACGACGAAGTACAAGGGCGGACGTTGGGAAACGACATACTTTCTGAATGACGTTAAAGAACGACGCACTTTAGAAACAACTTCGGGAGTGATGGTGAGAATTCACTTGTCAGTGTGATGGATGAATTAGATATGAGAGTGAGAATGTTTTTGAGTCAGATGATGTGAAAATGCAAGGTCTGGACGTAAGAGGAGTGGTGGAAGACTAAAGGTTTTATCCTCTTCAAAGAGTAGTCGTATATTTCGACCAAACGGACGGTCGGTTCGCTTCGCTATATATATATATATATATATATATATATATATATATGTATATGAAAAGATCCTAGTGATTTTGATAAATATTTTTGTTATATATAAGAATATTTTGTTGAATGTTTTGCGTTTTAAAAAGAGAGAATATTTTATTGAGCAAGTTGTTAATAGTAGAACAACATGGAGAGTGATAAATAATATGTTTTTAGTAGGGGGAATTCTCAGATTATTTAGGAATTGAAAATTGAAAAAGTTTACAGCTGTGGAATTGCACAATTATTTTATTGATAAAGGCCCTGATTTGGCGAGAGAAATTGCGCCCCTTATGAAGCCATTTAATACTTTTTTGCAAGATTCCATCCATGAATCGTTACTTTTTACCCCCACGAATGAATAGGAAGTGTTAAATGTAATAAAACAATTAAGATATAAAAGTACTTTTGGCTTTGATAATATTTCGAATAATTTATTAACAGATGTTGCTCTGAAAATTATTCATTCTTTGGTGTATATTCTTAATATTCTGTCATTAGACAGTGTCATTGTATCCTCAAAGATGAAAATTGCCAAAGGTAATACCGATTTATTTTTTAAAGGGACCCTTTCATTTATATTTTTTTAAGATAATAGTCCTGTATCTTTACTTACATCATCTTCCAAAATATATGAGAAAAATATCTTACTAAATAACAGTAAGTTTTAATAAAAAATAAAATATGTTTCTTAAAACGCAAAACATTCAACCTCACATGTAAAGTTATATTTCATTGACAAAAACTACTTCTGTAATAGATAACCATGAACATACCGTAGTTGTGCTTCTGGACTTCTCCAAAGCCTTCACCATGATTGACCACGAAATTCTGTTCTGGAGTGGTTCAGAAGTTACCTGTCAGGCAGACAGCCATATGTTCATCTGAACGATAATAATTCAAATATTTCATGTGGTGTTCTTAAAGGATCTTTATTAGGACCCCTACCTTTCCTTTGCTATAGTAATGACATAACACATTTTCCAAACTTTTGATTTTTATTTTATTTGCCGATGAATCGACTGTTTTATTATTCACATAAACACCCCAAACACGTTTTGATACTTATTTAATATTTTTTTTTTTTACAATTGGGTTAAAGCGACCAAAGTAACGTTGAATACGAATACAAATATCATTCAATCAAACATCTAAACGTCGTTTACATTAAAAAGAAATTCTTGGAGCTTTTTATCGACGATTATTTGAATTGGAACACTCAAGTTATTTTTTGATGTTAGTTATCGATTTTGCATCGAATACCGTAAAATAAATAAGGTGACCAAAACTGACTTGTACCCATTGCCAAGACTTGAAGATGCATAGCCCAAATAGAGAATGCATTTTGACACGTGACCCAGTGGTGGTTGCCCCCAACTTTCAGAAATCATTTAAGTTAGCCGTAGATGCTAGTGATGTCGGTGTAGAAGCCGTCTTGTTCATAAGAGTGATGAAAATCAGGTCGACAGACGCGTGAGCTACTTTTCTGAGAAGCCAAAGGGGCATCAACAGAAGTACTGCACCGTGCAGAAGGAAAGGCCTTGTACTAGCCCTATCGCACTTTAGAGTGTATACGGGGAGTGGCGGGGGCGATATACAGGTGTACACAGACTACAACCCATTCTCCTTTCTGGAGAAATTCAGGAGCAAGAAATAGCACACTCTTTCGGTGGAGTCTCCTTTTCCGACCTTTCTCACTAAAAAAAGCCCACACCTCTAGCTAACATTATCCTAGATGTACTGTCAAGAGTGTAGTTTTTCTTCAAAGCAAAAGTAAACCGGGAAAGATCATTTTGTGTAACGTCTGAAGCCTTAGACGAATGTATAGTTTCATTCCCGCCATTTTTCTTTTGTGAATGAAAATAAAGGAAGGGATATTTGAAACTACAAGGAACATCAGGCTATGTAAATTCTTAAGCTGAAGGGACTTAAATGAATGTTTTAAGAATGTAAAACACATGTTCAAATGTTTGTTTTTTGTGGAAAGACATGATACCAACAAAACTTATTATTTTTTTTTAAGGGAGACATTATGCCCCTTTTGAAATATCAAGGTGCTCTTGACAGGAATGCTTACAGTGATTACTTCTCAAACTATCATTTATGTGGAAATGTAATCATGTGCATACAAACTAAAGGATCTGTAATGTAGGTCTGTCACAACACAAACAGAATGCTGAATCTATATCAAAGTGATGAGATAGTGTTTTGAAACACATATGGATAATGTTTCTATGTAGTCATATTTTAGTGATGATATGTTAACAGTTCAGCTAATAGCCGATATTTGAGATTCATCGAAAACCCTGCAGGATGATGTAGTTGAAAATTGTAATATATCTTGATTTAACGAAGATATTACTCTTGTAATTTTTCTCTCTTACAGGTGGGGTGTTACGAAATTGCCCATAATCATTTTAATTAGTAATTTTGTGACCGGGAGCGATCATGTCTTATGATCCTTTGTGTAATGAGCTAACCGATACACGTGTGCGATCACGATTGTTTGTAAAAACTGTAGTAGTTTTTTGTGTCTCAGGTAACGTAATCTCCATGTTGAGCTGTTTGCGGTATTCGTTTCGAATCGCAGACTCATACACTTCACACAGGTTGAGTTTAATGGCATGTATATAATTAAGCTTGTTGTAGCCGATGGAAATTTCCATGTGTACGAGTATCGGACTGAAAGTTAGCTCATGTAAAACTACATTAGTGACGTCAGTAGACAATCAGACTCCAGTTAGAGCCTTCTCAACGCTCCCGTCTACGGTATTGAGAGAAGTTGCTTTCCTTAAGACAATTATTCTCTTAACTGTTAAAGTGTTAAACAGCAGAGTAATCCGGGAGATGCCATCCTGCTGGCCTGTTTTCCTTCGACGGCGACGACGATAATTCTGTCGACTTGGCCAGGCGAACCGCGAGGCGGTCTGGAGCAAACGCCCATCTGCGAGTGCCGCACGGCGACCAGTGGGAGTTACGCCGAAGTCGACTCCAAGCTCCGAGTGTGAATGACAACCAGCACCCAGCGGCCTCCCTCCCCCCCCCCCCCCATGTTCCCTTATAGGCCAAGAGGAAAAGAGGAAAAGATTACGAATAAAATTATGTGAAAGTGAGAAAGGCGAGGGTTTTGTTCGTTTTGCCTGAGGTCATGATCAGAAGATTTTCATACGTGGAATCTTTGATGGATTTTGAGATGCCCTTATATCCTAGAGTAATTCACAAAATATACAAGCGATGCTTCTCTTGTGAATTCATCATTTCCATTAAAAAAAAAGAAGTAGTTGCTTATTAGTTCATCTACTGAAATACAAAGTTGATATTGTTATGATTGTACAATGTGTTGTTGAAGATTGTGTGATTTTAAATTCTTTAAAAAGTTCTTTGCTCATGTAACTGTTATGTACATTACTCTGTATTTCTGTGCATAGCAACAAAATTATTTGAATGGAAATTGAATCGAAAAAAAAAGAAAAAGAAAAGACCCAAATTACGAAGTCTATGATATATTATTATTAACGACCCATTTCGCCCGTCATAGGCGCGGAGCCGACTAAGGCTGCGTTTATCAACTTTTCCCTGTTTAAACGGCTTTCGATAGCCCTTTCGATAGCCCTTTCGAAAGCCCTTTCCGTAGCCCTTTCGAGAGCCCTTTCCAAAGCCCTGACTGCCTGTACTATTAATGTGCCGCTTGTTTTCTAAGAAGGGACGGCGAAAAGCAATTATCATAATAAAGACATATCTTCCTTTGAGAGTGACGAGTCATGATGCAATGCCACATGAATCAATTGTCTTCCTATCTGTGATGCAGCTCCAGTTTAGCACATACTTCAAATATTTCTCAGTGGCGGCATGCAACTTTGGCTGCGTTTATCAACTCTCCCCTGTTTAAACGGCTTTCGATAGCCCTTTCCAAAGCCCTTTAGAAACGGCTTTCAAAATAGTTGCGTTTATCAACTCTCTTCGCGAACACGATTTTTTTTAACTGGCCTGTCACTGCACAGCTGCATTGCGCAATTCGACCAGAGGAGAAGAGGTCATAAGGCGTGCCTGAAGTACAAGACTACAAAGCCGTTTCAAAACAGCTTTGCGTTTATCAACTTCCAAAAGGCTTTTACAAACAGGTTTCTGAAAACCTGTTTAGGAAAGCTGTTTGGATCGCCACAAATTTGGGGCTTTCGAAAAGGCTTTCCTAAAGGGCTTTCAAAAGAGCTTTGCGTTTATCAACTCGTTAAAATTCCTTGAAAGCTGTTTGGATAACCTGTTTCTGCCGAGAAAGGAGAGTTGATAAACGCACCCTTTCGTAAAGGCTTTCCTAAAGGGCTTTCAAAACAGCTTTGCGTTTATCAACTCGTAAAAATTCCTTGAAAGCTGTTTGGATAACCTGTTTCTACCGAGAAAAGGAGTTGATAAACGCACCCTAAGTGGGTCAGCGAGACAAACCGGCGAGATACAACGGCTTAAGGGCGGTAAGTTAGCTCAGTCTGTAGCGCGTGTGCCTCCCGATCCAACAGTCCAATGGACCTGGGTTCGATTCCCGAGTCCCACTGAACAATGTTGTGTGTAATCATACCGCCCCCTCTAGTAAGAGGCAAAACACTTTGTCAGTCGGCTGGACATAGAATGAAGTTTCCGTGTGTGAGAAAGTCACAATTCATGTACTTAAAAAGTCCTATTCATTTATTCTTCTCAAAGAACAGGATGTTTAACCCGGTGAAGTGGTCCCGCCTAACATCCGACTGGACCATACTTGATTATGGAAGACCAGCTAGTGCAGCTAAAAATGGGCTATCCAACCATCTTTCCAGATGGAAATGAAACAAAGAAACAAAGAGCGCCCCACCTGCCAAGCAAATCGGTGAACTAGCCACGGATGAACACCTGCTTTTACAGCTCGTAAACAAGGACCTTAACCCTAAAGGGGCCGGACTTTTTTGGCTATGCTCAGACCGGGGGGGGGGGGGGGGATGGATTCCGCCCCCCCCCCCCCCCGAGATCTCGGCCATCGGAGGTGCGATCGCGATGAAATTTTGCATGCGTGAGACCCGCGTCATAATCTACAAGATTGTGTCATAAGATTTTTTGAAACAATCAATTTCTAATTTTAATTAATTAATTATGCAAATTAAGCTCAAGGTGATATTTTAGCCTAATTAAAAGCATTGAGAGTCTAATTTTTGATCTGTAAATCTGTTTTAGCATATTCAACAATTGTACATCACAAAAACTTCCAAAATTCATTTCAATTCTTATGTATTTTATTGTTTTCAGAATTTCTTATGTTTTTTCTCTGTTTTTCAACTTTTGTTTTTTCTTTGTTTTTTCATTGGAAATTGTCACTGACCACTTTTCTACCATAATTAGCACAAAATTAATCAATGAAAGTGATTAATTATAAAAATAATCAGGTTTTTATGCCGTTCATGACAGAGCACTGTTTTCCATAGGAAATGTACACAAAATCACAAAATTGTGCCCGTTTTGGGGCGACATTCCGTTACAAAAATGGGCGTGGCTTCGCAAAAGTATGCGCGGACGTTGCAAATTTGGTCTCAAAAGTTGCGCGAAACTTGAACGAAGAAAGTCAAGAAGCCTCGCGAGGCCTTCTCGCGTTACAGAATTACAGCGCGAAACGTCGGGGGGGGGGGGGGGCGGATTCCGCCCCCCCGGCCCTTTTAGGGTTAAAACAGGTACTTTTTAAGAATTCCATAAATGAACTTTGTTATAGAATTGATACTATGATTTTCCTGTAGCAAATGCTGTTGTGGTCGAAGTCTTGGACGTCAAAATTATGGAATCAAATTACAAACTTGTAGTTCATATTCATGATGTTATATTCTTGTGTGCGTGTGTGGGGGGGGGGGGTGGCTGTGTGTGTGTGTGTGTGTGTGTGTGTGTGTGTGCAGGTGTAAGTTAGATGAATCATGGAGCTACTAACCTAGTAGCTCCATGGATGAATAAAGCTACTCCGATCCCTATGGGATTACACACAAAATCTTCCAAGTTTGTAGCCAACAACGTGCAAGTGTCTTTACACATGTTTTCCAATCATGCGTTAAGTGTGGCGATATTCCCCCCCCCCCAAAAAAAAAAAAATAAATAAATAAAAATAAATAAATAAATAAAAATAAATAAATAAATAAATAAATAATTAAAAAAAAGTCATCAACCATGTCAATTGTGATTCGCATCTTGTTTTGGTAAATATTTGGTAAAATGCTTCCGGGTATATATTTCTATCTCTTCCATGTTCTACAATGTATGCTATTCTCATATATTCCTCAGCGCCTCAAAATGGGCCACTAGATGAATGGCGGATTACAATGCTGTACTTATTATCATGATTCCGGTATCAAAAATAACACAAAACTACTACAGACTTAAATCCTTATCGGCCGGTTGCTCTCACATCTCACAAAATGAAAATATATTGATTTTGCACTTTATTTTTAACAACTGTAAAATGTCAATATTTTTTTACTTGTGCACTTCCTTAAGACAAATTAATTTATAAACCGTTAAGCTTCCATTTAAGTATCAAGCCATAAACGAAATCTTCTCTAATGTTGCATTTTGGGCACAAGTCATCTTAACTTAAATCCCATCTGATTAGATTTTTTTTTTTTTACTTGCAATACCAATTTGTTGAGGTTTCAAATTATCCATTGTCTTGCTGCTTAATAAATCCATGATACAAATCATCTTTTTTTTATTCATACAGCATGCAAGATTGGAATACACAATATCATTGCGGATGTAACTATCTGAGATATTTTCATTTATCATATCATGATCCAAACTAATTGTATTGCTTTTTTTAGTATTGACTAATGACAAATTACGGTACAGATTCTTCTTTTTACAATTTACTTCCGACATGACGTACTCCAAGGACCTGAAGCCATTTTTGTTACTTATTCTCTGTAAGGAGTTGATTTAAATCTAATTTAAATACCCTCCAGTCTGGGAGGAAGTGAATTTGCATATGAATTTAGTCGGGTTGGAGGCATCCCACATGCAGGTGTTTGACAGGTATTGTTTCCCGGCATAGTTAAGTTTGCAGCAGGCAGCGTATGTATAGGCAGGCTCACAAGAAGTGAAGCTGCCACACCCTGTCTTGCCACCAGACAGACCAGACGCTGCAGAGCCTTGTCTAGCAGTGATGCCACAACTGGGGTGTCCAAGGCCCAACTGTAAGTTTCAGTTTGTCTTATTTATAATTCCGTAGTATGGATAATGGCTTGAGTTTGCTCAGATAGTAATTGTTATTGTATAGTTATATTTCTGGCGGTAAGCCGTATTCTGTAATTACTGTCGAATACTGATACCAGAACAGTTTAGAAGCCCCTCTTTGTGGATTGTACTTGTGATATGAATACAATTTTATTTAATTTAAGAAAGATGATAGGGTTTTTGTTCTGTATTCGAGTTTGATATGAGGAAGACTGAAGATAATTGTAAGGTAGGTTTAAAAGAGTAATTTTGATAGCTGAAGTCTGGAGTACAGTGTGATGTGTGGGATTATGTCCCCGCGTAGTGAATTGTAATGATGATGATGTATATTTAATTGTCTGCTGTATATTTTGAGATCAGGGTACATTTGAGAGGCCCTTGTGATATTCTGTATTTGTTATATAAATGGCTAAAATAGGCTGTTTGAATGTATAATATATAATGCTCTTATTATGTTTTGAGTTGGTGATAGTAACAAGATGAACTTAAGGTGTTATAGAAGTTGATATAAGTTGTAAGACAGTTGTCCTGTGAGATGTTGTTTGTAATGTTTTCCAGACGGCTGTTAAGGGTATAGTGGAGCTTCGTCCGCATAAGCTCACACAATCACCGGGTCGAGACTCCACAGGTGTCTCCTGTTCAGCCGCTGCCTGATCCGTTTGCACATTTAACATTTCCCATTAATTGATAAACCGGAACCACAAGTTTGCACTGAACTGAACTCTGAACGTTGACCGACATTATGGGCAGGGATATGATTTGTTGTGGCAAGCCACATGCCCACGCCGTCTCATAATTATGTCAATATTGTGAGAAGTGTTGTAGTACTTGGTTACTCAGTTAGTTTATAAGTCGAAAGACTAATATTGAGAGTCATTAGTTTTGGAGTTAGGAGGTTGTTAGTATTTGACGCATGGGATAACATTAATTTAATCAGCGTGATCTGTTTAAGTTCTGAGCTCAGAAGATTACTATGTTGTATGACCGGATATATGATTTGAAGGCGTGATTCCGCCTTAATAAATGCACACATAATTTCAACGGTACTTTATCTCTTTATGTATTTCATTTCGGGTGATCAAACTGCCTCATCTAGATCAATAAGCTAGTTCACGTGTAACACACTGTGACATTCTCCAAAATAAAGTATACCACTCTCGTATCAATCTCTACAGAAAGCGAATGCTTATCAAACAATAGGAGTTTATTATGCCATACAATCTGCTTTAGAATATCAGTTGATCCCCTGTTTCCAATGTTGATATCTTTCACTGATCTTTCATTTGTTTCCATTCTTGGGAAATATTATATAACTTGGTATTTTCTTTTATCAACATCATTAGTGATAAAAATGGTACAGTTAAAATTAAAACAGATTTATAGCCCCATAAATCAAAACAGAAACAACGCATTATTTTCCATACATCTCTATAGTCATTAAGAAAACGACCCAGTCTTTTTAATCGAAAACTGACAGTTGCTTTACCATCTGACTATATCCAGTATCTTTACTGAAATCCTCTGTAATGAGTTTTTTTCCCATTGTTTTTATTTTCCTTATAAACTTGAACATTATAATACAATTTTCTAAAATCTTCAAAAATGTAAGCAGTAGGCCCTATTGAGTCTATCACTTTCAAATCAATACTTATAGAGCTTGCTTCCAAAAGGCGCTAAATCCATCGTTTTCAATGGATTCAGCGCCGTTGGTTGAAAGGTTTTCAGATTGACGAGCAAAGCTTTTTTAAAACAATTACTCGTCTAAATGTTGTTAAGCTTCTCTTTGTCCAACTATCCAGAATGTTTTGTAATGAATGATTTTAAATCATGTTTCCTCCCAATCTCACTACAGAGGTATATTATTATTGGGATGAATAAAGTGTCCTAAATAACCTGATAACTGCTTTATTCGACCACTTCAAATGAACATTGTCTGAATTCCAGCGTTCACTTTTATCACTAAACTATACCTGAAATATTTTGCCTTTATTAATCTTTGTAACTGCTACATCACACACACACACACACACACACACACACAACAAACATGTTACTCTTCTAGAATTTCTTCTGACAATTATTCACCTTCAACAACAACAAAATCAACACCCCATGTGTCATTTTGAGAGCGTAACAATGTAAGTTATAAATCATGTCCTGACAATTCCATTGGCCGAATATTTCTGTTTACCCTGATACTATTGGCCATTAATTAGGAACGCATAGTTCGCATCATCAGTGGAAACTGGTCAATTTCATTGTCCGTAGGATTGCTTCACAAATTTGATTTGGATGGGGGGGGGGGTTCGCCTGGGAATTACGTAACTCATAATCTGCACTGTTTCTTCGGAGAACGGCATAAAGATTTCATCGATTCAATACCCGGCAAACCTCGTAATGGTTTTCGATATGTTTACTATTTCTTGTTTTTATTTCCTTCTAATTACATCAGTTTGTTTTTGTTTGTTTGTTTTTTTTTGTTGTTGTTCTTGTTTCTTTAAACTCTCATTATTCATTGTAGGTAGGTATAAATCGAACCGTGTAGATTCGTTTGTCGACCTCGATTCCGCTAATGGCGGCGGGTCGTTCAAATGACATCGCTTACGCTTTTTTCTCTCTTTTTTTTCCCTAATCAAGCGAGAAATCATCTTTATGAATAGCCGTGTGTCCACATACAGAAATTGCGCTTGTTGTGTACGTGTGTGTGTGTGTGTGTGTGTGCGTGTATGCAGTGAGTTTGTGTGCTTAGGTACGAAAATCGTCTGTGTGTGTACTGTAGCTGTTTGCTGTGGCGTACACAAATTGTCTGTTAGCTATTTGCATCACGTCATGAATAGAACTCTAGAGTTGAGTTCTGTGGTCGACATCAAACATGATCTACACTTGTAGAACTGAGGATTGTGTGAACCAACGTGTGGAATAGGGCATCAATGGCGGTCGGTCTTTCTACCCACTCCCAATACCAAATTCCTCCCTTTCCCCAACAATTCTGAACATTTTGGGCATTATTCTCAAAATTATTTTTATCCATTTGTATCCATACTCTCTGAGAATGTGCGAAACATTTCGCCCCGTGGTGGCAAGCCAATAGGCAGTCTCATACGCTGCATTCATCGTCAGTGTATTACAAGCCAGACAGCAAGGTTCGTCACCCGTGTGCTCCGCCCCTCTGCACTAACTGGCAGCTGTACACATCGACGTTGACGCGGCAATTGCACTCACAGCTACAGCTCACTCAGTGCAAATACAGCTGCATGCAATGCAATTCAACCTCATCCCCCGCTATAGTCGGCAAATAAATATCATTGTTAAAAAGGTATGAATGATACATGTTCACTGCGCTGTGACCAGTGGTGAGGGTTTCATCTCACAGGTAAACTCGATTAATCTGGTCCTATGAATTAGTGCTAATGCCACAAAGGGGCCTTCTCAAAGGTCCTGTTTACCTTTGGGAACAGTAACTAAAAAAACATCAAGATATGACATTTGATGCATGATCATAATACGCAAAACATCCTATCATATAAAGTTTTCGCGATAAAGCCTATAAAATAAAAGGAGATGTCTGCATTTTTTTTCCATTAAAATGTAACTGTAGACGATTTAGTCTGGAAACATTTTTATTATAACTATTGTTCACATTTTGTATATTAACAATGCTTAATAGATTTTACCGATTTAATTTTTACAGTGGTTGTTTCTATCTCTAAATCACATTTTAGAACTATTTTAAAGCACTAATGCTGGGTTTTTCTTTCATCTACAAATGGTAAATTGTGCCTTTAAAGCTGCGTTTACACCATGTTCCCGGCGACACCGGCAGCCCCGTTTCAGGCCACCGTGGACAAAACGGGATGGACTTGCAACAACGCCTTGAGACGGGATAGGCAAACGCGGCAGACCGTGATTGCCTTGGAGGCCGTAGCAGATTTTTAGACTGTAAAGAAAAAAAAAAATGTCACGGCAGTCCCAGAGCTAATA
This sequence comes from Diadema setosum, assembly GCF_964275005.1. Taxonomy (NCBI): domain Eukaryota; kingdom Metazoa; phylum Echinodermata; class Echinoidea; order Diadematoida; family Diadematidae; genus Diadema; species Diadema setosum. Next base: position 10,320,539 of record NC_092699.1, read on the forward strand.
AGGAATCTTATGTGGAGTGATAAGACGGGATGAACGTAACAAAACGGGGCGACACCTAATAGGCCGTAACAAAACTTGGAGGCTGTCCTTAGCGGGACGCGACTGAAAATATTGATAGTCAAGCCTGACCAGACGCCGTGAGAACAGCGTCTGATAGCAATATGTTCACCGGGCGAGGACTTTAAAGCTGCGTTTATACCGTGTTCCCGGCGACCCAGGCAGCTCCGCCAACAAAAACAAGATGCCGCGTGTGATTCCCCTGAGGAACTCGCACCAATTCTGTCCATTTGTAGGTGTGATAGCCTCTCCAAGAAACTTAATGAACCCAAAGACCAGCTGGTCGCGAGCAATCTCTCAAATGACGTGCTTTTAGTGCAACATGAACAGTTGGTATCCGACCTACAGCAGGCCAACCACAAGAGGGAAGGAAGCAAAAAAAGCTAATAGCAGACCTTGGGTCACATCTAGATACAAAACATTTAGATACAAAAGAGAAGGAAATCGTCTCACTCCAATCTTCCAATGACCATCTTGCTGCTATTGTTTGAACCATGACATTGATTGAAATGAACTCCGTACGTAGAAAAGCAATCTAAAATGTCTGAGGAAAAACGTATCCCCTCCATCCGTCCAACACACTCAACCTCACCCGGTGGACAACAACAAGGAGATCATAATCACCCCCTCGCTATCTCCAACCGTTTTAGCGTCCTAAGCGATCACCTGATGGACAGCCAGTGCTCCGCTCCCAATGTCACAGATTGACAGAGGAGGATGCCCAAAATTCTATTGACTGCCAAGCACTAACCCTGACCGCACACAAACAGGAGGACATCACCGCAACGCTTGGAGGAAGCACCTGCGCAGAAACCAGAGTGATTTATGTCTATCCTCCCCCAAACTCATTCTGGCAACCGACATTATCAGTGGTCGTAATGAGGTTACAGTCAGTAATAGAGGCTAGGCTACCACCAACCTTACATTTATGATTACATATCAAAGACACCCTGTTGCGAATAGCTTACCCCATAGCTCATCAAGATTGTATTACTACTAGCTGGTATTAACCCGGAGAAGGACACCCAAACTGCATATATTCTGCTTCGACCCTTGAGAGAGCCCCTAAAGAGACCCATAACACAAGATCTCATTGGACATCCATCTCCAAGGAAAACAACCGATCACTGAAAAAGAAAAATCCTTCATCTACACAAGCAAGACCCACAACTGCTGTATCTACAAGTCTATTACCTCGGGAAAGCCCCCCCAAAACAAATAAGAGCAGGAAAGCTTCTTCAGCAGCAGGTAAGCAAAAGCCACCCAACCCTTAGTCAGAAGCAAACTTCCACTGGAAAATCAGACCCTATTTCGGCAGGAGAGAGATCATGAGTAATTGAGCCGGATTTCCCTGTAAATCCTACAAGAATCATATCTTCATTAGGCCAGGATGTTACTCCATGGGAACAGACTGAACGTAACCTAGCAATATTTAATACCAGGTACCATCGCGTACCTCACATTCTCTGAGCAGGACCAACACTCCGCGTCTATCAAGTGCCAGACCTGTCTCCTTGCAGAATCTTCCACAACATCCTCCCACCTGCATTCAGCAGGACATACTGACTATTAAAACATGTCACTACACTCAGGGGCTAACATCACTAAAACGGTCATACGTACACCTTGGAAATCCCCCACACCCACATGCAAATCGTACCACCTTACTCCAATACCCTCGGGATTTCCCCAGGACAGAGTCTCGGCGCTGACGCACATATCATTATTGGAATCACTCTAGCAGACCACAGCAAGGACCATCCACCTCCTCATGCACCCAGCATTCCCCACGGACCAGATGATCATATTCACCTTCACCAGCAAATATTGATAATTCACCTGGCTGGAAGTGGCCTATATGTCTTCTAGCTGCCATCCCTGACACAGTTCAATCAAAGCACTTGCAACTCAGGAGGCACCACCAGCATATCTCCCTTCATCTTGTACCTTCTAATCAACTCAGATGTTACATGCATCCAGGAACACCGGGTAAATCAGCAGGGGATTCGGTCCCTCTTGAACTTAGCCTTTTGACAAGGCCTCGTGGCTGAAGATTGAGACTAACTCGCCACACCGAGAACTGCGAGAAACGGGTGGACGCGAGACCGAGTTGCGCAGCCACGAGGCCTTTTGAAACCTGGGTGGTTTTTTTTTCCCCACCGCCTCCCGACGAAGGCGATAAGAATTATTCATATTTTCATGAGTCAGAGCACAGTTGGTATGCTAATGGGACGTGTCAACGCTGCGTTGGCAATGCAGGCATCTACGGATGAGCGAGCCGCCGACAGGCATACTTATGCGTATTCACTAGATGCGACGGCGTGGTGAGCAATGCGATCGCTGATTGGCCGCTACCCTACAGGGTAGCAGAATCGGTGAGAAACAAGGCTCAAGATAAGAAATTCATGTCAGGTTTCAAAGGCCTCGCGGCTGCGCCGCTCGGTCTCGCGTTCACACGTTCTCTCGCAGTTAGTCTCTTTCACAGCCACGAGGCCTTGCCAAAAGGCTATCTCGAACTTGGACAGCCAATTCCTCACTTTCCTCAAAGCCTACGATGAAGATTCTTACCAAGGCATTCCCAAGATCGGCAGCAGCAAGGGAGGACTAGTCACTTTCATTTGCAAAATTCATGGACACAAAAGAACTCAAGTGCGACACTGCTCAAGTCCTTGCCATTTTAACTGAACTGAGCTGAAGCCATTTCGTTCTCCTCCATTTGGATCTCTGGCTGTTGGCATTTCTGTCGTTCCGTTATTGTGTGGCATTTTCGATGAAGAAAAAGTCAGAAGTCTCGATGGTGTGTTCAAGATGGTATCCCACCGCTGCCACCAGTGTAACAAAAGTCGGGGGATAATTCCTCTGCTTCTGGCCGGCGTGAATGCAGGGAATTAACCGGGAACATTCGTTATCAGTTAATTAGGGTATAGATGTACTGCAAAGCATGGCACCACACACAGCATTCAGTTCAGTCGAACATTCAGTTGAGAGCTAAACAGCTAGTATGAAGTAAAACGGACACGATCTCTTCCGGGCATGACATGACAGCAAGTTTATTGTCGAAATTCAATCTCGCAGTGTCACAAATCAGAATCTCATCTCGCAATGTTACAATTCAAAACAGACTCTCTGGGCTGAATCCCAAATCGCAGTCTCTACTTAGACTCGCGGATACGTAGTCCCTCTGCTCTGCTCTCTTTTTAATGATCATAATTTAGTGATAACAGCAGTATTTATAACGGCGGGTTGACCTTGATAAGGTCGGCGGCTAAATCCACTCGTCCTTGGTCTTACGTAACTCAGGGTCGCACATTACAGCAACGACCCTGAGCGACGTACGACGAAGGTCGCACCCTGCCGGACCACGCCAGAAGGCCGAGAGTGAAGCCACAATAAACAATTCAAGGCCGCAAAACACGTCTTTCCTTTCAGAGCTCGCTTGGACAGCAGGGACAGCTACCGAGTACAGACGTAGCAGTGTAAGGAGATATTCAAGGACGGGGCGAGGACAGAAGAGAGAATAGAGACGCAAGGTGGCAAGGACGGAAGAAAGGACAGAGAAGCAAGGTCGAAAGCAAGGATAGAGCGAGGACGGAGCAAGGACAGAAGGAAAGTTACGTAACATGAGCGAGGCAAGGACGAATGTTTTTGCTGAAACAGCAGTTACAAGAGTGAGAGGAGAGCGCAGCAATTTCGCTAAGGCAGCAGTCCTGAAAGTGAAGAGAGCACAGCAGTTTACATTCGTAACAGTATCAATGTAAATACGTTTTGCAATGGAGATAGAAATTTCAAATAGACACGTCTCAACAACTACTCCCAAGTGGCACCTCACTTGACGAAGTCAATGAGTACCACATCTGCTTATCTGCCATATCATTACTCCTCAAGCCTACCGACACAAAGTTCTGCCTGAAAATCGTTGCAGGCGATTTTAATGCAGACACCTCCCGTGTACCATCGAGAAAGTGCACAGCAGAGATTCTATAAAGAGTACCATCATCTCAGAAGACTAGTCTCACAGTTGTGAAATGCTCCTAAGCTGACTACGTCTTCATGTCCGATGATGGCTCTAGGAAATACAATCCAATATCGATGGCTTCATCATCCCAAGAGAGCTGTTTCGTGGCCTTAAAATCCTCCTGGAACACCCGCTCGACACCTTGGACCATCGTCCGGTGCTGGTTACTGCACACCTTCCAACAAACGACTCTGCTGTTTAATCGTCAAGGATGTGATTTTCAAGAATCATCTAAACCAGTCTGCGTAGCTCAGAGATAAACAATCACTTATGGCCATCGGACTCCAACAAGATTGCAGAGTAGAGCAGATGTTGGCATGTTACTAATAATGGTAGGGTCAATGTTAGATCAATCGTTAGAGGGTCAAGTGACACTGACATTGGCAGGGGAATAACAGCAGAAGAGTTAGGTTAAAAAGAGATCAACAAGAAGGATTAAAGGGGCATTCCAGACGATTTTCATAATTTCACATCATGCAGTACATAAATCAACAGAAACAATACTTTTTAAAACCTTAAACAAATTGCACTGAACAAGGATGATGACACTGGAGGCTCACATATTTCAGAAATGTAGCAGTATGTTAAATAAACCGCTTGCTTGCGAGTTTACTGTGTATAATCTATGTATGCCTTCTTCTTTTGGTCTGCTTCCTTGAAACCTAACTCATGCATTTTTGTGGTAAACTGCCATGTCATCATCCTTGTTCATTGCATTTTTTTTTATTACAGAAATATTCTTATTCTTCTTCCCAATTATCATAAATTCTGACACTCTGTCCTCAGTTAACTAATTTATAGCTGTTCATTAAAAATGTGAATATCATCCTGAGGTCTCCTTTAAGAATGAATTATGGTACTGGCGGACGTCGAGTATATCAGATGTGTCATTAAAACAAATACAAGAACGCAAATTTATTTTTCAATCTGTTGTGAACAAGAGGCAGGTTTACATAGGTTCACTATTGCACTACACAAGTATGAATGGATGGCTCAATCACGTCAATTAAAAGAAAAATTCTGCCACAAATGAATACTTTGTGTGCATCTATGCTTATTCTTTATTCTCTTGAATTAATGCTGCACTGAAATAAATCGGGTCATTTTTGTTTAGTCACGATTAGATAATTTCAGTTTGCATAATATAAATTTCAAATCGTTCCAAAATCTATAAGAAATGGTGGGGGAGTGGTCGTTTCCACAAGTGGAATCAGTAGCCTCAATATTTTAAGCTTTCCGTTATTTGAAATAGTATTTCGAATGTTGACTGTTTTTGATGTGGCCTCCATGCTTCCTTACGTATTACAGTTGTCAAGTATGCTGTATAGTTTGTTTTAGATGTCTTTAATCACTTGTTGAATTCTATATGCAGTGATAATGAGGACGCTTAACTTTACAGGTTTACAAATTTCTTCTCTCTATTATGCCTCCTTCAAGGAAGAAAGGTGAATTAACTTGAAACTTGTGTGCATGATTAATAAAAAACGGTGTAGACGCGGCCAGATAGTACAGACAATTTGTACGCACCCACACACGCACGCACACACACACACACACACGCACACGTCTCTATCATGCCTTTGTGCACAAGGTAGTACAACATGTAGTGGAACGTCCGCTTAGTTATGCATATTCAAGAAAAAATCCGAAACTTCTGAATTTTATACGTAAATATAGAAATATCAAAACCCATCATTTATGTCATCCAACTCGTCCCCTTTCAAGTGCTCCTTGTGCTTCAATCTTTCCCTAAGAAAGTTGTTATTCCATCTTCCGCCGCAATCGTTCACGATGCGGAGGGCGCCCTTCTCGTCCAATTTGAGGAAGATTTTGAACTCATCCGGCATTTCATGCTTGTTGGTCGTGTAGTTGATCTTGGCGTGTTCGTAGTAATGCCTGAACAAGGTGCGATTTGTCGGGTCTTTGTAGAACGGAAAAAAACCGAAGAGCTGGATTCGAGAACAGAAGTGAGTGGCTGCTGCGTAAACCGACACACCGGTACTTGGAAAGCTCAATTTAAGAACTCTGCACATGAAGAAAGAACATGACATTTAACAGGAATGATTAATATATATATATATATATATATATATATATATATATATACATATATATATATACATGTATCATATATATATATATATATATATATATTTAATGAAATTCAATCAACCAACACAGTACTGTTTGTAGCAAAGCGCGATGAAACTCGTATGATTTTAGTCTGAATTCAGTGTTTTGCTGAAAATCTATAGCCCACTTCTCGTTATGCTCGTATTATTGCAAAGCCGATTACTCCACATTAACCATCACGTCGTATTTGTGTCAGGTAATTTCAAGATGTCTGTGTCCATGCATATTATTGGGTAAAATATTTTGAAATTTTTCTTTCAAAAAAGCAAGAAAATTGCCACACCTCGATATCTTTTTTTTTCTTCCTTGCGGGAGAGCAAAAATAATACTTTTTCCCCCTGGTGCACATTTTTTGATGAGATATTTGGAATTTGTTTCAATCTCAAAACTATACAAAGCCTATCGAAAAGGACCGATCGGGGATCTTTTTTTTTTTTTTTTTTGCATTCTTATGAATGCAAGTCAACGATCTGGTGCACACTTCTCGTAATATTTGGAAATTAATTGAATTAAAAACAAAAAGTTGTTCCCTCATCTCGGAGTTATTGAGGAACAAGTGATTTGTGTCCATCAACATTTCCATGGGGGCGGGACAAATGCCGCGTTGCTGCCCGTAGGATCGACGCCCCTGATCATCCCTGTGTATGCCCAAAGGTGTATCTTGACTGAGTCATCGTCGTTTGCTCAATGATTCAGGAAATAAGGGGGGGGGGGTGGAGAGTCAATTCTGGCGATTTTATTTTGTCGATTTTTTTTTTTGTCGGTAATCATTTTGAACAAATAGATAATCCCGAGTGGTGTGGGTCATAGCATGTATACATGTAGGCCTGTATTTTACGTTTACAACATCTGGTCCATGCTGTAAGTCGATATCAATATTTTTGCGAGCGAGCGCTTAAGAAAATTATGCATCCAAATCCTAACAGGTAGAATGTTGTTAAGCTCTCTGAAGGAGGGAGTAAGAACGTCATGCATTTATGCCAAAATTCATACAATCACCATGATCCCATTTTTTTCTTCTTCCGTTTTTTTTTTCACATTTGGGGGGGGGGTGGGAGGGATTGTGCAGGCCATTCTCCCTATTCCATGGGGGTGGGGGTCGTGTAGGCCTATTCCCCATCCCCCGCGATTTACGCCCCTGTGTCGTTACCATTGCAACGCAGTTTCCATACGCATTCGAAACATTGTGTCCTGTTCCCTTTGTGCCAAAGAACAGCATGAGCGCCGAACTGCATGAGCAATTGCTACAGAAAGTACTGTAGTTTGATCCGAATATTTTGTCCTGCTTTATTATTTTCATGGGATGCAGTTACCACAGCAACCCCCTTTCCAACACGTTCAAAAAAGTCTCAACCCCGACACCAATGTGTGTGTACCAAGGTTTATTAGCATGTTGCTTGCAAAAAAAAAAAAAATAAATAAATAAATAAAAAATGCTGAGGAACTTCTGTAATCCGCAATATTTTCTCAAATTATTGCCATGGTTGCGTTATTTAAGTTTCGAAAGGGAATTTCTTTCTCAAAATCTGCGGCTGAGATGCTTATTTATGCTTTGATTTCTTCTCGGGTGGATTTTCCGAATTAGACTCTATTCCCAAATACAATCCGACACGAAGTCTACGTTCATCATCAGTTGCACTGCTACTCCAAACACCCAGAATTAAACATGAATGGGGGATCACGCTTTCTCCGTTATGGGACCAAAAATCATGAATAAAAACCTATTCAGTTAAGGCCACTGTCATCTACAGAAACATTCAAATCTAAACTTAAAGCGTATCTGTTCCTCTCACACTGAGGACTAAAACTGCAATCTATAATGTTCGGCACAATTGTGTTCTTTATCTGGTATGTGTTTGTTTATTGTTTGCCATTTTCTTCTCTGTTGTCATATTTGTACATGTGTATCTTTTCCTTTTTTGAAGCGAGATGAGCCCCGAAAGGTGGACCTGTGCACTATACAAGAAGCAGCTATTATCATTATTATCATAGCATGCCGTTTAGGCTAAGTAGCTCGCTCAACAAAAGCATGCCCTGATTTATGGCCAATGGTAGTATAGTTTCCAATACAAAAAAAAAAAAAAGAGGAAAGTGTCTCGCACATCTTCATCCCAAAATCAATATTGATTGTTAACGTTCACGAGCATTGCGATAAACTAAGAGAAGAAATTCGATGCGCAAGATTTAAAACGCACCGATCCTATACCGCACGCAGTAGACTTATCGCCATTTGCATAAAAAAAAAACACCCCAAAACACCAACCCCCCAAAAAAACAAACAAACAAACAAACAAACAAACAAACAAAAAAAAAAAAACCACAAAAAAAACAACAAAACAAAACAAAACAAAAACGAGAAATGGATTTCTCGCTTCTTTCCTCAAAACTCATAAAAAAAAAATAATTTTCCTCTCTATCGTCTATGTAGATTTCTGAAAAGTAACCCTTCGATCACTAATTTGAAGCTACATTATCGAGTAGCGCGCTATTTCGTCATCAGGTTATGAAAATTCAAGCACGAGATTCTGAAAATAGCGCGTCAACGATTTCGAAACGATATATAGGGCTGATGTGAAAACTATAATGATTTCAAATTATCGCGCCTATTCGAGAGCTAAGCTCGAGAAAATGTCCAGACGCAAACTCGGGAAATTGTCTAAAAAGCGTGATGATTTGCGAACTATAGAGCGCAATTTGATAATGTGAATTCGCCTCAAGAAATTAGCGCGATGAATCACATCATGTCTACCAGTAAGTGACCCGACTGATCGAGGCAACCTGAACACAAATTGCGGGTATTTCTTGAAGGCACATGCGCCATCGACGCTGTTTGCGCATGCTCAAATATCGAATTAGCTCGGGGAAAAAAATCGGGCTGATTATCTTTGGGCTACTGTGAATAGAAAATGAATCAGCGCACTAATTTGCCACCGCGAAAATAATCTGGAGCTTGGATTTTCATCGGGCTGGTGTGGAAACGTTTATCTTGCTACTGACATTGGAATTTATACTTACATTAAATCAGCAATGAAATGCACAAAAAAATTGAAATGATGATAATATTCAAACGTATACTTATTTTGTAATAGCGATTTAATTCACATATTTGCACTAATATTCAATTTAGACCTAAATAAAGAAAATGTATGCACTGCGTGTATGTACCTTTAAATAATCGTTCATTTCAAAGATTAATTTTGTCTTTTCAATTTGTCAACATTAGTGAGGAAATAGAAAGGGAATTGAGACTTTGCCGGAAACTGTGAATATCAAATTAACGGCTTCAAGGATGTATGAGTTGCATCAGACTGAACGGATTCAGTCCCCTCGAAATAACGTAAGACCATAATTATTTTCGTTTTTGTTTGTCAATTTTCACAATATTCATTTTCATATATTTACAATTATTTCATTTTACCTAAGTGTTCTATCTACTCACTTTTTAACTTCACTTTTGATCTCTGCCGGGCTGTAGGCGAAACCAAAGTGGAGATTGTAGAAATTATGCAACGTCGCCAGCGCTGTTTTCAGATGATTGTTGTGGGCCATAGACCCGAAATACCAAAGGATGCTACCGTTCATGCGGCTTAAGTCTCTTAGTAGTTTCGCACATAAGCGTGGTAACCCGTCGATAGTGATGTTGCCGTAGTTGTCCGTACAGTACGTCAGGTGCCTGTATTGTGCGGAATTCAAAGTCATTAGACTGACTTTCGAACCGACGTCCGAAGCGAACTCGCCACCAAACGGCGCCAGATTCATTCGGATAACAAGATCGGAGCTGTCGATGAGGTGGCCGCACTTGCTGTTTATTAGCACACCAGAGTTGCCAATGATAGTACACGTGTGACAGTTCCACCTTTCCCTCATGTTGGTAGTCTGGTTGAGTTGCGCTATCTTTTTGACGTTAGTCGAGAATCGCATATCCATCGGTGAAATACCAGTTTTGAATAGCTGGAGGGTTTGTCTCAGCGTCCGACGCTTGGAAAAAACCTCTCTGGATAATGGTACGGAACATTAACAAACATTAAGAACAGTCTATAGTTCGGTCAAATTACAAAGAGAAAGCTGAGTATTAGTATTAGGACATGCAAAGAGTAGAGTGATAAAACGCGGTAATGAATTCATTGTTTTCAAAAGAAATAAGTAAATAATAGTATTTCCTAACCAACCATAACAAATCCTTGTCTATCGTACATTACGCAGACTTGCCTCTGTCTACCATCAAGATACCTTTCACTGTATACCAGCCACCACGAAATCTCTTTTCGTCTAATCAAATAACTATATGTTTCTCATTATCTATTCTACAGTCAATACGCTTCTTGCGTGTTTATTCATTCCTATATCGTATGGATATTTTGCTGTAACGTATCATATTATCCTGTCCATGTTCAGTTTCCAAAGCTGCACGAGTAGCTCTTAAAGTAAAATGAGCAACAGAGTCAGAGTTCACTATCAGAATCTAAATTATTGTCATTAACAACATAACATACTCTGCAGGTTTCAGTTTTGGAAATTGTCTTAACTAAGGTTAATCCTATTCTCGACCAGTTGAAAAAAAGGTAATGATCTAAAGATAACGTGTAAAACACTACTAGCACAACGGTAAATTTGATCGAAATCTGATAAATTTGGGGAAACTGCGACATTGTAAAGTTAAAGAAAATAGGTCACGAATAGTCAATAGAAATATGCAAATGAGGGAGTTGATGTATCATTTCCAAACAACTTGAAAGAAAGTTTGTACACAGGATCTTTAGTAAATAGACATTGTTTGAACACGAAATGGTGCAAATTGAGATGTTATGACATTACCAGCTCACTCAATTGCATAATGATATCAACCCCTTGAGAACTATTCATGAATAATTCTTACAACTTCGTAGCCCAATTTCAAAGATATGCACAGTACATTTCCCTGTAGCATAATCCCTTGCATTCATTACAGGATTCATGCCGGAAATCATGGGTGTATGCAAGGGGGGGGGGGGGTCGGGAGGGTCGCACGACCCCCCCCCCCCCCCAAATTTTCAAAAGGTCCACTTTTTGTAAAAGACACTTTTGTTTTGTGAGGGCTTTTTACTCTATATAGCCCTACAACAGGGAAAAAAAGTGACCGATGTTCCAGCAAATAGACCTTATGCATTGACGTCATCACTCGCTTGACAACCTCTCGCGACGCCATCTTAGAGGGCAAGCGAAGTCCTTGACATCGCAGAGGCGTGCAGCTAGTTATGTGCTTTTCCTATGCGCGCTAGCGGCGATCGCCTCACTCGCCGCCAGTCCCCAGGCTAGTGGCAGGTTTTTTTTTTTACCATCAAACAAGTTTGACATGACATGACACATTATGCAGCAATATTTGGGTAATTTTCTCACATTGTGCAATCGAAATACTCACAGTAACTACAGAATTTCTAGGTTATATCGCAGAAATTTGTATCCATAGCGCAACATCGCCGTTCGCTGAATGTATGTCGCCATTTTGAATTTCATTATCCAATCACATGCGAGGTACGTGTTTTTAGTAAAAAACACGTAGAAATCTACCTCACATGTGATTGGCTAACGGATTCGTAGGTTGATGAGCTGTTACGACCGCTGGTAGTTGCATCTTTTTTCATGAAAATTGTGCCAAAATGTTGGATATATCATTAACCTGGTGAGTGCAATGCATACCTCAAATGTCGATTTTGCTATACAAGCTTGAATTTCCCGATCTAGGGCTGTAGATTACATGCAATAGAAAAGACAGTAAAAGAAACACCGATGTTGTGTGTAAATGCCCATTGCCTCGCGTGTAAAAGCACGCTCTAGCAACGCATCGCTTGCCCTCTGAGGGATGGCGCCCTTCAGTTAGTAAGACCGTGTGACGTCATATGCATAAGGTCTATTGTCAAAAACCTCGTAAATTTCGTAACTTAGTTTTAATATGCCATAATTTACCTTATTTCTAAGCCGCACTGCCATGCCGAAAAAGTCACTTTTGTATGCACCAAATGGCCCCATTTTAAGATATAAAATTCAGAAACTCCCTACCGTGGGAGGGGGGACACCCCCCTCCCACACCCTCCCCCCGCTCGGTCGCTCCGCTTCCTCGCAAAGGCAAAGGTCCAAAAATTTTGATTACGACCCCCCCCCCCCCAGAAAAAATCCTGGATACACCCCTGCACTCTCTTGTCTTATTCTTCTTACAGGAAAAGAAAAAAGTAAAGAGAAAGGCGTTTATGCTAGCATATGATAGCCGTCAACTAACTGATCTAATATTCGATTTTGAGTCTGCGAAAGCGGTCGTGCTACGATTTTAGTCATTGAATGCTTGAAAATAAGTATGACCAGAGTAAAAATTCGGGTATCATCTTTGCAGAACCTTTGCAAAGTAATTCAAATGTAAATAATTGTTCAAATAATTGTTTTTTGAATTTTCAATTTCAATTTTGAAATTGATTTTATTTTCATATTTCTGGTTGAAAAATTAGATAATACATCATCTAGGTGGCATAGTATAACAGAATGATTATAATACATGATATCCAGCTAGGAGGCATATGGAATATTGTACACATATAGATCGTAGTGGTCCATCTATGAAAATAGGAATCTGAGAATGAATGCTAAAGAAATGATGATGATGATGGAACCTACTGAGAAGCAAGCTTGTCAAGCGTAGGTCCCAGTTAAAGTCGAGCGTAAAGATTAAGATGAAGAGTACGCGTACAACAAACAACCAAAACATAGAGAAAAAATACAGAAGAAAATACAAATATTCAAGGATATAGCAAATTCTTCTGTAATGCAGGTTTTGCGGTTGAATAAGCCACCTTCTGCAAGCGGATGAGCCGTTGTCATTCTGGCATAATAACAATATGAGTCGATGTATAATGACAATGATACGGTTTAGACAATATCTGAAAATAATACATTTTGTGTCTTCAGAAAAGACGGGGAAGTATTGAATAAAGAACACGTGCACCAGCAAATCAATCCAAAAACCAGTTGCAGTGCAGTGAGAAAATAATGCCAGCTGTTTCTACGCCCGCATTCATCTCCATTCGTACACGTATCCGTCACTGAACAAGAAATACCCGTATTGAGGTTCCCCCCCCCCAAAAAAAAAAACAACAACAACAACAACAACAACACACAAAAACTCCCCGATGGACTGACTTGGGTCTTTCTTGTACTCCATGGACGGCGATACGTCTGTGAAACTGGGGGAGCCGACTTTATGAGAGCTAGGAGGTCGATTCGTTATAGGATGGAAGGGAGGGGGACATTTTGTGGCCACTTCAATCTCAATATCGGCTGTTTGACAAGCAAAAAAAAAAAATGATTGAAACAAAAACAAAACAAAACAAAACAAAAACAAAACAAAACAAAACCCAGAAACACCCAAAACACGTCTTCAAAGTTTTCCCTGCCACGTCTTTACCAACATCGGCTGACAAGCAAACACGCAAAATCAAACTAACAAACAAAATACAAACAAACAAAGAAAAGTCAAGCCTCCCGGTTGGCCCGGCCCTGTACTCGGGAACCAATGTAAACGAATACACGGCAGGACGTAACGTCTGCTATGCATTATGTATACTCGCCTCATTTTTGCTATCTCTCCCTCATTCCCCCAATCGTCGGGACAAAGGAACGCCTCCAATTGCTTTGACAATGCGTGGAAACCTGAAAGATAAACATTTATCAAAGCATGAAAATAAGATGACATTTATGTCACTAAGCGAGACACAAAAAAAGCAAAAAAGTCCCAAAATGTGGGTTATCTGAATGCAGTCATAATCACGATTATAATAGTAAATTCACAAAGAAGTGGGCAGTGTGATTTGGAAGGAGCCCTCGGTGCATCAGCATTGAGAAGGGCATTGCAGTCAAAAGCACTGTAAAGTAAAGCTGTCTGAAGTACGTTAGCTAACATCCATATCACCATTATTCCCTGCTATGTTCCGTTTGAATTTTCACACTTTTTGATAACATTTTTTTTTTGTCAGCGCAAATAGGGCGTGCATTTACACGTATGTACTCAAGCGATGGATGTTGTTCTTTCCAATAACGCAATTACTCTGAACAGATTATTAGTTCGATAAGTATAAATGCACATTTTTGTTGTAACACGTTGCACGTTTTCCTTTCTTTGAATCTGTGTCGATAAAAAAAAAACATGTGTTATTTGGAAATCAAATTTCATTTGATTTGAAAAAAAAAATGAAATAAAAAAAAACCCTTATAGGTATTTACTGTGATAGGTAATTCATAATTCCAAGAGAGAAAAGTGTACATACTTACGTTAAGTACTTAAGTTAGCTTAACTGTCAGTTATCTAGTTTAAAAATAACAAAATCATTTCAACATTTTCACTTTATTTTCCATATCTACATGTAATTTTAAACATAGCAAATAGTGTGAGCATATCTTAGTCATCTAAAGAAACCAGTGAATTTCATTCATTTTATTAATTCAATTAATGTTACTTAGTGCCCTTTTCTGCACTGCAACATACTGGGCAACATCATCATTATCACTATCATCATAGTCATCATCATCATCAACATCATCATCGTCGTCGTAATCTTCATTATTATCATCCCCTTCAATATTCTCAATGTCATCATGATAATCATCACAAGCATCACTATCATTGTCATCATTATCGTATATCATCATCATATTTATCATCACCACCATCATCTTCGTCATCAACATCAATGTTCCTTTGAAAGACTTAAATCACTTCGATTACTTTGATTGCTTCAAAGTCCATTTAATATGACATTTTTTACTTAAATGACGAATCACGACTAGCTGTGATAGTGGAATTCGTCCAATAGATAATAAAGCATTTAAACCTTGACCATTGTCCAGGACCATTGTCTGGGTGTTAACCACACACTCCCATACACACCATAAATAACTCCGGTGCAAAGTTAAATTTTTGTGCAGAAGGTTGAAAAAAGGGGAAAATCTGAACTCTAATTTAAAAATTAATCTTGAATTTAATGAAACTGATTTATGCTTTTATTTTTTTAAAGTAATTCCAACAAAATTGAACACTATTCAACTAATGCTCATATCAATGTCAGTCCTATCTGATATTATAGTCTTTGAACTATTAAGGATCAAAAGTGGGAAATAATTATTTCTAACACGTAGTAGTTTCAATCATTTTAATTTCATTTTAGATTACACGGCTATGTGAAGTCACCTCTTCAGTGCACAAGTTCTAAAGCTTAACCAATCTAACATGTTCGAATGAAGAATTGATAAAATCCACGGATAACATCTGATATCATAGCCAGATGTTCTATAAAGCGAGATTACCACAATTGTAGGGCTACATGTCCTATATCTGTGACAGAATATCGCAAACAACAACAAAAATTCTTGTCACTGGTGCCATCCATAATTCAGAGACAGAGTACGTGGCATCAGTTTCTGACCAGTATAAAGACAGCCCAAAAGCCCCGGTCACACAACACTCCACGTCTAGATCACGTACAAAAAGTTATAAAATCTGGTGGACGTGGTCGTAAGTGGTAATTTTTTGGTCAATTTTGGTTTGGCCGTGCTTTGTACGGGGTATGGCCGTTGGCTGCTGTTCCACTGCTGAAACACTGCCTAAGCACGGCTAACCACGTCCAGCCACGTGTATGTACGCGGAAAAATCAATTTTTCAGTGATAAGCCGCCAAACACACGCTATTTCCCGTGATAACAACGCGTAACACGCGTCAGATGACCGTGCTCTGCCCGTGACAGACCGCTAAACTTTCGCGTTTTACCGTATCTCCCCAAGTTTTAATCACTGCCAGAACACGGATTACCACGTGTGTTTCACGTGTGTTGCACGTCTTTACCACGTGTGCCACCCGTGGTTGTCCGCGGGCTAAAATTTTGAGCAGTTCAAAACTTTTTACCGCGTCCGACGCCGTTCCGATTTTACCCCGCGTCCTGCCACGTCTACAAATCGACCGTAGCTCGTCTTAAACTCGACATCAACGCGAACAACATCGTCTGCTTCACAGGAGACCACTTTTAGACGGGTTTTGGCCGTGATTAAGCCGTAAAGCGCTGTGTGACTGGGCTTTAAGAAAGAAAAAAAAATTACATAGAGCCACCGGTAATGTTCATATCAATAGTGTTTTAGCATTGTTTAGAGCTTTTGACAACAGACCGATCTCGGTTGTCTCTCATGTTGCAATATTTTTTTGAAAACAAAAATAGTCCGAAAGCAATTGGTTTCATACTTCCTAAATCATAATCTAATTACTGTTCAGCAGTCAGCATATTTACAATATCATTCAACTTATTGATGACAGGCTCTAAGAATTAAATGCTCGTGAAGAAATAGCAGTATCTTTCCTACATATATCAAAATGTTTTGATGCAATATCACATCAGCTGTTACTTAAGGAATTGCAATACCACGGGGTTCATGTCATTGTATTATGTTGGTTTGAGAGTTTTCTTAGTCATGTTAGTGGAAGGAAACAAACACTAAATGGAAAACTATCAAAGCCAAGCAAAGTAACAAATAAAGGAATACCACATTGTGGGATTCTCAGACCAGTACTCTTTTTGCTCCTTATCAATGCAAATCACTGGGAGTGTTGATTCAGGTACTTGCAACATATAAGCTGACAACGTTGCATTTTAACTCTTGTGGGGAAAATGCATGTGAATGGTGCGGAATTAAAGCTTTAAGTCTGTGTTGATGAAATATATAACCGATACCAATATAACAGATTGACAATTCATGCTGATAAAACAAATGTAATGGGTATGTCCTCATGTGCCAAACCTATCACGAAGGATCTGGATGTGAATTTTAATGGCACTATACAGACTTAAACAAGTTGACCGTGTAAGATACTAGGCAGTCAATATAGGCAGTCAATTGATTTGCAATGATCATGTCAAACAGAATGATGTGTAAAAGTTTAGCTCATAAAGTGTTTTCTTTGCTGCGACTTAGTAGCACCCTTTACACTCGTGTACTTAATAGTCTTTATTAGTTCAGATTCAGGTTTATTCAACACTTCCATGAAAATCAACATGTAACAGAAACGAAGAGCATTACAATCGATAAGACTACATAAAAGCATTATTATTACAACATTCATGAGAAATACGACAGAACAAAATGGTTGGATAGTGTTATGAGGGGTGCACGTCAAGAGACGGACACCCACGAGTCATACAGCTCACAAGTCGTACAGCTCACAAGTCATACAGCCTACGAGTCATACAGCTCACAAGTCATACAAAGCCCACGAGACCGACACTACGCTTAAAAGGCTCACGAGACCGACACGAGGCAAACAAAGCTCACGAGACCGATACTAGGCAAAAGAGGCTCACGAGACCGACACTAAGCAAACAAAGCCCACGAGACCGACACTACGCTTAAAAGGCTCACGAGACCGACACGAGGCAAACAAAGCTCACGAGACCGACACTAGGCAAAAGAGGCTGGCGAGACCGACACTAGGCAAAGAATTCCCACGAGACCGACAGGATGAACAGCGCCACCTATAGACCAATTAATTATATAGGGTGTCCAGATAATGGCATAAGGAAGACAATGAGGTCATGAAAGATGGAAAAGGAGAGTTGCTAGGGTATTAACTCGTCAATTGCCCTCCCTCGCCTCCTGAACTGTTCAAGATTTTTAATTGTGTTTGCGTGTTTGGGTGTTTGTGAAAAAATAAACAAAATTCAGTAAAAGTGCATGAAATGTTTCAACATTAATTTCGAAAATGCCCAAACACCCTCGTTTCCTTTTCCGCATAACATATACCGGTATACATCCTGCTTAGAAATGAAATAAAATAAAATGATGTGGACATTCAGATCAACTAACTAGAATAATACCCAGGTGTGAAATGAAGTTTACAAGAAAATATTTCACAAAATGGTCAATGTTGCAGTGCGCAATTGCTTTACATGGTATGTATGGGGAGTAGTCGTCTGCAAAGGTGCTGATTTAGTACAAATTCACAGAAAATGATATAATCGTCTATCAAGGTAGCTTTAAGGATTCGGAAAAAGAAGATGCATCCATGAAAACTGCTATTCTATTTCATGAAAAATGTACTGTTTTGAGGAGAATATATTTTCAAATACAAGCCACAAATTAAGGTGAAGCGATATAAAACTTTTTCATCCTTTGAAATGTCATACATTATAGTTACAGAAAAAAAAAAATACAAATTGAACTCTAAGCAGGCGGGTATAAGCAGGAGGATAGGATATCTAATAAGGAATACTTAACTACTTAAGCGAGAAAGAAAAGGGCGAAAAAAACAACAACTTACATCCTGTCCCTCGTCTATCTAGAAATTAGGAAAGCCTATCAAAAATAGCCGGATGGAATCTAAAATCAAACCATACATCGTTCTTGTCCTCTATTATTTTTTTCATACATTTTTTTTTGGGGGGGGGATCCCAATTAAAAGGACAAATTTTATTTTGAAAAATATAAATTGGTATCAATGTCGCTCCCCGTAGCGTGACAGAACTGTCCTCTAAAAGCCACACGTGTAGAAATGCATAGTTACTTGATATTCAATTAGTTACAATCTTTCGCTCGATAGAGTAAACGAAATTGTACTCGCCAGTATGTAATTTTCCTCTTCATGGAACACCATGTACAGGTAATTGACATGTAGATGGCGCTGTTCATCCTGTCGGTTTCGTGGGCCTTCTTTGCCTAGTGTCGGTCTCGTGGGCTTTTTTTGCCTAGTGTCGATCTCGTGAGCCTTCTTTGCCTAGTGTCAGGCTCGTGAACCTTCTTTGGCTAGTGTCGGTCTCGTGAGCCTCTTTTGCGTACTGTCGGTCTTGTGAGTCTTTATGGTGTAGTGTCGGTCTCGTGAGCCTTTTGTGCGTAGTGTCGAACTCATGGGCTGTAGCACTTGTGAGCCGTACAACTCATGGGCTGTATATGACTCATGGACCTATTTTTGATGTCGGTCTCATGGACCGTATGACTCGTGGGTGTCGGTCTCGTGGGATGACCCCTGTTATGAGACAAGCAGGAAGGCCCAGCCTTATATCTAAGTCTGTCTCCAAAATAATATATAAATATAATTATTATTATATTTCATGTTATTGAAGATATCTTTGATAAATATAAAACATGTCAATATCAGCAAATTAAAACATGATTATACACACCTACATACACAGATACACACACACACACACAAACACAAACAAATACGCACACCCTCACACAAACAGCCTAACAAATAGAAAAGTCATTGTATCGATGTAAAAGGTATAACTTGTATCTCCTTTGGAATAATCGCACTTGCTGCTTATATTATCAGGAAGAATTCCGTTCTATATTTTAGGTCCATTGACAAATATCAATTTTTGAGATGGCAAGGTTCTGGCAAAAGGAACAGCATAATTATATGTAAGCATTTCTCATATTATATCTACAAATAAACTTTTAGGAATCATAATCACGGTGAAAAGATATGATACATGAATATTGCTAACTGATAAATGTAAATATCCTGAAACCTCAAAAGTTTCAATTGACAAAGTATTGTATTAGTATGGGCACAATAATCACTGTGATTTATCGGTCGAATAAGCTTCTTTTGAAGAAAATCTATTTACATTTTGCATACTAGAATTGGCCAATATTACCGAACAATAATTCAAATGAGGGAGAACTGGTAAAATTCCAATATTTTTGGCTAATTTGTTGCAGATGACAAGAATTTGCTCATTCCATTTCAATTCATTATCAATTGTACCACCAAGAAACTTTATAAAATTAACTTGTTGTATTATAATGTCTTTAAGTTTAATCTGTATATGACATATGTTGATCTGTCTATTGGTAAATATCATATAATTTGATATTTTTACATTAATCACAAGCCTATTACAATCAAAGCAATCAACAAGTTTACTAAATTCCTTTTTGAAATTACTTTGAAGTACATGAGGATCATTATCAGACTTAAACACACTCGTGTCATCCGCATCATTAATGTAAAGCAAAAAAAAAAAAAAAAAAGAGAGACAGAGAGAGAGAATGGGCCTAATATGGACCCCTTGGGCACGCCGCATCTTACCGACATCAACTTTGATTCTACAGCTTCAGAAGTCACAAACTCATTACGATTTCTTAAATAACTTGTAAACCATTTTAATATTAGTCCATGAATTCCATACAAATGATAAATCTTATGTAATAAAATATCATGATTAGAGTATCGAATGCCTTACTTACATCTAAATATAACCCTATCATTATAATATTATCCAAAACATTTACAACTTTTTGTACAAATTCAATAATGGCAGAAGATGTGGAAAGACCCACCCTACGACCATAATGGCTATTTGTTATGATATCGCACTTATCAAAAAAAAAAATGCAATGCGTGAATACACACATTTTTTTTTTTTTGACAACGGTAAAATAGAAACAGGAACATAATTCGACACCTGTTCTTTATCGCCACCTTTAAAAATAGGAATAACTTTCGCAATTTTCATTTGATCAGGAACAGTGCCTGTAGTAAACGATATGTTGATTATTGCACATATTGGGACAGACAAAATACGAATAACTTTCTGTACAGTAGCTACATCAACATTTTCAAAGCCATGACTCTTATCTTTTAATTTTCACACAATATCAATGATCTCTTTAGGAGTGCATGGTAAGAAAAAGGCACTTGCTGGATTTTTATGAAAATGTTGCATACATTTATCGTATTCTATATCATATCACATTGTCCTGCCACATTTTCTCCAATATTGGTAAAATATTCATTAAATGCATTACTTATTGCATATTTCCCAGTAATTTCTTTATCACTGCAATGAAGAGTCGTGGGTAGCACATTTTTCTTAACTCCAGAATCCATTATGCCATTTATTACCTTCCATGTGCTTCTAAGATTGCCAGAGTTGTTTTCTCATTACTTTTCCACATAAAATCTTCTTGCATTTTTTTTTATTTCTTGAGTTACATAATTTCGTAATAGTTTATTATTTGTCATATGTCTCTTGAGTACGTTTTATCAAATATCTTTTATACATAGTATACTTTTTTTTTACATAACTTTCTTAACGCCTTATCAAACTATGGCTTATTTCTGAACTTTTTCCCACTAATCTCTTTCAAAAGAAAACAAATTATAAATGTACTGAAATTTCTTCAAAAATTAATCGTAGGATATATCAACATCGCTAGCATTTACATTCCAATTTACAACATTTAGATCTTCACAAACTTACAAACATTATCATCATTTATTACATGCTTATATACTGGATCAGAATTATGAAAATCTAATTCTAAATGAGACAAAGAAAAAATTGGAAAATGATCATTTATATCTCCCAATAATATACCAGTAATCATATCCTTTAACTCATTAGTAAGTATGTTATCCAGTAAAGAGACTACACTATTTGTCATGCGAGTTGATCTATGAATAAGCGGGTATGTGTAATTAACCATACCAACATCTAAAAAAAAAAAAAAATCAGCTATTTTTTGACAAACCGAAATACTCAATAAATTAATGTTAAAATCTCCTAATAAATAGATTAACTTATTTTTGTTTATTAACAATCATCACAATTTCAATAAAAATTTCAGTACAAGATTGCACACATTGATCTGGTTGGCGATACACAGCACCAACTATGATATTCTCATTATTTTTTTGGTTTCAATCAATATAGACTCAAAACATGAAACATTCACATTTAAATCATATCTACACTTAAAATCTAATTTACTGTTTACATAATTGAACTCCACCATCCCTCCTATTTTCTCTGCCATTACATACAAGATTATACCCATTTATATCAAAATAAAATACCTTTGATTGAAAATTGTACATCAAGAACATCAAGTGATGAGATGATATTATTAAGATTTTTATTCATATTTCTACAATTCACCTGCAGGTAAGAAAATGATTTTTCAGACATAATTCCATTTATGTTAAATTCGTCAGGAATACAAAAGGCATGCGAGGGTTCAAAGTCTTCATCGTTATTGTCATTTGATGGAGATGGATATTGAGATACTCCTTTCATATCATATGATTTCAGAGATTGTAAGAGTGATTTTTTTTGTCAGGCACCATCACAACACACATACACAATACACACTTAAAATTACGCTCACACACACACACACACACACACACATACACACCAAATGATAAATAATGCCGCACAATCATTCAAAACATAATCATAAAAGATGAGAGAATGATAGAACGACAGTCTGTTACACCTGGAGATTTCGATATTTTTTCATCAAAATGTTGAAAACAGAATACATTTTGTGAATGCAAGTTTAAAAGTAGTTTTTTTTTTTTTTTTTTTTTAGGTTTTAAAACATATCTAGGTCTCTTCTGGAATGGATCACTTTCTTCGTGGAATGTCCGTCTGCAGAGTTCAACACAACATACACTCGCCCGTTCATGGTCCACGCGTGCTGTATCTTGCTGTTCGGCGTCTTCATGTGCTGAAATGCTTCCCAGAGAAGAGCTCTTCTTGCATCGGTGAAATCCTCGTGCAGGCTGATGCCCTTGTTTTGCCCTCTGGCTTCCTTGAGCTTTCTTTTGTTGCTGAACAGAAGTTGGCGGTACTTGTATGACGTGAATTTCACAATGATTGGTCTTGGTTTCTGAGCAGCACCTTCAGGAGGGGGATTCATCCGCCGGATACGGTGACTTCTGTCTATCGCATAAGGGGGAAGATCAACACCCATTGTCTTTCGAGCAATGTGCATGATGGTCTCGTCGGTATCTTCCGGTTTACCCTCTGCCTCTGGACTTCCGAAAAATCTCACACAGTTTCGTCTGGAGTATTGTTCTTGTTCATCCAGTTTCCTTTTGAGAGAAGCTGACTGTTGTCTATGCGATTCACTTTCTTTTTTTCAGATGCTCAGTTTCCTTTTCACACCTGTCGTCTGTCGATCTCGTTTTCAAGGTCCAGCACTTTACCTCCCGCTGCCCGAGGCGAGTGAGCACCTCATTCAGCTTAAGTTCCACTGCCTCCATTACAGCTGCCTTTATCACCTAAAGAACTTCATTGTCTTTCAAAAGCATTTTTGTGTTTCAGGTTGCCATCATGGGCAAGAATATTGCTTTTGAGCAAGTCCACCAATCAACCGTATATTAAGAATGCCTATTCTGTGTGGGGAGACTGCATACTGTGTGGTCGTTCAAAGTAATATTTTAGACGCTGTCACTTTCGGCGTTTCAGCTTGTTATGTGTTAAATGTCATCAGTTACCGGTAGCGTACGTGATTGGGGGGGGGGGGGGGCAATCCACGGAACTGTAGAGGGGGATGTGCTTTGTCCGTCTGTCTGCAGTCGCCGAATAAATGTGACCATGCATCACAAAACGAACAAAAAGTCGCACACACTGATATTGCGTGAGGACTGAAAATAAGTAAAATGGGTCAACCTAGCCGATCTTGACTTTTTCATATTTTCTGAAAGAACAAGTCTTCTTTTACGTTATGCTAAAATTTGGGGTCATGAAACGGGCGGGAAAATGTGTTTTTTAGCAGTTTATCTCGAACATTTTTGGTAGAATAGTGTGATTAGGTGTGTCTTTAGAGTCCCTTTTTCATTTCTGAAAAACCTTGTAGACACTCTTCACTTTCAACTCTAATAACTTTTGAAAAGATAGTGCTACTGCTTTGAAAGTTGACATTAATTATGGACAGAATGTGTTAATGAGGCATGTTTAATTTCAGTTTTAATCCCTTCATTGTTGTTACTCGGGTGGTTTACTTCCTGTTTTTTTGTCCCATTCATCGCACAGCCAGCACGGTTTGGTAAAGATTAAGCGCTGGAATAGACACTGTACTTCAGAGCCTCTTTTCTCAGTTCACACTTTTCCTGAGTTTGTGCTTTCTTTCCAATATTTAGATAGGTAAGGAGAGTCCATTTGATTTGAGTTATACATCATTTTAAACCTTAAAGTCTGCTCTTTCAGAATATAGTCTTAACTAAAAATTCATGTCTGGCGACTTTTTGTTTGTTTTGTGGTGCAGGGTCACAAAAACTCTAGTCCAGCTCCTCGCTTGATTGCACACAGGCCGCCACTTGGCGAACCCCGCGAACTACATCCGGTAAACAGACGATGACAGGGTACGCCAATATGGCTGCGGTGGCGATAAAACGCACGCTCGAGTACTAAGTAGTTCTTCCCGCTCGCGTATTTTTTATTTACACGAAAGCCTGTGGCTTTTCGCAATTAAATTCAATGAAACCGCTAGTAATGCGTCTATGCTTACTCCGCTCGTGCCTCCACCAAGAGTTCTGTGGCCTCCGCTCGCGACGATTCGATTCGTGCACGTTCATCAGTGAGTGTGTGCACGGGCTGTGAAAGTTTTGCCTGCCGTGGTAGACCCTCATCGAATAGTACACTATGTGTAAATTAATAAGTATGTAAACGAGTGCGAAAAACAAAGCAATGCAAAACAAAAAATCTGACAAGGAGGAGAGGGGGAGAGAGAGAATCATATTCACAGGAAAGAGATAAAAAAGCAATGAATATTCTGTGATATCTCATCAGTCATGCGCAACAGTGATCAATGTTATTGCGGGTTCCATATGGAAGACCGGATGCACAACTGTATTGGTGTAGGCTACCTATATACTAGTTTCAAAGACTCACTGTGCATATGCATTTTCCGACCTCTCTCGACCCCTTCCTTTTTCAAATGTATGACACGTGTATTTCTTCCCTTCCTCGATCACTGCTTGAATTATCATAAAATTTATTTGTTTCTTACGACTTTCTCTGCCTCTTCCCTCCTCTCTTTCTCATTTCAAAACTTTACAATGTTTGTTAACAAGACTACTTTCTACTTTCTACACTGATCAGTTTGTCTAGAAACACTGTACAGTCACGTGTACAGTATATAGTATTAGTATGAAGGAAAATTACACCACTACTGCATGAATTCATTATCACTTTATTCACTTCTTTTTGTTCAAACACTTTTTTTCATGAAGGTTTATACAGAGATAACCTGATCCTCCAATATCCAAGAAGTATTGTAATACAAACTAGAACTATAACTCAATGTGATTTATACCCCCCCCCCCCACGTATGACATTTACCATATCTCACGTCAAGTGCTCAAAACCTGAGTGAGTACAGTAAATAAATCAACAATTTCTATGACTTTCATTAGAAATACTGTTACCACAGCAACACAATGTTTGACATTAAGAAAAAAAATGAAGTTTGCCCAGGTACATCATAACTGTCACATGTGCCAAATCTCAAGTCAAATGCTCAAAACTGAGGGAATATATAGGGGAATTCACGATGTCATTGTATGATTTTCATTCAAAATAAAATTATGCTGTCACCATATTGTGTCGAGTCCACTAATGTCAATAATATTCGACCGCTAATGTGGCTGTCGTATCTTTAAACATTTACACTCCCACTACAATGTGCCATAATTCAGTCAGATCATTTTCTTTATTCCGAGTGGTTCCCAATCGACGTGTTCTCTTACTCTTTTCTTTAATCTGTATACACGCAATCTCAGTTTTATATTCGAAAAGACACACTGTATGTTCCATTCTCTTGCAAAACAAAAAGAAATGACTGTATTTCATTTTTGTAACATATGATCGATGCAGAAAATTCCGGATAAATTCATTTGAATTTAGATCGTGTAATGTCATAACAACCACTAATGTCATAAGACGACGACAAATGTCATAACGACGACTAACGACGACTTGCCACGACAAGTCAACGACAAAAACAATGTCACAATGACCACTTTAATGTCATAACACGTCGACGACAAAATGTCATAGCGACCAATGTCATAACGTCGACGACAAATGTCAAAATTTCCATTTTTGCTGCAAATGTCATAAGACGTCGACGACAATAATGTCATAACCATAATCTCATAACACGTCGAAGACAAATGTCATAACGACCACTAATGCCATAACACGTCGACGACAAATTTCATAATGATCACTAATGTCATAGCACGTCGACGAGAAATATCATAACGACCAATAACGTCGACGACAAATTCATAGCGACCACTAATGTCATAACATGTCGACGACAAATATCAAAATCGGATTAACCACAAATGTCATAACACGTCGACGGCAAATGTCAAAATTTCAGTTTTTACTGCAAATATCATAACATGTCGACGACATGTCATAACGACCACTTATGTCATAACACGTCGACGACAAATTTCATAATGACCGATAATGTCATAAGACGTCGACGACAAATGTCATAACCACTAAACTCATAACACGTCGACGACAAAATAAATGTGAAAATTTCTTTTTTTTACTGTAAATGTCATAACACGTCAATGACAAATGTCATAACGACCACTAATGTCATAACACGTCGACGACAAATTTCATAATGACCGATAATGTCATAAGACGTCGACGACAAATGTCATAACCACTAAACTCATAACACGTCGACGACAAAATAAATGTGAAAATTTCTTTTTTTTTTACTGTAAATGTCATAACACGTCAATGACAAATGTCATAACGACCACCAATGTCATAACACGTCGACGACAAATTTCATAATGACCAATAATGTCATAAGACGTCGACGACAAATGTCATAACCACTAATCTCATAACACGTCGACGACATAATGTCAAAATTTCTGTTTTTACTGCAAATGTCATAACACGTCGATGACATAATGTTAAAATCGAATTAACCACAAATTTCATAACGCGTCGACCACAAATGTCATAGGACCTAATGCATCACAGGGGAGGATCCAGGAATTCTGTAAAGGGGAGGCACCTTAACAAAATCAAAGGTTGATGCAACCTCCTCCCTTTTTGAATTGTATTTCTTTTATTTTAACAAAAATAGAGACGGGGAGGGGCGCCGCGCCCCCGCGACTGCTTCAGCCACAGGTTAATGGTAAAACCCGATGCTTGCATTACAGGGAGGCGACTTTTCAAAACTACAAGCTGGCGCAACCCCCTATTTTTTTCTTTTCATTTCTGTTGTTTTAACAAAAACAGAAAGGGGCATCAGAGGGAGATGCACCCGTCTCGATCCGCTATTACGTCATCCACAAATGTCAAAACTCATTGCTTGCATTTCATGGGCGGATCAGGGAATTCCGTAAAGGGGAGACACCTTTTCAAAATGAAAGGCTGGCGCAACTCCATCCCCCTAATTATGTTCTTCTTATTTAATTTGTTTAAACGAAAAAAAAAAGAAAAATGGAGGGGTGCTGCAGTCTTTACTTTTGTAAAGGCGCCTCCCCTTTACGGAATTCCGTGATCCGCCCCTGTGACGCATTTGTGATAAATTTGGAAAATTTGACATTCATGGTCGACGCGTTATGAAATTTGTGGTTAGTTCGATTTTAACACTTGTCATCGACGTGTTATAACATTTGTGGATAATCAGACTTTGATATTTGTCCGATGTTACGACTTTTGTCGTCGACGTGTTATGACATTAGTAGTCGTTATGAAATTTGTCGTCAACGTGATGACATTTGCAGTAAAAATGGAAATTTTGATATTTGTCGTTGACGTGTTATGACATTTGTGGTTAATCCGATTTTGACATTTGTCGTCGACGTGTTAATCCGATCTTGACATTTATCGTAGACGTGTCATGACATTACAGTGGTCATTATGACATTGTCGTCGACGTACATTAGTGGTCGTTATGACATTTGTCGTCGTCATCTTATGACATTAGGGAGCTTTAGATTTTAGACGCGCGGACGTTCAAGGGGAAAAAAAAAACATGTTCTGAGCGTGCGCAGAAGCGTACGTCAAGTTGACGTGCGCTTCTGCGCACGCTCAGACCATGTTTTTGTTTTTTTTTTCCCCTTTGAACGTCCGCGCGTCTAAAATCTAAAGCTTCCTGTTAGTGGTTGTTATGACATTACACAATCCAAATTCAAATGAATTTATCCGGAATTTTCTGCATCGATCATATGTTACAAAAATAAAATGCAGTCATTTCTTTTTTGTTTTGCAAGAGAATGGAACATACATACAGTGTATACATTCGAATATAAAACTGAGATTACGTGTACAGATTAAAGAAAACAATAAGAGAAAACGTCGATTGGGAACCACTCGGAATAAAGACAATCAAATGATCTGACTGAATTATGGCACATTGTATTGGGAGTGTAAATGCGTAAAGATACGACAGCCACACTAGTGGTCGAATATTATTGACATTAGTGGGCTCGACACAATATGGTGACAGCCTAATGTTATTTTGAATGAAAATCATAATACAATGACATCATGAATTGACTTAACTCCCTCAGTTTTGAGCATTTGACTTGAGATTTGGCACATCGCGGTGACAGTTATGATATTTAGCTGGGCAAACTTTATTTTTTCTTAATGTCAAACATTGTGTTGCTATGGTAACAGTATTTCTAATGAAAATCATAGAAATTGTTGATTTATTTACTGTACTCACTCAGGTTTTGAGCACTTGACGTGAGATATGGCAAATGTCAGTTACTTTGTTAGTAGGGGTATAAATCACATTGAGTGATAGTTCTAGTTTGTATTACAATACTTCTTGGATATTGGAGGATCAGGTTATCTCTGTATAAACCTTCATGAAAAAAAGTGTTTGAACAAAAAGAAGTGAATAAAGTGATAATGAATTCATGCAGTAGTGGTGTAATTTTCCTTCATACTAATACTATATACTGTACACGTGACTGTACAGTGTTTCTAGACAAACTGATCAATGTAGAAAGTAGTCTTGTTAACAAACATTGTAAAGTTTTGAAATGAGAAAGAGAGGAGGGAAGAGGCAGAGAAAGTCGTAAGAAACAAATAAATTGTATGATAATTCAAGCAGTGATCGAGGAAGGGAAGAAATACACGTGTCATGCATTTGAAAAAGGAAGGGGTCGAGAGAGGTCGAAAAATGCATATGCACAGTGAGTCTTTGAAACTAGTATGAAGAAAAGAGGGGCAGGTTTGAGAAACAAAATAATATACCATCAGTCTGAAGATAAATTTAGGGGCCTTTAATAGCAACAAATATAACAGAGGGGGTTGGGGGCTGAGAAATAAATACATCCCCATCATTTTATATAGGTAGCCTACTCCAATACAGTTGTGCATCCGGTCTTCCATATGGAACCCGCAATAACATTGATCACTGTTGCGCATGACTGATGAGATATCACAGAATATTCATTGCTTTTTTATCTCTTTCCTGTGAATATGATTCTCTCTCTCCCCCTCTCCTCCTTGTCAGATTTTTTGTTTTGCATTGCTTTGTTTTTCGCACTCGTTTACATACTTATTAATTTACACATAGTGTACTATTCGATGAGGGTCTACCACGGCAGGCAAAACTTTCACAGCCCGTGCCATAGGCGTAGCCAGGATTTTTTAGAGGGGGGTGTTTAACCCTATAAGGCCCAAGCTATTTTGACCCCTCGCAGGCCCGGGGGGGGGGGGGGGGCACATTGTGCCCCCCCTTTATAACTTTTTTTATTATTTGATGTATCATTGTCATATTTGGCACATGGGTAGAGTAACTCATACTCTACACGACTG
Source organism: Diadema setosum (assembly GCF_964275005.1). Taxonomy (NCBI): domain Eukaryota; kingdom Metazoa; phylum Echinodermata; class Echinoidea; order Diadematoida; family Diadematidae; genus Diadema; species Diadema setosum. Next base: position 10,350,365 of record NC_092699.1, read on the forward strand.
TACATTTGAATTTTCTCAAGGTCACCCATGGAGGGCGCTAGTTTCCAAAATATAAAGAAATACATAGGAAATGTGCTAAAAACATGATTTTTCTGCATAATTTCTTTATCCCCATTATATATGTCTTATCATAGACCAATCATTTTCATATTTGTCACAAGTGATATACAAGTGGAATCTTATTATTTGTTATGGTTGAAATTTCTCAAGGTCACCACATGGGGGCGCTATTCGTGTCAACATAATAATACATTATGAGACCTGAGATGAAATGTTTGGGATGGGTACATTTATGACATTTCATATTTGCATAATAGTGGAATTTCAAGATTACAAATTGAAAATATGAAGAACTAATGATGTTAGACGCATAGCTTGGGTGAGGGATTCAAAATATCACAAAATAGAAGAGCAATCTTTAGAAAGTATTATTGTTTTCAATTATCTCTATTATATCTATTGTTTTATGCCTTTGTCACATAAAAACACAGGAAATAATAAGAAAAACTTTCTAGGACCATAATCACTTCAAATTTTACTCGTTCAACAAATTTCAGCCAAGAAACACCCATTTCATCCACTGTAATGCTGTTAAATAAAATGGGAACAGAAAAAAGATGCAAAATCTGACTGACATGGTTGTCAGTTTATGGTTGCCATGGCAACCAGCAACATCAAATATAGCTGAATTATATATCAAAATGTTCGCAATAAGATTTTAGGAAAAGTCACCAAATTTGGTTGAAATCGGATAAAGGGCGAAGGAGTGGCAAATGAAAATCTGGTAGGGGGGGCATAATGTGCCCCCCCCCCCCGACACCGGGCGTCTTTTATATTTTTCGTAAAAGACGCACGGTGTCAATTCGTTGTGCGCTCGATGGCTGTAGAGAGCACGCGCATCATCCATACGGGGAGTGAATCCGTGGCCCAAACACAGCCCGGTGTGGTAGGAAGTAATGTCCGTCCGGAAAAAGACTCCGGGGGACCTTATTTCCGGGTTCGAATTTAGGAAATAGTATCCTAGGACCAAATATCCGTTTCGCAAGGACCTAATCGCCGCCGAGGGGGATCGAATCGCCGGGTTTGTACGAAGAAGCCTATTCGGGGGACCAAATCGCCGCTGAGGGGGTCGAATGGGCGGATTTATACGCAAATTCGGGGGGACCAAATCGCCGCCGAGAAAGGACTTGATCGGTGGGTTTAGAAGAACAAGCCTACTATTATACTGTAGTATTCGCTAACGTCAAAGTGCAAGGGACTTAAATCAGCAGGTCAGAAGGATGATTTGCCGCTGAGGTGTTGTTATTTGATTTGTTTAGTGGATTCAAGAAATAATAATATAACTGTTCCATAATAGTCCCTTCATGGTGGGGTTATTGACAAATGTGATTCCTAGCAGTAGGCTACTTTAGAGTTAATGTTGGGAATTGGGCTCTTTTGGCATAGGGTTAGGTATACGCTTAATAACAACCCCCCCCCCCCCACAAACTAGTATGATTCTCAGTGCAATAGCAATTATTGGCATAAAAAAGGGAAATCATCACCTTTTCTCCATACATGCAATCTATCAGCTGTTTCTCGACAGAAATGACAAATCCAATAACACTAATAACATCCTGCACTAACAAGAAGGTAATACCAGGGGCCGCAGAAAAGAAGTTGATGCTATTCAATCCTTTGTCGAAATTATCTCACAATATAGGCCTGTTATCATATTGTCTTATATTCTATATACAATGTTATATTTACCTCATTCTCTGTTGCCTGAGAAATTGAAATGTACATACTATGTTTTCGTCGAAAGACGAAATGAACTTTGAATGACATACAAATTATGGGCAAAAATATGCAAAGAAGGAGCTGCCATGTAGGGACCTACTTCTAAGGGCAGTATAAATATCATATTGTCCATGAATGTTTTCACTATTTTTATTATTTTTTTTTGCACTTCATCGTATAGGGAACAAACTGATTATCAGGTATAGAAGTCAACGAAGTAGGAAATTTGTAAAGTATTTTGCAAATAGGTTTCCCTTCTCTGCATGCTCCTGATCATATATACGGTATGATATCTTTTACCGCATAATCTGGACGAATCAGATCATGAACAAAGGATTATTCAATTCAATTTGATTCAATTCATTTATTTTCATTCTTCTTTTTCCAAAAAACATAAAACAGAATAAATCAGGAATTACATCATGAACATAAACATTCGCCTCTGCAAGAGATAAAATGATACAGTTTAACAAGAATGCTTACTGGCAAAAATGCAACGTTATGTTTTAGTTAAGAAAACAAATTGAGAGGTCCACTAACAAGCTTGTATACTGTTAACCACTCAAAGAATCTTATGAAGTACTTATTTACAAATACTTATCACAAATATAATTTACGACAGGACGGAACAAAACAGGAGAAACACAAGACGTCTTGACAGAATAGATGGAAAGAACGGAAGGAAAAAAAGAAAAAAGAGAATGCCTATACACGCTGAACAAGGGAAATGGAACAGGGAATTGGGGTGCTTCAGAGCTCACAGCTCACAGCTGTGGAAGTATCATTATAGCTAAATCATTGCGAAATAATGAATTTAGTGACTGACTGATTGATGGTGTATTGAACCCTGAGGTTGATGAGACCTAGCTAATAAAGAAAAAAGATATCAGAGAGGATTTAACAGAAAGAATTTCAACTTGCACTTAAAATAATACAAAGATGAATATATTTTTTTTTTTTTGCTTCACAGCTTAATGAATTCCAAAATCTGGGGCCGGTGTAAATAAAATGTATTCTGAGCCAATAAAGTTCTCAGGAGGGGTAAATGAAATTCATCGATTGTCTAGTGGGATATTTATGAAAAAACAGGTTCCGTGGGAACATTGAATTGAAAATATTGGGAAGTGCATTTGTGTTGTAATTAAACACAAAACTTGCCAAGATTAAGAAAATAAAGGTACAAATCTTTGATTTTCAAAATCTTATATTTAGTGAATAATGGATCTGAATAAGAACGTGGCGGGATGCCACAAATAATACGAAGTGCTCGTTTTTGTTTTTGTTTTTTTCTTTTGTAACAGTAGTATATCTAGTATAGTTTGATGGGCACTACCCCATGCTAGGAGTCCGTAATCAAGATAAGGTAAAATTAGAGAAAATACAATCGCAACAAACAGGGTAATTTGATATGAAACTTGAGTCTATCAATGATATCAATATTAGTCGAAATTATGCAGCCTCCACGAAAGTTTATCGTCCATCGTGATACGTGCAGAGTCATCAGAAATAACCTATGCGCAAAGCTTCTGGAATTGCTAAAAAGCATATTACTCGGTTTTCTGGAGATTAAGTGATAATTCAGTAGCTCTTATCCACCGAAACACTTTTTCTTCAATTCGGAATTAACGATTCGAACGAGAGTATCTGGATTTTGGCGAGAAAAGAAAATATTTGAGTCATCAGCAAAGAGTATAAAATGAGAGTATGTCACATGATCTGCAAAAGCCATTCATGTAAATAACAAAAAGTAAAGGTCCTCTAACAAGCTACCCTGTGGGACGCCACAATGAAGATAGACTTGAGTTGTTCTCGTTCAGAGTTATGTATTGTTTTCGATTTTGTAGGTAATTCCTGAATCACTCCAAGGCCTTCCCCCGTATTCAATAATAAGACAATATTTTGTGAAGTAAAATGTCATGATTAATTGTATCGAAGGCCTTGGAGAAGTTCAGGAAGATACCAATAAGATGAGAATGATTATAAATAGTATGGGCGGTGTGTGGTCAATAAACTTCAAATGGACATGAACGGTGCTGTGTTTCTGACGAAACCCAAATTGAGAATTGGTTAAGAAAATTCATTGTTCTTGTAAATATTATGAACCTAAGACCCTAAGAATATGAACTTAACCAGGGAGGTGTCTCACCTCCCTGACCTAACTATTATAGTGTTGATGAAGAATTCAATAAGTGAATACATGTATTTACAACATGCATCTTTTTCACTTCTGCCCTTGATGATAATGATAATAATAATAATAATAATAATAATAATAATAATAATAATAATAATAATAATAACAAGCTCTTATATAGCGCATTTCAGACTTGAAAAGAATTTCAATGCGCTTTACAAACAAATAAACAAATTATACCATAATACAAAATGTAGCAACAAAAATTACAATTTACCAAGCACAATATATTACCCTACAATCACTATTTCTTAAATATACGTACATTGAAGGTCAGAGCTGCCAGTACTACTGAAAAATGACTTCAAGTTTAACAATCATAGGCTATTTCGTAAAGATAGGTTTTGAGTTTTTGTTTGAAATTGTCTATTGGCATCTGACTTCTAAGTGGGTCTGGCAGAGAATTCCATAGAGTAGGTGCAGCAAAAGAAAAAACCCTGTCCCCATAAGACTTCGTTCGAATGGTAGGTACAACAAGCAAGTTTCGAGCAGAGGATCGGAGACATCTAGTAGGCTTATATGGGGTTATGAGTTCTGTAATGTAGTGCGGGGCTGTTCCGTGTAGTGCCTTGAGAGTAATGAGGAGGATCTTGTATTGAATACGATATCTTACAGGAAGCCAGTGCAGATCTTGAAGGATTATGTGTTCACGTTTGGCAAGTGTAACAAGGCGGGCAGCGGAAGGTTGATTAGCACATGAGAAACGGCTCAAGGTTTATTCACCCCAACGCTTTATGGTACCATACCCAAGAAATAGCTCGAGCAAATCTTCGCTGACAAATAAAACGAAATTTAAGGTCCATAAAACGGGAATTTCACAAGCAGATATTGTACTCAAAAGCAATATGTAAATGCCTTCATTAAGTCTTCATCAAATTACCATTCAAAAGCATTACGGATTTTCTGAAAGACACAAAGAAACTGTATAAAGCTGTTATTGCTTTAACTTTTACCAAAATACCTCACTCATGGTGATCAGACTGAGCTTGAAAATTGTTTTAATCAGAATTTTGTTGGTAGAATCCTGGCAATTCAACAGTCTTTCCAAACTTCCATCGTACAGTCAGATGACATTGTCTGTGAGGCCAAGTAAGAATTGAGTGAGTTACAGTATGTCACTATAGATGGTATAGAACATTAACTTATTAATCAAGAACTCACCAAACAAATCACGTGAACTAAATACAATCCCAACAGACAGTGGCGTATCGGTGTGGGGGGCAAGGGGGGCACTTGCCCCGGGCGCCACTTCTTCGGGGCGCCAAAAAACGAAAAAACAAACAAACAAACAAAACAAAAACGAAGAAGAAGAAGAAAAAAAAAAAAAAACCCTCGACCCGACCGGGGGGGGGGGGGGGCAGTCAAATCAAATAAGATAAAAACAAAACATGATGATGACGCGGACAAAATGACAATGTATATTGTGTTCACACATGTCATTTATATTTAACAGGCAAAATGTTTCACGTAGCAGCGGCTGCAATTTCTTTTATTCTGAAGAGATCGCCGATTGGATCAAAGGAGGGCGCCAACTGTTTCGAACATGGGGGGGGGGGGGAGGGGCAAAAAAACAAAACAAAATAAGAACAAAACGTAATGATGACGAAGAAATATACAAATTTCGGCTCACTCGCTCGTACTAATTCAGAGGATTTTTTCAAGTCCTCTCTTTGTTGGTATAAATCGTTATCTATAACGCCGTCACTATTATTATTTTGACTAGAATTGTAAGATTTAATAAGCAAAAATGACAAGAATTCCATGTTTTGTAAGCTGGAAAACAAAAATTTTCGGCTCGCTCGCCTAATATCTGTCATAAAAAATATAAGAACAAAACGTGATGATGACGCGGAAATAGGACCTATGCAAATTTCAGCTCACTCGCACGTACTAAGATGGAGTATTTTTTCAAGTCCTCAGTTTATTGGCATAAATCGTTATCTATAAGGCCGTCACTATATCTTGATTAGAATAAGCCAGTTCGTAATTACCTAATTTACACATTGGTACAAATGACCTATCTTTTTTCTCTGCTGGTTAGGCACTTCACTCGTTTTCAAAGGGGGCATAATGCATAAGCGTGCCCGACGTAACAATTTATGGAATTCATGTTTTGTATTTGAATGCAATAACAGCCTATTTCCTTATAGCGATGATTGCGAAATAACAGTCTTGTTGTCAGGTGGATGTGCTGGCAAGCCTCATTTATATAAGGATCACATGAATAATTATTGCATCACGGATGCTTATCTCAATGAATTTACAAACCAAAATGCCTGTTGGTAAAAATGACCTTTTTCTGCTCATGCGCAGAGTGTAATTACGAACTGGTCTATTGTAAGATTGAATAAGCTGAAATGACAAGAATTCCATGTTTTATAAGCTGAAATACAAACATTTTCGGCTCGCTCGTTGCGTTCAATCGCCAAAATTTATTACATTTAAATCACCCTCAAAAGACCTCAAAAGCATATGATATGAAAAAGCATAAAGTCTCTATCGGGATGGGGTTTAGGTTGAACGCTTTTTCAGAAATTAGGGGCGCAGATTTTCGCGCTTGCCCAGGGCGCCGTTTTCCCTAGATACGCCACTGACAACTGATTTGGTTAAGAATTGTAGCACAGTTTTGGTATTATACCCGTTATTATAAGAATCACAAACATGCCAGCCTGAGATAAGGTGTATTCCCACAGGATTGTAAAAGAGTTGCTATTTATCAAAATTTAAGAAATAACAATAGGTTTGGAGTTCTCTCACTTTTATTCTTTTTGAGTAAACTGCTTGAAAGTTGTTGTTTTCTCAGAATTGAAAACTATCTGCAAGATTGGTTTTCTTTTATCCATTTAGATCTGCAATTTAGCCTGGTCGAATGATGTGGAAACACTGTTAGTCAATTTAACATACATTATTGTGCTCAGAGAATTGGATTATGGGAATATCACTGTTGTTATCATGCTTGATATGAGCTCAGCTCGTGGCACAGTAAATGACGCTATGCAGACTCAAACGTTGAAATATTTGGGTATCGAGGAAACCGTCCTTGATTAGTCCCATTTCTCTGAACAATCCCAGTGGTACGTCAGAATCACATTTGTTATTTTACCCCTGGTCATGAAGCTACTGCACAAGTTTGGCAATGTTTGATGTACCAAAGCCAGGAAAGGGTATTGTTGGAAGCCCGCTATTTTTTTTTACTTGTGCACAATAAATCAGTGAAGTGTATTTCGCTAACATTGTAGTAGTTATCATTGTTATGCAGATGATATAAAACTCTTTGTGTCTTAAAACCTATACTGCGTTTACCGTGTCATCCGCCAATGCAAAACTGTCTTGAAGAATGTTTCCCAGACCTGAAAATCTAGTTTGCATCCAGTGACCTTAAGCTGACTAATGGTAAAGCTTAATTGTTCTTATTTACTATTAGATTCAAATGACATGCTAAGTAAGTATGCTCACATTGCTAGCAATTTTACATCATTCCATCAAAAACAGTCCGTTATAGGTGTTATAGGGGTCCAGGAAATGTCTTTTCCAAATCATATTATTCAAGTTCAGCGGAGTATTAGATATCATGCAGTTGCATAATTTAAGTTTCATAAAAAAGATATTCTCTAAATCTGCAAAATGAAAGCTTTTTCTTTTTTTTTCCTTTTTATATTTTCTCATTTGGATTTTCTTTTTCGAATTTGCTGATATGTAATCTCCACAGGGAGATGTTATAAAACTTCAACAATACCAAAATTATTCCTCCCGCCTGTCACAAAAAAAGTTTGATAACATATCACCAATCTTCCGTTCTTTACGTTGAAAAAAAAAATCATTTTCAAGATTCTGTTATTAGTACATCATTCAGTTCACTCTCTTTCCCCGCATACTTGCAAGTCTCTGTACGATTCCCAAATACACATTGAAGCGGAGACGAAGCCTATACGTTCTTCATGTGAGATGCACTGTCCATTCTAATACCGAGAAATTAACATGGATGGGGATCGCTCTCTCTCTCTCTCTCTCTCTCTCTCTCTCTCTCGGTCATAGGATCATGCAAACTGTAACATATTCCACTGCGCCAACTTCCATCTACAGGAACATCTAAACTAGGGACGTATTACGTGTTGAGGATTACATATAACTGCAATCCATGATATATATATTAAAAAAAAAAAATCTTGTCAGGGATTATGTTTCCTTCTTTTTTTTTTTGTCATTTACTTCCCTGTTGTCATGTTTTGTACATGTAGGCCTAGGTAATGTGTGTATATTTTTCTTTCTTCCTTCCTTTTCAAAGCGTCTTTGGCACCAACATTGAATATGTGCGCCATACAGAATACATGGAGTGACTGCAGGTGTATTATCATTATTATTTTTTCCAAAATGAATTTCACGAAAGTCGTACCCATGGTGGCATTCAGAATGCAGACGTAGAACTTGTGAAACGTTGCACGGTAATGGGGATGGGGTTAACTTTGAACCCCCCCCCCCCCCACACCACCACCACCACCACCACCACCACAGTGTAAGCACCACTAAATAAAACAGAAACATACTCAAGTGATACAACGTGTACATACCAATAATAGGACGATTTTCTTGCCCAGCAAAAATAGGAATGTGTGGGACTGAGTGTTATGTAGAACGCAGCGACTTAGTCACCACGTAAGTCTGGAATCAAACACTAATATTCGGATATGAAGTGTAATTTTGTTATCCAAATCACATCAGAACTTCCACTCAACTATTAATAGATACGGTCATGGTACCAAACAGACACCACTTGAAATGTAGATTTAAAATGATTAAATTTCGACCCAGTGTCCTGTACTGTCGCAGTACACATCGGCCACTGGCGCTATCGCTGCTGGCAGAGTTACTGTGTGTGGGAGTAGGGACACTATTTCCGTCAGTGTTGAAAAGACCTAGGACCATATCGCCGGTTGAAATCAGGATATCACATCCTAAGACATTAAATCCTGAAACCTGACACGGAGATTTGGTCCCCCGGAGTGTTTCTCCAGGGGGGACATAATCGCCTACTACACCGGACGCAGCAGAAGTTTCTCATGCAGTAGCCTAAAATTGCTACGTCGTGTCTGTGGCTCCCAAATCCGTATGCTTTTGCCAACGGACGTTGAACAAGTGTGTGTGTGTCAACGGCGTAAATCCGTGCTGAGGAGTGTGTGTGGGGGGGGGGGGGGGGGTGATCGGCGATAGTCACCATCACCACGATTACAAGCCCATAACCGGACGGGTGCAGCCAGTGACGTACCGTGGCGGGTTGGTCAAGACAGGGGGAGGGGGGGGGGGCACCTCGTGGAAAAGTAATTTTGAGGGTGTGTATGCATGCTTGTGCGTGCGTGCGTGTGTATGTGTGTGTGCGCGTATGTGCGTGTGCTGTCAGTCTGGAAACTGTGATGGGGACTGCAATACATAACGGAATATGATACATTCCACTGCGCAGTCATTTTTTCCTTATGGATTATGGAATGACGGTGTGAAACGACAAATTACTGGCAGCAACATCAGGAGAATTACATAACAATTGAAATGAATGCGAGCGAGCGGAGCGAGCGAGGTTGAAAATTTTGACATTTTACAGTCCCCAAACTGCCGTTTGTAGCTATATATATTTTTTCGCTTTGGAAATTAAGTGGGCGCACCGGACGCAACTGCTGGCAATTACTGGCAACGACATCAGGAGAATGACATAACGAGTATATGCGAGCGAGCGAAGCGAGCGATCTTGAAAATTTTGACATTTTACAGTCTCCAAACTGCCGGTTGTAGCGATATTTTTGTCGCTTTGGAAATTAAGGGAGCGCACCGGGCGCAACTGCTGGCAATTACTGGCAGCGACATCAGGAGAATGACATAACGATTATATTGCGAGCGAGCGCAGCGAGCGAGCTTGAAAATTTTAACAATTTACAGTCCCAAAACTGCCGGTTGTAGCTATATTTTTTCGCTTTGGAAATTAAGGGGGCGCAACTGCTGGTAATTACTGGCAGCAACATCGGGAGAATAGCATCACGATTAATGCGAGCGAGCGAAGCGAGCGAGCATGAAAATTTTGACATTTTACTGTCCCAAAACTGCCGTTTGTGTAGCTATATTTTTTCGCTCTGGAAATTAGGGGGCGCTCCGGACGTAACTGCTGGCAATTACTGCCAGCGACATCAGGAGAATGACATAACGATTATTATGCGAGCGAGCGAAGCGAGCGATCTTGAAAATTTTGACATTTTACATGCAGTCCCAAAACTGCCGGTTGTAGCTATATTTTTTTCGCTTTGGAAATTAAGGGGGGGGGGGCACCGGGTGCAACTGCTGGCAATTACTGGCAGCAACATTAGGAGAATAACATAAAGATTATAATATGCGAGCGAGCGCAGCTAGTGAGCCTGCAAATTTTGACATTTTACAGTCCCAAAACTGCCGTTTGTGTAGCTGTATTTTTTCACTTTGGAAACTGCTGGCAATTACTGGTACCAACATCAGCAGAATGGCATAGCGATTAAATGCGAGTGAGCTTGAAAATTTTGATATTTTGCAGTCCCAAAACTGCCGTTTGTAGCTATACTTTTTTGGCTTTGGAAATTAAGGGGGGGGGGTGCAACGGGCGCAACTGCTGTCAATAACTGGCAGTGACATCAGGAGAATAGCATAACAACTAAATGTGAGCGAGTGGAGCGAGTGAGCTTGAAAATTTTGACATTTTTCAGTCTCAAAACTGCCGTTTGTAGCTATACTTTATAATAAGGGGGGGCGCACCGGGCGCAACTGCTGGCAATTACTGGCAGCAACATCAGGAGAATGGCATAGCGATTAAATGCGATCGAGCGGACCGAGTGAGCTTGAAAATTTTGACATTTTGCACTCCAAAAACTGCCTTTTGTAGCTATATTTTTACGCTTTGGAAATTGAGAGGGTAGTCAATGGTGTCGGTTTATGTTCATGATTTGGGGAGGTATGACCAGCGAGGGGACGTCGAAGTGACCAAATGGGGGAAGGATATCCAAAACCTGCACTTTAGAACATCCTCTATTATTGTTTGTGTTTGTGTGTGTGTGTGTTTTATATACATGAAAAAGTTAGGAAATAGCCCAGGTCAAGTCTTATTATTGGCAATGCAAGGCATTTTGATATAGACTAGTATGTAAGGCAACACTGCAAAATCATTAATGATCTAGCTTTGATATAATAAACGAAGCGTAAGGTACAAAGGTGTACATTCTACATCAAATTGCGCAACGTTACAGCGACTCTTTTTGCCGTTCGGATGTTCTGAGTACACTGCACACATCCTGCTTATATTCAGAATGCCAACCAGGAATCATGCTGAATCGCAATATTTTGTCGGCTCCGGACTTTTTGCACAATGTTTCACGTTATATACCTCTTTAATTATGGTTACAAGAAATCTTAGAAAAATATCTTATTTCTTGATCCCCCTTTCATGTCGATTTCAAAAGCAGTTTAGTAACCCTTGAATTACCATTTTGGTAAGTTGATTCTTTTTTTACGAGCGGATGCGGGGGGGGGGAAGCTTGGCGCCCCCCCCCCCCCCCACACACACACACACACACTTAACAGGGATCGAATGTACCACTGTTTTGCATGAAATATAAAGTATGAGGGCAGCAAAAATATGAAGACTTTTTGTTTTTGTTTGTTTTTTTTTTCTTTTGCTTGTCAGCCGACTTTTGGTGGAAAATCAGACCTTGAAAGAACGAGGAGTTTTTTGCTGTTGTTTCTCTTATCTTTTGATTTTCTTTCTTCTTGACTGACAGGTGATTTTGACCCCCCTCCCTTTAAAAACGTAGCATAGCCCTGAATAATGCCCAAATATATTCAATGAAATGGTAATATGGATCTCCATTTCTTTGTATGTAATAACGTACCGGTATTATCTTCCTGTAGGTATTGTATTTTTCTATTTTCTTGATTTAAGTCAATAAAGCAATCATCCCAGAGGCATCGTTCTGTAATGATGGTGGGTGGGGGAGAGACTTGGAGTTGGAATATCTGTGCGAGGGAGCGGAGCGACCGAATGGGGGGAGGGTGTGGGAGGGGGATACCCCCCTCTCAGACGAGGAAGATTTTGCATTTTCAGACCTGAAATTAAGCGATCTGGTGCACACTTTTGGTGAAATTTTGGATTTACATGTTTACATTGTAGGCCTATAGGGCTATACTATTTGACGTTGTCAACGTCTGGGTCATACCTTATGTCGATATTACTGTCTTTGCGAGCGAGCGAAGCGAGCGAGCGCTTGAGAAAATTATGTATACATTATCCTACAAGACTATTCAGCTCTGTTACCTGTCTGGAGGCGGGCGTACGAACGTCATGCAATATGCCAAAATTGATGCAATCACATTTCTGCTTCCTCCATTTTTCCCTCAAATTTCGGGGGGGGGGGATGATTGTACAGGCCATCCCCCCTCCTCCATTTCGGGGGGGGGGGGGATATATCCCCCCATCCCCCGGGATTTACGCCCATGGTGTGTGTGTGTGGGGGGGGGGGGGCAATGCACGGTGCAATGTGCGTCCCTCAAGAACATACATGCATCCCCCGGTAATATTGGAGGTGTTCAAAAAGGGGCATTAAATGCAAATAATTTGATATTAAATGATTTTAGACATTAAGTGTAAAATCTTAGTCGATACCTAGTTGAATCATTACAAAAAATCTTTCATTGCAACAACTTCCCATTTTCGTCTTGCACAGATGCACTGCGTTGGCGAATAAAATATTCCCACACCAGACACTACAGAACAGAACTAACTTAGGTCTGCTGATACTGGCACGTCATGACAGGGCTATTAGGAGTGTCGATCGTGAAAAAAATTAGGAACTTTTAGTTTTGTGCGCCTCCGCCAACAAAAAAAAAAGGAAGAAAAGAATAAAACCCGGATATGAATGGGTCTAATAATCATATTATCAAAACTCATTCAAATTATTGCATATCATTATTTTTATCTTCAAAATTTGTGGTCAAATCATGAGACAGAGTAATAGTAGCTTAACTTTGGAGGAATAAAAATTATTCACTTTCCGGAAATGGAAGTGGCAGCTAAAGGCTTTTGTTTTTATATTAGTGTTTATAGTCTGGATCCCCCCCCCCCCCCCACACACACACAAATTAGCTTAAATTAACTTCAATTATTAAGAACAAAAAATCAAAATTTGAGGCAGTGCATTGTATAGCGTTTTTTCTCACTTTATTTTGGGAAAATAAGGAAGTTGATAATTTGGCAAAAAGCCGAAAGGTTCAGCTCCCCTCCCCTCCGCCGGCGAAATTGTGCTCGTATAACCAATGTTACTACTAGTAATAAATGTATGAAGCATCAGTATAGTTAAGACTTAAGACCCCAATTTCATTAATTACTTTTACAAAAGATAATGGAGAGGGGAAGACCGGATAGATCGCCGTTTTTGGTGTAACGCCTGCCATGCATAATTATGGAAAAGGGCGCAAAACAGCATTGGATAAGTAACCGACGCATTTTGTGTGTAAACAAATGGGAGAACCTGACCCAGACCACACCCGTGTAGTCAGGGGGACGATGGGTGTGGTCGCCCCCAAAACGCAAAAAAAAAAAAGGAAAAGAAAAAACATGAAGAAAAAAAGGAGTAAAAAAGACAAGAAGGTGAGGAAAAGAAAGAAGAGAAGAAGTAGAAACGTCGATGCTTCGATAATACACAAAGCGCGTCACAGAATCGGTATAGCATGCATTGCACACACAAGCTGTATGCATCATACACAATTTACGGTACCGCGTACGGTATAATACCGGTAAACGGTGAACATTATGCGCAATGTATCTTCGCGATTCGGCCAGAAAGCAAAGCAGGGAAGAGAGAGAGAGAGAAAGAAAATGAACACAAAAGAAAGGAAAGGCGGAATTTAAAACGGAAATAAAAGCGGTAAAGACAGCTTTTGTTTCATTTTTTTAACATCTAAACATTGTTGAAGAGGGGTGTTGAACAGCTCAAACACCTCCCTTTTGCCCAAGGGAGGTGTTTGAACACCTCAAACACCCCCATTTCGGCAAAGGGGGGTGTTTGAACACCCAAAACACCCCCCCTCGCTACGCCCTTGGCCCGTGCACACACTCACTGATGAACGTGCACGAATCGAATCGTCGCGAGCGGAGGCCACAGAACTCTAAGCTTGGTGGAGGCACGAGCGGAGTAAGCATAGACGCATTACTAGCGGTTTCATTGAATTTAATTGCGAAAAGCCACAGGCTTGCGTGTAAATAAAAAATACGCTTCCCGCTCTATAGTAAGCCAGTTCGTAATTAGCTCATGTACACATTGGTACAGTTTAATGACCTTTCTTTTTTCTCAGTTGGTTAGGCACCTCACTCGTTTTCAAAGCGGCATAATGCATAAGCTTGCCCGACGTAACAATTTATTGAATTCATGTTCAAACAAAGAATGAACTTGCGTTTAGATCAGGTGGTCAGAATGCTCCATCAGTTGACAATTAGCAGCAGGCATCCATTTCGCTGTTTTGTATTGAATGCAATAACAGCCTATTTCCTTTTATATTGCGAAATACCATTCTTGCTGTCAGGTGGATGTGCTGGCAAGCACCATTTAGATGAGGATCACATGCATAATCATTGCATCACAGATGCTTATCTCAGTGAATTTACAAACCAAAATGCCTGTTGGTACAATGACCTTTTTCTGCTCATGCGCCAAGTAGAAATGCGAACCTGTCTATTCCATGGGGCAATTCCACAGTCATTTCCAAATATGGTCTATTTTTTCTATATACAAGTGATTAGCGCATGTTGTTTTAGTTGAATCGACAACGTTTTCGAGGTTTTTGTTTCCTCACTTTTAGTAAAGTTATACTTTTCATGCGTGTGTTAGAAAATTATAAATTTATAAAGTGGGGCCAAAAGTGCAAATTTAGTATAGCCTGAATGTAATACCCAAGTTGTAAAGATACAGGAAATATAGAATCGTCATAAGAAGCAAAGAGGTGCTAGAGTCACAACGGCCTAATTAGTCAAACAGTTGTCAGGTATCATGGTTGTAT
Source organism: Diadema setosum (assembly GCF_964275005.1). Classification (NCBI taxonomy): domain Eukaryota; kingdom Metazoa; phylum Echinodermata; class Echinoidea; order Diadematoida; family Diadematidae; genus Diadema; species Diadema setosum. Next base: position 10,365,393 of record NC_092699.1, read on the forward strand.
GGATGGACTGAAGAATTCGTGCATGTGTGCGTTAAATGATCGGGGCTTGAAACCGCCGTCTTTCCGAGTAATCTGGAGTAACTTGATGATATTCAGTAATCGTAGTATGCCTTTTCGTGATTTTAAGGGCACTTGAAATTAATTTCAATGGCGTAAGAATATAAATGGTTGAGTACAAGAAGGGTTTTCATATGTACTATACGACGAACTGGCGATTTCTTGACCAAGCATTGTTTGACGAATTGATGGAAATGAAGTAGAGTCTATCTGGTTGTAAGACGAGGTTGAAGTACAGAAGAACAGAATAGTTAACTGTGTTTTTTTTTTTTTCCAAAAGATTTCATTCCTAAATTCCTTATGTCCAAGAAACTATTCACATTGATATATTTGTGTTAATGATTAGGGACCAGTGAAGCTACGGCATTGACATCTAAACTTTGATGAAGCCTGATATCAACTACTCTATAAAGTTGATATTTCATGTCCTGGAAAACATGAACATTATATAGGCCTAGTTCCCGTGTGAAATTGTCATGTTGATGCGCGTGCTTAGAAATAAAAAAGCTACCATTCTTTTCCTCATATCAATCAAATAAAAAGGAATAAATTTGGCACATTGCGCAATGTAGCAGTAAAATCTGGAATTGAGATATACTGGGCGGAACGCAATGTCTGAAGCATTACTACAAAGAAACGGGTTCTGGAGGGTTTTTACTTGCCATATCGCTGTTCAGGCACGATGTTCTGCTCCGTTACCATGACTGATGCGAAAATACACAAACTTGTGAGTCCGACAAAGGTGATCAAAATCCATTGCTGTTCCATGGTAATGGATATGCAATGCCTTCAGTAGACCTTCAAGAAAAATTCGGAATCCAGCTGGTACATGATATCATTTACCTCCGATATATCACGCCACTCGAATCTCGGAATCGACGAGTATTTCACACGCACGTGTTACACTCGCCACTTGCCAGCGTGGGCGGTTGACTCTCTTTTTCAATCATGTGCACCAAGTACAGTATACAACACATATTATATCGGAATCCTTCGAAACGCTTTGCCTCGGGGGCATGTAATAGATTCAAAACGCACTTGAACTTCCTATTTTGTATGTTGTTGTTGTTAGTGTTGTTCAAACCATGGACGCGTCATCATCACTGGAACGATACCACCAATGATCATAGTGGGTATGTCGCCAGTCATGAATGTGGGGAGTAAAAAGAGGACGCATACAAAAATGCTCGCCTGAAAGCGAGACAGGCGCACACACAATAAACACAACACACATGACATTACATTGCAGTAAACGTGGTAAATGCTGCCGCCACGGCAGTCACGTTTCCAGTGACTCTGGCTGCTGGGAACATGGTGTAAACGCAGCATTATATACTGAGTATTCGAACGTAAAAAATAGCAGACTGGTAGGTATGAAGGTATGCAATAGGATTATGATGAGCTGTAAGCAAAATGTTTACATTAATGTGTACAATGTTTAATTTGTTACAGATCCCTCATATTTTGTGTGACAGTATTAATGTATAGTTATGGTATTGTACAACAACAGAGTTATACCAGGGTACAAGGAGTTTCGTAGTAAACATATTTCATCTTTAAAAAACAACAATAATCGGCTTTGCTTAGTATCGAATCATTTAATTCAATCAAGGATTACGCCTAAATACTCTGTAGACTCTTATATTGATGGGAATATTGTCAATGGAAATATTCATGTTGTGAATGTGGATTGAGTGAGAATATCTAAGATTTGTGAAGCAATTAGTATTTTATACATCTAAGGATAACGTATTACATTTGATCACAAAAAGTACATTTGCCAGCATACTAGAGTGTTGATGAAGTTTGTTTGTGATAAGAATTGAGTCGTCAGCAACCCGAGAGCCTTTATAGCGCTCACAAGTATAGTAAATCCACCTTCCACGCATTCTTTGCACTATCACTGTCATAAATGTGTAATTTATGAGATGCGTTTTTTTTTTCTTTTTTTTTATGTGTGCATGTGCATGTATTGGATTGTACATAATAGTTGATGTAAGTTTCTATTTAAGCCACAGTATATTTACGGTCATATGACATGTATGAAAGGAAGGATCTCACAGATTCCAGAATATTCTGCTGGGTGCTGACAAAACTTATTATTTCATTGGCTGCTGATGAATTGCATTAGAAAATGCCAGAAGCTAACGATTGAACATAGAAAATGCTGGAAATATGTTCAACCATAACGCTTCAGAGGGAATCCCCCGCACCTTTGCGTGTACAAGCTGTAAGTCAGTTAAATTACCTGAACATGCGGTACTCGGCCCCGCAATTTTGTCCGTTTACAGTGCCGGGCTCGGCCCGGGCTTTTAATTCAAACCTTTTAATATTTTGTCGTAGTGGCGCTCTGCTTGTAAACAACCGGTCGCAACGTGGTATAGTCTGGTTTCCTGGACTCTCCGGCGACGAAGTCGCCGCCTTTGCCGAAGGCAAAGACCTCTGCAGCCTGACACAACCACCTTAAACTATACTTCTTTTCGACGTTGAGGGTGTTAACATCCTCAATAGCGAAATAGTACGGGCAGAGGGTGTGGAAGCCAGACTAAATTTGGTACCGCATTTGGCCCAGTTTGCGTTTATAGTGAGAAAAGGCCGGTCTCGGCCGCGGCCGAGCCGCGGTCGAGACTACCTCCAGAGCTTGGCCAAATGCGCGGCCGATTTTGGTACCGCATTTGACCTTTTGCGCGTTTACAGTGAAATGAAGGCCGAGCCCGGCCTTTTCACTCACTGTAAACGGGGTCATATAGTACATACTAAATCGATCTCTGCCAGTTTTTTTTTTTGTTATTGTTGTTTTTTGTTTTTTGTTTTGTTTTGTTTTGTTTTGTTTTTTTTAAGGAATGGGGTTATGCACGGAAATCTGGAATCAAGAATGATAGGGTGTGAGGAAAGTTCTGGGATCTCTTGGAGATGTTTAGAAAAAGTTCCAGAATGGTTTAAGGACCGTGTAAGGCCACAGGAATTGTCAGGCTGAGTAGAGTTCCCCCAACACCTTCACTCAGAGTGTATACGTCACACCTGGCTCTTAAGCCACTAATTGTAGGCTTACTTTAATAGCCCTATATTCCCCGCTGACTTGTTACGTGTTGTGGATGAAACTGGGAGATATCATGATTTCATATCGCTTCATGCGTTAGATTTATTATCGTAACTTGCTGGATAATCGCTTTTGTTAGAATAAACAAACGCACCTTGACGTGAACATATTGGTCGCAAGAGTATTCGATTCTATACGAATCACCGTGGACTTTGCCCACTGATATTTGCGTGGGTCAATCATTTTAGTCCAGGCGCAGCGACCCAGAAAAAATGACTTCGTTCAACCCACCCCGCAGAAAAGGTTTGACTGCATGGGGTGGTCGGTTGTAGTCTTTCTTCCACCTCCCTGGTATGTGATATCAAATTGTGGTATCAATGAAATTTTACAGGCCATTTTAGTTGCGACATGACCATATTCTTCGAGGAAGCGTCTGCGCACACTAAGACTACTACACGTACCACTAGCACTGCTTCAGGCGCCAATGCCAGTGGTGCGTGTTATAGTCTTAGCGTACAAAGACTTTTTCCGCGACAAACATCGGTTTTTGCCTGCACACTAACTTTTCACGCTAAAGGAGTCGGTGTAGTGTAGTTTCCAGACGTTTTTATTTCGTCTTTATTTCTCCGAGTTGAAGCAAGCCAAGTGAGAGTGCATACCCAGCGATTGTGACGCCCGAACCGTTTTTTTTTTTTTTTTTGTGGCAATCATTGAGCATGCACCCTCACTCGGCTTAGCGCAATACAGCGGGCTTCTGCACAATACACAAGCTGTAACTCAGAGAAATAAAGGCGAAATAAAAACATCTAGAAATTAAGACTAGGGTCGGTAACGCTTGTCGCTATTGGGGCACTGAAAATGACAAAATTATCACAGTTTTTGCATTTATTTCACGAAGGATTCATCGAAACGCCTTAAAACTATATATGTGCATGTTGCTAGAGATGTCAGCAATACAATGGGATACATTGTAAGGTATAATATTGTGCATGGTTACCATGGTAACCGGATGCCTACAGGTGATTGGTAACTCCCAAAAATATCTGGAATTTAGACAGGTTTGTTTCTTTTGCCTTTCGTGCACATCACTCATTGTAGATGAGTTCTACACTGTAAAATTAGTCTGGATAAAAGGGAAAAGACGCCCAAGATTTTTCCCTCATTCTCTCCTCAGCATTAATTCATTACTGCACGTTTTGAATAAAATTTACATATCATGATATTTCATTTTATTCTATATATATATATTACATATATATATATATATATATATATATATATATATATATATATATATACAATAGTTAACGAACACAAAAGTACACTTAATTCTTTGATGGATAATCCAGCGCACGTGTATATTCCTTCTTTAGAAAGGAATTTATCGGTATTCTTGAATAAACTTCCTTTAAGAACATAAACAATCAATTGCTTTCCTCTGCTCTTTTCCAGGATTGTTTTGAATAACCATCGCTCTGTAAATACTCGAAAGAGCTACTATAGAATATTGGCTTTGCTTTCTGTATTCATCTTATTTTTAAGGGAAATTTGTGTCCATACATTATTAAAAACTATATACATTTGCCTATGCTTTGAAGTCAAATTTGTGTTGAAAGTACGACGGATGCAACTTTTTCATGTATTTTACTATTCGAAAATGATATCTTTCTTTCAATGGCCGTTTATTATGCCTTTGCTTGCAAGTTTTGCTGTAACTTGAGAATGCTTCAATATATTCGTCACATATGTGGTACACTCAAAATATTCTTCACATATACCTGATGTCGTACACTTTATGCAGAAGGAAGGACATGCTTATTGAGCTTTTTGAAATTATGGGCTTTAGTTTTCGAGTTATTGACAACTAAATTCTGATTGGATAATACTGGTTGCCATGGCAACAGGGAAAACTTTTTGAACAAAAATCAATAAAAAATTGTGTTTTTTTTTATTGCATCTATAAGATTAAAAAACAACAACAATGTTTGCAGCAGCAGGAGGCATTTTGGGGGTTACCAGTCACCTTTAGGCATCCGGTTACCATGGTAACCATGCAAAATATTATAACTTACAATGAATCCCACTGTATGGATGACATCTCTAGCAACATATACATACATAGTTTTATGCAGTTTTGATGAATTCTTCATGAAATAAATGCAAAAACTGTGTGAGTTTGTCGTTTTCAGTGCCCCAAATAGCGACAAGCGTTTACCGACCCTAGTCTTAATTTCTAGCCGTTTTTTCGTCTTTATTTCTCTGAGTTGCAGTTTGTGTATTATGCAGAAGCCCGCTGTATATATTGCGTTAAGTGGAGTGAGAGCACACACCCAGTGATTGCGATTCGGTCGTCACAATCACCGGGTATGCGCTCTCACTCGGCTTGCTTGAACTCTTGAAATAAAGACGAAATAAAAACGACTAGAAACTACACTACACCGAACCCAGCTTGGCGTGATAAGTTAGTTTGCTGGCAAAACCCTTGTTTGTTGAAGAAAAAGTATATGCGCGCTAAGACTACTACACGCAGCACTGGCACTGGCGCCTGTAGCAGTGCTAGTGGTGCGTGTAATAGTCTTGGCGTGCGCAGACTCTTTTACGTTTGTTCCAACAAATCACGATGAAAAGTGGCCAGTAAAATTCTACTGACACCACAATTTGGAACCACATACTACCTGGGGATGTTCATAGAGGTCCCATCTACCACCTTGTCTGGTCAAACCTTTTCTGCGGGATGGGTTGAACGAACTCCTTAATTAAGCCTCTTACAGGAATTAGCGCCTTGACTATTTGTGCAGCGTGCGTTATTTCTTTTTTTTTTAATGGACATTTCCTGGGAAATATATGGAACTCACTATCCAGCGGGCATCGAAACCATATTCGAATTTCAAACACGGGGTGAAAATATCAATATTATTGTAAAGCAACGCGAGAGGCTATACGTTGTGATCTATGTGCAGAGCGGGACATTGAGTAAAACGATGTTATTTGAGATGTGCTTATATTTAGTGGGGACCAATGAGAACGTATCGCATGAGTAGGCATCGTGCACCTACACTGAGTACGCATGTGTGAATGATCGTGGGTATGCCCTATGCCTTTGGGCATATTATTATGTAGGTGAGGGCCTCATGCATATAGGATTTGCACATCCTATATGTTAATGGCGATATATAATGGCATTTAAAAGAAAAACACAAACACACAACAAAGATTAAAATTTACCAAGTATGGGCCTCCATTCGGCACCCCCCCCCCCCCACCCTTCCTATGGCTCTTCCGGGGATCTGCCATGAAGAGTTACAAATCTGCATTGTAATTCAAGAACAAACATTTCATAATTTTGCTGTTCAGGAAGACTTGAAAAGATGCCTGATTTTACAGGAAGCAAGGAGCCAATCGGAGCTAAGGAGATGCTTGAAATAGGCAAGTATGCTAGAAAGCAATGCTTGTAGGGTGCATCCCTCGACAACACGCACACACACACACACACATAATACAACAAATGACACGATTAATTGATATACAGTCAAACCTGCCTTAGCGGCCACCTGTCTATAGCGGCCACCTGTCTATAGCGGCCACTGTAAAATCCCCCCGAGAGAAAAGCCCAGTTAAAGACCCTGTGTATAGCGGCCACCTCTCTAACGCGGCCAGCGGCCACAAATTTTGTTTCCCGCGGGAGATATTAACCTGTCTATAGCGGCAAAAAACCCAATGGAGCCGTAGCCAAGCCGATAATTCAGCGTATTTTTCTGTTTGGTAGCCGTGCGAGCAACGTTCAGTGATCGCCACCGCTGCATTCATCCCTCATTCAGTCATAATAACGCACGATTCTTCACGACAATAAACATGCTACTGTGCAACAATATCATATACACCGGCATGATTAAATGCATGAAACACGGTGTATGCATACGTACACACATACACTGTACATGTACATGTAAGCAATGCACACAAAGTTGGATTACCTGTCTATAGCGGCCACCTGTCTATAACGGCCACTTTTTCCGTCTCCCTTGCGTGGCCGCTATAGACAGGTTTGACTGTATTTTATACCTAAAAAAAAAAAAGTAACAAACAAAGACATGGAAACTCACTTAACTTGAAATAAACACTTTAGACGCTGCCAGGCAGTGGAGAATGAAGAGAGAGAGAGAGAGAGAGAGAGACGAATTACTTGATGTAGAGATAAAAAGCTATTAGAGAGAGCTTTAACAAGATAAAAACAGGGCCGACGGAGCGTTTTCAAAAGTGGGGGACCCACTTGCGGGTTTCATGAGCTAACAAGCAAAAAACAAAAAACAGAAAAAAAGGGGGTGTTCAGCGGAAAAATACAACCTTACCGCGCTCACACTTCAAGATCTCTATCTATTTCTTTTTAGTGCCACTTACGTACTTCCGGGTTAAAAAAAAAAATGTGGGGACCCAATGTGATGACACCTTATGTATTCCTTTTTATGGTTCAAAAAACGGGGGGGGGGGAGCCAGAGGCCCCCCCCCCCCCCTCCGGCCATGAAAAATCAATATATGCTCGGAGCTCCTGAGCTATTGCTTTATTTTTTTTTTAAGAAAGTTTATTGTTCCGATTCTTCTGTAACAAATCAATAACATTTTTGTATTTCATAAAGTTTATAATTGTATGTATATATGTATAAACTTTAACTTTGATGACGTGAATGAGATCAGTTTTGGCGGATAATCAAAAAAAAAAAATCTCCTCCAAATTAAATTTAAATAAACTTATAACCTATGTAGCGGGAGAGGGGCTACAACCACCCCTCCCCACACACACACACACACACACACACACACACATATTCCGCGATGATTTTTTTTTTTTAATACGCAAATTTCTTTTTCGCTGAAATTGTATTTTGTTTTCACGTCCTGCGCACAATTTGAGACCCTATTTTCGAAGATATAGGGGTACGCTTGCCGAGATATAAAGCACATGTTAGAGACCAATGTCGCCGAAAATGGCCGTTTCTAATGGTCTTGTTAATTTGTGTATAATGTATGTAGATAAAGCAGACCCTGGACGTCTCAAAAGGGTGGCTGAAAACTTCACAACAGATTTCCTCAGCACTTTTCTAAACAAATGTCTCATAGAACTTGTCTCCAATATTTGAAAGAATATTTCGGTCAAATTCAGAGATTCACTCTTATCCTACCAGACAATCCATAAATTTGCATTTATTTAACCCCAAAACTGCACTCGCGCATCATTCTATACGAAAATCCGGCCCTAACTACTGACACTTGGAATCCCCTTCCCACCGAAATCAAAAACATGACCACTTTGGATTCATTTGAGAAGGCTGTAAAACTTCACCTCCTTAAGCAGTATTCCTCAGGATAAAATTTTGATTTCTTTATTGTTATGTATTATAATCAAATGTATATAAAATGCATGTATGTGTGCATGCATATATTGATCTATCTATCTATCCATATATGTATATATGAAGAGTTTGTTTGCAAAAACCGATAACTGCATATTTGTCAAATGGAGATATTTGCGATTAAAGGTCAAGAAAAATAAAGAGAATAATAAGAAAATTTTTGCTTCTTTTGACCATAACTTCAAAAATGTACCTTTATATGTAGTGACCAATATATCATTTAAAAGGTATTATCTTGTACTTTATGACAGAGACCGTACTTCAAAATCTTCAAAAATGGACTTATCGGTTTTTGCAAACAAACTCTTCATATGTATAGGTATGTATCTATTTATCTATCCATATATATATATATATATATATATATATATAGGTATGTATCTATTTATCTTTCCTATGTATAGGTATGTATGTATATACCATGTGCCTTACCATTACTTTGCACATTTAACTACTATATATCTTGTTATTTCATGTCAGATAACCACATGTAGAATGCTTTGTATTCATTTATTATCATTACTATTATTGTAAAGTAGTTGGAGTGGTACACATGGATATACTCTGTAATCTTCCCTTTCCCCCCTACCCTTCCCTCTCTCTCTCTATTCCATATTCTATCCAGCGTAGCTAAGTATAGGGTCTCCATACCTTCAAGCCTCGGCTTATTTTAGAGACCCTTCTGTTTAAGTTCCCTAAGCTGTTTGTACTTGTTTTGTTTTGTACTAAAACTATGTGTCGATATACTGTTTGTCATGAATGATTTGTACACAATCATTAATGATGTAACGGAATTAAGCAGAAATAAATCAAATCAAATTAAATCAAATCAAACTTGTGCCATCAAAGATGACTAAGGTCCTGCCACACCCAGAGCTTTGGAATACTTCCAGTCAGCTTTTACCTGTAAGAACATGATCTGTCACAACCCTGCGCTATGTAAAGGCTCCTTCCCATTCCCAAGAATAGAGTACCTCCATATCCAAAGTACTAGCGTTGAAACACAACTTCAACAGCTGAACCTGTCAAAGGCCAGTGAACGAGACGAGATAGGTACCTCCTATGCTATACTGAAACTTATAGCCCATTGTACCAGCAAAGCTATGACAGCGGCGTGATTCCAGGCCAATGGAAGCAAACCCTTGTCACGCCAGTCCACAAATCTGGTGATAGAAGTGATCCATCCAACTATGGTCCAATTTCCTTAACCTGTATATCCTGCAAAGTCAAGGAACATAATACACACACACACACACACACACACACACACACACACACACACACACATATATATATATATATATATATATATATATATATCATGCTGAGCTATTTATCCAAGGACATAGCAGCAAACAACATCCTTGCAGACTCTCTACATGGTTTTAAGACTTGTCATCAACAACAACACAACTAGCTTCTGTTGGCAATGACTGGTCTCAGGCATTACAAAATCGTCGCCAATCTCATGTCATCTTTCTGAACTTCCAGAAAGCATTTGTCAGGGTCCAACATGAGCGACTTTCTATTAAGGTACAATATTGTGCCATTACTGGAGAGTCTATCAACTGGATATGTGCTTTCTTGGCTGATAGGTCACAAGCAGTAGTCGTTGCTGGAACCAATCATCGTGGAAGGAGGTCTCATCAGGAGTCCCACAGAGTTCTGTTAATATTGCCCGTATGGAACAGTCAGTGTTGCCACATAGTAAAACACGCCTTTTATTAGGATCTCTTTGTTTTACCTTGTTTTTGGATATCTCAGCCATTTCAAGACCAATTTTCATCAAATAAACTTTTGATACCCCTAAGAATTGAATGCTTTTTAACATATAATGATAATAATAATAATAATAGTGGCCTCTTATAAAGCGCTATAGTCCATCAAAAATGATGCTCATGGCGCTCTAACATAACCAGCATGAACAGTACATAATACAACATACAACATATCATAGAGTGGTTTCTGAATATCTCGCAAAACGTTAAAAGCTGAATCCTTACCTCGATCAGAACTGTAAACACCCTTTAATTCCGGAATATGTGTTTTGTTTTATGTTGTTGTTGTTGTTGTTGTTGTTTTTTTTTTTTTTTTTTATTCCAGTTGGTTCCGCTGCGTGGTACTTCTGTGTGGTAGTGCTGTCTTGTATTGTCCTGTGATAATCATGTAGTATAGCATGTCAAGAAAAAAAGAATATCCTGTGGTATTTCTCTGTGTTACTTTCTACTTTATTTTGTGCGGTTTTGCCTTCTGGTATTGCTGTGTGATATTGATATGTATTACTGCTGAGATGTACTGTGTGGCTTTGCTGTGTGGGACTCTTGTGCGATACTGCCGTTTGGTATTGTCCTGTGGTAGTCCTGTGGTCTATGTGACAAACGTGTGCAGGAATATTCTGTGGTATTTTCCTGTGGTACTTTTTGTTGTATTTTCTCTGGTTTTCTTGTGTGGTTCTTCTGTGTAGTATTGCGGTGTGGTTCTTCTGTGTAGTACTGCGGTGTGGTACTGCTGTGCGACACTATGTGGTTATGCTGTGTGGTACGTGTGTGGTACTGCTGGTGGTATTGTCCTGTGGTAGCCCTTTGTCCCAAAATACCACAGGAATATCCTGTGTCCCAAGTAAAATGTGAATGAATGTTTTTTCCCCTGCAATATAATCATCTTTTTTTAATGCCGTACCCCCTCCCAATTCAAAGGTGGGTCGGTCTGCTGTGAAAAATCTGTAACACTACATTCCAACATGCTGGAACATGTGACACGTTCTGTGGTTATTTTGTGGTAAACTGTGGTGGCGAGTCACAGTGTGACTTTTGGGTGAGAAACCACATAATCTACAATTTCACAATGTGACTATTCGGCGGACACAATATTCTCACATACGGCAATAAGTGACACAGTGTGGTTTTGTGTGGCTAACTATGGCAACTGTGATTACTATGTGACTTTCGGTGAAGTAGGACCTACCACATAGACTAGAATCCCACACTGTGGCAACTCTGTGGGCACACAAATTTCACATAGGCTATTGCAGTATGTGATACACTGTGGTTATTTTATAGTAAGCTGCGGTAACTGATCTATGAGAGTAGCATGTGGTAAGTCACATAGCTTTAAATACACAATGTGCACTTACGTGAACACATCTTCCCCACAGACTGAAATATATAGCACACTGTGACTATTATGTGGCAGTTGTGGTAACTGTATACTACTATGCAACTATAGTGGGAGATAAACCACGTAGTCCATCGTTTCACACTGTGGCATCTCTGTGGAGGTACTATTCCCATAGACTGCAATATGTGACACACACTGTGGCTATTATGTGATAACAGCATGTCACCATAATTATGATGAGTATGTGGTTAACCACCCAGTCTGACAATACATACTATGACAACTTTATGAATACACTACACCCATTTACTGCTGCATATGACACACTGTGACCATTATGTGGTAAGCTGTGGTAACTGTGTATGACTATGTGAGTCGTGTGTGGTTAACCGCATAGTTTGTAATTTCACACTGTGATAACACTGTGAACACACTATATTAAAACATTCTACACATAGTAAACTATGTGACCACAGTGGGGTAACACTGTGTTTATTCCATAAGGGGGGCCCTACCCTCTTTCTACTGTTCATCAACGACATCCAGGATGGCATGTCGTCACCCATCCGTCTGTATGCGGATGAATGCGTGACTTATTGGGAAATTATGTCAGAAAGTGACTACAACACTGTGCAACAAGCTCTTCAGACATTGCCAGTAAGGTCATTCAAGTGGCTCATGAACTTCAACATCAAGAAGTGCGGAGTAATGTCAATCACTCGAATACGTAACCCTAAAATCTACAAATACCACCTCCAAACTGATGTAATTCCAAGAGTTATGGAGTATAAATACCTTGGGATCACTGTAACACTTGACATACGCTGGAATACACACTGCCAAAAACAGCAGGTGCAAGGCCAGCAAGACCCTGGTACTTATGCACCAAACATTGTCATGCATGCTCAAAGGAAGTGAAGTATAGAGCCTCCACAACATTGGTTAGGCCTTAACTGGAGTACGCCTCTGAGGTGTGGAACCCTCACATTTAATAACGTCCATTAACAGCCTCGAACAAGTACAGAAGGCAGCTGCGGCTCGGTTTGTTGCTGGTGACTATATGCGGTCTACGTCATTTACATTGTACCCTTCTAGTGTCGGCACACGGATGGAACACGTTACACCACCGGCGACTCCTGGACCAATGCTTACTTTACTTCTTCTTCTTTTCTTTTAAACAAAATCCAATATGGACTGCATGGTGAGTCTACCAATGCCCTCGGCAGTTACCCCTGCAACGCACCATTGATCATGACCTCAAGTTCATCATACCCAAGACATCTATTGATGCATTCAAGTACTCATTCTTTCCAAGGACACTTTGGATCTGGAATAGCCTATCTACAGATGACCTAGTCAAGTCATGCATACCAACACCATGACAACATTCAGAGAGGCTGCTCTTCCCTCTTTCACATCCTTGCAGCCTTCTTCTGGATACCTCATCCTTTAACGAAGGAGCATTTTCATTTCATTTCATTTATTAACTTTTACACACAAATCATACAGTGTTGTGTTTAAACATGCATCCGCGACAATGTAAAGTAATACATAAATTATAAGTTACAAGTTCAGTATATACAAATAGCATTTACATAGCACAAAATCAATTGAAATCATTCTCAATGGTACATTTATGACGGATAAATAAGATTGTGATTGGAGGGAACCTACAAAGAAGCAGATGCTTGTGGGAGTAGGTTCCCCGAAAGAAAATCAACACAGGCTGTTACACTCACACACACACACACTCTGCACGCACGCAAGTGCACCTGGACAAGCGTGCATACACACACACATACACACACACAACAAAGAGAAGAGATCATGAGAACTTAAGACCGTCACAGGGACAGTATCAATGACGGTACCTGCAGCCGCAGAAGGAAAGAAATGTCGAAGAGAAGAATTAGAAAAAAAAAAAAGTAGCTGCGTTCAGAGTAGTGCCCGTCTGAACAAGGTGGTAACTTCCTCCGGTCGGGGGAACTTACCACGACCTCTTCCTTCGACCAAGATACTGAGTTTTTTTCAGGAGTATCTCGCTACCACGACTAGCCGGTCAGAGTGAATTGCCCGTGCCGACAAGCCCTTGGAGTAATTATGACCTTACAAACCTTATACGACGTAGGTAAAACTTCCGGAGTCAAATGCGAGTACAATTGCGCGTGCAGTACAATCTAACCTAGTCGATCGCGATGGAGAAGCCTTCCAGCCTTTTCAAAGTGCACCTTTGCAATGAAGTGTTTGTATCATAAAACTAGCTTTAAAATAATAGCTGCGTTCAGAAGAAGGCAGTTTTTTGTCGGAGTACCTTCGGAGGAATGGTCGGAGGAAGCTTGGTCGGAGGAAGGTCGGAGGAAAGGTCGGAGTAGTGCCCGTCTAAACAAGGTCGTGGTAACTTCCTCCGGTCGGGGGAATTTACCACGACCTCTTACTCCGACCAAGATACTCCCGAGTTGTACTTTTTTTTCCAGGAGTATCTCGCTACCACGACTAGCCGATCAGAGTAAATTGCCCGTGCGGGCAATTCCTCGGAGTATCTATGACCTTACAAACCTTATACGGCCTAGGTAAAACTTCCGGAGACAAATGCGAGTACACGTTCGCGTGCAGTACAATTCTAACCTAGTCGATCGGGACGGAGAAGCTAGCGCTCAGAAATTCTCATCAACAAGAATGGAGAAGATAAATGCCGCTGTAAAAAAACAATGGAATGGTCGACGTGTGTGGCGCTACCACTTCCGGAAGTTACACCGACCCGCCACAGTGATCCCCACGAAGGCCGTGTTAAATTTGTCTGAGTTTCTTCCCACGACCGTCGTGTGGTCACAGGGTAGTGGTAAGATAAGCATAAATTTGAATTTCAATTGCTGCGCCATAAAATTTTACTCCGACTAGTAATACGTCTGAACATAACTACTTTCCTGTCTGTACTTCATGTAAAATTTTAACTGTAAATAAAGATTGTGAATGTTGATAACAGTGTATACTGGTTAAATTGGTCGTGAATACATTCCATTCAAATCTGAATTCAAAAAAGAATGAATTTGAATAATAGCTTGATGAGCGTATTGGAAGATGTGACTCTTGTTTACTTACAGGCATGAAGTTCAGGTCTAGCTTTCTTCAATTTGTCTCCCTCTAAAAATGGAATTTGTGAAGATCGCAACTGCTGATCTGTAAATTAACAAACATGTCTAAAAAAAAGGAATCAGTGGGACTCGAACCTGTCATCTTCTGCTTTCCGGGCAACGAAAATACCACCAGGCTGTCCCTGCTTGCTGACAGTGACACGATAAACATGGAACAATACCCAAGCTCCGAAATTAGTCCAAAGCATCAAGGCATGTTAAATGAAAGAAAGATATAATTCAGAAGGGTGAAGGTTCAGGTGTACATGTAGGTTTCTTCAATTTGTCTCCCTCTAGAGACAGACAAATTGAAGAAACCAACACTTGCATCTCCCTCTTAAGAGAGACAAATTGAAGAAACCTACACCTGAACTCCCCCCCCCGCTCCCCAATAGTATCTTTCTTTTAGCAATGAAGTTGTACATTTTAATTGGTTGTTGAATGCAGTTTCGATGGTTTTAATATTGCGCCTGTGTGTTCAAGCAAAATTGTTAAAGCAGTGTTTTATTCTTTTTTTCTTCTACCTGGATGGAGGGGGCTAAAGTGGTATACAGATCTAAAGTAATGCCAAACTGTTGGTGTGCAACCGGGGACAAATTTCCCTTCACGCTTTCATTATTAGTGGCACAAACATTGTGTTTACTCATGTTTAGTCATGTACGATCTTGGAGGGAAATCTCGAAAACATGTTTACATTACTGCAGACACTGTTGGTTATAATGCACCAAAATATACAGTACAGTGTATTAGTTGTATATAGATTCTGACATACATGCAGGGTCGTGGGGGGGGGGGGGGAGTTAGCATGTTGCAGCAACATGTTAAATCATTGTGGAACATGCTAAAATTTGGTGCAACATTTTGACATTTATGTCCAATATGGTATCATTTTTGTGGAACATGCAAGAAAACACAAAGCAATCTTCATGTACGGTATCAACAACGTAGCAAAAACTCTAGTAATTACAATGTTCACAATTTTTATCCTTCCATTACAACGCTTTGTGGTCAAATGTATAAAATATACATACATCAGCCCCAAAGCCTGGTCATTGTGCTTCGTCGCGCTTATTCACGCACAATCTCAAGATTTTCAGGCATGCGACATGCAAAATTTTAAAGTTGTGTTTAGTATGAAATCATGTTTTCATGTTTGTATTTCATCGCAAACAATGAAATATTTCACAAGGCTCCCTCTTTAGGACCACTTCTGTTTATTGTTTACATAATAAATGATTTGCCCAAGTCGTCCGCACTCCTTTCTTTCCTCTTGTTTGCGGACAAGTCTTTTTCTGACTCTCCAAAATCCTAATGTGTTACTTGATATGCTTAACTCTGAGTTGAATCATGTTAATGATTGGATCAAAGCCAACAAATTATCCCTAAATCTAAGCAAAACTAATTTATGGTGTTTAGTAACACAATTACTCATCTACTGGTTATATTCTAATCAAAGGGGTAAATTTTTTGACCTTTTAATTGATTGTAAATTACCTTGGCATGAACAAAAAAAAAAAATTATGTGAATTACAGTAAAGAAATGAAGGTGCTATACAGAAGCTTAAGCATGTTTCCCCAATATAACGTGTTACGAACTTTGTATTCGAGTTTATTACTTCCGTATTTCCATTGTAGCACACTGGCAAAGGGGGAATTGTTCCAAAATACGAATGGAGTCTATTTTTAGAATACAAAAACGAGATATAAGGATTATCATTTGTGCAAATTATTTAGCTCCACCAAGCCAATTTTTCAAAAGAAATAACCTATTAAAGGTTATATATATATATATATATATATATATATATGTATATATATATTCTTACTCCCTTGGGATATTTATGCATCAGTTAATTAAAGATGAATTACCTCATGTTTTCACTCCTATGTTTGTAAAATATAAAGTTATACATTCGTACCCTACAAGACAGGAAAAGTCATTTCACTTTTCCCCAGTCAGAACTGTGTTTGCACTTAAAAACAATAGTACACACAGGTCCAACATTCTGGCAAAGCCTTGACTCTCCATCATTGAATCGTTGTCACTGAATTGTTGAAAACGTGAACAAGAAAAAAAAAATCCCTCGTTCAGGCCTATGTTTAATCATAGCATGTAATTCATTCCAACTTCCTTTTCTTTATCGGATTCGTTGTTTATTAGGTATTCGGGGTTTGCTTTTCGTTCTTCTTACCATGGACCTACTATACATGGACGTTCATCGCTCGTTAATTAATTCATGCACCTGTTTCTGTCAAAAGTAGCACAAAAGCTTTTTAAGCATGCTTTCCTGCTTTGATCTTATCATCACCGCCGACAGCAAGCCTGGATAAAATCAAGACGACGCTTTGAGAACTCTAAAAATACATGCGCAGAAGATATTACTTCTCTTAAATCAAGAAAAATGCATGTGCAGTTTTCGTTTACATTGGGAAATTGTCGCTCAAGTAATTTCATTTGCGAAATGCACGTACCTTACAAGAGAAAGCAATTATTTTGGTAGGTTGGATGTGATTTGTAATCTAATTTTCATATTTTTCGCACATTGTTCCAGAGTAAACATGGACAGTAACCGTAGATGACATGTATGTCCCATCAAGCCATGTTACATGCTTGTCCACAAGTGTCCACTTCAGTAATTTTCAATTTTGTGACAGGAAAACTGTCAAGTTTTGGGGTTTGCTGCTCCCTTTCATCGGTATTTATTCAAAGGCAGTTGAGTCTGAAAAGGCACCTCAGCAAAATAAGACTGCAATGAGGGAAATGGTTCTTTTGTCAGGGACGACGCACGATCGCATAATCGTTATTATCCAAGCACCTGAAAGTACTCATTAAGATGCACATAATCAGGTGGCGGCGGTGATGATGGGATCAAAGAAAGACATTTGTTACTCGTCCATGTGTGTATTAGGTCCATGTTCTTACAGAGTCGTTCATGTCAAGACTATTCCTGAATTCATGAATTATTATACAACATGTGCTTCTTGCACATTGTTACGGTTACGTAGCTATGTCGCTCGGGTGAAGAGGAATCTTGTATGTGAAGCGTATTACAGGTGGCTATCTCGTTATTTTCTAATGTGCTTCCTGTGTTTGTTTCCTTTGATTTTTGTTTTCACTTCCTTCACGTCCTACTCCCTCCTTTCATAGTTTTCGTTGTTAGGTTGTATGTGTATAAGACCAACATTTTCATATAGGGACCTATACAATGCAAGCTTTCCTTTTCAGTAGGTCCCCCTCAGATCATGTTTGTATTTGTGTGTGTGTGTGTGTGTGTGTGTGTGTGTGTGTGTGTTCTCTTGTAATTACAAAGTTATGTCTATGTTCTATCGATTGTATCATGGTATTTGTGTTTGAGATGTGGAATAGTGAAAATAAATCAAATTTAATCAAAAACATGTAGCATTCCTGTTTATAGCATCATTTACCGTATTATGATTGAGAAAACATATTTGTTTTGCAGCCTAGGCTAAACCTGTTGTATTTGTGGCAGTTTTATGGTGATTACGAAAGTGAATTAGATTACAGCTCTATACTTACAGAGCATGATTTGTGCCTCCTTGAATAATAGTTTCCAGAGAGTGGAAAGAAATCATTATAAGCGATGGTCTGTTGGGAGCATGCTGAAATGTCATCCTTCCAGTTTATCTGTCAGACCAGACTTTGGCCATCACTCCCCCCCCCCTTAATAAAAAAAGAAATATATGATCAAAAAGCGAGGGCGTTCAGAATCGTGAACGTGCAATAAAAGGGGAAGTTAAACTGAACATAAAAAGGGACATAGTTTGAGGGTTCATACCCCAGTTTCCAGTGGACTATGTTTCTTTTTGTGTTTGTCTTAAGCTTCTTTTTTTACATTTATACAAACACAGGATTAAACTTTTCTAGCAATATATATATATATATATATATATATATATATATATATATATTGTGTGACAAAATGATATTTATTTTGTGCCGTTGTGTAGTGCATATTATTAGGAATTCGTGCAAAGATTATTAGAGCGAAATTTGGTGATATCAATTCAGTAACACAATGTGGTCGTGGTTAATTTATGCTGATTTATGCATGTAACAAGCTATGCAATGTAAAAAGAATATCTCAACTGTTCCTTTAAGTCAGTCTTCTGTATTGATTATTGATTGTGTCAATTACTGGCTTTTGTGAAGATTCAGATAGTGCTAAAAATATGGATGATAAGTGCAGCGATAATTTCCAGAGTTAGTTCAGAGTTGTGTCACAGAGGTTTGACACATACATTTAACGTTGTGTGTGTGTGTGTGTGTGTGTGTGTGTGTGTGTGTGTGTGTATACGTGTGTATACAGGTAGGCCATGTAACACATTTTAAACAATTAATTTTAATTAATTAGTAAATGTGATCAGTAATGGGGCTGAAAATGGTGTTGATGAATGATTTAAATAATTTCAATCAAACTCTGAAGAGTTTTACGGGAATTTGATAACCATGTCTATAATAATTCCACACAGGTATTATTAGCTACCTATTACTTTAAGTACCCTGTCCATTGTAATATCATGGAGCTATATATTGTATCATAGTTCATGCACATTACACTGTTTATATATACTCTGTGCAATGACGTTCAAAATCGAGGCTGATCTCTGTGATAGCGTCGCTTCTGTCTTGTGCTCGCTACGACATTCTGAATGTGAGTATGTACACACTATACCTGTGTTATAAATAAACAATTTTGTGCTCCGATACATCGCCTCTGAAGTTGTGATGCATTCGTGTTCAGCAAAGAGTATAGAAGCTACGCTAAGAGGGCTTACTCCCGCGATTTCGCGTAGTACATACCAAAGAGCGTACAACCCTAAGAGGGTCTACTCGCGCAATTCTACACGTAGACAGGCTGTAGTACGCCGTGGAGCCCAACGGCGGCCATTTCAGGAAACAAACCCGGGGATTATCGCGAGCGTCTAATACGTGACCTATAGGAGTGAACTCTACCTCCCCTTCATTTTTCTCCCTTTTAAGGGGGCAAGCAGCGGTGTAGCTTTGTTTAAGACCTCAAATTCCCATTTAGAAGCATCATTTCTATCTAAAGATGAAAAAATAAAGAAATGTCCATTATTTTCGAATCTGTACTCCATCAAAGATCGAACTGCTGAAACGCCTTTCTCTCCATCTCTCCCTCTCTTTCGCCCTTGCCCTTTTGGCCTTATAAAACATCTTTGGGAGGGGGGGGGGACGTGTCCCTGAATCTTTTTTTTTTCTTTTTCTGAGGATCATCCCCCTGTATTTTCAAAGTCAGTATTCTTATTTTTCTTTTTTTTTTCCTTTTTTGCACAGACAACTCTTGATAGACCTTGTCACGACTAATGATCTGCAATGCGAACATGTTGAAGATTACAAATATCTGACTGAAAATTCTCAAATGTTCCACTTAAAGTGTGCATCACATGGCTGGATTTTAATTCTAAAAATGCATAGGCTCCCTCAACGGCCCCTTCGGTCCACCTCTTACACAATGAAGACGCGCATATAATGTCGATCTTGGATAAAAAATGTCGCGAATAATAACGAATTTAGCCACGAATGTTCTTTGATCAGAAAATGAAATTAGGGTTCGCTATTCCGAAGGCTCGTTTATCCGAAAATGAAATAGGGTTCGTTATTCCGAAGGTTCGTTGATCCGAAAATGAAATAGGGTCCGTAACGAACCTTCGGAATAACGAGTTTTGTTTCATTTTCGAATTAACGAACCTTCAGAATAACGAACCTTATTTCATTTTCAGATTATAATGAACCTTCGGAATAACAAACCTTATCACATTTCCAGATTAACGAACCTTCGGAAGATTAACGAACCTTCGGAATAGCGAACTGTAACCCCCCCCCCCCCCCCCCACACACACACATACACACACATCACTATACTTAAATACATGGCCACTTTACCCAGGAATATTTTGCTATTAGGGCAAGACTAATAATCGACATTTGTTACAATAACAAGAGACGTTGTTTTTAGGGATCAGTAATGTGAAAATGTATAAGGTGATGGCGACAAAGATCACAATTCTGATGAATAAGATAATTCATACTAAGTAGAAGAGTGCCATGGTTGATAAGAATAAATTTTTATTAATTTAATAATTTTATTTACTCCAGGACAGCACATGATTCAGCTAAAATGACTGTTCCTCATGTCCGTGCATCATACTACATTAAAAAATAATAATAATAATACCATGCACCGCATTCGTTTGGTCCATGTTAATTCTAATTCCAATTGATATTTAGATTCAGATTTTATTTTTTACTTTTGAACAAAATGTACGAAGAATATATTATGTGAAATTTGACATGCGTGTCGTTGAAAACACAGCGAAACGGTCATAATTATGCAGGGATAATGTTCATGTCTATAATTATGATCAGTACAAAAAAAAAAGAGACATACAATTCACAAATTTTAAAAGTGCAACACAGCGAAAAAGATCAAGATGTTTACAGTACCCCATCCACGGTATCCCCCCTCCCCCATAAACAAGAAAGAAAGAAAGAATACCCCCCCCCCCCAAAAAAAAAAGAAAGAAAGAAAAAGAAATGGAATAGTGTTCTGCATCTTTTCTGGAAGCGACTGTATAGAAAGGAAAATTGTATTAACCGCCTACAATGATTTCTATTGGTTGTTCTAGGGAAAATCATGGTATATTAGCCAACATCGTTGACCAAGAGAAGAGTGGAGAGGGAGGGAGGGGGAGAGAGAAAGAGAGAGAGAGAGGGGGGGGGGGGGGGGAGGAAGGAGAGAGAGAGAGAGAGGGAGAAGGAGAGGGCTCTGAAGTTGTGAGCACCCTCATGCATATCACATATCATGGTTCAGGTATACTCCCTATCATTAGGAGTTAGCTCAAATTTTAAGGGACTACGGATTGGATATTTAAGAGCATTTCGTCATTTATATTTCATTCTTAGGCAGGAAGGATACTTATAAATGCCGTAATGAGGTCTGAAGTTCTTCTTTTACCCTGTATGCTTCCCTAAAAGAGAGAAAATGAAAGGGAGGCAGATACCTCTCCTTTGAGAGTTACGTCAAAATCCGCCCGCTGTCGATCGCTTTGCTTTCTAAAATGGCGCTTGCACCTGCCTGTCACAGGGGACTTTCCTCTGAATTTGGGGACTGAAAGTCTTCCCTGCGACTGGGATCTTTTCTATATAGTCAAAGGCTGACTTTCTCCAAATGCAGCAGATTGTTAGCAGACCATTCATTCAATCAACTCCGATTGACTTGTGCAACTCAAGTGTCACGGCGTTTTCTGTCTGTCAAAACTTTCCTGAGTATCTCATTTTGCATTGGTCAAGCCTCTGCTTGACGTCATCACTTCCTGTCCACGGAAACCAAAATTCTCTGAAGTGGTCCTGTTTTGACCTAGCTAGAAACTTGTGTTTGACGTCGTGAATGACGTCCACATACCAGATAGTATGAGGCATACTACCAGGGATACCCTTTCCTCGTATTTTGACGTCATGTAGGGTTTACTCATCCCCAAAACATTTAATTCCAAATCACTCTCTTTTACTTTGATTGTGCACCGCAAAATCTCCTTAAATGGTTATTTTGACGCACGCTTTTGTCTTTAAAGCTGTACTTCTTTTGTAACCCTTGCGATAACATCAATTTTTTACATGAGCTACATAATGAACAGTAGTACAATGAGACAAATTATTACGTGACAAATACAAAATATGTCATATCATGACACTGCCCATGAGCGTTCTACGCAAAATTGAGAGAGTAGACCCTCTTATAGGGTTGTACGCTTTTTGGTACATACACTCTAAAAACACAAATGTTGAATTAGCATTTAAAAGGGCCGAGGAGTGACAACATTTTCATAGTGTTGGTTTTCCTGCTAGATTCAACATTTAAAATGTTATCTTAAAAGTTGGATGCAACACTTCAAAAAATGCTGTCACTCCTCGGCCCTTTTAAATGTTGATTCAACATTTGCGATTTTAGAGTGTACGCTCATGGGCGAAATACGGACGCCATGAGCTGACAGACCGATAGAGGGCGTATATTATGTGATCTTAACAGTGCCGTTTTAGTATTAATTTCTGTCTCCCTTTCATTTTCCCCCTTTTTAGGGGGCATACAGGAGAAGAGATGTACTTAGGACATCGTTTTGTCATACAGGAGTATCATTCCTGTCTAATCATGAAATGCAATTGAAGAAATGTCATTATTTTCCGATATGCAGTCCCACAAAGTTTGAGCTAAAGTAGAACGAGAGAGAAAAATAGACGGCGTTTGTCAGCTCAAAAGCAACCTATGAGTGACTACAAATTGAAAAGTAAATGACAGTACTTCAATTTTTTTTAACGTATCGAAAGAAAATATACTTCTGCTGATATTTTGAGGTCTGAAACATAATTTTACCGCTGTGTGCCTTCTTAAAAGGAAGACAATATAAGGAGGGTTAGGGTTTGCTCCATAGGCTCACGTGTTAAGAAGCTCGCGGTATTGTTACTAAAAATGGCCGCCGTTGGGCTCCATGTGGGGCTCCATGGCGTACTACACCCGTTTGCGTGCGTAACCGCGAGAGTACGCCCTCTTAGCGTTAGCTTCTATACTCATCGGTGTTCAGTATATCAAGATACACTATTGAGATTGGTTGGATTGAGTGTTGCATGCCGATGAAACGGGGTCATCCCACGAGTCATACGGTCCACGAGACCGACATCAAAATAGGTCCATGAGTCATACAGCCCATGAGTTATACGGCTCACGAGTCATACAGCCCATGAGTTCGACACTAGGCACAAAAGGCTCACGAGACCGACACTAAGCAAAGAAAGCCCACGAGACCGACACTACACAATTAAGGCTCACGAGACCGACAGTACGCAAAAGAGGCTCACGAGACCGACACTAGGCAAAGAAAGCCCACG
The DNA here is from genome assembly GCF_964275005.1 of Diadema setosum. NCBI lineage: Eukaryota > Metazoa > Echinodermata > Echinoidea > Diadematoida > Diadematidae > Diadema > Diadema setosum. Next base: position 10,389,069 of record NC_092699.1, read on the forward strand.
AGACCGACACTAGGCAAAGAAGGCTCACGAGACCGACACTAGGCAAAGAAAGCCCACGAGACCGACACTAGGCAAAGAAGGCTCACGAGACGACAGGATGAACAGCGCCATCTACATGTCAGTTACCTGTACAGGGTGTTCCATTAAGGGGAAAATTACATACTGGCGGGTGCAATTTCGTAACGCGGCTGTCGAGCGAGATTGTAACTAACTAATAACAGCACCATCTACATATAAACAACATTAAGTATGTATTTCTACACGTGTGGCGTTAGGGGGCAGTTCTGGCACGCTACGGGTAGCTACATTGTTACCATTTGTTCTTCTTTTTTAAAAGATAAAATTGTCCTCTTCATTGGACCCAACCCCCCCCCCCCCCAAAAAAAAAAAATGTATGAAAAAATGATAGAGGACAAGAACGATAAATAGTTTAGTTCTAGATGCCATCGTGCTATATTTGATAGGCTTTCCTAATTTCTGATTAGACGGTGAACAGGATCTAAGTTCTTTTTTTTTTTGCCCTTTTCTTTCTCGCTTCACAAGTTAAGTAGGCTTACTATATATCCTATCTGCCTGCTTATACCCGCCTGCTTAGAGTTTAATTTGTAATTTTCTCTTTAACTATAATGTATGAAAATTAACGGATGAAACGTTTTCTTTTTTTCATCGCAGCGATTCACCTCGATTTCAGTGGCTTGTTTGTAAAATTATTCTTCTCAAAACGGTACATTTTTCATGAAATAGAAAAGTATTTTTCATGGATGCATCTTTTTTCTCCGAATTCTTAACGCTGACTTACTTGACGATTACATTATTTTCTGTGAATTTACGCTATTTAAACACCTTTGCAGATGACTACCCCCCCCCCATATCATATAAGCAGGTGAGCACTGCAACATTGACCATTTTGTAAATAATTTTCTTGTAGTGAACTTTATTTCATACCTGAGTATTTTTTTAGTTGGTTGATTTGAATGTCCATATCATTTTATTTATTTTTTTCTAAGTAGGTGTATACCGGTATGGGATTTGCAGATAGGGGAATGAGGGTGTTTTGGCATTTTCGAAAGTAATGTTGAATCATCTGATGCACTATTACTGATTTTATTTTTTATTTTTTCACAAACACTCACATATGCAAACACAATTAAAGATCTTGAACCGTTCAGGGGGTGAGGGAGGGCAATTGACGGAGTAATACCCTAGCAACTCTCCTTATCTATCTCCCTTCTTTATGCCATTATCTGGACACCCTATACAATTAATTGGTCTATAGGTGGCGGTGGCGCTGTTCATCCTGTCGGTCTCGTGGGCCTACTTTGCCTAGTGTCGGTCTCGTGAGCCTATTTTGCCTAGTGTCGGTCTCGTGAGCCTCTTTTGCCTAGTGTCGGTCTCATGAGCCTTTTAAGCGTAGTGTCGGTCTCGTGGGCTGTCTTTGCTTAGTGTCGGTCTCATGAGCCTTTGTGCGCAGTGTCGAACTCATGGGCTGTATACCTCGTGGGCTTATTTTACCTGATGTCGAACTCATGGGCTTTATTTACTTAGTGTCGAACTCGTGGGCTGTATAACTAGTGGGCTGTATGACTTGTGAGCTGTATGTCTCGTGGGCGGTATGACTTGTGAGATGTATGACTTGTGGGCTGTATGACTCGTGAGTGTCGGTCTCGTGACGTGCACCCGATGAAACTAGGATGATAGCCGGTGGGTCTGCTAAAGAAGACGACTCGTCCAGCAGCCTTTGCGAGCATTCTCGAGCGGGCTTTGCTGCAACGTGGGACAACTGATTCTCTGGACGGACGTCCGACGTACTTCCAGAACAGACGTCTAAGAACGAAGTACAGTACTTTGGAAATGTTAAGTACGAACGACGTACTTCCGGGGCGAACGACAGAAGACGACGTACTTTTGAACTAAGCCGCAGAACGTCGAAGTACAAGGACGGACGTCGGGAAACGACGTACTTTCTGAATGACGTCAAAGAACGACGCACTCTAGAAACGACTTCGGGAGAGATGGTGAGAATTCACTTGTCAGTGTGTTGGATTAATTAGATATGAGAGTGAGAATGTGCCTTTGAGTTAGGTGATGTGAAGTGCAAGGTGTAAACTGGCGAGGTACGGAGAGTGGTAGAAGATTAAAGGTTTCATATCCTCTTCAAAGATTGGTCGTATATTTCGACCAAACGGACGGTTGGCTCTCTCGGCATGAGTGCCAAGGCCCCGGTTCGCTACAATATATATATATATATATATATATATATATATTATATATATATATATATAATTATACATAATATAATAGATATATATGATTTAAAGAGAAAGGAGATGGAGACAGATGTCGCAAGTATATATAAGCGCATTGAAACCCTGAAGTGTGTGAAATGCGCTATATAAAAACCAGCTATTATTATTATTATATATATATATATATATATATATATATATATATATATATTTATATATATATTATTTTCAAAGCTTCGGTCTGAGACCTTCAGTCATTCCATTTGGATAAAAATGTTAACACACAAGCATAAATTACAATATAAAGGTAACATTCATGTTTTGTGTAAAACAAAGATGAAAATACAAGTAGGCTACTCAACATTTCATAACATAATTCAGGCGCGGTGGAGCACCCCAATTATCTCGCAGAAATCCATCGGCACCGAGCCTCATTTGCATAAAGTAAACAACATGTACTCGCGTAGTTGAGAAAAAGTAACAACTTCTTAAGCTAATAACAATTTAAGGAAACCTATTTTCGGATCAAAATTGAGTTAGTTTGAATTTGAAAACATGTCGAATATGCACATATAACATATTAAAGGATTTGATAATGATAAAATGTGAAATTTTAGCGAAAACCTGGCGAGCAAAATTACCAAAAATATGCCTCGAAAATCATCCTAAAATTCACGAAGTGTGACTGCGGAACCAAAGCGCCATTCGAACAAAGTACACCGAAATTTATTTATCTGCTTGCATTTTAAATTTCATACCGTAATATTTCCGGCCATGGTTGTGTCGGAAAAAACAAAAACAAAACAGAAGGTGATGTCAAAAATGACACGAACGCAAAGCGTACAGGTCGGTCCATATATATATAATCGCGTCACTGTAGCGTTGCATGTCACAGCACACACAACGCATTGCTGCATGCAGCGTGCGAGAAACCCAGCTGGCAAACTTGACTGCGTCACATGCAAACCAACAATGAGCAAGAAATCCTGAATCTCACGTACCACGCATGCCCAATATTACGGGAAAAGAAATGACGTCATTTTCAAATGTTTCGCTGACTACAATTTTCCTATTCCAAACCCTGTAGAAACAAGTTGATTTCTCAAAAAGTACAGGTGGAACCAAGCGAAAACTTTCACCATATATGGATTGAGGCCTGATGAAACTATGCTGCCAATTTCGGACACATTGGAGCCCGGCCATAGTCCAGTCGGAAAAAAACAGAGAGCATGTTTTCCGAGAGGCGTTTTCAAAACGCTTTAATATCTCAAGTTCTAGTGCAGCAAATTTCATAATTTTTCATCAAAAGAAAGGTTTTAAAGACTTAGATAGTGTGGAAGTTTGAGTTTACTAGCAGCACGCATAGCGGCACAAGGAGAAGGTAAAGATTTGACTTTTTCATGCACACAGTTTCGGGTAGCCGTGGATGCCCGTTGGAAATTCATATAGAACGGGGCGATAATGAGATGCAAATTCGGGTGCTCCACCGCGCCTGAATATCCTAGGAGCCACAATTGTGTTGATGTGTGTAATAAGCAACAGCAAGCTCAACAACAACAGCCTCGATTACTACAACCAGGTTACTGATGATGTGCTATATCTTTCTAAGTTAGCGATCACATACACAACTATGTTGTTCACATACATCTTATCCAACGATTCATACTATGTATACACATACAAACACACACACACACACACATACACACACACAAATATGAAGAACTGTACTTTCCATTTTTATTTTCTTGCTACCACATGAAATTGCAAACCAGCATACCATGAGCAGAACAATCACTTTGACAGTATACATGTCTATTCAGTGCCATTTGCTCACTTTTTGTATCGTTTTTAAGGATTTAACAGCCCATGGGATACATTTTTTATTGCGTTGCAGCTCATATTTCTAAGTTGGAAAGATAACAAACAAAATCGTTAAAAAAGTTTTATGGGATATCGAAAGATCTCATGACGTAACTCTTCGCAACGACTCTTTTTACAGATAGTATTTACCTCAACATACTTCAGTAATAAGATGCCGAAGATTTTTGTTGTTGTTGTTGTTGTTGTTTGTTTGTTTGTGTGTTTTTTTTGGGGGGGGGGAGGGGGGAGGTTAACATTTTGTTGGGATTATTTGTTTGTACCGAAACACATTGTTGTAGAGATGGCATCTTTAGAAGGCGCCATGGCATTGACATGAACTCTACGAATTCAATAAGTTTTGATCATCACTTCAAAATGTTAGAACTGTCATATCATTTGCCAACAATGAAGGTTGAAAGTGAAATCAGATATGCACTTTGTGTGCCCGGAAAATTGTATTAATACCTTTTTTTCCAAACAAAGGAATGACAGTATAACAATATCCTCCTATATTATTATGCAGGGCTCGACACTAATGGTGGCCAGTGGCCCGGGGCCACCAAAATGAGAGTCGGGCCACCAAATTTCCAAAAAGGGCAAATTTGGTGGCCCGCCTCTGGCCACCAAAATTTTTTGAAAAGTATATCAAAATGTTAATTCGTAACTTTTTGCGCCGGAAATTAGCAGTTACATTCGTTTAAAGGATGGATAAAAAGGACTGAATGAGTGCCTGAGAGTGAGTGTTGCGAGTTTGTTGAGGTTTATTTATGAGTGGATGTGTCTAGCTTCCAATTCTTACTATGATAAAACTTAAATATTTGACTCATAAAAAAAAACACTTTTATTGTTTTTTATTGTGTTTTTTCGGGCCACCAAATTTTTCTCTCGGGCTACCAAAAATTTGAAATTGATGATTTTGGTGGCCCCATCGGGCCACCAAAAAAAAAGTTAGTGTGGAGCCCTGTATTATGCGTATGATAACTCAAGGGCTTGCTTGATGTGGAAAATGTGGCATTAACTTGACAGATTACTGCATTATTTTCGTTTTCAACTCTGTGATATCAATGTCGTCATGCATTTGTATACAATAAAGTGACGAGCCATTCTTTTCCACTCCCTAGTGGTTATTTTGTTTGACTGTGAGTGTGATCATTTATGTACAAAATGTGTTTGTTGCGTCTGCTAATTTTGATGTGTTTTCACGTCTTCAGTTGCAGGAGAACTTTCAAATACGATCTATCAGTAAAATCACATATGGACAACTCTGAGGAAAGATCTGCTGCCCCCAGTGTTCCGTCTTATATAGGGTCAAAGGTCATAGGTCATATTGTTGGTGGTTGGCTTGTGTGCGCTCTACAGGCTACATTTCTGGACTAATTTTTTTTTTTCAAATTTGGTATGAAGATCTACCATGATATAATCTACAAGCCTATAGATTTTGGATCTACTGCCCCCAGTGTTCCGTCTTTTATAGGGTCAAAGGTCATATTGCTTGTGGATGGTTTGTATTTGCTCTATATGCTATACGTCTCTTAACGGATTTTGTTCAAATTTGGTATGAAGCTCTACCATGATATAATCTACAAACCTATAAATTTGGGATGTGCAGCCCTCAGTGTTCCGCCTTTTATAGGGTCAAAGTTCATGTTGGTGGATGGTTTTTGTGCGCTATATAGGCTACATTTCTTGACGGATTTTGTTCAAATTTGGTATGAAGGTCTACTATGATATAATCTACAAGCCTATATCCGATCTATTGCCCCCAGTGTTCTGTCTTTTATAGGGTCAAAGGTCATATTGTTGATGTATGATTTGTGTGCGCTTTATAGGATACATTATTTTGTTCACAGATTCTGTTCACAGATTCTGTTCAGATCGGTACAAACCTCTACCATGATTTTAACAAGTCATTTTATTTTGGAAGTGCTGCCGCCTGTTATAGGGTCAAAGCATTACACTCTTTACGATGCAATACTAGACGCAGAGCATTGTTTGAGCAACTGTGTGACTGGGGCATTAGCGGCTATCTTGTAAGTGTAGCCACTCTGCACGCAGGTGACATATCTTCAGGTAGTACTTTTGAATTTTGTATACAGATGTATTTTACTCTATTCTACTCTTGTACTCTAATCTATTGTACATAAATGTTGTTTTGTGAAGCTGCGCCTAGTCTTCACAATATTCAGCAGGGTTGGGGATCTTTGTCCCTCGCTCAAACGTGAAGATGACGCAAAAGCTGCTGCTCCTGGCGAGGGACACAATCGCATTTCGCGCAATGGATATTTCTTGGGTTTTTGTTTTGTTTTGTTTGTTTGTTTTTTGGTCTGGTTGCCCAGTTGGGCCCCCACATTCAAAATTTCGGTGGCACGTAAAAGAACTGTAGTGGCCCGAAATACAAGTGACGAATACATCGATTCTATAGTGGCACACGTACCAAACCTGCATGTTTAATAATGATAATTCAAAAATAATAATAATTCTACAATGCCACCTATCCAGCGTATACTCTGGGCACCAATCCTGCATTTTTTTTTTCAACTATAATATTACAGGATGTTACAGGGATTTCAGGGGTTATATGCACATAAAAATGGCACCTCTCCTTCGGTCTGAGCACCAATCCTGCGCTTCAGCCCCGACATTACTAATGCATTTGAAAATAATAATGGTACCTGTTATCCTGCTGGTCTTCACAGGCATATTGTAGGCCGAAACCATGCTTGTGCCTACTGTACAGTACCTCTGCCACAAGGGTGAAAAAACCCTCACCGCGGGAAACCCCACCTCAATGTACCCTTTGTTTTGTTTGTTTAATAGATACTTTATTTTCTGCAAATCATGAAATCAATCAGCAAATCAATATACATAAGGTACATAATCATGAACATGTAGGAAATATACAAAGGAAATTCAGAACAGGGTCGTTTAACTTGCATAAACAAAGATATAAAAGGAAATTAATGATATAATATACTGTATGCATGTCTATGCAGCGGGGATTACAACAACAATTGTAGTTAAGAAGCGATTATGCAGAGGGCCGCCATTGTAAGCATAGCTTGAAAAGATGGCCGGCCCCTCTTCCAGCTGCGCTGCTGGTACTGCGACCTCGACCGCCAGACCACGGAAGGGGGTACAAATTGTATGTGCGACTAGCAAAAACGCGCGCCCCCTTGAAGACGTCATACGGAGTCAGCCTGATGAATAGATAAAGCTCTTTGCTGTCACTGAATTTGCATGTATGGTTGAGGGAAGTGTCCCCGTGTAATGACAGAAACCTGTTCGGGTTTTGCAGGAATGAAAGATGCAGTCTTGCAGGTAAAGTTGTACTTCACAGGGGCCGCGGAAGCGGGGGGGGGGGGGGGGGGCTGGGGGGGCTACAGCCCCCCCCCCCCCCGCCCCACACACACACTTTGGTTCGTCAAAAAAAAAAATCGAAAAAAAAATCGAAAAAAATCACAACACTCATGAATTTCAATTCCCAAAGATTCCGCCCTTAGATTCTTCCCGTCTAAGCGGGGGGGGGGGGGGGGGGGGGTCTGGTCTTGACTTTGCCACCCCCCGTCCCCCCGGTCCCGCAGCCCCCCCCCCCCCCACACACACACACTGAAAAACGTTCCGCAGCCCCTGCTTCATTTCTGTCGTTTCTGAAATCAACCCGTGTATCGGTTTGAAATTTTCATCTGTGACTTCAGTGCCTATTTTTAGATACTGCTACTTGAGTCTATTAGTCCATGCAAATGAGCAAATGAACCACGTGTGCGTATCCCGCTTTACGTTACGGTTTCTGCTGATTAACATACAGGAACAACATTGTCTGAAAGGGAATGATGATATAAAAGGCTTCAATAATTTTGCAGAACAAGGAATACCTCATCTGTGTATATCCCAAAGGACATCAAAATCCTTTTCTCAGAAAAAGTGCGCATTTAGACCGGACTATCATCCATGTACATGAGTTTAAAGGATTAACTACAGCACACGAAAATCCACCACGCATGCAGCGAGCACCATAGGGTGTTTGGAGATTATCGTAAATTCAGGATTCAACGTCTGTCGACATGAAATGGTTTTGGAGGAAATATGAGTAGCTCTACGAGTTGGAAGGTGTTGTGAGAATTTCTTGGAGGTCTGCCGACGTTTTCTGGAAGCTATACTGAGCGGCACCATGATAAAGAAATCTATCTTTTTCACCTGTCTCGGACTCGCGGCGATACTCATTTTCTCACTGGTTATGCTCACCGACCATGTTAAAATGGCGGATCGGCGGTTCAATGGCAAGTACAAAAACCGTAGATGTTTGTTTCTTTGTGTTTCTGTTTAATTTAATCACGAGAATAAAAGCCCTCAATTAGCCAAAAGGCTATTTTTTAGGGAGGGCGTGAACATAGTAGTAGACATAAACAGACCAACTAAGAACAAATGTGCTCTAAAAACAATATATTAAAATACCAATAATCATCTTAGGTGTTAATCTCCTCCAGGTTAAACAAATACTTCAATGTGCACTCTGAGTACATGCATGAAAATTTTCTTATTTTACGACTGAATCAAGAGCATTTCTGAAGGAATTCAGGCTGTCTAATAATACTTTCGGGGAGATTATTGAAAATCCTTATGCCAGTATAGATACATCCGTGTTAAAAAAAAAGTTCTAAGTTGTTTTGTTTTTTAATTTGGTTTGAGAATATTATGTGGATTTCTTACCATAACATAGTAGATTCCCCTATATAAGGTTTATTCATACTAGAATTTCGGTGTTTTTTTTTTTTCAAGCAAGGTTTAGTGAAGCCGTTAAGACGTCCTTCTCCACCTGTTTCAATAAAAGGAAACATAGCACAAAGTAACTTTAATGCAAATTCAAAATAATGAAACAAAAACACAAGATAATCATGTAAAATTTGGCATGATCGATAAAGTGCTTCAAACAAAAAGTCCTTTAACTAAGAAGTGAGAAATGAAAGCGTTGAATGATGAAATATTTGATGGCTGATTGGTCTAGCAAAACACATTTCTGTAAAAGTGGTGGCCGGACAGCTATTCCTAGGGGACAAGGGCCATCGAACCACAACAAGTTAGGATACAGTATTGCAATCGGACCGAAGGTTACGTTAATGTAATATTTCGATTCAATTCAATTCAAATTCTATTTGATTTTTCGAAATGAAAATAGGCATTTCACTGTCCTTGGTAACAGAGAATAAGGTTGCATAAGCGAAACATGTAAACTGAGAAGAATATAATTGTGGAACCTTTATAGTAATAGCACGTTTTCATGAGAACTGAAGTGATAAAGACGAAATAACAATACGCAAACTTCGAACAAAGGAGGGACCAACTAAAACGTCATGAATATGTGTGTACACATACACTTTGTTCTACAAAGTTTGTTTTACAAGTATAGGTACCCAGTGTGCAGAAAGACATTATAGTCATGTATCAAAAGACCAAGGTGAAACACACATTATTATGTTACCTCAAAACAGCTCTATTTTCGTTAGACATTCATTCCTGAGAACATTCCCAGGAGGAATTAATAATCTTTCCACCATTAAACGCTAAGCACCACAGCCAAGGAAGGGTCGGGGCTAAATTATCAAAGGGGCTCCCTCATCTAGTGAATGAAAGTACCACAGCAAAAGCCTGATAATGGCCACGGATATTGCTACTGAAGTTAGAAAACGAAATGGAAATAAGTAACCCTTATAATAATCAGGAAATATAACGCTAATTACAATGAAACGAACGCATATATTGTGAATTTTTTTTTTCCGCGTGTGGTCAACGTCACGTTTTGCATCCTGTATGTCTATCTTTGTTTGTTTGTGTTTTCTCAGTCGCTTTAGATTTCTTTTAAAGTGCCATGGGAAATTAAACAGGGTCGAACGCAAAGACATTAAATGAAATATACGAACAATGATAAATCGTGATTGACAGGACATTTACATGGCATTTGTACCTTGGTGGTTTAAGCATTAAACCGTCTTTTTTTTTGGGGGGGGGGGGTAGTAATTGGAGACGTAAGCGTCATTGAATCATTACGTCCTTAAAGTTGCTTTTTGTGTTTGCAAATTGGACCACAGGTTCATACTTGTTTTAAATGTGTGAAGAAAGGTAATGAGAGTTCCGAAAAATATCTAGCGAGCTACTTTGATGAACCAAGCAGTTACGCATTCTGACATCACACAAAGTCATGATTCTTTATTGAAGATAAGGATAAGTACTATAAAAAAAAACGATAGTAGTGGTGCATTTCTTTACATCCGTAGAGATCGACCCTGCTTTATTGCGTCATATAATGACCGGCTGACTGCAATAGTGAACATCGGTACAGTTATTGAAATCGTCATTCTTGAACACCAGAGCCAACATTTTTTCGAGGTATACAGACGAAACATAGAAAATGTCGCAGTATTATAGAATAACTCGAATGACTCTTCCAACTCCAAGTTTTACCCACCCCCACCCCCTTCGTGAAAACGGACCGACGCCCCTGGTATGAAGGTTTAACGCTACTGTTGAAAAATAATAATGAAAAAAAAAATCAGTGTGCATAACATATATCTGAAACATTTCAAAAGTCTCGCAGCAAAGTATCGTACTGAAGCTGAGTGGTATATAATCTAAATGTTCGCGTTGTGAATGTCAACATCCATATAATCTCGACAATAAATAATAAAGGCGTGCTGGAGGTGACCATAAGTTTGACAATGAATCGCTCTGGTCCTTGCACGACCTGTTCTAATCATCGGATGTCGCACATGGTTTAAACACCTTGTATGAGCATGAACATAGCACTTTGATAAAGACCGATTATGCCATGCTTCCGATTCGGCAAAGGCCTACCTCGGCATACTACCAACTAACTGCAGGTGTAATAGACTGGAGTCGCAGTCACAATACCTATTGTTTTGTTCCGAGAAAGTGAACACGCCGGAATGCAAATCAATCGTTGTCCATTTCATAGCACCAAAATAAATCCTTGTATTTTGATTGGTATTTATATATATATATATATATATATATATATATATATATATATTATCAATTTGTCCCATTTTACTATTACGTCATCGTTCTTGGAATTGTGGCTTCATTTACCGTGCAATCTTTGATCCATGCTATTTGCTCCCTTACACGCACGCCGAGAGCCCGGGCACAGGTACTTACTGCGGTATACGTAAAACGCCTGCGTGTACATGCGATCAAGCATGATGGCGGCGGGAACGGCGGACAGCGCCCTGTATCACCCCTAAATGCAATATCAACGCTAAATGTAATATCGACCCTAAATGTAATACACCTTAACCCTAAATGTAATAACAACCCTAAATGTAATACATGCTAACACTAAATGTAATAATCGAGTCAACCTTAAATGTAATACATTTTCACCCTAAATGTAATAACCGGAGACAACCCTAAATGTAAATCATGTCAACCCTAAATGTAATAATGTCAACCCTTAATGTAATACATGTCACCCCTAAATGTAATACTTTCAAACCCTAAATGTAATATAGACCCTAAATGTAATACATCTTAACCCTAAATGTAGTAACGACCCTAAATGTAATACATGTCAACCTAAATGTAACAACGACCCTAAATGTTATACATTTTAACGCTAAATGTAATAACGACGCTAAATGTAACACACCTTAACCCTAAATGTTATTACAACCTAAATGTAATACATTTTAACGCTAAATGTAAAAACATATGACAACCCTATGTAGGCCTAATACATTAACCCTAAATGTAATAACCGGAGACAACCCTAAATGTAATAAATGTCAACCGTAAATGTAACTAGAAATGTCGCTACGGCGACTGGTGTATGCCTCCGCCATAATACATGGTTCTCCTGATAGGTCTATAGTACAATGTCTTGACAATGTGTGATGACAGTTTCACACAATTGGCAAAATATTAAAATGACAGGTTTGCCATAAATGTGCTGAATGTTCACTTTCCTAGAACTAGGTTCAATTGGATGAATGATTAAAACGTCAGAGTGCAGGTATTTGGGGGAACTGATGATTTTCACTTGACTTTTGACCCTTTTACAAGTTTATGCATTGAGTAATTTTCAAGGTATTGAGAAAAAGTATAATAAGTATCAAATGGTAAAATAGTATTATCGAAACCTGGCTTTTGACCTTTGTCCCCACAGTTCCAAAGAGAATCACTGTTAGGTAGAACATGCATAAATATGTAAGTTTCATGACAATACCTTGAGTTATTTTTGAGATATGGAGGAAAAAGTGCAATTTAGCACTTTCACTTGACCTTTGACCTTTTGACCTTTGACCTTTTGGCAAGAAACTTCCCACAGAATATATATTGGGTTATACATGCATACATCAAGTTTTAAAAAAAATCCTTCAGGCATTGCATGAATATAAGGAAAGACGTTATATTTTGAGGAGTTGACCTTGACCCCCGACCTTTGACCCATGACCCCCAACTTCCCTAGATAATCACTGCCCATCGGTACAAGCATGTATACTAAATTCCATGAAGATACCTTGAACCATTTGCGAGATATGGAGAAAAACATGAAATTTCATTTTTTTTCACAAAATAACCTGTGACCTTTGACCTTTCACCCTGTGACCCTAAAATCCACACAAAGTATCATCCCCCAAGGATATACCCTCATACCAAGTTTGGTGCAAAACCACCACACGGTTCTTGAGATATCGACAAAAACAAAACGGGACGGACGGACGTACGTACGGACGGACGGACGGACGGACGGACGACCCGAAAACATAATGCCTCCGGCCACTTCGTTGGCGGAGGCATAAAAACAACCCTAAATGTAATATCGACCCTAAATGTAATACACCGTAACGCTAAATGTAATAACAACCCTAAAGTAATCCATTTTCACGCTAAATGTAATAACCATCCTAAATGTAATTCATGTCATCCTAATTAAATACAATACATTTTAACTTTGAATGTAATTACGGTTCTAAATGAAGACCTAAATATAAAAACGACCCAAGTCCAATTTTTGGCCAAATTCAGTTTGACATGGGAAATTGTAGCTTATACATGGACTCATCTTGTGTATAAATAATAAATCCTAATTACCCCCGGAAGTGCCTGAAATGAATGAGTTAAAACTTATATTAATGTAAGAATCAAGGACTTGGGTCATTCTTACATTCATATTATAGCACCCTCTGTCATCCTTCTTTCATCTCTATAGCAGAATATCATGTATATGAATCAAAGAACAACCCAAGTCCATATGATTCAAAGAACGACCCAAGTCCATCACACAAAATGGTCTCTCCACAATTAATGGAAATGTTAAATGTCATAATAATATATGTTCTACTTTGTATATACAATGGTGCCTTCCCATCATAGTTGAATAAAATATTATTGGACAAATAAAAAAGATTTTTTTTTTTTTTAAAGTTTACTCGAAATGGTCTTCCATGGACTTGGGTCGTTCTTTATTCAGATACTCAAATTTAATACACCGTAGTGCAGGGTGTAACCAACGCAGAATATCGGGCAAAATGTCAGTGGCGCAGGACATATGACGCAACCTTCTTTAGCATTCAAGAAGTCTTATATTCGATTCCAGTACGAGCAATACGGTTCGTATGGCCCTAACTGAATCACTCTGTAAAGTTTTTGGGAGTCTGAATTGATCAAAATCGATTAAAATAAGCACATATTATGGAATACAATATATACAAAAGGTGGCGCCAGTCTGAGAGGAGTCACAGTGCCATGGCAATTTGTTAGCACTGAGCTGAGGTGAGTGGCCGGCCGGCCGGCCGGATGGCTATGCAGTGTCTAGACTTAGCGCGCTAACGCCGGCGCGGCAGCGACGCGAGGCGAGCTAGAAGTCGACGGCCCTCGCCTCGGCCTCACCCACATGCACGCTCGTGCCGTTATATGCATACCAAAGAGAATAGAAGCTACGCTAAGAGGGTATACTCCCGCGATTTCGCGTAGTACGCTCATGGACTTAAAAAATGACGCCATTAGCTGGCACACCGATAGAGGGCGTATTTTACGTGATCATAACCCTGATTTTATAGTAGTGATGTTTGTCTGCCTTTCATTTTCCCCCTTTTTAGGGGGCATACAGGGGAGAAGATGTAATTAGGACTTCGTTTTGTCATACAGAAGTATCATTCCTGTCTAACGATGAAATGCAATTGAAGAAATGTCATTCATTTTCCAATATGCAGTGCCACAAAGTTTGAGCTAAAGTAGCCCGAGAGAGAAAGAGATAGACGGCGTTTGTCAGCTCAAATACAATCTTTGAAGGACTACAGATTGAAAAGTAATGAAATTTCCTCAATTTTTTTAACTTATCGACAGAAAATATACTTCTGCTGATATTTTGAGGCCTGAAACACGATTCTACTTGAGAATCTGTGTTTCTCCTTAAAATGAAGAAAATGAAAGGAAGGTAGGGTTTTCTCCATAGATAGGCTTACATGTTAAGAAGCTCGCGGTATCATTACTAAAATGGCCGCCGTTGGGATCCATATGGGGCTCCATGGCGCGCGCCGGCGTACTACGCCCATCAAGCCATCGCCAGCAAGGGCAAGTAACCGAGTAACTGGAACCGCGTCTGTGTGCAATGCATATCTTGCCAAAGAACCCATATGCGAGGAAACCAGTGTTTTTTAAGTGCGTAGGCCTACATAGAGCTAGTTCGTCAATAGACAGAAAGATCCGTCTGTCCGGAGGACTCTTTTATATTTTGCCATTGACGCTGTCCTCCGTAGGGGATCCGTGAAGCCAGACGCAGTCTCCGCGGAACATTCCCCGACGGACAGATACAGACCGATCTTTCGGTCAAGTTCGTCAATAGATACTAATTAAGAGTTTAGTAGGCCTATACAGAAAAAAAGAGTTTAATTCTATAGCACCGAGTACGACAGTAAGATCTAACCAGTGTCAGTGAATAGGCCTAACGTCAACGAGTAACGTTAGGCCTAAGTAACGTTACAGCGAGTCGTTTGTACTTACCGTCCTGCAGACTAGAGCGTCTACTAGGTCTAGAATTTCGACGTGTAGACTGCGCCGTAGAGGTAAAAACAAGCTACTGTAGTCACCACCCTCTCACAAGTTTTCATAATCCTACATAACTACACGTAAACACACAAGACTTGAAACAATGCATACACGACCTTCACCTAAGACAGTCAGTTACTGTACGTTTATATCCATGTCAGTGAATACTGTTATAACGTTAGATTTACTGAGATCCTACGTAGTGTGCGGGATCTTTACGGTACGCGCGTACGCAGATTTTCGTTGAGCTCGAGATGTGCTAGATCTATCGACCTACATGTACTTTCTTCAATACAACGCAGAACGGCATATTTTGCGGATCTGTTGCAAACATACTTCTGATTCAGCGACTGTAGCGCTAATGATACTGCGTCGCACTAGCAGACTACGCTTCCGTGGCCGTGGCAAACAATCATGTACATACGTGTTTTTTTTTTTGTTTTGTTTTGCTTTATGCATTGTATTGTTTTTAAGCAGACAGTAACGGAAACCAGCCTCGTCCTGTGTTTGTTGTTTTGACTAAATCAATAATTAAGTCATGGTGATCAGCTATAACTATAATCGACTATTAAGTCTCTTCGTAAAACGGAAACTTCCAGTTTATCTAAAGTTATAGCTGACTCTAAGTTGGTTAAAGTTAAAGTTGATTTCACGATCAACTCTAACTTTATCTTGATAAAACGGGGCCCAGATCTGCTATCAGATTAGTAGCAAAACTCATAATATTTTCTTTTTCCTGCATTTAGAATATATAATCCATATGGAAAGATTGTGTGTAACATAGGTTTGTCAACACATTACTAACACAAATATCTATACATGGGGCAACAGTAAATTTTCAAATTGAATTATTAGCGCATTTTAGGAGGTGAAGAAGGAAAATATCCTTGGTTTTAACATATTTTGTAAATTTCAATTTGACGATTAACATACTTGAAAATCAAGTTCGATTAATGTTCGCCCGGGGGTCAAATTCAAGGTCAAAGTCAAGTTCAAAAGATTATGGTTATTTATCATGCCTAAATATACTTTTAAATGCATGTTTTGCATTCTTTTCACAATTTCCTTTCTAATGACACAAATTTCATGAAATTGGTCAACCAGTGCCTGCGCAATGGCCGTTTGAAAAATGGTGGACACGCCCATTTTTGCCAAAACATGACAAAAAGGGAGTGTAGCAAGACAACGGCTGGGCCAATCGCACTGAAATTCACAATATTGGCTTGGAAAAGGTGAAATTTTCTGTGTACCAAAGATTAACAAAATCCAGAAGGTATGGTTTAAAATTGCAAAATTTTTGGGTCAACTGGCATGGAATGACCCTTTTACTCTTGTGAGTGAGCGAATGAAAATAGTTAAGGAGGGAAAATACACTTTTCTTTCAATTTAGATCTATTTATGTAGTTACTTAGTTAGTTATGCATGACTTAACTTGTTTTCAGTGTAGGTTGGCCCGGCACAGTGGAATGTGAACGATTTCAATTCCATTTTGGCAAGCGGCCGAAAGAAGAACAACACACATTTTCCCCTTTTTTTTCTTCTCTTTTTCCCTTTTCCCCTTTCCCCAATCCTTCGTTTTTCCCCATTCTTTATTTTTTCTCTTACTTTCCTTTACGTTTTCCCTTATCGTCTTCCTTTCCGTTCTTCTTTTTTCCCCTAGGTTTTCCCTTTTCCTCTCTTTTCCTTTTTGTTTATATATTCTAAAAGACAATGAATATTCACAATTTTCCAGGTGATTACCATGAAACACAGTATTTTTTTTTTTGCTTCTTTCTTGATTTAGATTATAAACCCGTAAGGCATGCAGTGAAATATTTGCGAATAGTGCGAGCTGCTTTCTTTTTGAAACAATATTCTCTCTATACAGTGGCCTGAAATCACTTAGAAAACCCGTAGAAGTCCCCACTCCTGCAAGCATGAGTCTCTTAGCAGTAAACTGTCTACCGCCTTTACCGGTAGATCAAGGCTAATTTTAAAAAGAACAAACGTACCCATACCGTACGGTACCCGCCTTTGAAAAGGAGTATTGCGATAAATCGAACCCTCTAATTCAGTCCAAGATGCATGCATTATTCAGCAAGTCAGGCGTAGATTCATTTCTCGATGTAGTATGCATATAACGGCATGAGCGTGCATGTGGGTGAGGCCGAGGCGAGGGCCGTCGACTGCTAGCTCGCCTCGCGTCGCTGCCGCGCCGGCGTAGCGCGCTAAGTCTAGGTACTGCATAGCCGACCGGCCAGCCGACCGGCCACTCACCTCAGCTCAGTGCTAACAAAGTGCCATGGCACTGTGACTCCTCTCAAACTGGCGCCACCTTTTGGCCGGGAAAAAAGAGGAACGTATTTTTTTTTTTTTTTTTTTATCAGAGTGAAACGGTTTTAGTGCAGTGAAATGGTTTCGTCAGAGTGATATGGTACACCAAAGTGAAATGATTTTTTTTAACGGAAAAATGAAATGATTTATTTTGTTTTTCTTGAAAAGTGAAATGAATTTTTGTGAAAAGTCAAATGTTTTTGGTTAAAAAGTGAAATACATTTTGTGAAGAGTGAAATTAATTTTTATTTAAAAGTGAAATGTATTTTTGTGAAAAGTGAAATGAATTTTTATTTACAAGTGAAGTGTATTTTTGTGAAAAGTGAAATGAATTTATATTCAAAAGTAAAATGTATTTTTGTAAAAAGTAAAATAAATGTTGGTGAGTGAAATGCATTTGTTAAAAGTGAAGTGAATATTGGCTGGAGTGAAATGAATTTTGTATTGTTTCCCTAATGGCGTTCCATAATGTACGGGTGGAAATTCTTGTCATGTATCAAAAAAAAAAAAAAAAAAAGGTGAGACACGCATATTATTATGTAACCTCAAAACAGATCCATTTTCGTTAGACATTCATTCCTGAGAACATTCCCTGGAGGTATTAATAATATTTCCACCATTAAACGCTAAGCACCACAGCCACGGAAGGGCCGGGGCTGAATTATCAAAGGGGCTTCTTCATCTAGTGAATGAAAGTGCATGTGTGTGCGGGTGGAAATTAGCTGCTTGGCGGAGGTCTAGCTCTCAGGGTGCTTTTCAAGTTTCTTAATTCATCAAACATCAAGTGACAAGGGTTATTTTTAAGCGTTAAATAAAAAGAAAATAAATGTTTTTCATTAGTGCTATGAACAGAATATTTCATTCTATGAAAGATGAAATATTATCGATCCATTCAACTTTCACCTCATGAAAATATTCTGTCCATTGCACTTAACATTCATTATTTGTGTAGCTTATCTTTCACAATAAACACGTAATCACTGCGATAGTAAAGGAGATTCAAACTACATGTAATTGGTTTGTTACGTATTGCATAATGGAGAAGACTTCCGACTCCCGATCGGAGGATCCAAGTTTAAATTTGAACGCAAAGATATACACACACATACACATAGAAAGGAGCGTTTTGACACACAATCACCAACCCAGCAAACACATAACGTTTTCAGAACGTTTCCTAAACGTTTTTTTTTTTTTTTTTGAGGTTCCGTACGTCTTCGTACGTTTTTAAAACGTACATTCAACGTCAAAGTTGGGACTTAGCATTCACCGCAAAGCACAGGTTTTTTTTTTTTTTTGGAAAACGTTTTAAAAACGTCAATGGACGTTACAAAACGTTTTTTATTATGTCTGCTACGTCTTCGTCCTTTATAAACGTCCACCAGACGTTTTTATTAAGTCTGCTACGTCGACTTTGTCTTTAATGAACGTTTAAAGAAGTTTTTATTTGGTCCGCTACGTGTTCGTCATTGTGTTGTTTATCAGGAATATTCATGCCTATTTATGAATATTCAAATGAGAAAATATAAGATTTGAAAACTAGTGGAAATAGATAAAAGACATTGAAATCTAAAGATTTATGCTGGGTTCAAACTTTCTGTGTTGAAAATAGACTTACCACGTTAATGTTCAGTTATTCACAATTTCAAATTGTGTTATGAAGACGTATTTTCATATGTTAATAGGCCTAATTAAGGTGTGTGTGATCTGATTTTAGTTACCATGTCTTCATGCATGATAACGTTTTGCTGGTATATAAAAGAATGTGATACAGATTCATATAATATTGATGAATCAGATATGATGATAAATCACATATGGGACACTTCCACCCTACCACCCCAATGGAAGCACTCCATCGTTATACCCATTGTGAAATCCGGCAAGGATAATCGCGACATACGTTCTTATCGTCCTATTTCTCTGACTCCTTTCCTATGCAAGACTATGGAACGAATGATATCCAACAGATTAACTTATGTTATAAACAAACACCACTTAGTGTCTCACAATCAATCCGCTTTTCTACATCATCGCAGAATAATCAATAACCTTCTCCTTCTTGAATCAGATGTCCGTAAATCCCTAATCACTAAACATTACACCGCAGCTATTTTTCTAGATCTCAACCAAGCATTCGACACTGTCGACCACAGTCCCCTCATAGTCAAACTCAAATCCATCGGCCTACAAGGTAGATTCCTTGACTGGATTCGCAACTTTTTAGACTCGTGGACTCTACAAGTACGCGTTGATTCTACTCTGTCAGACACCTATCACCAAAATATCGGTCTCCCTCAAGGAAGTGTCGTTAGTCCAATTCTCTTTACTCTTTTCATCAACGACATCTCTTACTGCAGCAGATCCAATATATCTCTTTACGCAAATGATATAGCGATTTGGCGCACTTCCATCAACCTACGATGCACCAATTTTAAATTACAGGTGGACATCGACAACATCGCTTCCTGGCTGAAAACACGGGGCCTCACTTTATCAAGCAATAAATCTAAAGTAATGATGTTTTATCCCCGATCAGTTGCCGCCTGTAATTTCAATTCATGTGTACACATATCTGACACTCCTTTAGAAATCGTGCCAAATTACAAATACCCCGGTGTCATTTTTGACTCCATGTTAACGTGGTCGCCTCATGTTAATTACATACTGAATAAAATCTGTAATAGACGTCTTAACCTCCTTCGGTCTATATCCGGCTCGTCCTGGGGTGCTGATACTAAAACTTTGCTATTGTTTTATCGTACATTAATTCGTCCCCACATTGATTACTCATATGAAATCTATAACTCCATTTCCACAACGCTCGCCAAGAAACTGGGACTCAGTTCAAGGCCACGCCTTACGTACTGGTGCTCTCCTCTCCACCCCACTACACTCTTTACAAGTGGAATGCCATGAAGCTCCTTTAGCCATACGCCGTGAAAGGGCCGCATTCAACTACTGTTCATATTTATTTACCCTCTCCACCACTCACCAAACTCGGGCCGCCATTTCTGACTGCTGGCAATTTGCCAATTCAAATGGCCTGAACACAAATAAAAACCGTTTGCCCTCTGTACCTCAAATTTATTTCCCACTGTCAGCAAACTCATCCCGCTCTCTGACTGCCCGTGTCCGCCATGGTCAATAATATACCCCCAAATTGATCTCTCTATTCATGATCACTGCACAAAAACTTCCCACCCCAAAACGCAAAAGCAAACTGCTCTCCAGAAAATAAACACCACATATGCTAACCATCTTCATCTCTACACAGACGGCTCTCACGACCCCACCAGCAACAGGGTTTGCATTCGGATTTACATCCCCCGCCATGAAATCAAAATTCATGAAAGAATCTCTCGGATATCCATATGCCGTGCTGAACTCACTCCAATTTTAGAAGCGGTTACCTGGCTCGAAACTTCATCGCCGTTGAAAGCTGCAATATCTTCAGACTCCCTCAGCGCTCTGTGTTTATTAGAAAATTACTCTTCCAATAAACATGATCTAACATGTGAAATTTTACTGAAATGTTCACAATAATTATCAAACTAGCAGCACCCGTGGAAATCCACAGGTCAGAGGGCTTTAAAAAAATATTTGATTTTCCACATTTTTATAGATGAAATAAAACAAACATTTTCTCATTCCTTCATGAAATTGTGCTCCTCTCGTCTACCCGCCATTTAATTGCTTTTATTACAGAACTTGAGTTTTGAGGGGTTAGCAGCACCCGTTGAAGTGCAACGATATTGTCTTGTTTTCCCTCACCTCCCCGCTCACACACACACACACACACACACACACACACACAGATATCCACCCCGCAAAAATAAACAAAAACAAAAACAAAAATTTGGGGGAAAACTACTAAAAACGCTATGATATGCCAAAAGATTCTTCCCGTCGAAATGAAAAGATTTTTACTTTGAAATTACCCTCCCCCATCCCCGCCCACGTACGTGCCTCCATCACAGGCGCCTGTAAAAATCCACGGCTCTCAGGGCCTCGTACAGTTATGTATTAATATTATGTAGATGGTGCTGTGTAATTGATTACAATCTCTCGCTCGATAGCGTAAGGAAATTGCACCCGCCAGTATGTAATTTTCCCCAAGGCTTCATGGAACACCCTGTACAGGTACATATTTGTAATTGACATGTAGATGGCGCTGTTCATCCTGTTGGTCTCGTGAGCCTTCTTTGCCTCGTGTCGGTCTCGTGGGCTTTCTTTGCCTAATGTCGGTCTCGTGGGCTTTCTTTGTCTAGTGTTGGTCTCGTGAGCCTTTTTTGGGTACTGCCGGTCTCGTGAGCCTTTATTGTGTAGCGTCGGTCTCGTGGGCTTTCTTTGCTTAGTGTCGGTCTCGTGAGCCTTTTGTGCGTAGTTACGAACTCGTGGGCTGTATAATGAGCCGTATAACTGATGGGTTGTATATGACTCATGGGCCCATTTTTTTTTTTTGGTCGGTCTCGTGGGCCATATGACTCGTGGGTGTCGGTCTCGTGGGATGACCCCGACAGTACGCTGTCAAACCTTGTAGGGAGTGCGCAACAGAAAATGATAAAAGGTTGTCTCCTTTACATGCGGGACTGGTCAGATCTCACCTCCCTAATTCACACAATGAATTCAGCTTCAAACGTTAATGAAGATAAAACTACAACATATAATTCATTGGCCATGTTGCTTTGGATTTAATAGGTTATAAGTCTTATGTCCTATCATGTTAATTATATATTTTCGATATTTGTTGCTATGAAGTATAGTGCACACTCCAAGAGGCGCCAATGGTTTGGCAGCAGACATTTTAATCCCTTAGTCGCAGCATTGTGTGTATGTGTTTGTCTTCTAATTTGTAATTTTATTGCTTTTTATTTAGTATTTCTTCTCTAATCAGTGATTTATGTACACAGATACACGTAACCAGTGGTGTGATTGGTGAGAACTATACTGACATGTGTGAAGCGCAAAGAAGCTACGGAGTGTTGGCCTGCATTGGCAAGAGTATTATTTTAAGGTTCCCTGAAATACAAATGCACGTTGAACCGTGTTGATTTGTGATACCCTCAACATCACTTTTGCGGTGAAACGAATATCTAGAAACGTTCCGGACGTTTTTAACTAATTTTTCCTCGATTTTTCTTCAGATTACTTGGATATGCCTACAAAAAACTCTTCCAAACCAATATTCCTGTTGCGACCTCATCTGTCAATCATTGCTAAAGTACTGATATGTTTAACAAAAGGCATTAAAATGCACCTTCCCCTCGACTCAGCATAACTGGCATGTTTTTATGATATTAATGTGACTAACAAAAGACATGACGAGGGAACATGAAAGTTATTCTCGGTCTCGAGGAGGGTGCATTTAAGATGTATTTTGTTAATCATGTTAATACTTATGCAATGATTGAAAGATGAGGTGACAGCAGGAATATTGGTTTGGAAAGATTTGTTGTGGGCTTATCCAAGAAATCTGAAGAAAACTAGAAGAAAAAATATTCAAAAATATTTAAAATGTTTCTAGATATTATTTTTTTCACCACAAAAGTGATGTTCAGGTTATCATGAATCAACACAAATAAATATGCATTATTTTGTATGTCATAGAACATTTTTGAAGGACAATCTCTGGAGCACATGCAGCAGATGGTACAGTGTATTAAACATGTAAAAACATGTATATCTCCGGCTGCAGCAGGGCCGCACGCACCGCTCCTTGCACTGCAGCTGCGCCTTCCAAGCTAAACTGAATAGGTAGCAGACGCTGAGCCTGATCTTGTCTCCGTGCTTATACTTCATCTCAAAATATGTGTGTTTGCTAGTTCTCAAATAGGTACCTTGACCATACCCTTGTCGTTTTTCCAAACTGAAAAACATATTTTTAACAAATTTTTCGGACATTTTTTGAGTATTTTCTTTTAAACTGGAATATTTTTTTGAAATTTTAAATAGAATATTTCATTCATATTTTTCAAAAAATACTCTGAAAATAACATATTTTGGGGGTATTTTTTTTTTCGAGTCTTCAGATGAGACGAATATTTTTTTCTATATTTTTTCATCTTCCTTATAAACGTTCTTGTCAGTGTAATGTATGTGACTCAAGGTGGAGCCCTTCACATAATGAGTAATAATTTGCCATTGCAAAGTATTGTGTAACAGGCTATGGGAACATACACACACACACACACACACACACACACACACACATATGCATTGTAATACACACTGGTTGTATGATAGCCATAAGGAACATAGCTGAGCAAGAGAGTTGTTCTGAATAAAGTGCTGTCTGTTCGTAAGCATGGAGTAACTGTCTGGTATTTTCAACAGGCCTCCCAAGCTAGCTAAGTTCCCATCACTATGCAACACAACTCATCTTGACATGGTGGCAGCAAGTGGGTCGTTCTCACCCTAAACTACTGAGATGGCAGGTAGATGAGCATGGGCATTCGCACCTACCAGGTACCTACACTGAGTGTCTACATTACATGGACATAGCCTACAGTGTACTGTCAGTGCATTGGGAGTTCTCAGTGTGTGATAGCAGAGCCAGCAGAGGGCCTACACAGCACTAGGCATGATGGCTGAGTCACCGAAAATGAGCTGGGATGAACCAGACCTAGCGGACTCGTTGGGCTTGTTTAAACAACAGTGTGAGCTGTATTTCTCTGTGAAGAACGTGAAGCAAGACAAGCAGGTGGACCACGTCCTTCCGTTTATGGGCCCCACAGGGATTCGTATCTTCAACTCGTGGGATCTTCCCGATGATGAAAAGAAACGCATCGAGGTGGTGTGGAGACGCTTTGAGGCCCATGTACGACCAAGCGTCAACTTTCGGGTGGCTCGTTTGTACCTTCAGAAGCTATACAGAAACATAACGAGGCGATGGATGACTTCATGGCTCGCCTAAAGCTCCATGCCAAGACATGTCAGTTTCGAAACGACAGAGAACTGTCTGACCGGGTGATTGAACGATGCATTGCTGGGACAGTGCACGTTGGGCTGCAAAAACAGCTGCTTTCACAGGACGAGAAACTTGACATGGGTGGATGCCTTAACATTGCACGAACACATGAAGCTTCACAAGTGCATATATGCGCCAGCTTGCAGACGTGTATCAGACCCCACACACAGTCCATGCAATCCAGCATAAGCAGAAATGTGAAATGAAATAAAATGAAATGAAATGAAATGAAATGTGGCAATTGCGGACGCAGTCATGCCTCCAAACCTCGCAGTCTGTGTCCGGCTTATCAGTCAACATGTAATCTGTGCGGAAAGCTGAATCATTGGCAGAAATGTTGTCGCTCAGGACATCAAAATGACTCGAAATCACAACGTGGGCGTGCTCCAAACCGAGGTGGAGGACGTGGTCGCAGTCGTAGCCAGCGTTTGACATCCCATCGTCACCAATACCCACGACATGACCAAAATGTGCACTCGATATCAGACTCTAAGTCAAAGGAAGAGACTGAACCATTCGAGCGGCTCACACTAGATGCAGTCCAGAAATCTGTCAGCACATTTAGTACGGTCTGCTATGTCGAAATATTGGATCCCGTGAGATTTTCGTGCTAAAATGGATTTTTTTTTTTTAGCTAACTTGGTCAGTTTCGGGGTGCTGAATCCATTTTTTTCGACCACGTCTTCAGCCGCCATTTTGAATTTTAAAATGGCCGCCATAGCAAACTGTATTTTGACCCAGTACTCATAATGTGAGCATCATATGAAGGTTCAAATTTGATGCAAAAAAAAAAAACATGTTTATGATGTTAGACATTCTGATACACCATTTCCTGATATTGTAGATTGTTTTAATACAATTTGAGGGCAGCCATCTTGAAATTCAAAATGGCCGCCATAGCTGAATGCATTTTTACCTGTATCTGATCAGGTTGTAAGCACTATGGAAAGTATAAATTTGGGGCAAAAAGCATGCTTATGAAGTCAGACATGCTAATATATACATTTTTGCTTTAAATGATGGATCATTTTGGTTGGCGGCCATCTTGAAATTCAAAATGGCCATCATATCAAATGTAATTGGGCCTATATCTCATATCATATGCATTGTGTAAGGTTATAACTTGGGGCAAAGAGCATGCGTATACTATCAGACTTTATGAAATATTTTTTTTTTCTGAAATGATGGTCCATTTTGATATTATAGGTGGCCACCTTGAAATTCAAAATGGCCGCTATACCAGAATGTATATTTTGACCCATATTTCATGTTGTAAACAATACGGAAAGTTCACATTTCGGGCATAAAACAGGCTCATGATGTTGACGTTCAGATGCACTTTGATCCCCTTCCTGAAATTGCAGATCATTTTTTAGCCTGCCATTTTATCATTCAAAATGGCTGCCTTTCAGCTATCTGTGGTTACAAGCAACTTTTAGGCATATCAGCGTTTATGGTAGTGTACATTGTACATTCTTTTACAAACACACTCACACACACACACACACACACATAATTATATACATTCTGTAATAACAGACTATTCGCATTGGCTGCCACTCTTGAAATTCAAGATGGATTTCGACCCATATTTGGTGCTGTAAGATCTTTACCCTGCAAACTCAATCATGCTGGAGCACTTTCATGTAGGTCCTATAATGTGTAAGTCAATCACTTCAATAAATAGTATTGTTATTGCATAGGCTGGACTGCTGTCTGTAGGTACACTGTCATGTTGAAATGCAAAATGGCCATCATGGGAAACATTCCTTTAAGAGCATTGCATTTGGGTAAAACTTGTGAATGGGAAATCATGTGATTCTGGTGTCAAAGCAAATGACTTTCAAAAGTGCCTCAATAACTGTGTCTGAGTGACTAAATGCCCCCATTTAGACGATTTGGTTGCAGAGTTTAAATAAACAATATTAGTAAAGAAAATACTTTAAAAAAAATCATGGGATATTAACTTAGTTAATGTCTCATAGGCTCATTCCCTGCATGTGTTTTTGAAGTCACAGCACTTGTATAGGGCTGTACACAGGGGAGAATTGGTTCTAAATTCTTCCAGAAACAATGACTTTTGCATTTTTTGCCATATGAACATGATAATGAATTCTGTGGCTACCGTTGGTGTAGGAAGCTTAAAGCATTTAATTGCACAGTTTATGTATATCCGCTGGAAATAACTACAATGTACCATAATTCCCCTGTAAGTAGAACCACAAATTAGGTTGTGAAGGTTTACGAGGTGTGCTCTCTTGATGTGTTGTATCAAGACTCTACGAGGGTAAAGCGGGAGATTGTCCAGGTTGAAGTCATCCACGCCCAACTTCTGGAAGGCATGGACTGTGTCATTGCACATTCTGCATGATTCAAAGTTTGAGAGAATTATTGATCCATCTGCTCTTTGAGACATCCTCGAATTTTCAACTTCAACCTGCACCATGAAAGGCATGACCAAGCAGACCTTTGTTTTTTGGAACAATTTGCAGAACATAATTTATCAACGTCAATTGTACCATCTCCTTTTCCAGTGATGGAGCACAAACTTGCGATGCAGTATTAAAATAAAGCAAAGATCCATTGGGAGGATGAAAATGTCAGTGTGTATACATAACAGTCATCAATATCTCTGAAATTCCCCGTCGCTCTTGAAGTAGCATCTAAAGCATCTAAAGCAATGGAATGAGGATATCTGCTTCCTCGTTGTAACGGGTGACAGCTCTCATGGCATCTTTGATGAACCCTTTGTTTCTTTTTTTTTCGGTGATATGGGATCTGTGTCAGATGGAATTGACTGATCAGTATACGTATTTCAACTTTCAGGCTGATTGTTTGGCTCAATTTTGTGGGTTTCTAAGGCATGGGTATGAAAAATAAACCTTTTAAGTGAGATTGATTAGAAGGTCATAAAATTGTGAGATGAAGAGTGATTGAGGAATAACTTAGAACAGTAGAACTTATAACTTGTATCGTCCAGCAATGACTGGATAATGGCAGGTCTATCACACTGTTGTATCGGTAAAAGTGTTATAAGAAGGTAGTGGTCCTCTTAAGCTTCATGACTTTGGTTCAATCTTACACGGTGTATTTTAATTGCTGAGTGTAAGAGCTGAATGTCTGGCCTTTTTCATACTATCCCAAATATATATATTCTTAATTCTTTCAGAAACAATTCTTAGTACAGAACATGCTTGCCAAAACGTCGGGATTGGGTAGTCCCTTTTCAGGGCCAATCACATACTCCAGAAAGAATACGTGGTGCACCGTGAAGCCTTGTACCACCCAACATGGAAACATCCCTTTCATCTCTTCTAGAGTATCCCCCTTGAATGTTTCCGATACCTGATTGCCAAACACCACATTCATCAGTTTCAATGCAGTGACAATGTATGAGATTACCATCGTTTTATGGTGTTCTAAATTGTTGAGGAATCCTGATGCATCCAAAATGCCACAGAACTGAGATATTATTGCTCCTTTGTAGTTTTAGAATCATTGGCGGTACAGCAGTAATCATTTTGGAAGTCTTGATAATTGAGGATGACCCACACAAGGCTGCAAGGGCAATCAGGAAAAGCCGACTCATTGACATTCCTTATTCATTCTGTGTTATTCCAGAAATATATCCAGCAATTATGAGCCCCCTAATGAGTTCTTTCATTTTGTGGTCAAGAAACAAGCTTGTGAATGGGCTACATGGTAGGGTGACTGTGGCATTTCTTGCCATTGCCAGACTTTTCCTTGTTTGTCTTCATTCTCTCGAGGCAGCATCAAGTTTTTGGAGATCACCTTTTATGGTATCAACGCTTGCTTTTGTAAAATATTTAATAACTGGGATTAAATATAACTATCAACGAGGTTCCACGACACCAAATAATGTATTGCCCGAGAGGCAAAAACATGTAGCACGCAGAACGCGAACCACATACTCGCTTGGCTATAAGGGAGTTCACGGTTGTGATTTGCGCATGTGCAAAACAAAGGTCAAATGAGACTGTCTGTGTATTTGCCACTGACTTTAAAATGAATAGAATCCTTGGGCAACTGGGAATCTGAATTATGTCATTACAATGTATGTGTTTTAGACTGAATTGGAACGTACAGGTGTAAGTAATTCATTCATCAACACTGATTAGCAAAATCTCTCCATGCATTTCGTGAGCATTGATTTAAAAGAAGATGCCATGCTTCAACAAGGAATTCTTGATCACAACACATGTCCATGTTGTTTGAGAGTCTGTGGTGTAGGGGTCAAATGAGACACGCGCTAACCGTGAACTCCCTTATTATGGCACGTGGGATGTAACGCTTACACGCTTGCCCACACTTATGGGAAGCGGTATGGGACCCCCCTCCCCCCCCCCCCCCCCAGAATGGCTTGATGACGTCATTGGAACCTCATCCTTACACTCTGACCTTATGGCGGCCATTTTGAATTGGCAAATTCATCTAAGGTGCTTAGAACAGTATCATATGTTTTTCTATGGCCACCATCTTGAATTTCAAAATGGTGGCCTATCTAATGATCCACAATAGGAAACAGCTGTACTGGGACGTTGGACACCACAAGCATGTGCATTACTGAAAATTTGATGCTCCTACAATAATTGCAACATGAGATATGAGTAAAAACGCTATGGCGGCCATTTTGAATTTCAATATGGCAGCCTATAAATTGTATCAAAACAATCCACAATATTAGAAAATATATAAGAGTGTCTGACTTCACAACCATGCATTTTGCACCAAATTTGAAGCTTCTACAATGCTCACTGAATGAGATATGGTTCAAAATTCTGTTTGATATGGTGGCCATTTTAAAATTCAGGATGGCAGCCTACAAATTGTATCAAAAAATCCACAATATCATAAAAAAAATATACCACAGTGTCTGACATCAATACATGCATTTTCACCAAATTTGAAGCTTCTACAATGCTCACTTAATGAGATATGGATAAAAATACAGTTTGCTATGGCGGCCATTTTGAAATTCAAAATGGCGGCTGAAGATGTGGTCGGAAAAAATGGAACCAAAGTTTTTTGGATTCAGAACCCCCAAATTGACAAAATTAGCTAATATAAATCAATTTTGGCACAGAAATCTCACGGGATTACATAGTAGCCTCTACTAATTGTCTAAGTCACCGAATGAAGCATTTGCACACATCGAACTGCGCCAAGATAGACAACGCCGCATATCAGAGATGAATGCCAGAATCGGCACAGGGGCACAGGCAAATGTCATTCCATTGCGGTCTTACCAGAAGATGCATCCTGAGTGCATTGATAAGGATGGGAATCCAGTGGCAGGCCAGCTGACACCATCCGAATGTGCACCCACAGCATACAACGGGACTAACATTCAGCACTATGGGACTATGCAGCTGCCGTGCAGGAGCTCGAAGTCTGATTGGACGACTGCAACCTTCTATGTCTACGATACCTCAGGGCCTGCTATCATAGGTCTCCAAACAGCCCTGGACTTGGAACTTGTGACGTTCAATTATGCAGTTAACACATCACGCAGTTCAGCACCCATCAACTCCGTTGAGCTCAAGGCAACATTCCCTGACCAGTTCGACGCTATTGGGGACTTCCAGAACCCATACCACATAGTGTTGAAAGATGGTGCACACCCAGTTGTGCACGCGCACCACGCCGATGTTCCATACACATCAAAGACGAGCTGAAATGTGAGCTGGACCGAATGGAGGCTAATGGTGTGATTCGTCGCGTGACTGAGCCAACAGACTGGGTGAGTAGTCTTGCAATTTCTACAGGACACCGACAATACAGGACATAACCCATAAGCTGTCTGGCGCGAAGGTCTTCCGCAAGCTCGACGCTATAAGCATGGATACTGGTCGGTGCATCTGGATGAGGAGAGTGCCCTCCTCACTACCTTCAACACCCCGTTCGGGCGCTATGGCTATAGACGGATGCCGTTTGGGTTAGCAATGAGCCAGGATGTTTTCCAGCTACGGATGGACCAAATCCTCGAGCAGTGTGATGGGGTGATTGGCATTGCTAATGACATTGTGGTTTTTGGTGACACCGAAGAATCACATGACAGACAGACAGACACCTGCACCTACTAATGGACGTCGCGAAGAAATCCGGGCTCAAATTCAACAGCAACAAATGCGCTATCAAGCAAGAAGCAGGTCGCATTCTTCGGCATGCTCTTTGATGAACAGGGCATGCATCCACATCCGGCAAAGGTAAGCGCCATCAGAGAAATGGCGCTACCACGCGACAAAGCACAGCTGCAGCAGTTCCTCGGCATGACCACATACTTGAGCCCATTCATCCCCAAGATGTCGGCCATCACAGCTGATCTGCGTGAACTTCTTCGGCAAAGACAGCACTTTCGTGTGAAGCGAGAATCAACAATGCGCATTCGACACCATACGCGAGCAAATTTGTGAATCCGCGACCCTACGATGCTTCGACCCAAACAAGGAACCATCCAGGTTGACGCCTCTTCGCGCGGGCTTGGAGCAACGCTGCTCCAAGACAATCAGCCTATCGCGTACGCATCGAAAGCATTGAGCGACGCAGAAACGCGCTATGCCAACATTGAGAGGGAAATGTTGGCTGTGGTATTCGGATGTGAGCGTTCCCATACATTCGTCTACGGTTAGCAGTTCAAGGTACAATCTGACCACAAGCCTCTGCAGATGATACACCTTAAGCCGCTCACATCAGCCTTCAACGTATGCTTTTGCGCTTAGGTCCTACATCAAGGAGACATCAAGCATGAAACAGAGCGTGGTCCTGTGCTCCCTGAGCTCAAGCATGTCATCACTACAGGGTGGCCAGAAAAGCGAAGCGAATTACCACCCGATCTCAGACCGTACTGGTCATTTCGCGATGAGTTGGCGGTCGAAGATGGCATGATCATGAAAGGAAATCGCGTCATAATACCGAATGCAATGCACAAATACACGCTGTGTAAGCTGCATGAAGACCATCAAGGAGCAACCAAAACAAAGCTAAGAGCGAAGGACTGCGTGTACTGGGCAAACATCAACAGCGATATTGATGATCTCGTGTGAAATTGCGAGATATGCCAGGAAAATCAGCGATCGCAGCCAAGGGAGCCCTTAGCAAACCACGACATCCCAACCCGTCTATGGCAGATCCTTGCTACGGATTTGTTTCACCTTGAAGGAAACGACTATCTCATCATCGCAGATTACTAATCCAAGTTCCCGTTTGTGCGTAGACTACGTCTGAACGCTTCCAGTAACGACGTCATAGGCGCAACGCAAAAGATTTCGCAGAGCATGGTGTGCCTGAGAAAATGATCAGCGATAACGGTCCACATTTCCCGTCATCAGCGTACAGCGCATTCGCAGACGGATGGGGCTTCACACACACGACGCCATCTCCCCATTTCCCCAGTCTAACGGTTTCGTTGAGCGTTCAATACAAACCGTCAAGCAGACCATGAAGAAGGCGAAGGCTAGTGGTCAAAATGTGAACATGGCCCTTTTGTGTCTGAGAACAACCCCTACTGACAGTGAAATTCCATCTCCTGCTGAGCTTCTGTGATGTGGACGAAAGTTCCAGAGCAATCTTGCTGTCAGAATTAAAAAAAAAAATGCCACACTCAAAGAGCAAACCTATCAGCGTTTTCAGGAGCGACAGCACCAGCAGAAAACCTACTTTGACCGTACAGCCCAAGATCTACGACCACTTGTCCCTGGACAACTCGTTCGCATACAGGATTCGCGTACAGGTTTGTGGACACCAGCTCAAATCAAACGCCAATGTGATGAGCCACGTTCATTCATTGTGGTTACGCCAAATGGCCTCGAGCTCCGCCGCAACCGCGTACACATTCGCAACATAGAGCTAAACAGGGGACAGAATAGATTCGAGGCTGTGACTTCTCACTCTGACCCCTCCCCTGTACAGACCACAGGTCGAAATGACAGTGGACCCACAACCACCCGTTACGGCAGGCAAATCAAAGCCCCAAATAGGTTGGACTTGTAGGCTAAACAGTAGTGATGTCAACAGGATGCATACATATTGTACTCATTTATTGGTATGTGGTAACATAATTATTTCAAACACTATAGTACAATCACAGAAGTGTGTACCAGTTATGCCCTTGCATGTTACTGTATGAACCGAGAACAGTTAAATTTACATGTAAAGCACGAACGTTGATTAAAATAAAAAGAAGGAAAAAAAGAACACAAGTGAGCAATTCAGATCTGAAAGACCATTGACACACACTACCGGTATATGCTATGTACAAGTATTATTAGTAGGCAATAGATATCACAGTCCATCAAAGAAATGAGAAAGTGACTCATTTGTGTTTACTCTTACCATATGTATCATAATGATATTATTGTGTGAGGCCGTGAGAAAGTCACTCATTTGTGTTATGCTATACAATATGTTGCCATACATAAGAAATGAGAAGCCACTCATTTGTGTTATGCGATACAATATGTTGTCATACATAGGAAATGAGAAAGCCACTCATTGTGCTATGCCATACAGTATGTTGTCATACATAAAAAAAAAAATGAGAAAGCCATTCATTTGTGTTTTAGGATACGATATATTAATGAGAAAGTCGCTCATTATTGTATAAAGTGTAAAATATGTTGAAGCATTGATAGATTCATGCTTGATTCTCTAGGGTACGATAGTTTGAAAGGCAGTTAGACGTTGATGCCTAACAGATGGCGTTGCTGCATGTACATGCAAGGTATGTTGATGCAAGATACAGAAAAGGGTTTTTTGTGTTCAGCCCTCAAGATCTCATGTTGTAAGTATTTGACATGTAAGTGTTTAGATGTGTGTCATTAACGTTTCATTCTTCAAAGATATTCAGCCCATATCATGTTAATGTTACGGTACTCTAGATAACCGGATGTTTTGTTAGGCGAGACAGTACTTACCGAGATGGTAGGCATGTAGCGCTTATTGAGACAGGTGTTTGATTTAGAAATGACATCGGAATTGATCGTGTTATTTCCTATTACAGATATATCCTCATAGATTACCGACGAAGAATGTTTCTTTACAAAGAGGGATGTAATGTATGTGACTCCAGGTGGAGCCCTTCACATAATGAGTAATAATTAATGTGCCATTGCAAAGTATTGTGTAACATGCTATGGCAACATACATACATACACACACACACACACACACACACACACATGTATTGTAATACACACTGGCTGTATGATAGCCATAAGGAACATGGCTGAGCAAGAGAGTTGTTCTGAATAAAGTGCTGTCTGTTCGCAAGCATGGAGTAACTGTCTGGTATTTTCAACAGGCCTCCCAAGCTAGCTAAGTTCCCATCACTATGCAACACAACTCATCTTGACAGTCAGTTTGTAAAAATAGGATATTTTGGGGATATTTTTGTCAAATTTGAAATATGATTTATATTTTTTTCGTATTTTTTCAGCTTAATTATTAATGAACAAATTAATAAGCAAAGCATTAAAATATGCTTTAAAATTTAAAAAAAAATGTAAAATTGTGGTAAAAGTGAATTCAGTTGGTACAAAATGAAGTCAGATGACATTTCAACTAGCAAACTATAAATTATGTAGACCAGGTGTGTATGCTCTTGTGTGTGTGTGTGTGTGTGTGTGTGTGTGTATAGACCTATATATATATATATATATATATATATATGTGTGTGTGTGTGTGTGTGTGTGCGTACGGTATGTCAATTTGTGTGTATCAAAAAAAAGTAAACAGTTTGTTGACACTTGAAAGCTATTTACCTGACTGGGCTTGCTTACCAGTTCACCATAATACCAGTTGATTCCAGTTGGTTTCTACTGGTTTCTACTGGTCATGCATATTCATAAGCTATTCAAATTCTCTTGGAATGGAAATAGAAAAAAAAAATATAATTCTAATTGTTCTTATGATTACAATAAGCTTTGAACTGTGTTCAAAAGTTTACTCAATATTATTGTTGTGTTATTCATAATTTCAACTTGTGTTATTAGGAGGCATTTTCATTTTTCAATATCAAAAGTGTAATTTACTTGGTAATCATGTCTTAAAGCATTGTAACTAAATGGCCCTATCATGAGTGTGATGTGTCTAATTATACAGATACTGACTGGTACGGGGTTGAATATAACATTCTTTGGACCGCCAGGGAGTTATATTTTCCCCAAGGGAAAATACGATCACCAGGGAAAATATAACTCCCTGGCGTTCCAAAGATTGTTACATTACGGTAAGAACTTTTTGCATTTTGATGTTGTAATTGGTGCAATTTGATGCATGTTTTTGCGCGTTTTATCGCGTGAAACAGTCCCACTTGTTTAAGATAACAGTATATTTTGATGTAGATTATTATTGAACAATTTGTCTATAAAATGGTATAATTTAGATACACTTCTTGTATTATTCTTTTCACTGAATATCATGAACAAGACCGAACCCGAGCGAGCGGAGCGAGCGACGGTGGAGGGGAGGGTATGGGAGGGGGTGTTCCCCCCTCCCACGGTGAGAATTTTTGCATTTTGATGTTGCAAATGGTGCAATTTGATGCATGTCTTTGCATGTTTTAACGAGTTGAAACAGTCCCACTTGTTTAAGGTTGCAGTATTATTTTAGTGTAGATTATTATTGAACAATTTGCCTATAAAATGGTGTCATTTAAATAATATTCTTGCATTAATTCTTACACTGAATATCATGAACGCTATCTGTTCAGCAATCAAACAGAAAAAGCATGAAGACGACGGTGTAGATTGGGGCATATCCCCTCCCACACGAAGGTGATTTTGCATTTTCAGACCTGAAATTCAGTGATCTGGTGCAAATTTTTGGTGCAATACTTTTTCACCGAAGTGTTAAAATCACGGAATTTAGCTCTTATTCCGAATGTGCATCATCTGTGTGTATGTACATGTACAAAGTCTAGTGAGGTAGAGCTTAGGGGAAGGGGGATTCCCCCTCCCGCTCGTAGAGCTTTTGCGTTTTTAGAATTGAAATAAAGCGATCTGGAGCACACTTTTTTGTGGAAAATTCGGAAATTGTCATTCCCCAAAATGTACTAAGTCTATAGTGGGTAACAAGCAATGGAAGGGTGGCAAGATACCTCTCCCATATTCAAGGGAGCCTTTCTTGTTCAGTTTTAAGCTTTTAGAAATGAAAATCAATCTGGTGCTCACTTTTGTTGGAATATCTGGAAAATTTGTCAATGAGAAGAGAAGTGTAGCAAGTCTGTGGAAGGAGATTCTGTATAATTTTCTGATTGCAGTTAAACGTGATGGTGCACACATTTTGTGTCATATTTGGAAAACTGTTTATGTTCAAAGTGTAGCTACAGTCTACTTCTATGCATGGGGGGGGGGGGGAGGGACGGGCGAGCAGGGAGAAGGCGTGGGCGAGTGTTATCTCCACCCTTCCCGTACGATGGAGCTTTTGGCTTTTTAAGGTTAAAATTGAGATATCTCGTATACGCATATTTGATGAAATATTTGGGAAATGGGAGATTTTGCATATTTTGAATTGAAGTTCAGCGATCTGGTGCACACTTTGAGTGAAATATTCAAAAAATATGATCTCATTTGATGAAAGGTTGCAAAGGAGACCCGCTTCATGTGCATGCATACAGTTACTGTATACACGCATTTTTTCTTTCCGCCTCCCAAATCCCCGGTCCAAATCTTACAACATATATATGAGGTATATATTAACCACTTCTTTTTGTCTTCATTCTCTAAGTACACATTGCGCAATGGACATACAATGGAATCGCATTTTTTATTTTCTCGCTTCAGATTAAAAAAAAATAATTGTCGTTTAATTCCATGTCATTTTTATGTTTGAGTGTTTATTTTTCTTTTGTCCTTTGTGTGTTACCAGGTTTCCAAGCGTTGACAAGGCAACTGGAGCCTTCTCTTCGTCACGACAATTGGGGGAATGAAATAGAGATGGTAAAAATGAGGTGAGTATAGGCTTTCGTTGGGCGCGCAATCTCACGATTATCGCAATTAGAAAATTTGCGCCATCGCACCAAGGAAAAGGGGATGGAGCCCAGACTAACAAGGAGCCAACCCGGAGCCGACCCAAGTTACGGACTCTAGCCCAGGGCAAACCTCAGACTGCAGGGTTTTGTTGTTGTTGTTATTGTTGGCATGTTATACCTTAGCTGTATACTGCTTAGCCTTTTTGCAAAGGCGGCTCGCAATGGACCCGCATATACGGCGGGTGGTGGACTCGTGCGCACACAGCAATCGGAT
Source organism: Diadema setosum (assembly GCF_964275005.1). Taxonomy (NCBI): domain Eukaryota; kingdom Metazoa; phylum Echinodermata; class Echinoidea; order Diadematoida; family Diadematidae; genus Diadema; species Diadema setosum. The sequence goes on from NC_092699.1 coordinate 10,425,785, forward strand.
GGGAGCGAGCTCGCCGATCGCACGCTGTGTGTGCAAGTCCATTGCTCTCTGCGTGCGTGTGCTGAAATTATAGCGAGCTGCCTTTGTAAAAGGCTATACTGCTAGGTCAAGAAGACAAAATTAATGTTTACAGTCTATAGTGACTCTGGGTTTTTGTTTTGCTTCGTTTCTTTGTGTGTGTGTGTGTGTGTGTGTTTTCTGTTTGTTTGTTTTTTGTTTGTTTGTGGGGGGGGGGGGGAGGGCTTTAGGACTCTAGAACCTATAGAACCCTGACTTTTAACAACTTAGCATATTACAGTGCACTCCCGTTAAAATGAACACGGTTTAAACGAAATTCCGGTTGCAAGGGAGTAAAATTTCAGGTCGCAACATTATCCACTCTATCTTTTTGTAATTGTGTATGTGTTCGGTTATAACGAAATTTCAATCTAACGGAAGAAAATTGCCGGTCCGGAGGGCTTTGTAGTAACGGGAGTCCACTGTATATCAATTGGAATATATAGTTCCCACCAAGAATGGTGAAAATGTATTTTGAAGGAAAAACAGAAAATGCTCTCCCCTGCAATAGGGCACCAACAACCTTGCAACCTCCTCCCCCTCCCCGGCCTATTAATCGGGGTCACTACTGACACCGTAACAAACAGCTTACACTCTTTATCCCAATAAGTGTCATGCAGAATGACTTGCCTGGATTCTGGATATTATAGAGAACTATTAGATACTTAGACAGTTATAGGTACCAAAGCTTTGCATTACTTTTATTTTCTCTTCCTCAGAATGATTTCCTTTGTGTGTGTGATAATTTTCATAAAATATTTTCGTCAAAGCACATTTCAGAGTCAAAATGGCTTTCGATCAATTCTGAAGTAAGAAAAAAACTTCCAGTGTGCTCCGTCGAATAAATGCATAAGTTTCTTTTGTACTACGCATGATACTAGTTTGCTGAATTTATAGACTAATGAGTTCTGCATTCAAATAAAGTTGAAATCTTTTGAGAATAATTGCCCCCATACCCCAAAGTCTTGAGAAACTGCACTTTTAACTTCTTTGATAAGACTGTGTTAGGAAAAAAAAATCGATCCATAGGTATTATTCAAAGTGTCTCTTTTTGTTTCACTTGTCCCAAGGAAAATGCAAGCAAGTGAGAGTTTTCTATCACAAACTTTTTATGCCCTTATTAATTTAGGAATGTGAGGTTCGTATAGCAGATACAAAGTCAAAACGAGGAGGGCAAGGACGAATTAATTCATTTCATTAGTCATTTCATTCAGTTCAGTTCATTATTAGTTTAATCAGTTTAATTCAATACTTGGCCTTAGCGATGTTTTCCTTCCTCTGCTGTTAAAACTAGGAAAACGTGGGAATTCTGAGATCTGTTCTGGAAGTCGTGTTTTGATTTCCTGAGGGGGTTTATGCCCTTGTTCCTCCAATATTAAGCATCAATATTCTTAAAACTGATCGCGTATAATAGATTTGTGAAATGTTGCTTGTCATCAGGAAATAACCTATACTTCTTACTAGATTAATTCACACATTTACATTTGAATGTGTAATGTTGCTTGTCATCAGGAAATAACCTATACTTCTTACTAGATTAATTCACACTTTTACATTTGAAAACATTAGTATACAGTCTATTGAATAACGCTTATGCTTTCATTTGGTCTGTATTCATTCCGTAATGATTCCACAAACTTGACGCTAAAAAGCATGATAGTGTAATCAAGTAACTAACTGAGAACCCAGACGGAAAAACGAGAACATGGCTGACCATTATTCATACTATGATAGTACGCTATACCGACGCACTACCAATGAGACAGACTTGGTGCAGGGAGGTGAGCACCTCCCTGCTCGGTGTCAAGCATGTTAAGCGCCAGAGTTATAGCAGGGAGGTGAGAGATTTAGTCTCACCTCCCTACTTATAGCTACGATGATAAAGATGCTTCAAAATATCACAAAATGTATACGAAAACTATGTATAAAAGAAGACATGCATAAACAAATAAAGCAAGAAAATATAAAACAAACATAAAATAGAAAAAGAGTATTAAAGAAAAGACATAACAATAGTCAATAATCTCAAAATGAGAAGAAATTAAAAGAAAAAGAGGTAAAGAATCAACAGGATAACAGTATAAAATGTATACACGAAATGTGAATGAAATTACACGTATTTTTTGCATGATAATTATGTATGCATGGAAGATCAAAATTCCTGTTGTCCCCACGCGGATACATCATACTCAATGATTCTAATCTACATGATTTAGATGAATAAAGTAGAAAATCAACTTCCTAAAAACAAAATATGATACTCGAAACAAGCTGACCGGCCCTGACTTCTAATTGACGAAATTTCAAATTCCACAGCAGATTAACGAACGTGTGTTCCTATTAACACTTTTGATCTCTCGAAAATGGAATTGAGTGCTCTAAAAAAGCAAATTGGTTTCCTACTAACACTTTTAATCGCTCAAAATATAACAATGCTATATCGTATTCGAAAGTGATTGCTGTTTGTGTTAAATTGAATGACCGATAGACACAAAACGTATGGTATTGTCGAATTCGAATGACAATTTTAAGAATTTGATTGGTAAGAGTTTGAAATTGACCGGGTAATCCTATATATAGCTGAGAGGGAGGTTGATTTGACATAACATCCGGGGAGGGTATATTTAGTTTAATGATTCCAGCAGTACGAGTCTCACATAGTATACGAAAAACTGTGATCCCGTTGAAAATTTTCGGTTTTTCTCAAGTGTAACAAAAAGTAAATGTTAATAGCATTATCTCACGGCAGGACGAACTTATATCGTAAAGGGATTGCAAATAATGATCTACGATATTACGATATCTTCAAGGCAATTAATGTAGGTCTAGATAGGTTATCACCCATATTGCTGCAAGGTTACTTTAACCGTATAGTAAAGACATAATCTGAAACCTAAACCTGAGTGTGGGTATACAGTAATGTCACCGCTGATTGATTAATCATATATTTCGTTTTGACTGAACAATAAACTAATTACCTTAAAGGTAGGGAATCCCATTTGCATGCCTCAAATGAAGAGTTGTATAAATACAGTGGTATGTTGAAGAGAGTATCATTTTAGAAACTCCCATTAGTATTTAAAGTGGAAGGTAACATTTAGTACATTTTTATTGACCGTTAGATTTTGAATTGAATTTTTTTTCGGGGCTCACCGTAAATTCCAGTACATTACTAGGCTACCTTTGCAGACCCATGCACTGCATGTGTGTCCATCATGTATATTTTGTGAAGAAAGTTCATCAAAACTTACAAACATTTCTATATACATTCTTGCCACACACTCTATATGTTATTACATCAGCTCTTATACTTTTAGATTTGTGTTTATAGATAAAAAAAATACAGAAGACTGCAACAAAAAGGCTCAAGTGTAGCTGACACACAGAACTACTGAGTAGTTGAGTTTTGTGCATTATTCAAATTGTAGATAACTGTTGACTTCCAAATTTCTCAGCAGTGGCCTAAACAAGTCCCCTGAGGTTCATATTTAATGTTTTGCTGCATTTTGGGAGGTCTGTAAAAGGTATCCCCTACCTTTAAATCATCACATTTTATCTTTGTTACACTTTAGGAGCTTCAAGTTTCCCCTTGTAAGTCACCATGAATGTTAATATTCGTTGATGTTTATCCAGAAAAGCGTTTTCCAAGCATCGGACGTTGCAGAAAACCATTCAGTTATTCAAAACTGGTATTCCACCGATGGATATGCGATTCTCGAGTAACGTTACGGAGATATCACGACTCAACCAGACTACCAACCTGACTGAAAAACGGACCTGTGCTATCATAGGCAACTCTGGTGTGCTGTTAAATAGCAGTTGCGGTTATCTCATCGACATCTCCGATCTTGTAATCCGGATGAATCTGGCGCTGTTTGACGGCGAGTTCGCTCCGGACGTTGGTTCGAAAGTCAGTCTGATGTCACTGAATTCCGAACAATACAGGCACCTGACGTACTGTACAGACAACTACGGCAACATAACTATCGACGGGCTGCCACGCGTTTGTTGGGAACTTCTGACAAGCTTAACCCGCATGAACGGCAGTACCCTCTGGTATTCTGGGAGTATGACCCACAACGATCATCTGAAAACGGCGCTGGCGGTGCTGCGCAATTTCTACAATCTTCACTTTGGTTTCGCCTACAGCCCGGCAGAGCTCAAGAGTCAAGTGAAAAAGTGAGCAGATGGAAAACTATTCGGAAATGCTGGCTGTGAAAAACCACACGTTCTTTAGGCTCTGTTTGGGTTATTTTTTTTTCTCTTCTTTTAAGAAAAAGAAGTGTTTGTTGGTCATTAAACAAAGAAGTATTGCAGGCCTAATACTGTGTAATATATTATTGTACATGTGCATTTTACTGTGGGAAATTCATCATGAACTGATGAAGACGAATCGATATACATTCTGGAGTCAGTCATTCACAACAAGAAGGATTCGCATCTAATGATAGGGCCTATCCGTACGCCCCACTCCGAAATACCGTATCTTATATGTTTAGACGATGATCCTTAACATCGAGGATAGCTATCTCCGAGGATAAGCTCTATCCCCATCTACGCGTTCACATTTAAACGGAGCTCATCCTCGAAGGTGTCTAGCTATCCTCGAGAATAAGCTCTAGTGTAACCCTTGCCCCGTACACTATACTACGAGCGAGTCCCATTCGATGATAAAACCACAGAACCGGAAGTTTCGCGACGACCCCAGAACTAACCAGGGTGTAATCACTGAAGTAAAAATGAAGGGGAACATGAGCTTAATATCACACATCGCCGATTTAGATGGCGGTTCATTGCGGTTCGGCAATTCGCCGTGCTCCGCCAAAGACCGTGTTCACACCGTACACAAACCTTGGTCATCCGTCACTCATCCGCCATAAACCCCGAGAGTCGCGGGTAACCGCCAAAAAAAAAATGAACATGTTTAATTTTTCGTGGCGGTATTGGCAGTTTGAAATGGACCGTGTTCAAAACGCCGTTCACCGTGTAAAGAACGCATCCTCCGTGTTTGCACAGCGAGATCCGTGATGATACCGTGTTTCATGCAAAAACAAATGTAGAACTTAAAAGAGAATACTAGAGTAATGCCTCCGGCGGCACTTCGTGGCGGAGCAATAAAAAAGAATGAAAAAAAAAAGGCAAAGATGAACCCATAATACAAGATCGGATAAATATATAGAACGCTAAAGTTGCATTACTTTTTTTTTTTATTTTAACGCATAGAGTACAAAGAAAGTTAATGTTCAAAAAGTTGGTAGGTATGTTGAATAGTACATCAGTTACATTAAAAGGTGTGTTCATAATTTTGTTAAAGCTTACCAGCTTAAAAGATGGCCAGCTACGTGAACCTGTAAGTTATATACACAGAAGACTTATGTAAATATACTGTATGTTGGGTTCTGCTTTCGTGATTTATGCCTTTTTGTATAAAGACTGCATGTTGATACAGATATGTTGAAGCTTAAGAGAGTAGAGGGAAAAGCGATGTTGAAACTTGAAAAAAAAAACCAAACATATATATCATTATCATATATACGCGAACCTGTAAATAAACATTAAACTATGTTGGTATACTGTATTGTTCTTTGATATGTATGTCTTTTTATTGACTGTTGTTGGAGATATGTGAAAACTTAATAAAGAAAGAGAAAAAAAGAGGTGTTGAAGTAAGCAATAACTTGTACATCACTTGATATATAAAGCTGGTATCTCACTGAGCGGCGAACGTTTGCGAACGTAGCGAATTGGAGATTCGCCAACTTTTCTGACGAATATTTGCGAAAAATCAAAGTTCCCTTCTGCCATTAGCGACAGTTAGTGACTTTTAGCGATGTTTAGCGACAATTAGCAACACTTGAGCGAATGTTTCCGAAAATGTTTGCGAAACACAGGTGGCGACTATTAGCGACTGGTAGCAAATGTTAGCGACAGTTTTGCAAATGTTAGCGACAGTTTTACAAATATTAGCAACTGTTTGCAAATTCCTTGCGACAATTTGCGAATGTTTTGGGACCTGGAAAAGTACCAGGCGATTATGTATAGTCAGACCCATAAAACGAACGTACAACTTTCCACTGCATTCAGACCTCTTGTGACCACCTTTCAAGATGGATTTCCAGAATATGGAAATGAATTTTTGCCAAGAAGAGGCTCAACGTGCTGCTATCCTTGAAGACCTGCTTTGCATGGCTGCTGCTACAGCTATCGTGCAGCTTAAGAGAAAGAAGATGAAGAAAAACAGGAAAAGAAAAAGAAAAGAAAGACTGTTTGGGTCAGAGAGTAGTTGTTTCAGAGGACAGACTTTGGTCAATATGAAAAGCTTTTGCAGCAATTACATGACGGAGATGTCAAGAGCTTCAAGAATTTTCTTAGAGTGGAACCTTGCCTGTTTCAGGAGCTTTTATATAGGAACCATTTGGTTACTAGTCTTGTTCGCTAGCAGTGGCGAATCGAGTAAAGATGTTAACGACACCGTATTACAACCGTTTGGGAATTCTTACGAGTGTTTTGCGAATGTTTGCAACTGTTAGCGAAAATACAGATTCGCAAAGAAATTTTGAACATGTTAAAAATTTCTTTGCGACAAGAAAAACTGCTTGCAACAATAAAAACCGTTTGCGAACTTTCTTGCAACTGTTAACGAACCTTTTGCAACCCTTTACAAACCCCTGGCGAAATCCCAAATTCGCTTACGTTCGCAAACGTTCGCCGCTCAGTGAGATACCCCCTTTTACGTGCAAATGAAAAGGAAACTTTGTAAACTATGTTGGATTCTACTTTGCCATGTATGAATTTGTAATGACAGTTAATACAGATATTTTAAAAGTTAAAAGAGAGAAAAAAAAAACATATGGAAACTTGGAGACAATTGCTTATTGCATCACTTATGTCAATCTGTAAATACACAGGGCGGGTACAACGTTTCGTAATTTCTTTTAAATTGTGATTACCTAACAAAGCAATACGTTTCTTGTTGTAACCCATTGAAGACGAGTGAAAGAGCTGTGATTGCATCCGACTTTAGGGGCTTGGTATGGACTCCTCCACCTTTCGGGGAGATCCGTGTTACTACCGCGCCATTCCGCGTTAGAGACGTGTTTAACAAGAGTTGAGAACGTAGTCACATCGCGTTTAAGTGCTTTCCGCCATCGTTCACGGCGGTTTTACAACCGCCATGAACCGCCATCTAAACCGACGATGTGTGATCGCCCCTTTAGTCAAGTGCTCTTTCATTATGCTAGAAAAGTTAATTTTTGTGGAATTTTCTTGATATTTTCTTTATATTGTTGTCAACATATACGTCATAACCTCTAGTAGTCTCTTCATCCAGCGGTTCCAACGCCAAAACTTTAAAAATTCATAACTTTTGTATCGATTGTCCGACTCTCCTCAAACTTCTACTGATGTGTTCTTATATAATGTTGCTGATTTCACTCAATCCACATTGCTCTTTGGGATTGGGTTTCCTTTAACTTGCGAGTGGGGTCCCCCCCCCCCCCACGGCTCGCTGATAGGTCGCTAACCCTGAGATATTTCGTGGATAGCTATAGTATGCTCTCTTCGAGTGCTTACGTGCTTATCCTCGAAGATAGCTGTCCTGGGAGGTTAAGGATCACAGTCTGAACGTAACTAACGTAATCCTAATTTGCCTTTCCATTCCCCTTTTCCGCTGCTTTCCATTTTCGAAATTCCAGCGGAGTTCAGATGAAAGACTAAGGGATGAGAAAGGGAAGTTGATATAGGTATTTTTTTTTCAAAGGAAAGCTGAAGCTTTATTCCAGTTGACTTTAAACAACAGGACAAAGTGCAATATATAGAACGGCGAAAGTTCATCGAAGTATGACTAAATAAAAATTGAGATAAAGTGTTGATACATATTTATCAACGTGCACAAGGCAAGAACATTGTGACCATTTCACCCATGCAATATATTCGGCAATACACTTATCAGATATCACACCAGTGTAATGTTACTTGTCATTGACCATATCCATAATTGTCACTTAAAAGTCATGTTTTCTTTCTTTATGTGCAGAGTTCTGAAATTGAGCTCCCCGAGTACCGGCGTGGCGGTTTACGCAGCAGCCACTCACTTCTGCTCTCGAATTCAGCTCTTCGGATTTTTTCCATTCTATAAAGACCCGACGAATCGCACTCTGTTTACGCATTACTACGAAAACGTCAAGCTGAACTTCACGACCAACCGACACAAGATGCCGGATGAGTTCAGGGTCCTCCTCAAATTGGAAGAGAGGGGCGCACTGCGGATCGTTAACGACTGCAGCGGGAAATGGAATAACAACGTCCTGAGGGCAAAGTTCAAGCACTACAACTCCAAGCATTTGAAAGGGGACGAGTTGGGTGATTTTGATATGAACTTGTTAGGTCAAGCAGAAATCGAGCCCAAATATGAAATTAAAATCAGATTTAGGAACAGGACGCAAGCAACATAGCAGATAATGTACAGTTCAACATCCCGTTAAAACAGTATAGTTTAATGATTTGAGTAGGATCTTAATGTCTTGGAAAGCTTGCTTGTTTGATTGGTTGGTTGGTTGGTTGGTTGGTAATAACATGGTTGGTTGGTTTTGCTGTGAATCTTTAGAAGGTTGCTATTATATCATTACTTTGAATTTCAACAGCTGCACAAGAACAAAGGCGGGTGTGAATGAAAGCATGTATTTGAAAGGGCGTTTGAGACATTTCCAAAAGCTCGAGCTCATTTTACAGAGCTTGGAAAATTGCAAGCAATTGCTAGCAAGAACAACCAAAAGGTCTGTTTTATGCATACGTTTTTAAGCAAATGCTTGGTCTCTAAGCAGTATATTGCTTGCGGGCAGCAAGCAATTGCTTGTTTTTGTGCATATGAATTTAAAGGGCTCCTGAAATCCAAATGCATGTTGATTTGTGTTGATATATGATACCCTAAACATCACTTTTGCGGTGAAACGAATATCTAGAAACATTCCATAGTTATATTTTTAACGATTTTTTCTTCTATTTTTCTTCAGATTACTTTGGAACGCCCACAAAAAATCCTTCCAAACCAATATTCCTCAGATGACCTCATCTGTCAGTATACAAATGATGCACAGGATAGAGTGTGTTAGTGAAGGTGCGGCGCGCTCGAGAGTATTGACAATGGTGCGACATGCACGAGGCGCAGCCGAGTGCATGTTTGCAACCGTTGTCAATACTCGAGAGTACGCCGAACCTTCACTAACGCCACGAAATAATCCTGTGCATCATTTGTTTTATAAAATGGGTCGAAAACTAACAGCATTATTCACGTACCTTTGTGGGTCAATACCAGTCAGCTACATGTAGCACTCGCTCAAAAGTCACGATGTCCGAAGATGTTCGTCCCAAACATTTGCGCACGTCGCACTCGGAAATCCCGCACATAAGAACTGTACGTACGTATAAGAGTATACGTACGCCACGTACTGTTATGCACAAGAAAGGCCGCCGGCTGTTGTGGCAGCCCGCGGCCCGAACTAGAAGTTGTTATATATATATATATATATATATATATATACATATATATATATATATATATTGTTCCGCTAGTTTCTCACTAACTATTAAAATTGATTATTCATTATTCATTCTCCCACACGAGGAAGCTTTTGTATTTTTAGAATTGCATTAGAACGATTTGCTGCACTCTTTGGTGGAATATTTCGAAAATTTTGAGTAAAAAGCAGATAATTTACCATTTCGTCAGATCAGATTTCTCCTTAAGCACGTACAGAAGGCATGCCATTGGACTTTAGAACTAACAGTATCCCCGCCAAGGAAGTTATGCTTCGTCGGTTTTGGTTTGTTTGATTGTCTGTCTGTCTGTCTGTCTGTCTGTCTCCCTCTTTGCAATAGAACTGAAAAAATCAAAGGGATTAGAATGAAATTTTCAACAAAAAAAAAGGTTAAAGGACAAGATCACCTTCAAACATAAGGACTGAGAGAATGCAGCAATATTAGTAGAACACATCAGTGAAAGTTTGAGGAAAATCAGACAATCCGTTCAAAAATTATGATTTTTTGAAGTTTTTGTGTAGTCACCGCTGGATGAGAAGACTACTAAGGCTCATGATGTCATATGAGTACAACAGTATAAAGAAAATGTAAAGAAAATTCAACATTTTTTCACTTTTTTTTCGCATAATAAAAGAGCACTTGACTTGCCTCTTTCTAAAGACAATGGGAATAATATTACTCATAACATAATATGTCAGTAATGAGTCAAGGGAATGTGTACTTTTTTCAAAAGATGAAATTTTGTGAAATTCTCTTTATATTTTCCTTATATTGTTGTACGCATGTGACATCATACACTGCAGTAGTCTTCTCATTTAGCCGTGACTGCACAAAAACTTCAAAAATTCATAATTCCTATTCTTTTGAACAGAGTGTCCGATTTTCCTCAAACTTTCAATGATGTGTTCTACTAATATTGCTACATTCTCTCAATCCTTATGTTAATGAAGGTGAACTTGTCCTTTAATAATGACATAAGGAGCAGATGATAAGATTTTTGCGGTGATCCGGATCATCCTGCAGATCCAGTTATTTTTTTTTTAATCTTATTATACCCCCACCCACACATAGTGTGTGTGTGTGTGTGGAGGGGGGGGGGGGGGGGGTATATAGGAATCACTCTGAGGTCGGGTGGCCGGTCGGTCGGTCGGGCGGTCGGGCGGTCGGTCCGTTGCAAAATCTTGTGGATCGAACTCCTCTCTCATTTTTTGAGCAATTGACCCCAAATTTGGCATGTGTGACCGCTAGCAAAGGTAGATGTTCAAAACACCTTTTTCGTTAGTATCGCGTAATGCGTTGTCATGGCAACGGCATATTTTCATAAAAATTTGTGGATCGAACTACTCTTTCATTTTTTGAGCAATTAACCCCAAATTTACCATGTGTGACCGCTATCAAAGGAAGTTGTGTTGGACACCTTTTTCGTTAGTATTGCATAATGAGTTGCCATGGCAGCGGCAAATTTAGAAAAAATCTTACAAAATGTTGTGGATCGAACTCCTCTCCCATTTTTTGAGCAGTTGACCCCAAATTTGGCATGTGTGGCCGCAATCAAAGGTACATGTGCAAGACACCTTTTTCGTTAGTATCGCATAATGCGTTGCCATGGCAACGGCATATTTTCATAAAATCTTGTGGATCGAACTACTTTCTCATTTTTTGAGCAATTAACTTCAAATTTGGCATGTTTGACTGCTATCACAGGCAGATGTGCAAGACACCTTTTTCATGAGTATTTCATAATGCGTTGCCATGGCAACGGCAGATTTTCATAAAATTCCTAGAAAATGTTGTGGATCAAACTACTCTCTCAGTTTTGTAGCAATTCAATTTGAATTTGGGATATGCGTCAATGTAATGTGTAGTTGTGCAAAAAACATTTGATGTGTGTGTTAATAAATATGTTGCCATGACAACAGCAGTTTTTTTTTTAACCAATCATACAAAAATGTGTGGATTAACCTAACTCCTTCAGTTTTTAAGCATTTGACTTTAAAATTGGCACATGTGACCACTATGGTACATAGATGTACATACTTACTCTTTTGTCATTGTTGATCAATGCGTTGCCATGGTAGCAGCATAGTTTGAATGAAAATCATACGGAAATATTGCGGATTCAGTTGACTCCCTCAGTCTTAGAGCATTTGACTTGAAATTTGGCACACATGACCACTATAGATGTGCAAACTTAATTTTTCGTCAGTGGTGAGCAATGCGTTGCCATGTTAACAGCTTTTTTTTTTATACAAAAAAAGCATACAAAAATATTGCGGATTCTGCTAACTCCCTTAGTCTTTGAGCATTTAGCTTGAAATTTGGCACACATGACTACTATGGTATGTAGATGTGTAAACGTAATCTTTCATCAGTGGTGATCAATGTGTTGCCATGATAATGGCATAATTATTTTGAATGAAAATCATACAAAAATATTTTGGATTCAGTTAACTCCCTCAGTCTTTGAGCATTTGGCTTGAAATTTCGCACATGTGACCACTACAGCGTATAGATATGCAAACTTGATCTTTCGTCAGTGGTGAACAATGCGTTGCCATGGTAACAGCATCTTCTCACTAAAATGCATACAAAAATATTGTGGATTCAGTTAACTCCCTCAGTCTTTGAGCATTTGGCTTGAAATTTGGCACATGTGACCACCATAGCGTGTAGATGTGCAAACTTGATCTTTCGTCAGTGGCGAACAATGCGTTGCCATGGTAACAGCATCTTTTCACTAAAATGCACACAAAAATATTGTGGATTGAGGTTACTACCTCAGTCTGAGCATTTAGCTTGAAATTTGGCACATGTGACCACTATAGCGTGTAGATGTGCAAACTTGATCTTTTGTCAGTGGTGAACAATGCGTTGCCATGGTAACAGCATCTTTTCACTAAAATGCATACAAAAATATTGTGGATTCAGTTAACTACCTCAGTCTTTGAGCATTTAGCTTGAAATTTGGCACATGTGACCACCATAGTACGTAGATGTGCATACGTAATCTTTCGTCATTGTTGATCAATGTGTTGCCATGGTAACAGCATATTTTGAATGAAAAATCATGCAAAATTTTGTGGATTCAGTTATCTCACTCAGCCTCTGAGCATTAGGCTTGAAATTTGGCACATGTAACCACTATAGCTTATAGATGTGCAAACTTAATCTGTCATTAGTATTGGAACAATTCGTTGCCATGTTAACAGCATTTTTTCACCAAAAAGCATGTAGAGATATTGTGGATTCAGCTAGCTCTCTCAGTCTTTGAGCAATTAGCTTGAAATTTGGCACACATGACCACTATGGTACGCAGATGTGCAAACTTAACCTTTTGTTTTTGTTGATCGATGCGTTTCCATGGTAACAGCATATTTTGAATGAAAATCATACACAAATATTGTGGATTCAAGTAACTCCCTCAGTCTTTGAGCATTTAGCTTAAAATTTGGCACATGCAACCACTATAGTACAGAGAAATGCAAACTTCATATTTCATCATTGTTGAACAATGTCTTGCCATGGTAACAGTGCATTTTGAATGAAAATCATACAAACATTTCGATTCTCCTAACTCTCAGTTTTAGAGCATTTTGGCTTCAAATTTGGAACATGTTGCCTCTTTGTACATTACCTAGATGTGCAAAAATTCTTTTGTCAGTGTTGAAAATGTGTTGCCATGGTAACAGTATATTTTGAATGAAAATGATACACTTATGTTGTGAATTCAACTAAGCCCCTCAGCCTTTTAGCATTTGGCTTGAAATTTGGCACATGTGACGGCTATGATATATATATATAGTTGTGCAAACTTCATTTTTTTCTTAATGTCCAACATTGTGTTGCCATGTTAACACAATTTTTAATGAAAGAAATTGTCAGTTTATTTATCTTGCTCACTCAGGTTTTGAGCGCTTGACTTGAAATGTGGGACATTTGACTAACAGTGAGCAATACATTTATTCGCTGTTGAACAGTGCATTGCCATGGTAACGTTGAAAAAATAATCCTGGTTGAGCTAATTCCCTCAGTTATGGATGGGGGCATATTAATCACAATGAGTAATAGTTCTAGTTTAATTAGTTATTGATTTATGTTGAGGGTAGAAATAAAAAAAAAGAAAAAAAAAGAAATAAAGGAAAAAAAAGAAATAAAAAAAATTTGAGGGGTGACTGGCCACAGGTTTGGCATGTTGTTTACGAGCAGCATGCTCTCTCATTTACACCTGCACTGATATGAACTGTTGTCCCAACTTTTTAGTATCTAAGAATCTGAATCTGTAAGTCAAATTAATGTTTTGCTTTGTTTTGTTTCGTTTTTTATTGTAAAAGACTCTGTATCCCCTCATGCTTATACTTTGAAATACTTTGCTAAGCAGGTGTGATGTACTGCATAGTTCCCGGCAGTCTGATAATGCTGGTTGCTGTAACATTCTTTTCATGTACAATTCAATTCAAGAAAAGAGTTGACACCTCAGGGCCTCATTTCAATGCGTAGCCTGTATGGTTCATCCAGGTCACGACTAACGTTATACCCATTCCTTCTCAAGCCACAGCTGCCTTGTTTTCATCTTCACTTTCATTTTTCAATTTATTTAACAAACAAAAAATATCCCTTTTCAGCTCCCCCCCCCCCCTTACGTGGTTTTCTGTGATGGTGTGTTCGCCTCGTGCTCGGGGTTGCTGAGGGGTTTAAGAGGAGTGGTGGCAATGTCACTGTGGCGGCTATGCTCCTATACTGTATGGAGTCCATGGGGCATACAATGATCCTGGTATTTCAACTGAACTTTAGCTAAAACATAGTACGTAGGTCCATGGTACTAGTATTCTGTGCACTCGACCCGTTGTGCGCTCTGTACGATGGGTGAACCTCCCTGGTGGGTGCGCTTCCCGCTATGGTGTCGTTTTTGTTTTTGTTGCTTTTTTCCCCCTTCGCGACTTTGGCGAGTGGGGGGCGTTCCATTCCTGCGGACGCTGCTTATGATGATCAATGATCGAGCAAAAAAGTCAATACCATTTTTTTTTTCACTGATCTCATCTCGTTCTCATTCTGTTTGCAAACTTGAAATGAATGGAAAAAATGAACACTTATGTATATATGGAATAGTCTTCAATTACGTTAAACAGATATTTTCTTTCATTCTCTTCAATTTGAGTATAATTTTGTTTGATGTGTTGTAATGGTAGGGATGGGGTTGAAGAAAGCTTACGATGAGGTGCATATTCGGGAAAGCTGGTAGTATTAATCAGTTATACGCTTATTATCTAAACTCTCTTATGAGATGTTCTGTATTTGTTATTTGTTTTTCTTTGTTCTTCTCTGATTTCTTTTCCATTATTCTCCTTCATGACATTCCCAGCGAACAAATATTTAGAATTGATTTCTACATCGTAGTCTGTCTATTATGACTTGTGAAGATATTACACTTATTGTTTTATTATGGCCAATAGGCACTCATTCTTAATACCAGAAACTACAGTGTAGGTGTATACAGTAAACATTACAGTTCTATTCGTGTCTCCCTTCATCTCTCTCCTTCTCTCCTGACCCCCAAATAACCTATACAAATTTATATTGATTGTTTGAATTATGCACGTGAATATATCTCGTATGAAATTGATATTTTTGAATATCAAGGGAGCTCACTCACTCAAATGCAGTCTGTTGTTAATCCATGCTGATATTATTGCTTATGCCTCGTTTTGTCTTGGCAGAGCAGACGCAGGCCACGGACGTGTGTGCCCAACTTGATATCATCGGCTATGTCTTGTCTGCGTCCTTGTTGTTTCCCGTGTCTTGTGTGTGTCTCATGTCTATGTTTCATGTGTGTGTTTCATGTTTGTGTGTATGCGTTTCTCTTTCTCTTCTTCCAGGTCTGTACATTCCCACATAACTACAATCTCCAGGTCTAGGTCTAAGTGGAACTCTTGTCGATTCCGGTGTGATTTTCTTTATACTTATGGCTAATCCAACATTTGTTTTCAACTCTGTGAACGATGATGAATTTTATGATACAGTTGGGCGCTCTTTTACGTCCGCGCAGGAAAACAAAACTTCCACCTTATATGAAGCATACATATCGAACAAACTTAATGCTTCGGCACAAGAATTTGAATATAATTTTGATCCCCAAGATCCTGTGCAAAGTTCATCATGTGTTTATCTGACTGTAAACCAGTGTAAACAATATGTTATGAATAGTGATGATGATAATCTTTTGTTAGCTCATTTGAATATACGAAGCATAAGTAAAAATTTTGATAAGTTGCGATTATTTTTAGAAAACTCTGGCAATAACTGTTCCGTTATAGGTCTGACCGAAACATGGTTGACTCCCAATATAAGTCATTTATTTTCTATATCCGGCTTTGATTTCGTGTACAGAAATAGAAAAGAAAGAATGGGTGGTGGTGTGGGTTTATACATCTGCAACAAATTTGAATATTCTATCCACGAAGAATTGAATGTCATGACTGATGTAGTTGAATCTCTTTTTGTTGAAATGGTAAACCCGAATGGGAAAAACATATTGATTGGAGTTGTTTACAGACCCGCTGGATCGAATCCGAATGATTTTTTTGTTGTATATACAAAATTTAATGCAGAACTCTATTTTTACAAATAAACATCTATATTTAATGGGTGATTTTAACATTGATCTTATGAAATGTAACTCCCAACATATTTCGCAAGAATTTGTAGAAACCTTAATGTCTGTTTCTTTATTACCGTTAATTTCTAAGCCGACCCGTGTTACTGACCGATCTGCCACTTTGATTGATAATATTTTTTTGTAATATTCTCCCAATTCCCGAGTCTGGTATTGTTTTATCTGACATCTCTGATCATTATCCTATATTTACACAAGTGCCAATTAAGCTATCTCCTAGGCAAAATAATTATCAGAGACGTCGTAAGATCACGACCAAGAATCTTATTAATTTGCAAAATAGTTTTAAAGATATTGATTGGTTTTTTGTATACAACAATACCGATCTTGATTTGTGTTATGATTATTTTATGAAAACTATCACTTCCAAAATTGATGAACATATTCCGTTTTGTACAAGGAAAAGTAGTTACAAAAGAACTCCAAGGCTCCCGTGGATAACCCAATCACTTTTAAGATCGATTAATAGAAAGAATAATTTGTTTTATAAATACAGGAGTAACCCTACGGATGAAAATAGACAAAAATATGTAACTTATAAAAACACGCTTACTAATTTATTGCGTTTACAAAAGAGAAAATTTTATGTCAACCAGATAATGAAATATAAAAATGATATTAAGAATACTTGGAAAACAATAAAAGATGTTATGAATACATCTAATGATGTATCTAGTATTTCAGAAGTACGATGGGGTAATACCTCAAGCAATGTACCTGCTGGCATGGCCGAAATCTTTAATGATTTTTTTGCATCGATTGAGAAAAATTTATCACAAAGTATCCCTTCATCTAATAAAATGTTTTATGATTTTTTAGATATACCTAATCCTAAAACTATATTTTTGGACCCTACGTATAATGAAGAAGTTATTGATATCATTTATAATTTGAAAGAAGGGAAAAGCCCAGGTTGTGATGGAAGCGATAATTATTTGTTGAAAAATATAATTCTTCAAATAATAGATCCTTTAGTATATATTATTAATTTATCACTTATTACTGGGCTTGTACCAAATCAGATGAAGACTGCCAAAGTTATACCTATATATAAGAAAGGGGAGAAGAATGATGTCAATAATTACAGACCAATATCGTTATTAACTTCAATTTCTAAAATTTTGGAAAGAATAGTATATATCCGAACTGTAAAATTTTTTTAATATGAGTAATATATTTACGAATTTTCAATTTGGATTCAGAGAAAATCACAACACCACCCACGCTTTACTTACCTTTGTGGAAAAGATTACGCATGCACTTGATACATTTCCGCATACAATAGGCATATTTCTGGACTTTTCCAAGGCTTTTGATACGATTTATCACGATATACTTCTCTCTAAGTTATCCCATTATGGTATTCGCGGCAAAGCCTTGCAATGGTTTACGAGTTATTTATCTGACAGATATCAATATGTACATGTGAACAGTTTTGATTCTTCTATGAAAAAAATAGAATGTTGTGTTCCGCAAGGAAGTTTGTTAGGCCCACTGTTATTTATAGTTTATATTAATTATTTTTTATAGATCTTCAGATAAACTCTCTTTCATATTATTCGCCGATGATTCCAATCTATTTTATTCCCACCCTGACCCTAATACTTTAATTAGTACAGTGAATTATGAATTGAAGAATGTCTCACAATGGATATATGCAAATAAATTGTCACTGAATATTGAGAAGACAAAGTATATGTTTTTCAGTAATTCTTTAGATAGATTACCAGGTAATGTTATATTTGACACTACTCCCCTAGAAGAGGTTTCGTCTATTGAATTCTTAGGTGTTTGTGTTGATAATAAGTTATCATGGAGGTGTCACATAAACAATATTTGTAATGTAATTGCGCGTAAAATAGGCATAATGAATAGATTGAAATACTATCTTCCTTCTTCGGCTTTGATTACGCTTTCAAGTTTGGTATTGCCGTACTTGAATTACGGAATTCTTGCTTGGGGGAATACATATTCGACATTGCTAGATAAACTTTTTCTTCTGCAAAAGATGGCGCTCAGAATTGCTTTTAACCTTCATATCCGAGCACATACTGACAAGCTGTTCCTTGAACACAAAATTATGAAAATAAAAGAGTGGTATTTGTTTCAACTTGGTCAATTTAATTACAACTGCAACCATCTACCCAAAATATTTTATTCTTTATTTCACTGTAACAGCCACGTACATAATTATCCCACGAGACAATCTAAAGAATTTCATCTTCCCTTAGTGAGAACTGTACACACTCAAAATACATTTGTTTATACCGGACCCAGATTTTGGAATAGCTTAGATAATGATCTAAAAGAATCTGTGAAGTTAATTACATTTAAGTATAAACTCAAAAATATTTGTTTTCTAAATATACCAGTTAATTCTGTTCAATGAAAAAACCCGTCATGTTTCACTTTTCCTTGAGATTTTGTAGTGTGTCCACAGACCCTTTCCATCCCTCTCCTTTTCCCTCTCCTTTTCCTTCTCTATTCTTCCCTGCTCCTTTTTCCTCGTTCTTCGTTGTCCAGTATCTGTTTGAGTGCATTTCCTCAAGTTCTGTTATTTCTGTGTTTTGTGTTATTGTTGTTGTTGTTGTCGTCGTTATGTTTTTGGTTGTTTTTTTTTTGTGGCCGATTGCATATCTTCCTTTCCGTTCAATTTTCCTGGCATACCTGGCCCCATAGTGTCTGTGCCACAAATGTGATATGTTACATAGTTTATACGTTTGCATTCTAAAAATCCTCGTAAGTATTGTTCATAGTATCAGCATCGTTATATCAATGAATAAAATGTACAATAGTATATAGAAGAATTTAAAATGAATATGTTTTATTGGTATAACAAATTGGTGCTGTTGTTGTTTTGTTCCAGTGTTCCACGTCTTACAAGCTTGGCTTTTTTTAGTGGAACACTGTTTTCCATCATTGTGATTATTTACTATTTTTGTTGCCATGGCAAAGTGCATTGTTTCTTTTTTACGACATCATTCGTGTATATACTTTATATTGTATTTAAAAAAAAATCCTTTATCAGACGAGTGTAAGAGAAATGAAAAAAAAATTGTATCACTTTGGATCATGTCAACTTTTTCTTTTCTTTTCTTTTCTTATGTCTGAGTGCATTTTATTTGTGAATTACTTTCAACGAATTTTACAATACAAAATTATACCCAGTAATGTTTCTTAGGTATGATATACAGAGTATATTGACAATGAATACATGGATTTTAAAACTTAACTACAGTATGTCCACCCCCCCCCCAAAAAAAAAAATACAATCAGATTTTCGCATTGATAACACCCAATGTGATTAAACTGCCTAAATGCTACTTCAAGGTCTTCAAATATACCATCTTAGCTCTATTTTGCAGAAAACCCCATTCAATTTGGTGAAGCGGTCACAGAGAAATGTGGATTGTTGTAAAGCATGTCATTAGTCTGATTCTTCCAAGTTTAGCACTTCGATACTCTTGTGTGTGAATAAAATAGACAAAACTTGGAGGGAAGAGATTCCTGACATCCTCTATAAAATTCCTAATTTCTCTTTGACCACTGAGGCAAATCGAATACTAGTTTCATACCCTGAATTTGTATTTAGATTGGTTCACCATTTTTAAAGATATCATTGCGGAGCTCCCGTTGTAATATTTTGGGAACATACGGTACAGTATGGGCGTGCCTGTATGCAATATTAATGTCTGCCGGATGGCGTGTACGTGTCTGATCGTGTGGTTCCTCTCCATCAACTTTGACGATTGAATTTATCACTAACGTTTTTGTCATGACACCGCAGTATGTCTTTACGCTCAAAAGAGTAAAAATAAAGCAGGAGAGGTATAGAATCTGCCATATCGTGTCCTCACCTCTTCACTGAGTCACCATTATATATAATGTGTATTTAAATCCAAAGTGTAACTTTTTTTTGCATTTCAAAGGATTTATCGTGTACGACACTGTTCAAAACACACACACACACACACATACACACTCCTAGTTGGCTCTCGTGTTTGCGGGACTGAGTTTTATGAGATACAGCGTTACATGAAATGAACATTACGACCAAGAAAGCGAGTGAAGACTGTTAATCATTCATGAAAAATATCAGATATTGCCAACGAAGGCGCTGTCTATACATATCTTCAGTTAAGAAAATCATTAATCTCTAACGCAGTTGTCCCATGTAAGTCATATGCTTTGCGCAAATATCATTTATTCATACCTATATTTATCTTTTATCATTACTGATCAAATTTGACATTGTCAAAGGTCGTGCATTAAATTCATGACGCATATTGGAACAATGTTGAGTCTTTTACATGACATTACACGTATAAAATAGATGTTACCATTGGCATACTTGCACATGTACTTATGTCGGTATTTTAGACTACGATCACCACCCCCAAAGTCTGCCTGTTAGGCGGTCGGGTGGCGACCCGTCTGGCACCACTAACTATTTCGGCATTGCTGGCGGTCGCCGCTGCATGAAGTTTTATCTCGGGGCGACCGTCCAGTTTTTAGTCGCCACCCAAATCGCGCTCGGTGTACGGGCGGCAACCACTTGGGTACCGACCTTTACGAGCGGTGGTCTTCAAGCGACTTATTGAGCAGAAATAGAAAGTAATACAATAAATGAGATCAGATAACTGAAATAAAAGCATTGAAGAAAAAAAAAACTAAAGGACTATAGAGGGAAGAGGAGCCAGGGCTATCTGGAAAAGGCAGAGGGAGGGTCAGAGACAAGGCAGCCCCACCATCGTCTCCCCCTGAAAGAAGAAACAGATTTAGCTGCAGCTTCTACCTGGCACTCTCAGTGGTAGCCCAGGCAGAAGAGGACTTGGCTAGCAACACGGGGAACAGGGAAGACAGGTACAGCCACTCTGGGACGGATGAGAAGAAAACGAAATGTTTGGGTTGTTAAGTAAATATAGTAATATAATTATGGTTTCGTTATTTCTTTATAATATTTTATATACATACAAAATTATATATAGGCCTATGTAGACGTTACGAATGAAAAGGAATTGGGATGATTAATGGAAATAATGAATTAAACAGGAAAGAGAAAAACAAGAAAGAAATGAAAGAAAATAGGGAATAAAAAAAAAGAAAGGAAGTAGGAAATAAAAGTATAGAGATAAATCAAAGACTTGTTGGAACGAATGTAGGAGTGATTGCGTCGTTTGTTTGTTTTGTGTGTTTTTTCATCTTTGTTTCTCCTTCCTATAATAGCCTATTTTCTTCGTGTTTAGATCCGTGAAAGCTCACGGATCCCCTTCTGTTCCTGTACGAATTCTTTTTTTTTTTTTTTGCTTCTTTTTTTCTGTATAAATTTATGTATCGCGTATTGCTAAAATCTCAAGCTCTTATTTCTTGAAATCTGAAGTACTCATGTCCCATAAGCTCAGGATGCTACATTGTTTTATGTTATATATCACTAAACCGTGACGTCATTATAACATCATTTACTAAAATCCCGTTATTGTCTCTATCTCCATTTCTAAACGTTATTTCCAATGAAAGTTGGCAGATGCATATTCATGTAATGATCTATATTTTTTTCTATAAAATTGTCCTCACGTGCACAAAATTTCAAAATGTTAAAAATGCTCCAATCGAACTAGAAATCCTTTTGGGTCATTTGCGCGCATTTGCGCGTCCTATCTAAAAGCACTTTTTTTGGAATCGGTTTTCAATTTTATTGAGCATATTCTTACCACATTTTAAGAGTATCCTACTCGATATAATGACGTTAATACGGGCATACCAAAACTGAAATTCCGTGCCTGCGTCAATAGCCATATACAATGCTTATGTGCGTAGAAATGCTTATTCAGATCCGTTGTATATAGGTCGTTAGAATGGACGATGGCCCCATTTCCTTTCTTCTTCTTTTTTCTACATATTCTGAAAGCTGATGAGTGGTAGATGTCAGCTATTGGATCTACAGGTCTTGCAATATAATTCAAAGTTATTGAAATTCCTGCATGAAATGAAAAATATTAAATCACATGATCTATTCGAGCGTCTCTCACTTATCCTTGGTCAATCTGTACCCAAATATTAGTATGTCGTAGCTTTAATACAAAATTCTCAGTCGAAATTATTCTTGCAATGTTTGATGACGTCATCATGGTGAAAAAAAATCGATTGAATATATAACCCTTGTCAAATTTGATTATTGTACGTTTTATCATTATGTCAACGCAAATTGACACGACTTTATTCATTGAGCAGTAGCTCACTTTATCCCTCGTTGGATTTCTCCCAGACACTGCCAGATTTCGATATGTTGAAGCTGCACTTTGGCCTATCATCACGTGCACATGTGGCCAATTTTTCTTAATTAGATGTTGCAATATTTTTTTTTCAAAGAATGTGGTTAATTTGAAACTCAAGCTTCAATTAACGGAGATTTTTTGTAATACTCATCGTTTATGAGAAAAACCTGAAGCTTGTCGTCCGCAAGATGCCAAGTTCGAATATCTGTTCTCTGATAAACATATCAGAAATTGCATGGCCAATATTGCCCGGATCACAAATTAAACGGATCACCTAATTTTGTTAGTTTTGACAAATCTCTAAAACTAATTTATGTTTGGTTTCACAAAGGAAGTTGATAGTTCCTAATTCAATTCTGAAGTATTCTATTTAAATCTTTGACTTTTTGAAGGAAAATAATTTGTTAATTCGTATACAGGCTTTCATGATTTCATATTTTCACAAAAGTACTTGGCTTGTGAACCACGCTGTAGTAGTCGTTGAGGTAGAATCAGGGGAATCGTAGACCTCCTCGCCCTATCAGATGCAAAACAAAATCGTTGTTGATGGCCAAGTCACATAATGCCCATCAGGTAGCTCGTGAGAATTGTCAGGCAGAGACCGCAGCGGAATACGGGACACCGGCAGATGTCCCACCGATTACCGGCCGGCCGCCGGGCGATTTCTTAAAAAATCGGTGGCCGGTGGGAGATCGTCCAGTTGCCAATGGGTCATTACTCAGTGACTGCTCGGACTTTGCGAGGAGAATGCCTATGCATTTCGCTAAGTTCTGACCTGCAATCGACCAGTGATCGACGGGAAATCAACACGGCATCGCTGGGCACTGCTCGGGCTTTACAGCCGGCTTGACTTCTCCAAATATCGTTCAGAATATTGAACAAATAATATGAAAGGTAATTTATTGAATAACATCCTTGGCATTCGCAGGCTTAATTGCGGACATTTATCATGAATCAGCATGAATACATTGAAATAATATTACGTACCAGTACATAAAAGTAAAAGATACATAAAAAGTAAAAACAAAAAACAAAACACAAAAAACAAAAAACAAAAACAAAAACAACCCCCCCCCCAAACAACAAAAATATCCAACTTGAATATTGCACAATGATTTTTACTACAAAAAAAAAAGACATTATGTGTTGCTTGAAGGTTTGCATGGTGAAGTAAATGAGGGAGAAAGATTTGCGGTGACATTGTGTATGAAGTCCTTAACCGCATCGTGGTTGGGCAGAAGAAGAGCCTAGAAAGAGGAGAATTGAAGAGACATTTAAAAAAGAAGAAGACATTTTCATAACAATTTCTAACACCAATATCCATTATTATAAATAATAATTATGATACAAGAAACCCTTTAATTTCAACTTCTTTCTCATCGTCTTCTTCTTCCTTTTATTCTTTTACTCTCTTTCTCCCTCCTTTATAGACTTTACCTTCTTCTTCCCCTTCTCCTCCTTCAACCTCATCCTATTCCCTACAATATTCAAATTATCATTATTATTTATTCAACATAAATTATTTTACTATCATGATAATAAATCCACCATTTACACTATTACTACAACACCCGACATGATATTCCCAAGGAAATATATTATATTACACAAAATATTGAGTTACAATTATGAAACTATTCAAACAGAATTTTAAAAAAATACAAATTTCATATTTCACCCGACACAGAACAAAATGTTGCTATGAAACTAAGATCAGAAAATTTTGCTTGAAACTAACACAAAGATTCTGGCAGATCAAAAAATAAAAATCATCAGATAGAATCAGATATGAACATACACCATAATATTATTCTCTATGTGGGATACGTATCCCGGTCACTCGCACTTCTTGATGCGGGTGCTGTTGTGCCTACATAAATTCCTCCTTCTGGGTGTATATTTATATTTATTTTATTAATTCATTATATCAAACAACAACAACTAAATTACGCAGATTAAAATAAAAAATCTCCTCATAATCAAATTACCAATTTTTACAAAACGTTTACCACTATTACCTAACCCTTTATACTCTTTATATTTGGCAGCATAGTGATGATATACTAACATAAATTATGACAATAATGACATATCGATCAGAGGCAAAGGTGATAAACTCTTCTAAAATCAAAGATTTTCACAAAAACAATCAGTTTAATTTAAAAAAAAAGTATTATTTTCTCAACATCTTCTCTTACGAAAATGAATATTACTTACTCTCAGTATCAAAGTGCATTGAATCAGTACAGAGAACGCGTTATGCTTGATCATGAGTTTCAGTTCTCTGAATGATTTACTCATGCAATATACATGTAGTATAAAATATATGAAGAAACGAAGTAAAAAGCATAGCATTATAATAATGTTTGCTGGCACGCGCAAATATATCTCCTCTCTCCGTGTTTCTCTCCCCCCCCCCCCTCTCTCTCTCATTATCTCCTTACGCACGTTAAGCTAACACATAAACACACTCTTTTATATCTACACATGTATCTAAAAACTCCTCATTACCTCCGCTAAGGAGGTTATATAATTGTTTTCATCGGCATTTGTTTGCCTGTTTGCATAATAACTATGTGTGATAGTTCTACAGTGCACTATGTTATGTTGGGATCAATGCCAAATTTAGGCACTAAAGCAATAATAATAATTAAATCATTCGTTTCGTTTCACTTGACGTAGATAAGCAGATGACATTCGAACAACCTTGCATCGAAGAGCCGCTGAACAACCTTTTCTTTTTTTCTTTTTTTCTTTTTTTAACGGTTGCTGTGCGTCACATTGGCGGGTCCGTCGGCTTGCGCTTTTAGTCTCACCTTGATACGGAACGCCCACTTGCGCGCTACGGATACAGGACCAACATGCTAATCAACAACGTTACATAACAATTTGCTTAATGGTAATTTAAGGACGTTCCTCAGTCAAAGGGAAGTCCATGTCATTTTCTTCAAACTTTCCATACAGTAACGTTGACCCATCAGAAGCCCAAATATGTAAATAAAACCATAGGTTCATGTGCTTGTTTTTCTTCTACGGGACTTTGAAGAATATGACGAATCTGCCGTCCTGTACCAAAATGATAGCGTTACAGGATCAAGATGATTGGCAACAAAATCTGCAATGACAAACTTAAATCCCCATAATTCTTTCAAAATCCACGATATTTTCTCCAAATTTGCAAGAATTGCAGAAAAAGGTACCCAAAACGAGGAAAAGGTTTTAAAGTTAGGGTTTACACTCTCATTCTTGAGGAAGCAGCGCCCTCACGAGGCAGAAAACACCGAAATCTCTCAAATCCTTCTCATCGACGTTTTCTGTTAGGGTTGAGCTGAAGGACAAGGTTCATAAAACTTATGCTGTACACTCAAAACCCATGTCATTTTCACGAAACTTGACCAAATTGTAGAAAAAGGCTTACTACTCCAGAAAAACAATTAAAAGTGGGGGTTCATGTGCTCGTTTTTGTGCTAGCAGGGCCCCATGCGACATATATCGTCGTAAGTCCCCCAAATCTGGTCAGGAACCTATGCAGGGATGCCCTGATAGGGTGGGTTTATAAAACTTATGCTGTACATTTAAAACCCATGTCATTTTAAAGAGAATTGACAAAATTCTAGATAAAGGCTTACTAATTCCAGAAAAACAATAAAAAGTGGGGGTTCATTTTCTTTTGACGCTTTTTATAGCCTTTATTCAGACAAATCAAATGAAATTGTTACATTGTATGCCAAATGACACAAAATATAACTACAATACAATGTTTAACGGAAAACAAAAGGTTGTGTGCAAAGTAGTATAGATAAAACATACATAAATTGTACACATTTGACATGATTCATGAATGTACAATAAACACCTCAAAGAGAAATGGAATATACATAATTCTAAGATGTTGCGACACGGATTGTCGCCCCCGTCACGGATTGCCGTCTGGCGACAATCCGTGACGAGGGCTGGCGGCACGGATTGTCGCCCGCCCTTGAAGCACATTTTGCTGGGTAATACCGTTCTGGACATAGTCATTGAAAACACATAACTTACATGGCTACATCCATGCAAACATGCCATGTAAAAAGTCATGGTGAGGTTTCAAGGAAGTGTGTATGTGCGCGTGCACATGATAATTTAGTGTCCGTTTGTGCGTGTGTGTGTGTGTGTGTGTGTGTGTGTGTGTGATGGAGCGCTGCGCGTGTTGCGGGAATTGTGTCGCTTGAATGTTTCGTTCCTATTATCTCCTGCGTGCTAATGCAACAGTCACAAAGTGCTTTACGATGGGTTACGTACGCCGCGGATAGATGCGGATGAGTGGACGCAGGGGGACGCAGCGTGGACACAGGCATCCGCAGGGACGTATGTAGACGTAACTGACCGTAACTCGTCTGTAAAGAAACGTAAAGTGAAGGCGGCAAACCTTCGAAATTTTGAAATGTTCAAATTTCGCAGAGGGACTCCACGGACGCAGACTTACGTATGGTAACCGTAACCAAACGTAACTACCCGAAACTGAACGTAACTCTCCATAGCTTGAACGCAGACCATCCGCAAATCATTTTACCTCTCTTCCGTTTGCGTTCGTTTACGTCCACCGTAAGTATTCGAAATCAACCGCAAGTTAACGTATCACAACACTTTCATCCGCTAACGGATATTTGCGGAGAGTTACGGATGCTGTACACGATTACGTCCTTCGACGTTTTCTGTTTTCCACTCGCATGGGAGCACAGAGACGCGTGGGAAGCCACACAACTCGTGTTGCCAAGCTGCAGCGCATTTACCTGAAGGAATGCTACAACACACTCGGAGCGGTGGAGAGGCAGAACCGCAAAGTCAAGTTACTAAATTTCTCCCACATATGGTCATTTTAGGTGGCACTCATATACGTATGACATCGCTTGATGATTGGTGCTGAACATTTTTTCCTTGTACTATTTGAATGTATATTTTTCGAAACTCTGAAAGCAATTTTGGGGTTGGGGATGAGGTGACAGCATTTTTTTCACTTTTCTGGCCGGGAAAGTGTGGGACAGCGATAAACGATATAAAATGAGAACGAATTTAGTATTTCCCTATAGTCTTACCCACTTTACGCTCCATGGATATTACATTTTTTATATTGTATTTGGGTGTGGGAGGGATGTCCGAATGTCCTAATGATTTTTTTTTTTCTGGAAATGTAATACTAGTAGGCTTTGTTTATTATAACAATCTCCTTAACATAACCCAGAAAGTCATGATTATCGCTGCACAATGACAGCGTAACCATAGTTTGTCTATTCCATGACTGTAAGTAATATTTTCTTACTCTGTTTAACTTATCCATCTAGATAGTATTCTATTTATGGTATAATTATGTTATGTAGTCTTTACATTTATGTTTTTTTATCCATATTTGAGCTGCACAAAATAAAATTCAAAATTCAAGTTCAAAATTTCATATATCTTTCATTACTGTAAAGCAAATTAAAGAAATGCGAAAACTTTTCACAACTTGTACGTTAATTCAATTTCAGTTTTCCCCAGTGTACAATGTAAGACAGTCCAATATGTGACAAATTTGCTGTCATAATACATTGACTTGGCAGGGATCGTCATATTGCACATAATTATTTATAACAATCTGTAACTATCCGAAAATATCCGCAACTCTCCGTAAATAGTCGCAACTCTCCGCAAGTGTTCCGAACTATTCGGAAGTTTATTCAAGTTGAAAGAACAATATTACGTGCCAATTCGTAAGAACATCCGCAAGTGGACGCAAGTATCCGCATTTGGTCGTCTCTCTCCGTATCGCCCGCATATTTTTTCCCGTATGTTTTGTAAAACTCTGGTGACGGCAAGAGATCCCCGGATGTCCGCAGAAAAAAAAAGAAAAAAAGACTTATTTGGACGTAACGCCGGACGCAGAGCATTATGTGACTGGGGCCTTATGCCCCAGTCACACAGTGCTTTACGATGGATAACGTCCGCCGCGGATAGATACGAATGAGTGGACGCAGGGGGACGCAGGGGGACGCAGCGTGGACGCAGGCATCCGCAGGGACGTATGTAGACGTAACTGCCCGTAACTCATCCGTAAAGAAACGCAAAATGACGTCGCCGAACCTGCGAAATTTTGAAATGTTCAAAATTTCGCAGAGGGACGCCACGAACGCAAACTTACGCAAGTAACCGTAACCAAACGTAACTATCCGTAAGTCTACGTAACTACCCGTGGCTTGGACGCAGACCATCCGCAAAAAGATTTACCTCCCGTCCGTTTGCGTTCGCTTACGTCCACCGTAAATATACGAAATTAACCGCAAGTTAACGTATCACAACAGTTTCGTCCGCTAACGGATATTTACGGACAGCTACGGATCTTGCGGACAATTACGTCCTTCGACGTTTTCCGTTTTCCACTCGCATGGGAACACAGAGACTCGTGGGAAGGCACACTACTCGTTGCCAAGCTGCAGCGCCTTTACCTGAAGGAATGCTACAACACAGTTGGAGCGGTGGAGAGGCAGAACTACATGGTCAAATTATAATATTTCTCCCACAATTAATGGTAATTTTAAGTGGCACCCATATACCATGTATACTCATGACATCGGTTGACTCTTGGTGCTGAACTTTTTTTCTTGTACTCTTCGAATGTATATTTTTCGAAAAAAAAAACCCAATATTTTGGATAGGGGATGGGGTGACAGCATTTTATTAACTTTTCTGGCCGGGGAAGGTGTGGGACAGGGGCAACTATATAAAATGAGAACGAATTTAGTATTTCTCTACAGTCTTACCCATGCACTTTACGCTCCATCGAATGTGTATTACATTTTTTTTTTTTTGATACTACTACTACTATTACTACTACTACTACTACTACTAATAATAATAATAATAATAAAGGACATTTATATTGCGCAGCTACTATAATAATATATTCTAATGCGCATTACAAAATGACATGCATACAAGAAATTCAAACAGAAAATACATTACTTCAAGAGATGACTTGATATTGTACTTGGGTGTTTGAGGGATGTTTGAAGGTTTTGATGTCTTTTTTTCTGTAAATTTTATAAGCACTGCTTTATCATAAATATCTCCTTAAACATAACCCAATAAGTCATGAATATCGCTGAACAACGACAGCGTAACCACAGTTTGTCTATTCCATGACTGAAAGTAATATTTTCTTTAACTTTTCGATCTATATTGTATTTTATTTGTGGTATAGTGATGTTATATGTGACCCTGCACCACAAAACACACAAAAAGTCGCCACACATGAAATTTTAGTTGGGAGCATGTTCTGAAAGAGCAGACTTTAAGCTTTAAAATGATGTATAACTCAAATCAAATGGACTCTCCTAACCTATCTAAACTAAACATTGGAAAGAATGCACAAACTCAGAAAAAGTGTGAACTGAGAAAAGAGACTCTGAAGTAGTGTGTCCATTCAAGCGCTTAGTCTTTATCAAGCCGTGCTGGTTGTGCGATGAATGGGACAAAAAACAGGATGGGAACCACCGGAGTAACAGCAATGAGGGGATTATCAGATTAAACTGACATTAATAATAATAATGATAATAATAATAATAATAATAATAATAATAATAATAATAATAATAATATTAGTAATAATGATAATAATAATAATAATAATAATAATATTAGTAATAATGATAATAATAATAATAATATACTAATAATGATAATAATGATAATACTATTAATAATAATGATAATAATAATAATGATAATAATGATAACAATAATGATAATAATAATAATAATAATAATAATAATAATAATGATAATAATAATAAGGCCTTATTTACCCAAGGTAGCCAAGTCAAAATCGGCTCGGTTGACCCATTTCACCTATATATTTTCAGTCCTCATACAAAATCAGTGTGTGCAACTTTTTGTTCGTTTTGTGATGCACGGTCACATACATTCTTTACATTTATGACGTTTATTCATATTTGAGTTGCACAAACATACTTCAAGTTAAAAATTTCATTCATCTTTTATCATTGTAAAGTAAATCAAAGGATTACGATTTTTTTCACAACTTGTACGTAATTCAATTTCAGTTTTCCCCAGCGTACAATGTAAGACAGTTCAAAATGTGATAACCTTGCTGTCATAATACACTGACTTAGCAGGTTTCGTAAGAGAAAACCAAATTGCCATGATTATTCCTAGCAATCTGTTACTATCCGTAACTATCCGAAAAATGCGCAACTCTCCGCAAGTGTTCTGAACTATTATGTGCCAATTCATAAGAATATCCGCAAGTGGACGCAAGTATTCGCATCTGGTCGTATCTGTCCGTATCGCCCGCATTTTTTTGCCCGCATGTTTTGTACAAATTTCTGGTGACGGCAAAGGATCCGCGGGGGTCCGCGGAAAAAATGACTTTTTTGGACGTAACGCCGGACGCAGAGCATTATGTGACTGGGGCATTACGTAGACACACGAACGCTCACACACAACACACATACGTAGGGCCTACTTCGCCCACGAACACCAAACCCCTCAGATACTCATGCAGGCACAAAACTGCGCCCACAAACACGCACCATCACATACCCTTTGATATACACATACGCCACTATATACCACATACACACGTAAGCATACAGGCACACGAATACACACAGACAAACAAACCACTACCACTATACAACCACCACACATGCACAGTATCTACATATTGTATTATTATACTCCAAACACACACACACACACACACACACACACACACAACAATACGGAAACCAATACAAAAGTCACTAATTGTACGCACCTACAAATCATACACATCACATATCATGCAGCTCACAACAAATACACACACACACACACACACACACACATACGCATAACTTACCAGTCATACCCATCCCACCAAAGCTTAACACCGGAAGAACCACCCCGAGCCCGGGGCGACAATCCTTGACGGGGCGACAATCCGTGTCGCAGCAAATTTTTTTGCCATCATGGATTGTCGCCTTTGAGGTCAAAAACTGGGAACTGCACAAGCGTCACGGATTGTCGTACGCCAGACGACAATCCGTGACGGGGGCGACAATCCGTGCCGCCAACTCCGTCACGGATTGTCGCCCCGAGCCGGGGGCGACAATCCGTGTAGGGGCGACAGTCCGTGTCGCAACAGGAGACACTCAGCCTTCCTACTCGAGGAAAGGAGTCACCAGTCTGAATAAAGATTTTATCTAAAACAAATACAAAAAAAAAGTGAGAGGTGATGGACTTTCAAAATCTTTAAGTGGGGGCGCTGTGGCATAGTGGATAAGACTCCCGACTCCCGATCGGAGGACCCGAGTTCGAATCCCGCCCAGTGCTTACGTCGTTGGACAAGATGATTTTACCCACTGTGTCCCTCTCGACCCAGGTGTATAAATGGGTACCTGGTAACGCTAGGGTAATTATAATAGCAGGGCCCTCTGGTAGAGCAGTGGCAACACTGAAGAGACTACCCTGGGTAAATAAAACCTTATTATTATTATTATTATTGTTATTATTATTATTATTATTGTTATTGTTATTATTATTATTATTATTAATAGATGTATCATATTCACCAGTTATGAACATCATAATGAGTTATATCTCGCAGGGTTTTATGCAAATGGAGATTCATAAGCAAATAATATTTGTTTAAGTTTTAATGATATGAGGATCAGAGAAAAAAAAAAAACAAGTGGAGCGGGCAAAGCTGAAAACACAGGAGATTCGAATCATTCTAGATAGATTCGCAGAGGTAAATACAAAAGAAATATCTTAACAAGATGCAATAGTTAACCCCGGTATTTCATGAAGTATAGTTTTCCCATTTCGCGTAGTGTAATGTCAATTTATCCTTTAATGTTGCTTTTTCGTATTCAAACTCGTTTTTGTGCTAGCAGCGCCCCCCATGCGACATATATCATCGTAAGTCCCCCAAATCTGGTCAGGAACTAGTCTGGGCTCCGTCCCCTTTTCCTTGGTGCGACCAAGAGAGGGCGCAAATTTTCTGATTGCGATAATCGAGAGACTGCGCGCCGGTATCGCAGTTCTCGGCGTATCGCAATCCTCGGGTGTCACGCCCTCATACGGCTTGTCGCGTACACTGAATCACCCCTACGAGTAAAAAGAGTCCAGAAGCTAGACTAGTCAGGAACCTATGCACGGATGCCCTGACAGGGTGGGTTATTAAAACTTATGCTGTACATTTAAAACCTATGTCATTTTTACGAAACTTGACGAAATTGTAGAAGAAGGCTTACTAATTCCAGAAAAGCAATAAAAAATGGGGGTTCATGTGCTCGTTTTTGTGCTAGCAGCACCTCCATGCGACATATATCATCGTAAGTCCCCAAAATCTGGTCAGGAACCTATACAGGGATGTCCTGGCAAAAAAACAAAACAAAAAAAAAAAAAAAAAAAAACAACAATAAAAAGTGGGGGTTCATGTGCTAGTTTTTGTGCTGGCAGCACCCCCATATGATAGAAATCATCCTAGGACCAAAAAAATCTGGTTATAAACCTATCGTGGGTGCCCTGATTAGGTGGGGTTCATGAATGTCATGCTGTGCATTCAAAACCCATGTCATTTTTACGAAACTTTATCAAATTGTAGAAGAAAGGCTACTTAATGCAGAACAATTGTAAAAGTGGGGGGTTCATGTGCTCGTTTTTGTGCTAGCAGAGCCTCCTTGCGACAGAAATCATCGAAAGACCCCAAAAGCTGGTCTGGAACCAATGCAGGGATATACCCTGCTAGGATGCATGAATCTCATGCAGTTCACTCAAAACCCCATTTTCTTTTTCTTTTTCAAAAAACAAACAAACAAACAAACGTGTCACAATTGCAGTGATATGGTGGAAAAATACTCAGAAAGGAAGGTCCATGTGCGTTTTTTGTTATTATTTCCCTTACACAGCCATAATGATACATTATGTGGACGCAAGCGTGGAAAACTCCACATTGACATACTTGTTTATTTGTTTGTTTTACCCACTTGCTGTAATAATGTGCAGAAAATGATAATGGAGGGAGAAGAATAGATATAAGGAAATGGGAGTTTGGGAATTAGTCTGACGGTCTTCCAAAGGAAAAACAAATCTTAATATAATGACGTTGATTGTATATTGCATGTGTTAGTTAAAAGGTTGCAGTGGTTGGTAAAGTGCGTGTTGTGAACTATGGAGATGTACCTTGAGTGCCCCCCCCCCCCCCCGAAGGAAAAAAAAAAATGATTCTTTGATTCTCTTTTTGTTACAAGAGATTTGGTGATCAAAAATAATATATGTTTGGTAATACTTTCGTGACCTTTTATTTTGTAACCAAAAATTAAAAATAAAACCACAATATTTTGTATTAGTAATGACAAAAATTAGATCTAGTTTAGATTTATTTCAACAGAGATACTCAGGTTGCTTTAGTTGTTAGACCTAAAGACAAAATGTGTGTCATGTGTTTGTTTTGTTACTGTTGTTGTTGTTGTTGCTGCTGCTGTTAACACCTTGTCTAGTAGAGTAGTAGGCCTAGTCCCCGACTAGGGCCTATAGGCCCTAAGTACCTTTGCACTCGACTTGACCATGTTGATGAACAGATAATGAACTGCATGTCACAAAATGGATCTATCGGATGTAAATGGAAACAGCTCAGTTCCACTTCCAAGCTTCCCGATTCCGTCGATCAGTGTTGTGCTACCATGACCATGTATATGCGGCTCGGACCGCTGAAATTTGCGTAGTACGTACAGATTGTAACGCGTACAGTCGGCACGCGAGCCGAGCGAGGCCGCCCAGCGCGGCCGCGGTGGGGAGTTGTCGGGTATCCGTACGTACCACACTCTAGCTCGATCTACCAGCAGCTGCTCAGCAGTCAGCTAGCTAAGCTCATCACTCTTGCGTGCGCTTCTAAGCTCTTTGTTACGTCACTGCCAACCTCCGCAGCTAGGATGCGCACAAACACAACTGAGGAACGTCCTTAAATGGACGCGGAAGTAAAAAAAAAAAATAAAAAACAAAATATCCGCATGAGTTTGTGAGGTTGCTATACTGTTCAGTAAAAATTAGAACCCATGGCAATGCAATACTTGGCAGTTGGAGAATCAAAAAGATACGACTTTGATAATCTATCCGTAGTCTAGCTGTATTTGTGTAGAGTGAAGAACTTTTAAGTTTACAGCTGGAAGCAACGCAAGAAATCTATTTCAATTGTTTGTTCAGTCTATTGTACCTAATTATCTACTACCCCCTAAACTATGATGAGTATACTCAAGGAAATTGTGTGTTTATTTGTTATTGATGTTGTTGTTGTTTGTTTGTTTGTTTGTTTGTTGTTGTTGTTTTTTTTTTTGGGGGGGGGGGGGAGGAGAGTTGACAAAAGTGCAACTGAGGCTAACGCAGCCAAATTGTGGCCTTAAAGGAAACCAAAACCAAAGAGCAATGTGGATTGCATGAAGGCAGCAACATTAGTAGAACACATCTGTGACAGCTTGTGGAAAGTCGAACAATCGATGCAAAAGTTATCAATTTTCAAAGTTTTGGTGTTGTAATGACTGGATAAGGAGACTACTAGAGTTCATGACGTCATGTGTGGGCAAAATATTAAAAAAAAATATAAAGAGAATTCTACAAAAACTCATCTTTCATGAAAATTACACATTCCATCAACATGGTACTGACATAATAGTTAAGGGTAGTAATTTCCCCCCACCCTGCTTTCTAAAAGTGGTTAGTCAAGTGCTCTTTCATTACGCTAGAAATGTGAAAGCATGTTGAATTTTCTTTATATTTTCTTTATATTATTGTCCACAAATGCTGTCATAATTATACTCAAGCAGTCTCCTTATCCAGTGCTTCCAACACCAAAACATTAAAAATTCCTAACTTTTGCATCGATTGTCCGATTTCCTCAAAGTTTCACTGATGTTTTCTACTAGTATTGCTGTTTTCACTCAATCCACATTTCTCTCTTGGTTCTTTTGTTTCCTTTAAAATCATATCACATCACTGTGATGCCTCAATCTCTCTTTTCCTGCTGTTCTTGTCTCATTCTCTAGGGCTCGCTAGATCCTTGGTTAATAGGACACGACAAACTCCCGTTCATTTTATGTGCTAAGTGACGATAATTAAAAAGAAAATAGTAACGACTTTAGTTGACACAGCGTGTTTAATCTTTATTTGATTGATCACATCACTTGACTACAATTTCATGGCTCATTCTCGGACAGCAGTGTAATATCTGCTATATAATTTATGCCCAGGATTGAAAAAACAAAATCAAATCTCACATTGCGAAGCGATGTTGAATGTTGAAATGGCAGGCTCCTTCATTTTTTCTTCCTCTTTATCTTGAAACAAGTGCATCGTCGATTCCTTTGATCTCATTCTCGTTATGTTTAAACTTGAAGAATTGTGATTATCAAACTATGAATGTAAAACTATTTTCCCCATTCTGTTGCCACATATACCTGTTGTCATTTTCACGTGTGATTTCATTGAAAATAAATGCGGAAATACAATCGAACTGAACTGAACTGAACCGAACCGAAACTTTTCGCAGTCATGATGAACTACAAGAAAAATTATGTTTTTTAATCTATTTTGTGAGGGTGGAATGTGTGAGACTCCATTGTTCCAGGAAGCCATCAGGTGGAAATGGGGACAGCAGGAGTAAACAGCATAGAAATTCAGAATCGGGCAAGCCAGGTGAGAGAAGAGGTTAGGGAGAAAGGAGAGTGTAAAGAAAGAGGGAGGCTCAGTGGAGCCAGGGTAGAATAGCTAACTTAGAAAGGGAGAGTTGGTAGGAAAGAATATGTATTTAGTTAGGGGGAGATAGTTGGGATAGATAGGTTTAAAGCAAAAAGGGAGAATTAGTTGGAAAGAAAGGGATGTAATAAAAAGGGGAAAGCTAGTTGGAACCAGTTTAAGCACTGTAGAGGGTGGAGTTATATTAAAGGTGACAAGGAAAGTAAATTTGAAGGGAAAAATCAGTTGCATCTGAACATCTGTCAGAGCAGGACATGCTCTTCTAACTCACTGGTGATAGGAGTAGAGAGGCAGCTGATCGGCCTACAACGCAGCGCTGCATTTCAGGCAGGAGAGTCATGGCACAGCAGCCCCACGCACAAGGGCAGGGCACGCGCAAGACATGCTGCAGGCACTGACAACAGCTGAAGTCTCCCCCTCACCATTACTTCAGGGTCTGAACACCAAATCAGACGTAAGTAGTTAATAGTAGCTGTATCAAGTTTGTTTCTGTGATATTCTGAATTTGTCATTATTATATTTTTTTATATAGAGATTTATGTTATGTTCGGTTGTTCACCATAATATGTGAAGTAATTATGGTAGAGTATAGATTATGCTGTATGTCAGTTTGGATGTGTTGTGTAATGATAAAATAGGATCTTGATTTAGTTTGACAAGCGATATTTGTGGATACAGTGTATTTTGTTTTCTATGGTTGTATCAGGAAAATATAATCCAGGTTCTGTTGTTCATAGTTAAAGTGAATGAAGTTAAAATTTTGGTAAATGATAAGTTAGAATGTAAATTTGGTTGCAGAAGGATTTGAATGAGAAATGGATATATGTAAATAGAATATAGTTTTAGTTGTTTTTGGTTGTGAGATAGTTCATAACTACGAGATGATCGGTAATGTACATATTTGAAGTGAGTTATGATTAAATACATGGCGGTGGTTTATTTCTGTAGTATGTATATATAGGTCTGTTGTGATGGTGGAAGTATACAGGAGCATTATTGTTTAGGTATAAGGAAGTATTGGACTGTGGTTCATGAGTGATACTACTTGGTGAATAAATAATGTCAAATGAGAGGTGGTTATTATATTCCCATATAGATCGACACCGACGAGCTGGGCTCAACGTCATCATCATTATCTCGACGGCATCACAACTACACTCAACGGCATCTCGGTTAGCGTGAGGGCAATTCCCGCTACCTGGACAGAATTCCCGTAACTCGGTAGTCCTCCGGTGCAAGCGGTGGCATCTCTGTCGACACGTCGATAATTCCCGCCAGCCGAACGACATCCTCGACATCGCGATTATCTTGGCAACTTCGGCAGTACTTCACGGACTATCTCATCACCCACTTCACTCCAATTCCCGTATAAAGTGAAACCACACGTGCGTACAGTACAGAGTATTGAACCACAGGTATTTGGTTATACCCGGGTCTAGGTTTTATTTTTAATACATGAGTCTAGGATTTACGAGTATCTCATTGATTTGCTCCTGAATGTTATTATGTTATTGACTTGCTCCTGAACGTTTTTATAATTTTTTTTTGTGTAAATATAGATGAAATTGTATTAGGGTTTCTTTGTGGGAAAGTATTGTAAATATGTATTTTTTTTTACTGGATTTTCGTTGGAAAAATAGATATCATAAGAAGCTGCATTTTTTTTTTTCGTTCAGTAAACTCACGGAGTGTTTAAGCGTATTATTTACAGTGTATCTCATAGCAGAACCTAGCTTATCGTCAGTCATATGAATAGATAATACAGATCTTAGAGCTGACAACATGTGAGCGAAAAGACGTTATTTTATGTAATGATCATCGTAATATGGTCCTTATGCGTGCATTATATTGTTGCAATCCAATATGTACTCTCCGAGATACAGGATAATTCTGCTCTTTGACCCTAATTTGCAAAGCCAAGATGGCGTCAGAGCAAATTCAAGGTCTCAGCAAAAATAAGTGGGCAATGCGTCACGTATTCACCAAGACACAGATTGAAGTGCTTTTGACCTTTGAACCTCATTTCCCCTGACAAGATGACATCAGACCAAGAGTCGTAATTTTATTAACAACTAGAAATGTCGCTTTGTCGAGTGGTATGCCTCCGCCATAATGCATGGTTTTCCTAATAGGTCTATAGTACATGTGGACAATTTGTGATTTCATTTTCACAAAATTGGCAAAATCTTAAAATGACAATTTTGTCACAAACGCGTTGAATGTTCACCTTCCTTGACCTAGGTTTAATTGGATGAATAGGAGAGCATTAATTTGGAGATTTAAGAACTTTAACTTGACTTTGATCCATTCATAAGCTTATGCACTGAGTAATTTTCAAGGTATGGAGAAAAAGTGCACTTTCTGTATTGAATAGTAAATTGTTGTAATTTTCATCTGGCCTTTGACCCTAAAATTCATATTAAGATAATCACTGTCAGGCACAACATGCATAAATATGTAGTAAGTTTCAAGATAACTTAAACCATTTCTTAGATATGGAGGAAACAGTTCAGCACTTTCACTTGATCTTTGACCTTTTGACCTTTGAGGCAAAAAAAAAGAAAAAAATTAACAGAGAATCTCTATTGGGTTATACATGAATACACCAAGTGTAAAAAAAAAATAATCCTGCTGGCATTGCATAAATATGAGGGAAATAGTAAAATTTTGAAGTGTTGCCCTTGACCTTTGACCAATGAACCCTAAATTCTCTAGATAATCACTGCCAGTCAGTACATTATATATACTATGTTCCATGAAGATACCTTGAACAGTTTCCAAGGTACAGAGAAAAAAGTGAAATTTTAATATTTTACTTGACCTTTGACCTTTTGACCTTTGACCTCATGACCTCGAACTTTCACCAGAGAATCGTAATTGGGTAATACACGTATACACTAAGTTTCAAGAAAATATCTTCAGGCAATGCATAGATATGCAGGAAATAGTGAAATTTTACGTATTTGACCTTGACCTTTTGACCTTTGACCTTGAGCATGTGCACCCAAAAGTTGAAAGGCACAACCTCACCCCCTAATACACATACACGCCAAGTTTCATTAGGATACCTCAAAAGGTTTTTTAGTTACGCTTGCCACAAAATTCATTACGGACGAACGGACGGAAGGATGGACGGACGGACGGAAGGACGGACGGAAGGACGGACGGAAGGACGGACGGACGAACGGACAACCCGAAAACATAATGCCTCCGGCACCACTTCGTGGCGGAGGTATAAAAGAAAATAACAAATGAAATGATCCATGTATCGCGGCCCGTATGTGTGCAAAATAGCGTAGCATCCAACATGTCTTCAAGACACAGGGTGATACTTCTGACCCTAATTTTCACGCCCGAGATGGCGTATAATTTCAAGAAATGAGTCTTGTAACATGATTGGTATGTGTGCAAAGTGTCGAGGTGATACCGTATATACTAACGAAAATACAGAATGCAGTATAATTTACCTTTTTTCCCACTTTGGATAGCCAAGATGGCCCCTAAACAAAGATTGTTTATTTGTTTATTCAATATTGTTATTATTCATTATTGTTATTATTATCATTATTGTGTTTCGCCCCGTAGTTAGATGTGGAATCTCTGATCTCTTTTCATGATACTTTCTCCGTGCATTTTTAAGTCTGTTGCAATTTTTACCCAATTAACTAAGTATGCTTCAATCATTTCAACGTTTTATGTAACTCTCCGTCTTTGAATACACACGTCGCTAAAACTATAGCTGCCTTTTGTTTTTTTATCTGGTCGTCTGAGTCGATAACGATTTGATAAGAGTAATATATGCAATTCCATTATGCAGCAGTAATAACTGCTTTGTCTCGCATTTTATTATTTCTTTTTATTTTTAAAGATCCTGCAGCTGCACCTCTCTGTATCTTCTCTTCGGTCACAGTTAGGCTTAACCGTTTCTCACCTAAGCCATGTACTGTTCTTTTATATCTCCTTTTCTTGTTCAGTTCTCAACATTGTTAAAAAACCTCTTTGTTTAGGTTATTTACCGGATCAAATTTATGATACTGCTGATAATGTGACTGATAGAGAAATAGAGACGGATTCGAGCGTTACTTTTAATTTGAAAACACAAGATTTAGATTATACTTTTGATGAAACGACATTTCTAATTTGCCCTCTTGTTCTGTATATAAATACAGAAAATCAAATCACTGATAAGATCGCTAATAACAAAGAAGTTTTTTTTTTCTATATGTCATTTTAATGTAATGTGTATTTCAATTTTTTTTAATGTATTGTATTTTTTTGGAGAAATATGAATATCACTGTCCTGTAATTTGTTTGACTGAAACATGGAAATTTAGAATATTTTGATATTTGGTCGATTTTCAACTATACACTTACGTTCGAATGAGAACAAGGCAAAATTTTGCATATTTCTTTTAAGCTTAATTAGCGTCTGTGGGTTGGAATAACGTTGTTATCGAGGATAAAGTGAATAATGCTTTCAATATGTCTTGGAATTTATTTTACACTTTATATGATGATTAAGAATGATGAAAAAACAGTCATGGTTAAACAAGTTTTCGTTGATATGTGTGAATTAAAAAAAAAAGGTTATGTCATATATATATGAAGAGTTTGTTTGCAAAAACCGATAAGTCCATATTTGCCAAATGGAGATATTTGCGATTAAAGGTCAAGAAAAATAAAGAGAATAATAAGATAATTTTGTGCTATTGTAATGTGGTCGTGGTTACTTTATGCTGATTTATATATGTAACAACTATGCATTCTAAGAGTATCTCAACTGTTCCTTTAAGTCAGTCTTCTGTATTGATGATAACTTGTCAATTACTGGGTTTTGGGAAGATTCAGATAAAGATATAAATATGGATGATAAGTGCAGCGATAATTTCTAGAGTTAGTTCAAAGTTGTGTTACAGAGGTTTGACACTGTAGTGGCTCGATTAGCCACTCATTACTTTGTGTGTAGCTATACCCTGTGTTTTGGCTAGTTTAATTTGTCACTGTTTGTTTATTGAATGTTGGTAAGATTTCCCCAGCCTTACATAGCTAGTGGAAATTTCCATGCATAGTTGTTTGACCTTACAATCTAGTTCAGGGCCCCGTTGCAAGAAAGTTGCAATCAATTGCAAATAATTGCTAATTTTGAAACAACCATTCTGATTGGCTCAGGGTCTGCCTTATTAGAAGACATGCATGCAACAATGATTTTGATTGGCCAGTGACAATCAGCTGCAAGTTGCGTTTAAACGCAAAGTTTCTAGCAACGGGGCCCAGACCGGTTCACTGTCATGTCGTGTCGCAATAACGTAGCACACGTTACGTAGATTTATTATTCATGATATAGTGTTAATCCAATCACTGTAGATTTTAGTGCGTATTAAGTGCGTAATTAGTATCCTTAACGCTACTTTTGACCAATCGCGACCTCTATTCGCGCGTCACCTATCGCACGTGCGAGATGTCACGCGACCCTTCGCATCATCGAAACACTCCCGCTTCAACCGCCGTTGAGGAACGACCTCCGGATCACCACCTGCGGTAGAGTCACCCTTCACCTTTTACGTTTGATAGAACTGTGTTTTATGGGCCCGCTGGCTGTTTTAAAGTTTCTACCCGGCCGCTGTCCTCTCTGCGCACTGTACCAGAGATCCGGGGATGGAGCTTCGCAGTTTTGTTGCCTCCGACACAGAACTTTCATTTATATTCGTCCTCCGACACGTTTAATTGATATTGTCGTCGAGTGACCGCACACCAGACATCGCTCCCGCCATGGACGACCCGCTGTCCGGCTGAGCATCTAGATCAACTATGTCTACCATCGTTCCAGGCGACTCACTGTCCAGTCGAACTGTTTTCTTTAGCCTCCTGCCAACGCCCGACTTACCGCGCTGGTAGAGAGCTGACATCCATCTCAACTTCCGATGGCTCTTCAGCCCCGTACAACGGAGTGTCGCATCAAGTCTCCGAACGATCCCCGCATCGAGCTCTTCATCGCATCGCGTCCGCTCAGCTCCGCAGGATCCTGTTCGTCGAGCCCCTTTTTCTGTCACCGTTCCAGTTCTTCAAATTTGGTCTTCTGCTACAGCGATTCGCTTACCTTAACCAGTCGGCACGCTTAAATCGCTTAGTTAAATGGACCGTGGACTGTGGACTCTAATCCGCCATACACTTGCTTTATCTGGACTTCATGTACGCTGACTTTCATTTAGTTGGTATGTCCTCGTTTTTTTGTGTTCATTGTGCATTGTACTCTGTAGCGCTACATTCTACATCATGCATGTCGTACGTGTGAACTTTCACATTTCTTCATTTTGAGTGTTTTACGATGTCAAAAATTACACTCTTCTGATTTGTGCAATACTGCTGAATTGAACCATTACCAGATTTATATTTTATAATAATAAAAACAGAAAAGGGAATGCCTTGACTCATTTCAATTATTTCATGTGTGAACTTTCTCCAGGTAGATCATGAAGTTAAAAAAAGGGAGATTGATTGAGCACGCTTTTTGACTTGTTTGTGTGAATGAAGTTGTAATTTTATGTTAACCTTCTGACTTTCATTACTACAACACACACTCTATTACTTACCCAAAAATCATTTCCCTTTTAATCAATTTTTCCCACAACACCATCATTTAGCACTGATTGTTGTGTGTATACGTGTGTATACAGGTGGGCCATATGACACATTTTAGACAATCAACTTTAATCAGTTATTAAATGTCATAAATTATGGGGTTGAAAATGGTGTTAATGTATGATTTAAATGATTTCAATCAAACTCTGAAGAGTTTAAAGGGATTGTTTTACTCCGTGTAAAAAAGAAGTAAAGAATAGAGGAAATTGAAAGGAATTTGATAAGCATGAGTATAATAATTCCACATAGTTATTATTATCAGCTATCTCTCATGCTACACCGACCTCGAGTTCCGTAGTGTAATACATTCACGGTAATCTACGCACATTCTCTATGCTTAAAGATTGGAAATTGAAGCTGATTTAAGAGATAGCATCGTTTCTATTTCATGCACGGCATGACGTTCGAATGTGAGGATGTACACACTACTCCTGTAAATAGACGAGTATGTGCTCCGGTACATCTCCTATGAAGCTGTGATGCACTCTTTTTCGGTATGAGATACAGTTCTGGTTGGAAAGAGTGTGGCATGCCGATGAAACTAGGACCCCGTTTATGATGCAGGGCTGGACCGAGGCCGGGCCGAGCCGCGGCCGAGCCCGGTCTCAATTGCGGTACTCGGCCCCGCAATTTTGTCCGTTTACAGTGGAGGGCTCGGCCCGGGCATTTAATTCAAACCTTTCAATATTTTGTCGTATTATGGCGCTCTGCTTGTAAACAAACACTATCATTGGGAAGGCGCCGGTAGCAATTTGGTACCGCATTAGGCCCAGTTTGCGTTTACAGTGAGAAAAGGCCGGGTTCGGCCGCGGCGGAGACTACCTCCAGAGCTTGGCCAAATGCGCGGCCGATTTTGGTACCGCATTTGGCCTTTTGCGCGTTTACAGTGAAATGAAGGCCGGGCTCGGCCGCGGTTCTGCTCAAGAAGACGACTCGTCCAGCAGCCTTTGCGAGCATTCTCGAGCGGGCCTTGCTGCAACGTGGGACAACCGGTTCTCTGGACGGACGTCCTACGTACTTCCAGAACGGAGTACAGTACTTTGGAAATGATAAGCACGAACGACGTACTTCCGGGGCGAACGTCGGAAGATGACGTACTCCTGAACGAAGGTGCAGAACGACGAAGTACAAGGGCGGACGTTGGGAAACGACATACTTTCTGAATGACGTTAAAGAACGACGCACTTTAGAAACAACTTCGGGAGTGATGGTGAGAATTCACTTGTCAGTGTGATGGATGAATTAGATATGAGAGTGAGAATGTTTTTGAGTCAGATGATGTGAAAATGCAAGGTCTGGACGTAAGAGGAGTGGTGGAAGACTAAAGGTTTTATCCTCTTCAAAGAGTAGTCGTATATTTCGACCAAACGGACGGTCGGTTCGCTTCGCTATATATATATATATATATATATATATATATATATATATATATGTATATGAAAAGATCCTAGTGATTTTGATAAATATTTTTGTTATATATAAGAATATTTTGTTGAATGTTTTGCGTTTTAAAAAGAGAGAATATTTTATTGAGCAAGTTGTTAATAGTAGAACAACATGGAGAGTGATAAATAATATGTTTTTAGTAGGGGGAATTCTCAGATTATTTAGGAATTGAAAATTGAAAAAGTTTACAGCTGTGGAATTGCACAATTATTTTATTGATAAAGGCCCTGATTTGGCGAGAGAAATTGCGCCCCTTATGAAGCCATTTAATACTTTTTTTGCAAGATTCCATCCATGAATCGTTACTTTTT
Source organism: Diadema setosum (assembly GCF_964275005.1). Lineage (NCBI taxonomy): Eukaryota > Metazoa > Echinodermata > Echinoidea > Diadematoida > Diadematidae > Diadema > Diadema setosum. The sequence goes on from NC_092699.1 coordinate 10,470,493, forward strand.
ACCCCCACGAATGAATAGGAAGTGTTAAATGTAATAAAACAATTAAGATATAAAAGTACTTTTGGCTTTGATAATATTTCGAATAATTTATTAACAGATGTTGCTCTGAAAATTATTCATTCTTTGGTGTATATTCTTAATATTCTGTCATTAGACAGTGTCATTGTATCCTCAAAGATGAAAATTGCCAAAGGTAATACCGATTTATTTTTTAAACGGACCCTATCATTTATATTTTTTAAGATAATAGTCCTGTATCTTTACTTACATCATCTTCCAAAATATATGAGAAAAATATCTTACTAAATAACAGTAAGTTTTAATAAAAAATAAAATATGTTTCTTAAAACGCAAAACATTCAACCTCACATGTAAAGTTATATTTCATTGACAAAAACTACTTCTGTAATAGATAACCATGAACATACCGTAGTTGTGCTTCTGGACTTCTCCAAAGCCTTCACCATGATTGACCACGAAATTCTGTTCTGGAGTGGTTCAGAAGTTACCTGTCAGGCAGACAGCCATATGTTCATCTGAACGATAATAATTCAAATATTTCATGTGGTGTTCTTAAAGGATCTTTATTAGGACCCCTACCTTTCCTTTGCTATAGTAATGACATAACACATTTTCCAAACTTTTTATTGTTATTTTATTTGCCGATGAATCGACTGTTTTATTATTCACATAAACACCCCAAACACGTTTTGATACTTATTTAATATTTTTTTTTTTTTTACAATTGGGTTAAAGCGACCAAAGTAACGTTGAATACGAATACAAATATCATTCAATCAAACATCTAAACGTCGTTTACATTAAAAAGAAATTCTTGGAGCTTTTTATCGACGATTATTTGAATTGGAACACTCAAGTTATTTTTTGATGTTAGTTATCGATTTTGCATCGAATACCGTAAAATAAATAAGGTGACCAAAACTGACTTGTACCCATTGCCAAGACTTGAAGATGCATAGCCCAAATAGAGAATGCATTTTGACACGTGACCCAGTGGTGGTTGCCCCCAACTTTCAGAAATCATTTAAGTTAGCCGTAGATGCTAGTGATGTCGGTGTAGAAGCCGTCTTGTTCATAAGAGTGATGAAAATCAGGTCGACAGACGCGTGAGCTACTTTTCTGAGAAGCCAAAGGGGCATCAACAGAAGTACTGCACCGTGCAGAAGGAAAGGCCTTGTACTAGCCCTATCGCACTTTAGAGTGTATACGGGGAGTGGCGGGGGCGATATACAGGTGTACACAGACTACAACCCATTCTCCTTTCTGGAGAAATTCAGGAGCAAGAAATAGCACACTCTTTCGGTGGAGTCTCCTTTTCCGACCTTTCTCACTAAAAAAAGCCCACACCTCTGGCAGAGCTAACATTATCCTAGATGTACTGTCAAGAGTGTAGTTTTTCTTCAAAGCAAAAGTAAACCGGGAAAGATCATTTTGTGTAACGTCTGAAGCCTTAGACGAATGTATAGTTTCATTCCCGCCATTTTTCTTTTGTGAATGAAAATAAAGGAAGGGATATTTGAAACTACAAGGAACATCAGGCTATGTAAATTCTTAAGCTGAAGGGACTTAAATGAATGTTTTAAGAATGTAAAACACATGTTCAAATGTTTGTTTTTTGTGGAAAGACATGATACCAACAAAACTTATTATTTTTTTTAAGGGAGACATTATGCCCCTTTTGAAATATCAAGGTGCTCTTGACAGGAATGCTTACAGTGATTACTTCTCAAACTATCATTTATGTGGAAATGTAATCATGTGCATACAAACTAAAGGATCTGTAATGTAGGTCTGTCACAACACAAACAGAATGCTGAATCTATATCAAAGTGATGAGATAGTGTTTTGAAACACATATGGATAATGTTTCTATGTAGTCATATTTTAGTGATGATATGTTAACAGTTCAGCTAATAGCCGATATTTGAGATTCATCGAAAACCCTGCAGGATGATGTAGTTGAAAATTGTAATATATCTTGATTTAACGAAGATATTACTCTTGTAATTTTTCTCTCTTACAGGTGGGGTGTTACGAAATTGCCCATAATCATTTTAATTAGTAATTTTGTGACCGGGAGCGATCATGTCTTATGATCCTTTGTGTAATGAGCTAACCGATACACGTGTGCGATCACGATTGTTTGTAAAAACTGTAGTAGTTTTTTGTGTCTCAGGTAACGTAATCTCCATGTTGAGCTGTTTGCGGTATTCGTTTCGAATCGCAGACTCATACACTTCACACAGGTTGAGTTTAATGGCATGTATATAATTAAGCTTGTTGTAGCCGATGGAAATTTCCATGTGTACGAGTATCGGACTGAAAGTTAGCTCATGTAAAACTACATTAGTGACGTCAGTAGACAATCAGACTCCAGTTAGAGCCTTCTCAACGCTCCCGTCTACGGTATTGAGAGAAGTTGCTTTCCTTAAGACAATTATTCTCTTAACTGTTAAAGTGTTAAACAGCAGAGTAATCCGGGAGATGCCATCCTGCTGGCCTGTTTTCCTTCGACGGCGACGACGATAATTCTGTCGACTTGGCCAGGCGAACCGCGAGGCGGTCTGGAGCAAACGCCCATCTGCGAGTGCCGCACGGCGACCAGTGGGAGTTACGCCGAAGTCGACTCCAAGCTCCGAGTGTGAATGACAACCAGCACCCAGCGGCCTCCCTTCCCCCCCCCCCCCATGTTCCCTTATAGGCCAAGAGGAAAAGAGGAAAAGATTACGAATAAAATTATGTGAAAGTGAGAAAGGCGAGGGTTTTGTTCGTTTTGCCTGAGGTCATGATCAGAAGATTTTCATACGTGGAATCTTTGATGGATTTTGAGATGCCCTTATATCCTAGAGTAATTCACAAAATATACAAGCGATGCTTCTCTTGTGAATTCATCATTTCCATTAAAAAAAAGAAGTAGTTGCTTATTAGTTCATCTACTGAAATACAAAGTTGATATTGTTATGATTGTACAATGTGTTGTTGAAGATTGTGTGATTTTAAATTCTTTAAAAAGTTCTTTGCTCATGTAACTGTTATGTACATTACTCTGTATTTCTGTGCATAGCAACAAAATTATTTGAATGGAAATTGAATCGAAAAAAAAAGAAAAAGAAAAGACCCAAATTACGAAGTCTATGATATATTATTATTAACGACCCATTTCGCCCGTCATAGGCGCGGAGCCGACTAAGGCTGCGTTTATCAACTTTTCCCTGTTTAAACGGCTTTCGATAGCCCTTTCGATAGCCCTTTCGAAAGCCCTTTCCGTAGCCCTTTCGAGAGCCCTTTCCAAAGCCCTGACTGCCTGTACTATTAATGTGCCGCTTGTTTTCTAAGAAGGGACGGCGAAAAGCAATTATCATAATAAAGACATATCTTCCTTTGAGAGTGACGAGTCATGATGCAATGCCACATGAATCAATTGTCTTCCTATCTGTGATGCAGCTCCAGTTTAGCACATACTTCAAATATTTCTCAGTGGCGGCATGCAACTTTGGCTGCGTTTATCAACTCTCCCCTGTTTAAACGGCTTTCGATAGCCCTTTCCAAAGCCCTTTAGAAACGGCTTTCAAAATAGTTGCGTTTATCAACTCTCTTCGCGAACACGATTTTTTTTAACTGGCCTGTCACTGCACAGCTGCATTGCGCAATTCGACCAGAGGAGAAGAGGTCATAAGGCGTGCCTGAAGTACAAGACTACAAAGCCGTTTCAAAACAGCTTTGCGTTTATCAACTTCCAAAAGGCTTTTACAAACAGGTTTCTGAAAACCTGTTTAGGAAAGCTGTTTGGATCGCCACAAATTTGGGGCTTTCGAAAAGGCTTTCCTAAAGGGCTTTCAAAAGAGCTTTGCGTTTATCAACTCGTTAAAATTCCTTGAAAGCTGTTTGGATAACCTGTTTCTGCCGAGAAAGGAGAGTTGATAAACGCACCCTTTCGTAAAGGCTTTCCTAAAGGGCTTTCAAAACAGCTTTGCGTTTATCAACTCGTAAAAATTCCTTGAAAGCTGTTTGGATAACCTGTTTCTACCGAGAAAAGGAGTTGATAAACGCACCCTAAGTGGGTCAGCGAGACAAACCGGCGAGATACAACGGCTTAAGGGCGGTAAGTTAGCTCAGTCTGTAGCGCGTGTGCCTCCCGATCCAACAGTCCAATGGACCTGGGTTCGATTCCCGAGTCCCACTGAACAATGTTGTGTGTAATCATACCGCCCCCTCTAGTAAGAGGCAAAACACTTTGTCAGTCGGCTGGACATAGAATGAAGTTTCCGTGTGTGAGAAAGTCACAATTCATGTACTTAAAAAAGTCCTATTCATTTATTCTTCTCAAAGAACAGGATGTTTAACCCGGTGAAGTGGTCCCGCCTAACATCCGACTGGACCATACTTGATTATGGAAGACCAGCTAGTGCAGCTAAAAATGGGCTATCCAACCATCTTTCCAGATGGAAATGAAACAAAGAAACAAAGAGCGCCCCACCTGCCAAGCAAATCGGTGAACTAGCCACGGATGAACACCTGCTTTTACAGCTCGTAAACAAGGACCTTAACCCTAAAGGGGCCGGGCTTTTTTGGCTATGCTCAGACCGGGGGGGGGGGGGATGGATTCCGCCCCCCCCCCCCCCCCCCCCCCCCCCCGAGATCTCGGCCATCGGAGGTGCGATCGCGATGAAATTTTGCATGCCTGAGACCCGCGTCATAATCTACAAGATTGTGTTATAAGATTTTTTGAAACAATCAATTTCTAATTTTAATTAATTAATTATGCAAATTAAGCTCAATGTGATATTTTAGCCTAATTAAAAGCATTGAGAGTCTAATTTTTGATCTGTAAATCTGTTTTAGCATATTCAACAATTGTACATCACAAAAACTTCCAAAATTCATTTCAATTCTTATGTATTTTATTGTTTTCAGAATTTCTTATGTTTTTTCTCTGTTTTTCAACTTTTGTTTTTTCTTTGTTTTTTCATTGGAAATTGTCACTGACAACTTTTCTACCATAATTAGCACAAAATTAATCAATGAAAGTGATTAATTATAAAAATAATCAGGTTTTTATGCCGTTCATGACAGAGCACTGTTTTCCATAGGAAATGTACACAAAATCACAAAATTGTGCCCGTTTTGGGGCGACATTCCGTTACAAAAATGGGCGTGGCTTCGCAAAAGTATGCGCGGACGTTGCAAATTTGGTCTCAAAAGTTGCGCGAAACTTGAACGAAGAAAGTCAAGAAGCCTCGCGAGGCCTTCTCGCGTTACAGAATTACAGCGCGAAACGTCGGGGGGGGGGGGGGGGGGCGGATTCCGCCCCCCGGCCCTTTTAGGGTTAAAACAGGTACTTTTTAAGAATTCCATAAATGAACTTTGTTATAGAATTGATACTATGATTTTCCTGTAGCAAATGCTGTTGTGGTCGAAGTCTTGGACGTCAAAATTATGGAATCAAATTACAAACTTGTAGTTCATATTCATGATGTTATATTCTTGTGTGCGTGTGTGTGTGGGGGGGGGTGGCTGTGTGTGTGTGTGTGTGTGTGTGTGTGTGTGCAGGTGTAAGTTAGATGAATCATGGAGCTACTAACCTAGTAGCTCCATGGATGAATAAAGCTACTCCGATCCCTATGGGATTACACACAAAATCTTCCAAGTTTGTAGCCAACAACGTGCAAGTGTCTTTACACATGTTTTCCAATCATGCGTTAAGTGTGGCGATATTCCCCCCCCAAAAAAAAAAAAATAAATAAATAAAAATAAAAATAAATAAATAAATAAAATAAATAAATAAATAAATAAATAATAAAAAAAATTCATCAATCATGTCAATTGTGATTCGCATCTTGTTTTGGTGAATATTTGGTAAAATGCTTCCGGGTATATATTTCTATCTCTTCCATGTTCTACAATGTATGCTATTCTCATATATTCCTCAGCGCCTCAAAATGGGCCACTAGATGAATGGCGGATTACAATGCTGTACTTATTATCATGATTCCGGTATCAAAAATAACACAAAACTACTACAGACTTAAATCCTTATCGGCCGGTTGCTCTCACATCTCACAAAATGAAAATATATTGATTTTGCACTTTATTTTTAACAACTGTAAAATGTCAATATTTTTTTACTTGTGCACTTCCTTAAGACAAATTAATTTATAAACCGTTAAGCTTCCATTTAAGTATCAAGCCATAAACGAAATCTTCTCTAATGTTGCATTTTGGGCACAAGTCATCTTAACTTAAATCCCATCTGATTAGATTTTTTTTTTTTTTTTTTTTACTTGCAATACCAATTTGTTGAGGTTTCAAATTATCCATTGTCTTGCTGCTTAATAAATCCATGATACAAATCATCTTTTTTTTATTCATACAGCATGCAAGATTGGAATACACAATATCATTGCGGATGTAACTATCTGAGATATTTTCATTTATCATATCATGATCCAAACTAATTGTATTGCTTTTTTTAGTATTGACTAATGACAAATTACGGTACAGATTCTTCTTTTTACATTTTACTTCCGACATGACGTACTCCAAGGAACTGAAGCCATTTTTGTTACTTATTCTCTGTAAGGAGTTGATTTAAATCTAATTCAAATACCCTCCAGTCTGGGAGGAAGTGAATTTGCATATGAATTTAGTCTGGTTGGAGGCATCCCACATGCAGGTGTTTGACAGGTATTGTTTCCCGGCATAGTTAAGTTTGCAGCAGCCAGCGTATGTATAGGCAGGCTCACAAGAAGTGAAGCTGCCACACCCTGTCTTGCCACCAGACAGACCAGACGCTGCAGAGCCTTGTCTAGCAGTGATGCCACAACTGGGGTGTCCAAGGCCCAACTGTAAGTTTCAGTTTGTCTTATTTATAATTCCGTAGTATGGATAATGGCTTGAGTTTGCTCAGATAGTAATTGTTATTGTATAGTTATATTTCTGGCGGTAAGCCGTATTCTGTAATTACTGTCGAATACTGATACCAGAACAGTTTAGAAGCCCCTCTTTGTGGATTGTACTTGTGATATGAATACAATTTTATTTAATTTAAGAAAGATGATAGGGTTTTTGTTCTGTATTCGAGTTTGATATGAGGAAGACTGAAGATAATTGTAAGGTAGGTTTAAAAGAGTAATTTTGATAGCTGAAGTCTGGAGTACAGTGTGATGTGTGGGATTATGTCCCCGCGTAGTGAATTGTAATGATGATGATGTATATTTAATTGTCTGCTGTATATTTTGAGATTAGGGTACATTTGAGAGGCCCTTGTGATATTCTGTATTTGTTGTATAAATGGCTAAAATAGGCTGTTTGAATGTATAATATATAATGCTCTTATTATGTTTTGAGTTGGTGATAGTAACAAGATGAACTTAAGGTGTTATAGAAGTTGATATAAGTTGTAAGACAGTTGTCCTGTGAGATGTTGTTTGTAATGTTTTCCAGACGGCTGTTAAGGGTATAGTGGAGCTTCGTCCGCATAAGCTCACACAATCACCGGGTCGAGACTCCACAGGTGTCTCCTGTTCAGCCGCTGCCTGATCCGTTTGCACATTTAACATTTCCCATTAATTGATAAACCGGAACCACAAGTTTGCACTGAACTGAACTCTGAACGCTGACCGACATTATGGGCAGGGATATGATTTGTTGTGGCAAGCCACATGCCCACGCCGTCTCATAATTATGTCAATATTGTGAGAAGTGTTGTAGTACTTGGTTACTCAGTTAGTTTATAAGTCGAAAGACTAATATTGAGAGTCATTAGTTTTGGAGTTAGGAGGTTGTTAGTATTTGACGCATGGGATAACATTAATTTAATCAGCGTGATCTGTTTAAGTTCTGAGCTCAGAAGATTACTATGTTGTATGACCGGATATATGATTTGAAGGCGTGATTCCGCCTTAATAAATGCACACATAATTTCAACGGTACTTTATCTCTTTATGTATTTCATTTCGGGTGATCAAACTGCCTCATCTAGATCAATAAGCTAGTTCATGTGTAACACACTGTGACATTCTCCAAAATAAAGTATACCACTCTCGTATCAATCTCTACAGAAAGCGAATGCTTATCAAACAATAGGAGTTTATTATGCCATACAATCTGCTTTAGAATATCAGTTGATCCACTGTTTCCAATGTTGATATCTTTCACTGATCTTTCATTTGTTTCCATTGTTGGGAAATATTATATAACTTGGTATTTTCTTTTATCAACATCATTAGTGATAAAAATGGTACAGTTAAAATGAAAACAGATTTATAGCCCCATAAATCAAAACAGAAACAACGCATTATTTTCCATACATCTCTATAGTCATTAAGAAAACGACCCAGTCTTTTTAATCGAAAACTGACAGTTGCTTTACCATCTGACTATATCCAGTATCTTTACTGAAATCCTCTGTAATGAGTTTTTTTCCCATTGTTTTTATTTTCCTTATAAACTTGAACATTATAATACAATTTTCTAAAATCTTCAAAAATGTAAGCAGTAGGCCCTATTGAGTCTATCACTTTCAAATCAATACTTATAGAGCTTGCTTCCAAAAGGCGCTAAATCCATCGTTTTCAATGGATTCAGCGCCGTTGGTTGAAAGGTTTTCAGATTGACGAGCAAAGCTTTTTTAAAACAATTACTCGTCTAAATGTTGTTAAGCTTCTCTTTGTCCAACTATCCAGAATGTTTTGTAATGAATGATTTTAAATCATGTTTCCTCCCAATCTCACTACAGAGGTATATTATTATTGGGATGAATAAAGTGTCCTAAATAACCTGATAACTGCTTTATTCGACCACTTCAAATGAACATTGTCTGAATTCCAGCGTTCACTTTTATCACTAAACTATACCTGAAATATTTTGCCTTTATTAATCTTTGTAACTGCTACATCACACACACACACACACACACACACACAACAAACATGTTACTCTTCTAGAATTTCTTCTGACAATTATTCACCTTCAACAACAACAAAATCAACACCCCATGTGTCATTTTGAGAGCGTAACAATGTAAGTTATAAATCATGTCCTGACAATTCCATTGGCCGAATATTTCTGTTTACCCTGATACTATTGGCCATTAATTAGGAACGCATAGTTCGCATCATCAGTGGAAACTGGTCAATTTCATTGTCCGTAGGATTGCTTCACAAATTTGATTTGGATGGGGGGGGGGGGTTCGCCTGGGAATTACGTAACTCATAATCTGCACTGTTTCTTCGGAGAACGGCATAAAGATTTCATCGATTCAATACCCGGCAAACCTCGTAATGGTTTTCGATATGTTTACTATTTCTTGTTTTTATTTCCTTCTAATTACATCAGTTTGTTTTTGTTTGTTTGTTTTTTTGTTGTTGTTCTTGTTTCTTTAAACTCTCATTATTCATTGTAGGTAGGTATAAATCGAACCGTGTAGATTCGTTTGTCGACCTCGATTCCGCTAATGGCGGCGGGTCGTTCAAATGACATCGCTTACGCTTTTTTCTCTCTTTTTTTTCCCTAATCAAGCGAGAAATCATCTTTATGAATAGCCGTGTGTCCACATACAGAAATTGCGCTTGTTGTGTACGTGTGTGTGTGTGTGTGTGTGTGCGTGTATGCAGTGAGTTTGTGTGCTTAGGTACGAAAATCGTCTGTGTGTGTACTGTAGCTGTTTGCTGTGGCGTACACAAATTGTCTGTTAGCTATTTGCATCACGTCATGAATAGAACTCTAGAGTTGAGTTCTGTGGTCGACATCAAACATGATCTACACTTGTAGAACTGAGGATTGTGTGAACCAACGTGTGGAATAGGGCATCAATGGCGGTCGGTCTTTCTACCCACTCCCAATACCAAATTCCTCCCTTTCCCCAACAATTCTGAACATTTTGGGCATTATTCTCAAAATTATTTTTATCCATTTGTATCCATACTCTCTGAGAATGTGCGAAACATTTCGCCCCGTGGTGGCAAGCCAATAGGCAGTCTCATACGCTGCATTCATCGTCAGTGTATTACAAGCCAGACAGCAAGGTTCGTCACCCGTGTGCTCCGCCCCTCTGCACTAACTGGCAGCTGTACACATCGACGTTGACGCGGCAATTGCACTCACAGCTACAGCTCACTCAGTGCAAATACAGCTGCATGCAATGCAATTCAACCTCATCCCCCGCTATAGTCGGCAAATAAATATCATTGTTAAAAAGGTATGAATGATACATGTTCACTGCGCTGTGACCAGTGGTGAGGGTTTCATCTCACAGGTAAACTCGATTAATCTGGTCCTATGAATTAGTGCTAATGCCACAAAGGGGCCTTCTCAAAGGTCCTGTTTACCTTTGGGAACAGTAACTAAAAAAACATCAAGATATGACATTTGATGCATGATCATAATACGCAAAACATCCTATCATATAAAGTTTTCGCGATAAAGCCTATAAAATAAAAGGAGATGTCTGCATTTTTTTTTTCCATTAAAATGTAACTGTAGACGATTTAGTCTGGAAACATTTTTATTATAACTATTGTTCACATTTTGTATATTAACAATGCTTAATAGATTTTACCGATTTAATTTTTACAGTGGTTGTTTCTATCTCTAAATCACATTTTAGAACTATTTTAAAGCACTAATGCTGGGTTTTTCTTTCATCTACAAATGGTAAATTGTGCCTTTAAAGCTGCGTTTACACCATGTTCCCGGCGACACCGGCAGCCCCGTTTCAGGCCACCGTGGACAAAACGGGATGGACTTGCAACAACGCCTTGAGACGGGATAGGCAAACGCGGCAGACCGTGATTGCCTTGGAGGCCGTAGCAGATTTTTAGACTGTAAAGAAAAAAAAAATGTCACGGCAGTCCCAGAGCTAATAAGGAATCTTATGTGGAGTGATAAGACGGGATAAACGTAACAAAACGGGGCGACACCTAATAGGCCGTAACAAAACTTGGAGGCTGTCCTTAGCGGGACGCGACTGAAAATATTGATAGTCAAGCCTGACCAGACGCCGTGAGAACAGCGTCTGATAGCAATATGTTCACCGGGCGAGGACTTTAAAGCTGCGTTTATACCGTGTTCCCGGCGACCCAGGCAGCTCCGCCAACAAAAACAAGATGCCGCGTGTGATTCCCCTGAGGAACTCGCACCAATTCTGTCCATTTGTAGGTGTGATAGCCTCTCCAAGAAACTTAATGAACCCAAAGACCAGCTGGTCGCGAGCAATCTCTCAAATGACGTACTTTTAGTGCAACATGAACAGTTGGTATCCGACCTACAGCAGGCCAACCACAAGAGGGAAGGAAGCAAAAAAGCTAATAGCAGACCTTGGGTCACATCTAGATACAAAACATTTAGATACAAAAGAGAAGGAAATCGTCTCACTCCAATCTTCCAATGACCATCTTGCTGCTATTGTTTGAACCATGACATTGATTGAAATGAACTCCGTACGTAGAAAAGCAATCTAAAATGTCTGAGGAAAAACGTATCCCCTCCATCCGTCCAACACACTCAACCTCACCCGGTGGACAACAACAAGGAGATCATAATCACCCCCTCGCTATCTCCAACCGTTTTAGCGTCCTAAGCGATCACCTGATGGACAGCCAGTGCTCCGCTCCCAATGTCACAGATTGACAGAGGAGGATGCCCAAAATTCTATTGACTGCCAAGCACTAACCCTGACCGCACACAAACAGGAGGACATCACCGCAACGCTTGGAGGAAGCACCTGCGCAGAAACCAGAGTGATTTATGTCTATCCTCCCCCAAACTCATTCTGGCAACCGACATTATCAGTGGTCGTAATGAGGTTACAGTCAGTAATAGAGGCTAGGCTACCACCAACCTTACATTTATGATTACATATCAAAGACACCCTGTTGCGAATAGCTTACCCCATAGCTCATCAAGATTGTATTACTACTAGCTGGTATTAACCCGGAGAAGGACACCCAAACTGCATATATTCTGCTTCGACCCTTGAGAGAGCCCCTAAAGAGACCCATAACACAAGATCTCATTGGACATCCATCTCCAAGGAAAACAACCGATCACTGAAAAAGAAAAATCCTTCATCTACACAAGCAAGACCCACAACTGCTGTATCTACAAGTCTATTACCTCGGGAAAGCCCCCCCCCCCCTCCCCCCCCCCAAAAAAAAAAACAAAACAAATAAGAGCAGGAAAGCTTCTTCAGCAGCAGGTAAGCAAAAGCCACCCAACCCTTAGTCAGAAGCAAACTTCCACTGGAAAATCAGACCCTATTTCGGCAGGAGAGAGATCATGAGTAATTGAGCCGGATTTCCCTGTAAATCCTGCAAGAATCATATCTTCATTAGGCCAGGATGTTACTCCATGGGAACAGACTGAACGTAACCTAGCAATATTTAATACCAGGTACCATCGCGTACCTCACATTCTCTGAGCAGGACCAACACTCCACGTCTATCAAGTGCCAGACCTGTCTCCTTGCAGAATCTTCCACAACATCCTCCCACCTGCATTCAGCAGGACATACTGACTATTAAAGGGAAGGTAAACCCAAAGAACAATGTGGATTGAGTGAAAGCAGCAACATTAGTAGAACACATCAGTGAAAGTTTGAGGAAAATCGGACAATCGATGCAAAAGTTATGAATTTTTAAAGTTTTGGTGTTGGAACCGCTGGATGAGGAGACTACTAGAGGATATGACGTATGAGTGGACAACAATACAAAGAAAATATAAAGGATATTCAACAAAAATTCACTTTTCTAGAATTATGAAAGAGCAGTGGATCAACCGCTTTCAGAAAGCAGGGGGAATAATTGCTACCCTTAACATATGTCAATATCAAGTTGATGGAATTTGTAATTTTCATGAAAAATGGATTTTTGCAGTATTTTCTTTATATTTTCTTGATATTGTAGTCCACTCATACGTCATAACCTCTAGTAGTCTCCTCATCCAGCAGTTCCAACACCAAAACTTTAAAAATTCATAACTTTTGCATCGATTGCCCGATTTTCTTCAAACTTTCACTGATGTGTTCTACTAATGTTGCTGCTTTCACTCAATCCACATTGTTCTTGGGGTTTATCTTCCCTTTAAAACATGTCACTACACTCAGGGGCTAACATCACTAAAACGGTCATACGTACACCTTGGAAATCCCCCACACCCACATGCTAATCGTACCACCTTACTCCAATACCCTCGGGATTTCCCCAGGACAGAGTCTCGGCGCTGACGCACATATCATTATTGGAATCACTCTAGCAGACCACAGCAAGGACCATCCACCTCCTCATGCACCCAGCATTCCCCACGGACCAGATGATCATATTCACCTTCACCAGCAAATATTGATAATTCACCTGGCTGGAAGTGGCCTATATGTCTTCTAGCTGCCATCCCTGACACAGTTCAATCAAAGCACTTGCAACTCAGGAGGCACCACCAGCATATCTCCCTTCATCTTGTACCTTCTAATCAACTCAGATGTTACATGCATCCAGGAACACCGGGTAAATCAGCAGGGGATTCGGTCCCTCTTGAACTTAGCCTTTTGACAAGGCCTCGTGGCTGAAGATTGAGACTAACTCGCCACACCGAGAACTGCGAGAAACGGGTGGACGCGAGACCGAGTTGCGCAGCCACGAGGCCTTTTGAAACCTGGGTGTTTTTTTTTTTCCCCACCGCCTCCCGACGAAGGCGATAAGAGTTATTCATATTTTCATGAGTCAGAGCACAGTTGGTATGCTAATGGGACGTGTCAACGCTGCGTTGGCAATGCAGGCATCTACGGATGAGCGAGCCGCCGACAGGCATACTTATGCGTATTCACTAGATGCGACGGCGTGGTGAGCAATGCGATCGCAGATTGGCCGCTACCCTACAGGGTAGCAGAATCGGTGAGAAACAAGGCACAAGATAAGAAATTCATGTCAGGTTTCAAAAGGCCTCGCGGCTGCGCCGCTCGGTCTCGCGTTCACACGTTCTCTCGCAGTTAGTCTCTTTCACAGCCACGAGGCCTTGCCAAAAGGCTATCTCGAACTTGGACAGCCAATTCCTCACTTTCCTCAAAGCCTACGATGAAGATTCTTACCAAGGCATTCCCAAGATCGGCAGCAGCAAGGGAGGACTAGTCACTTTCATTTGCAAAATTCATGGACACAAAAGAACTCAAGTGCGACACTGCTCAAGTCCTTGCCATTTTAACTGAACTGAACTGAAGCCATTTCGTTCTCCTCCATTTGGATCTCTGGCTGTTGGCATTTCTGTCGTTCCGTTATTGTGTGGCATTTTCGATGAAGAAAAAGTCAGAAGTCTCGATGGTGTGTTCAAGATGGTATCCCACCGCTGCCACCAGTGTAACAAAAGTCGGGGGATAATTCCTCTGCTTCTGGCCGGCGTGAATGCAGGGAATTAACCGGGAACATTCGTTATCAGTTAATTAGGGTATAGATGTACTGCAAAGCATGGCACCACACACAGCATTCAGTTCAGTCGAACATTCAGTTGAGAGCTAAACAGCTAGTATGAAGTAAAACGGACACGATCTCTTCCGGGCATGACATGACAGCAAGTTTATTGTCGAAATTCAATCTCGCAGTGTCACAAATCAGAATCTCATCTCGCAATGTTACAATTCAAAACAGGCTCTCTGGGCTGAATCCCAAATCGCAGTCTCTACTTAGACTCGCGGATACGTAGTCCCTCTGCTCTGCTCTCTTTTTAATGATCATAATTTAGTGATAACAGCAGTATTTATAACGGCGGGTTGACCTTGATAAGGTCGGCGGCTAAATCCACTCGTCCTTGGTCTTACGTAACTCAGGGTCGCACATTACAGCAACGACCCTGAGCGACGTACGACGAAGGTCGCACCCTGCCGGACCACGCCAGAAGGCCGAGAGTGAAGCCACAATAAACAATTCAAGGCCGCAAAACACGTCTTTCCTTTCAGAGCTCGCTTGGACAGCAGGGACAGCTACCGAGTACAGACGTAGCAGTGTAAGGAGATATTCAAGGACGGGGCGAGGACAGAAGAGAGAATAGAGACGCAAGGTGGCAAGGACGGAAGAAAGGACAGAGAAGCAAGGTCGAAAGCAAGGATAGAGCGAGGACGGAGCAAGGACAGAAGGAAAGTTACGTAACATGAGCGAGGCAAGGACGAATGTTTTTGCTGAAACAGCAGTTACAAGAGTGAGAGGAGAGCGCAGCAATTTCGCTAAGGCAGCAGTCCTGAAAGTGAAGAGAGCACAGCAGTTTACATTCGTAACAGTATCAATGTAAATACGTTTTGCAATGGAGATAGAAATTTCAAATAGACACGTCTCAACAACTACTCCCAAGTGGCACCTCACTTGACGAAGTCAATGAGTACCACATCTGCTTATCTGCCATATCATTACTCCTCAAGCCTACCGACACAAAGTTCTGCCTGAAAATCGTTGCAGGCGATTTTAATGCAGACACCTCCCGTGTACCATCGAGAAAGTGCACAGCAGAGATTCTATAAAGAGTACCATCATCTCAGAAGACTAGTCTCACAGTTGTGAAATGCTCCTAAGCTGACTACGTCTTCATGTCCGATGATGGCTCTAGGAAATACAATCCAATATCGATGGCTTCATCATCCCAAGAGAGCTGTTTCGTGGCCTTAAAATCCTCCTGGAACACCCGCTCAACACCTTGGACCATCGTCCGGTGCTGGTTACTGCACACCTTCCAACAAACGACTCTGCTGTTTAATCGTCAAGGATGTGATTTTCAAGAATCATCTAAACCAGTCTGCGTAGCTCAGAGATAAACAATCATTATGGCCATCGGACTCCAACAAGATTGCAGAGTAGAGCAGATGTTGGCATGTTACTAATAATGGTAGGGTCAATGTTAGATCAATCGTTAGAGGGTCAAGTGACACTGACATTGGCAGGGGAATAACAGCAGAAGAGTTAGGTTAAAAAGAGATAAACAAGAAGGATTAAAGGGGCATTCCAGACGATTTTCATAATTTCACATCATGCAGTACATAAATCAACAGAAACAATACTTTTTAAAACCTTAAACAAATTACACTGAACAAGGATGATGACACTGGAGGCTCACATATTTCAGAAATGTAGCAGTATGTTAAATAAACCGCTTGCTTGCGAGTTTACTGTGTATAATCTATGTATGCCTTCTTCTTTTGGTCTGCTTCCTTGAAACCTAACTCATGCATTTTTGTGGTAAACTGCCATGTCATCATCCTTGTTCATTGCATTTTTTTTTATTACAGAAATATTCTTATTCTTCTTCCCAATTATCATAAATTCTGACACTCTGTCCTCAGTTAACTAATTTATAGCTGTTCATTAAAAATGTGAATATCATCCTGAGGTCTCCTTTAAGAATGAATTATGGTACTGGCGGACGTCGAGTATATCAGATGTGTCATTAAAACAAATACAAGAACGCAAATTTATTTTTCAATCTGTTGTGAACAAGAGGCAGGTTTACATAGGTTCACTATTGCACTACACAAGTATGAATGGATGGCTCAATCACGTCAATTAAAAGAAAAATTCTGCCACAAATGAATACTTTGTGTGCATCTATGCTTATTCTTTATTCTCTTGAATTAATGCTGCACTGAAATAAATCGGGTCATTTTTGTTTAGTCACGATTAGATAATTTCAGTTTGCATAATATAAATTTCAAATCGTTCCAAAATCTATAAGAAATGGTGGGGGAGTGGTCGTTTCCACAAGTGGAATCAGTAGCCTCAATATTTTAAGCTTTCCGTTATTTGAAATAGTATTTCGAATGTTGACTGTTTTTGATGTGGCCTCCATGCTTCCTTACGTATTACAGTTGTCAAGTATGCTGTATAGTTTGTTTTAGATGTCTTTAATCACTTGTTGAATTCTATATGCAGTGATAATGAGGACGCTTAACTTTACAGGTTTACAAATTTCTTCTCTCTATTATGCCTCCTTCAAGGAAGAAAGGTGAATTAACTTGAAACTTGTGTGCATGATTAATAAAAAACGGTGTAGACGCGGCCAGATAGTACAGACAATTTGTACGCACCCACACACGCACGCACACACACACACACACACGCACACGTCTCTATCATGCCTTTGTGCACAAGGTAGTACAACATGTAGTGGAACGTCCGCTTAGTTATGCATATTCAAGAAAAAATCCGAAACTTCTGAATTTTATACGTAAATATAGAAATATCAAAACCCATCATTTATGTCATCCAACTCGTCCCCTTTCAAGTGCTCCTTGTGCTTCAATCTTTCCCTAAGAAAGTTGTTATTCCATCTTCCGCCGCAATCGTTCACGATGCGGAGGGCGCCCTTCTCGTCCAATTTGAGGAAGATTTTGAACTCATCCGGCATTTCATGCTTGTTGGTCGTGTAGTTGATCTTGGCGTGTTCGTAGTAATGCCTGAACAAGGTGCGATTTGTCGGGTCTTTGTAGAACGGAAAAAAACCGAAGAGCTGGATTCGAGAACAGAAGTGAGTGGCTGCTGCGTAAACCGACACACCGGTACTTGGAAAGCTCAATTTAAGAACTCTGCACATGAAGAAAGAACATGACATTTAACAGGAATGATTAATATATATATATATATATATATATATATATATATATACATACATATATATATATACATGTATCATATATATATATATATATAATTATATATATATTTAATGAAATTCAATCAACCAACACAGTACTGTTTGTAGCAAAGCGCGATGAAACTCGTATGATTTTAGTCTGAATTCAGTGTTTTGCTGAAAATCTATAGCCCACTTCTCGTTATGCTCGTATTATTGCAAAGCCGATTACTCCACATTAACCATCACGTCGTATTTGTGTCAGGTAATTTCAAGATGTCTGTGTCCATGCATATTATTGGGTAAAATATTTTGAAATTTTTCTTTCAAAAAAGCAAGAAAATTGCCACACCTCGATATCTTTTTTTTTCTTCCTTGCGGGAGAGCAAAAATAATACTTTTTCCCCCGGTGCACATTTTTTGATGAGATATTTGGAATTTGTTTCAATCTCAAAACTATACAGAGCCTATCGAAAAGGACCGATCGGGGATCTTTTTTTTTTTTTTTGCATTCTTATGAATGCAAGTCAACGATCTGGTGCACACTTCTCGTAATATTTGGAAATTAATTGAATTAAAAACAAAAAGTTGTTCCCTCATCTCGGAGTTATTGAGGAACAAGTGATTTGTGTCCATCAACATTTCCATGGGGGCGGGACAAATGCCGCGTTGCTGCCCGTAGGATCGACGCCCCTGATCATCCCTGTGTATGCCCAAAGGTGTATCTTGACTGAGTCATCGTCGTTTGCTCAATGATTCAGGAAATAAGGGGGGGGGGTGGAGAGTCAATTCTGGCGATTTTATTTTGTCGATTTTTTTTTTGTCCGTAATCATTTTGAACAAATAGATAATCCCGAGTGGTGTGGGTCATAGCATGTATACATGTAGGCCTGTATTTTACGTTTACAACATCTGGTCCATGCTGTAAGACGATATCAATATTTTTGCGAGCGAGCGCTTAAGAAAATTATGCATCCAAATCCTAACAGGTAGAATGTTGTTAAGCTCTCTGAAGGAGGGAGTAAGAACGTCATGCATTTATGCCAAAATTCATACAATCACCATGATCCCATTTTTTTCTTCTTCCGTTTTTTTTCACATTTGGGGGGGGGGTGGGAGGGATTGTGCAGGCCATTCTCCCTATTCCATGGGGGTGGGGGTCGTGTAGGCCTATTCCCCATCCCCCGCGATTTACGCCCCTGTGTCGTTACCATTGCAACGCAGTTTCCATACGCATTCGAAACATTGTGTCCTGTTCCCTTTGTGCCAAAGAACAGCATGAGCGCCGAACTGCATGAGCAATTGCTACAGAAAGTACTGTATAGTTTGATCCGAATATTTTGTCCTGCTTTATTATTTTCATGGGATGCGGTTACCATAGCAACCCTCTTTCCAACACGTTCAAAAAAGTCTCAACCCCGACACCAATGTGTGTGTACCAAGGTTTATTAGCATGTTGCTTGAAAAAAAAAAAAAAAATGCTGAGGAACTTCTGCAATCCGCAATATTTTCTCAAATTATTGCCATGGTTGCGTTATTTAAGTTTCGAAAGGGAATTTCTTTCTCAAAATCTGCGGCTGAGATGCTTATTTATCCTTTGATTTCTTCTCGGGTGGATTTTCCGAATTCGACTCTATTCCCAAATACAATCCGACACGAAGTCTACGATCATTATCAAATGAAATGCTACTCCAAACACCCAGAATTAAACATGAATGGGGGATCACGCTCTCTCCGTTATGGGACCAAAATTGTTGAATAAAAACCTATTCAGTTAAGGCCAGTGTCATCCACAGAAACATACGAATCTAAACTTAAAACGTATCTGTTCCTCTCACACTGAGGACTAAAACTGCAATCTATAATGTTCGGCACAATTGTGTTCTTTATCTGGTATGTGTTTGTTTATTGTTTGCCATTTTCTTCTCTGTTGTCATGTTTGTACATGTTGTGTATCTTTTCATTTTTTTGAAGCGAGATGAGCCCCGAAAGGTGGACCTGTGCACTATACAAGTAGCAGCTATTATCATTATTATCATAGCATGCCGTTTAGGCTAAGTAGCTCGCTCAACAAAAGCATGCCCTGATTTATGGCCAATCGTAGCATAGTTTCCAATACAAAAAAAAAAAAAGAGGAAAGTGTCTCGCACATCTTCATCCCAAAATCAATATTGATTGTTAACGTTCACGAGCATTGCGATAAACCAGAGAAGAAATTCGATGCGCAAGATTTAAAACGCACCGATCCTATACCGCACGCAGTGGACTTATCGCCATTTGCATAAAAAAACACCCCAAAACAGCAACCCCCCCCCCCCCAAAAAAAAAACCAAACAAACAAAAACAAAACAAAACAAAACAAAACAAAACAAAAACGAGAAGTGGATTTCTCTCTTCTTGCCTCAAAACTCATCAAAAAAATAATTTTCCTCTCTATGTAGATTTCTGAAAAGTAACCCTTCGATCACTAATTTGAAGCTACATTATCGAGTAGCGCGCTATTTCGTCATCAGGTTATGAAAATTCAAGCTCGAGATTCTGAAAATAGCGCGTCATTTCGAAACGATATATAGGGCTAATGTGAAAACTGTAATGATTTCAAATTACCGCGCCAATTTGAAAGCTAAGCTCGAGAAAATGTCCAGACCCAAACTCGGGAAATTGTCTAAAAAGCCTGATGATTTGCGAACTATAGAGCGCAATTTGATAATGTGAATTCGCCTCAAGAAATTAGCGCGATGAATCACATCATGTCTACCAGTACGTGACCCGACTGATCGAGGCAACCTGAACACAAATCGCGGGTATTTCTTGAAGGCACACGCGCCATCGACGCTGTTTGCGCATGCTCAACTATCGAATTAGCTCGGGGAAAAAAAATCGGTCTGATTATTTTTGGGCTACTGCGAATAGAAAATGAATCAGCGCACTAATTTGCGACCGCGAAAATAATCTGGAGCTTGGATTTTCATCGGGCTGGTGTGGAAACGTTTATCTTGCTACTGACATTGGAATTTATACTTATTTAAATCAGCGATGAAATGCACAAAAGAAAATTGAAATGATGGTAATATTCAAACGTATACTTATTTTGTAATAGCGATTTAATTCACATATTTGTAGTAATATTCAATTTAGACCTACGTAAGGAAAATGTATGCACTGCGTGTATGTACCTTTAAATAATCGTTCATTTCAAAGATTTGTCTTTTCAATTTGTTAGTGAGAAAATAGAAAGGGAATTGAGACTTTGCCGGAAACTGTGAATATCAAATTACCGGCTTCAAGGATGTATGAGTTGCATCAGACTGAACGGATTCAGTCCTCTCGAAATAACGTAAGACCGTTATTATTGTCGTTTTTGTTTGTCAATTTTCACAATATTTATTTTCATATATTTACAATTATTTCATTTTACCTAAGTGTTCTATCTACTCACTTTTTAACTTCACTTTTGATCTCTGCCGGGCTGTAGGCGAAACCAAAGTGGAGATTGTAGAAATCATGCAACGTCGCCAGCGCTGTTTTCAGATGATTGTTGTGGGCCATAGACCCGAAATACCAAAGGATGCTACCGTTCATGCGGCTTAAGTCTCTTAGTAGTTTCGAACATAAGCGTGGTAACCCGTCGATAGTGATGTTGCCGTAGTTGTCCGTACAGTACGTCAGGTGCCTGTATTGTGCGGAATTCAAAGTCATTAGACTGACTTTCGAACCGACGTCCGAAGCGAACTCGCCACCAAACGGCGCCAGATTCATTCGGATAACAAGATCGGAGCTGTCGATGAGGTGGCCGCACTTGCTGTTTATTAGCACACCAGAGTTGCCAATGATAGCACACGTGTGACAGTTCCACCTTTCCCTCATGTTGGTAGTCTGGTTGAGTTGCGCTATCTTTTTGACGTTAGTCGAGAATCGCATATCCATCGGTGAAATGCCAGTTTTGAATAGCTGGAGGGTTTGTCTCAACGTCCGACGCTTGGAAAAAACCTCTCTGGATAATGGTACGGAACATTAACAAACATTAAGAACAGTCTATAGTTCGGTCACATTACAAAGAGAAGGCTGAAAATTGACAAAGAGTATACTGGTAAAACGTGGTAATTAATATTGTTTTCAAAAGAAATAAGTGTATAATATGATTTCCTAATCAACCATAACGAATCATTGTCTATTGTACATTACATAGACTTGACTCTGTTTACCAACAAGATACCATGCACTGTTACCAGCCAACACAAAATTTCCGTTCGTCTAATCAAATAATACCAACTCTTACAGATGTTTTCAACGTGAACATTAAAACCTACCTCATTATCTACTCTAGTAAATACACTTCTTGCGTGTGTGTTTATTCATTCCTATGTTCTATGAATAATTTGCTATAACGCATCATATCCTGTCCATGTTCAGTTTCCAAAGCTGCACCAGTAGTAAAATGAGCAACAGTTTCATACTGAATCTTAATTACTGTTATTAACAATATAACATGCTCTTCAGGTTCAGTCGACATCGTCTTAACTACGGTTAAATCTGTTCTCGACCAGTTAAGAAAATAATGATGTAAAATAACGTTAAAAACAATACTAGCACAACGTTAAATTTGATCGAAATCTGATAAATTCGGGGAAATTGGGACATTGTGAAGTTTAAGAAAATAGGTCATGAATAGTCAATAGAAATATGTAGCTGAGTGAGTTGATGTGTCATTTCCTAACAACTTGCAAGAAAGTTTGTAGGCTACACAGGATCTTTAATATATAGAAATGTAGATTTCTTCGACATAGATTTTAACACGTTATGCCGCAAATTTAGACAAAGAAAGAAAGAAAGAAAGAAAGAAAGAAAGAAAGAACATTCATGCCTCCCCGTTGGCCTGGCCCAGTAATCAGACACCAATGTAAACGAATACACTGTAGGACGTTACGCCTGGTATGCATTGATTATATACTCGCCTCATTTTTGCTATCTCTCCCTCATTCCCCCAAACATCGGGACAAAGAGACGCCTCCAAATGCTTTGACAATGTGTGGAAACCTGAAAGATAAACATTTAAGCATGAAAATAAGATGACATTTATGTCACTAATCGAGACACAAAAAAGGACAAATTTCCCAAAACCAAAATGTAGGTTATCTGAATGCAGTCATGATCACGATTATAGTAAATTCACTAAGAAGTGGGCAGTGTGATTCGGAAGGAGCCCTCGGTGCATCAGCATTGAGAAGGGGATTGCAGTCAAAAACACTGTGAAGTAAAGTTCTCTGAAGTACAGTAGCCAACATCCATTTCCTGGAAAAAGGAACAGCATATATGTTAGAATTTCTCATATCATATCTACAATTATATATAACTTAAAATAACCTAATAAACTTTTTTTTTAATCATATGCTTAAAAGATAGATTAATGTTGCTCACTGATAAATGTGAATATCTTGCAACCTCAATAGTTTCCATTGGTAAAATATTGTAGTAGTCGTGTGGGCATCATAATCGCTAAGATTTATCGGTCGAATAATTTAAGTTTGAAGAAATAATATTCTATTTACATTTGACATACTAGAATTGGCCCTTATTACCGAACAATAAGTCAAATGCGGGAGAACTAATGAAATGTGCAATTTAGTTAAAATCTTTTAGGTAAGAATTTCAATCTGGTGAAAACTCCAATGTTTTTGGCTAATTTGTTGCAGATAACACGAGTGTGCTCATTACATCTAGATTTATTAGCAATCGTAATAAAATAATATATAAAATTAACTTGTTTTATCATAATATCTTCAAATTTAATCTCTATATCACATATATTAATCTGTTTATTGGTAAATATATATATATATATATATATATATATATTTTACATTAATCACAAGACTATTACAGTCGAACTAATCAACAAGTTTACTAAATTCCTTGTTGAAATTACTTTTAAGTACATGAGGATTATTATCGGACATTAACACACTCGTGTCATCCGCAAATAATATCATTTGTAATTCATCAGAAACATTGACTAAGTCATTGATGTAAAAAAAGAATGGAGTGGGCCTAAGATGGACCCCTGGGGCACGCCGCATCTTACCGACATCAACTTTGATTCTACAGCTTTAGAAGTCACAAACTGCTTACGATTACTTGAAGAAATTGCAAACCATTTCAATATCACTCCACGAATTTCATACAAATAAAGCTTATGTAATAAAATATGATTAGAGTATCGAATGCCTTACTTAAATCTAAAAAAAATCCTATCATTATATCACATTATCCAAAACATTTACAACTTTATGAACAAATTCAATAATAGGCCAACAGTGGCTGTTTGTTATAATATTGCACTTATACAAAAATTTTACAATTCGTGAATATACGCATTTTTCTAAAATTTTTGAAAACAATGGTAAAATAGAAGCAGGAACATAATTCGACATCTGTTCTGTATCTCAACCTTTAAAATAGGAATAACTTTCGCAATTTTCATTAGTAAATGATAAGTAGATTATTGCACATATTGGGACAGACAAAATATGAATAACTTTCTGTACCCTAGCTACATCAACATTATTAAAGCCAGGACTCTTATCTTTTAATTAACACACAATATTAATGATCTCTTTAGGAGTGCATGACAAGAAAAAGGCACTTGCTGGGTTTTTATGAACGTATTGCATACATTTGTCGTATCCTATATCATCACATTGTCCTGCCACACTTTCTCCAATATTGGTAAAATATTCATTAAATGCATTAGGCCTACTAATTGCATATTTCCCTGTAATTTCTCTATCATTGCAATGAAGAGTCGTGGGTAGCACATTTTTCTTAACTCCAGAAAAAAATTATGCCATTTATTACCTTCAATGACTGTGCTTCTAAGATTGTCAGAGGCCTTTTCTAATTTCTTTCTAAAATAAAATCTTCTTGCATCTTTGATATCTTGAGTCACATAATTTCGTAATAGTTTATTATTTGCCATATCTCTCTTGAGTACATTTTATCAAATATCTTTTATACACAATATACTATTTATGACATAAGTTTCTTCACGCCTTATTAAACCATGGATTATTTCTGAACTTTTTCTCACTATCAGGAATCTTTTTCAAAGGAAAACACAAATTGTAAATGAACTTACACACCAAAAATTCATCATACGGTACATTGACATCGCTAGCATTGACTTTCCAATTTACAACATTTACCTCTTTCACAAATTTACAAACATTATCATCATTCATTACATTTTTATGTGCTGGATCTGAATAATGAAAATCTAATTCTAAATGAGAAAGAAAAAATACTGGAAAATGATCACTTGTATCTGCTGATAATACACCAGTAATCATATCCTCTAACTCATTAGTAATTATGATATCAAGTGAAGAGAATGTACTATTTATGCGAGTTCCGTCTATGAATAAGTGGGTATGTGTAATTAACCGTACTAACATCTAAAAAAATCAACTAGTTTTTCACAAACAGAAATACTCGATAAGTTAATGTTAACATCTAATAAATAGATTAACTTATTTTCTTTATTTACAATCATCAAATTTTTCTTCAAAATTTCAGTAAAAGATTGCACACATTGAACTGGTTGGCGATACACCGCACCAACTATGATATTCTTAGCATTTTTTTTTTTTTGTTTCAATGAATATAGACTGAAATCATAGAACATTTTGTCACAGTGTGTTACACGTGAACTAGCTTATTGGTCTAGATGAGGCAGTTTGATCACCCGAAGTGAAATATAAGAAGAGATAAAGTACCGTTGAAATTATGTGTGCATTTATTGAAGTGTAATCAAGTCTTCAAATCATACATCCGGTCGTACAATATAATAGTCTTCTGAGCTCAGAGCTTAAACATATCTCGCAGATTAAATGACTGTTATCCCATATATCAAATACTAACAACCTTCTAACTCCAAAACTAATAACTCTCAATATGTATCTTTTGACTTATAAACTAACTCAGTAACCCAGTACTATCACACTCCTCACAATATTGACATAATTATGAGACGGCGTGGGCATGTGGCTTGCCACAACAAAAGATATCCCTGACCATAATGTCGGTCAGCGTTCAGAGTTCAGTTCAATACAAACTTGTGGTTCCTGTTTATCATTTATTGGGAAATGTTGTCATACTGACTTTGCTTCGCGAATCGGCGTTCTCCATATGCGCCGACAGCCTTGCGTCCTTGGAGACGGCGAACGCGAAGCGCTTGGAGAATGACGCGAAGCGCTTGGAGAATGTGTCGGGGCGACAACGACGTCCTCCGACCGGTCGACCGCGGTTCAGCGAAGGCGACGGATCCAGCCCGTGTAACCGGCGTTGCTGTGGAGGGGGTGCGTCTCGAACTCGGCGAGGGAAATCCGGGCAACGGGTCAGGCAGCGGCTGAACAGGAGACACCTGTGGAGTCTCGACCCGGTGATTGTGTGAGCTTATCTGGACGAAGCTCCACTATACCCTTAACAGCCGTAGTTGGGCCTTGGACACCCCAGTTGTGGCATCACTGCTAGACAAGGCTCTGCAGCGTCTGGTCTGTCTGGTGGCAAGACAGGGTGTGGCAGCTTCACTTCTTGTGAGCCTGCCTATACATACGCTGGCTGCTGCAAACTTAACTATGCCGGGAAACAATCTGCATGTGGGCTGCCTCCAACCCGACTAAATTTATATGCAAATTCACTTCCTCCCAGACTGGAGGGTATTTAAACTAGATTTAAATCAACTCCTTACACATTTACCTTTAAATCATATCTACACTAAAATGTAATTTGCTGTTTACATAATGCAGCTCCACAACCCCTCTTATTTTCTCTACCATTACGCACAAGATTATACCCATTTATATAAAAATAGAAACACATTGATTGAAATTGTACATCAAGAACATTAATGACATGATTATAGAAAATTTTATTCATATTTCTACAATTCACATGCAGGCAAGAAAATGATATTTCAGACATACAATGTGTAATTCCATTTTTTGTTCAATTCAACAGGAGTATAAAAGGCATGCGAGGGTTCAAAGTCTTCATCATTATTGTCATTTGGAGGAGACAGATATTGAGATACTCCTTTCATATATGATTTCAGAGATGGTAAAAGTGATTTTTTTTTTTTTTTTTGTCAGGCACCATCACAATGGCAACATGGCTACGGTGGCGATAAAACGCAGGCTCGAGTAGTTCTTCCCGCTCTTTAACTCCTATAGGGAAATCCCACAGTCATTTCGAAGTAGCGTTTATTATCTTTATACAAGTGATTGTGTATGTTGTTTTCGTTGAGTCAACAACGTTTTCAAGGTTTTTGTTTCCTCACTTTTAGTAAGGTTATACTTTTCATGCGTGTGTAAGAAAATGATAAGTGCAAATTTAGTACAGTCTAAATGTAATATCTAAGTCGTAAAGATACAGGAAATATAGAATCGTCATATGAAGCAAAGATGTTCTACAGTCACAACTGCCTAATTAGTCAAACAGTTGCAGTTACCATGGTTATATGGATGGACTGAAAAATTCGATATGCGCCAGTGCATGTGTGCGTTCAATGATCAGGGCTCGAAGCCGCCATCTTTCCGAGTAATCTGGAGTATAACTTGATGATATTCACTAATCGTAGCATGCCTTTTCATTATTTTAAGTGTACTTGAAATTAATTTGAATGGTGTAAGAATATAAATGGTTGAGTACAAGAAGTCCTTTGCATTTTATATGGACTATACGACGAACTGGTGATTTCTTGACCAAATATTGTTCGAGGAATTGATGGATATGAAGTACAGTCTATCTGGTTGTAAGACGAGGTTGAAGTACAGAAGAACAGAATAGTTAACTGTTTTTTTTTTTCCAAAAAGATTTCATTCCTAAATTCCTAATGTCAAATAAACTATTTATATTAATAGATTTGTGCTAATGATTAGAGACTAGTGAAGCTACGGCATTGACATCTCAACCTTGATAAAGCCCCAACTAGTCTACAAAGTCGATATTTTATGTCCTAGAAAACATCAGCATTATAGGCCTAGTTCCCGTGTGAAATTATCATGTTGATGCAGGTGCTTAAAAATAACAAGGCTACCATTCCTTTCCTCATATCAATTAAATAAAAAGGAATGATTTAGCACATTGCACGATGTAGTAGTAAAATCTGCAATTGAGATATGCTGGGCAGAACGCAGTGTCCGAAGCGTTACTACAAAGAAACCGATTCTAGAGGGTTTTCACTTGCCATATCGCTGTTCAGGCACGATGTTCTGCTCCGTTACCATGACTGATGCGAAAATACACAAACTTGTGAGTCCGACAAAGGTGATCAAAATCCATTGCGGTTCCATGGTAATGGATATCCGATGCCTTCGGTAGACCTCTAGAGAAATTCGGAATCCAACTGGTACAACGGCACATGATATATACCTCCGATATACCACTCCATTTGATCCCGCCCGAATCTCTGAAGCAGCGAATATTTCACACGGAACTGTTACACTCGCTACTTGCCATGCGGGCACGGTCGACTCCTTTTTCAATCATTTACACCAGGTACAGTATACAGCACATTTTCGGAAATAATATCGGAATTCTTTGAAATGTGTTGCCGAGGGGGACGTGTCTAAGACTCAAACCTCACTTAAACTTCCTGGCTTGTTTTTGCTGCTTTCTTCACACTATGGACGCGTCATCATCACTGGAATGATGCCACCGCTGATCATAGTTGGCATATCGCCAGTAATGTATGTGGGGAGGAAAACAAGAGCGCTTACACGAATGCTCACCTGAAAGCGAGACAGACAGACGGACACACACACAATACAAACAACTCATGTAGTAAATGCTGCGTTTACACCATGTTCCCGGCGGCCATGGCAGACACGTTTCAGGCCACCGTCGACAAAACAGAATGGACGTGAGACAATGCAGCCGACAGGCAAACGTGACAGGCCGTGACTGCCGTGGATACCGTGGCAGATTTTTAAAATGTCCAAAAAAAAAAATGCCACGGCAGTTCCGGTGCTAATGAGGAACCTTGTATCCTGTGATAAAATGGGATAAAAGTAACAAGACCCGTATTAGGCTACAAAATATAAAAGAATTTAAAAAATGGAGGCCTGATCAGTCGCCTTGAGAAAGGGTCTGTGAGAAAAGACGCCGTGAAAACAGGGTTCACTGGGACGAGTTTACCGGGGTGAGAACAGACGCCCTGAGAGCAGGGTTCACCGGGGTGACGACTGGACCAAACAAGATTAGAATTCGAAGGGGGCAAAACGGAGCACTATACGTTTCGGGTGAATGGGACTGGCGTGGCTTCCGGGAACATGGTGTAAACGCAGCATTAATTGCTGAATACTCGAAAGTAAAAGTAGCAGAGTAGTAAGCATGAGGGTATGCGATAGGATCCCACTTTCAGGATCTTGAGTTGTCTGAATAAAGGATTATGATGAGCTGGAAGCAAAATGTTTACAATCGTGTACAGTGCTTGATTTGTTTTAGATCAATTATATCTTGTATGACAGCATTTATGTATAGTTAGTGTTCGGAGTATTGTAAAACATTATAGTTATACAATAGTACAAGGAGTTTCCTAGGAAACATAATTATTTCGTTTTTCGAAGAAACTAGTTGCCTTGGTAATAAGGGTGCGTAGAGTTACGTGTTTTTGTTTTTTTTTACGTGTTCGGACGGAACCATATTTCAATCCAGGATTACGCCTATACCCTGTAGACTTTTATATTTGTCAGTGGAAATATTAATGTTATTATGTGCATTGAGTGAGAATATGTAAGATTTATGACACAAGTGTTTCATATAATGTCATCAAAAGATAACTTATAATGATGATGATAACAATGATAATAATAATAATAGTAATGATAATAATAACAACAATAATAGCAATAATAATGACAATAGGCCTTAATTACCCAGCCTCTACATTGTTGCCACTGCTCTACCAGAGGGCCCTGCTATTATTATCACTCTAGCTTTGCCAGGTACCCATTTATAATTTATACACCTTTAAATAGTCAATAGGGACATAGTGGGTAAAACAATCTTGTCCGAGGACGTAAGCAAGGGGTGGGATTGTTTGTTTGTTTGTTTTTAATCCTTCAATCGGATACAATTTGAATACAAATTTCAAAAAGTACAAAGACAAACAAACGCAAGTGCAGTGAAATAAATCGATAACAGTGCACAAATAGATACACATAGGTGATTGCATAGAGAAATGTAGATACACAGAAACATAAAATAAAACATACCGGTTTTTTTTCAGTAAACAACAGAGATCATCGAATACAGGAGACCACAATCGTAAGCGATTAAGCTTGAAACGTATTCACGCACAAAAATTCTGGAAATAATAACAATTAAGCACGACGCTTCAGAGAGAATTTTCTCCCGCAACTGTGCATGTTTTGTACTGATAATGATAATCCTATTTTTTGTTTGTCTTGTGAGTGTGTGTATGATCACGTGATACATTTTATAAGTGAACACATAGAGTGCATGCTTAATCGATCTCTGAAGGTTAATTTAGGAATGAGGTTATCCACGGAAATCTGGAACTTCTCAAGGATGAGTTAGGATGTGAGGAAATCTCTGGGATCTCTTGGAGATGTTTAGAAAAATTCCAGAATAGTTTTAGGACCGTGTAAGGCCACAGGAATTGTCAAATTGAGTAGAGTTCCCCCAACTCCTTCACTCAGAGAGTATACGTCACCTCTAGCTCTTAAGCCACTGATTGTAGGCTTACTTTAGAAGCCCTACTCTCTAAAAAAATCGAGTGAAACTATTCACTCTTGAAGGTGAATACAAAAAAAGAGAGAATTTAGAGTGAAATTGGAGTGAATTTTGAATGAAAATTGGTTATTTTCACTCAGGGATCACTCCAAAATCTTCGAGTGATCCCTAAGGACACTTGAAAATGAGTGAAAATTATTTTTTTCACTCGAATTCACTCCGATTTTAATCAATCTTTTTTTTTTGTATTCGCTCCTTCAAGATTAAATATTTTCACTCGATCTTTTAGAGAGCATATTTTCGGCTAACTTGTTACGTTTTGAGGACAAAATTGGGAGATGTTTATTTTTTTTCATGTGTTAGATTTATACTGTACCTTGCTGGATAATCGCTTTTGTTAGAATAAGGGTCTAAGTACTGGAATGAACTCCCTACGGAACTTATAAGCTGCACCAGTCTAACCTCATTCAAACGAAAATTAAAACAATATCTTTTGAGCAGCTACGGCATACATATTGTATAATACTTGTTGTTCAGTATTCCCTTCCCCCCTTGTCTATCTTGGCTATCATATTATATTAGTAGTCCGACTGGATCCTAGCAAAGTACATTATTATTTTTTGATCAGTCTGCCTGTTGCGCTCTCTAAGCACGTATTGTTACACTCGATTGTTGGAATTCTTGCGCGTGACAGCTGTCTGTTACCATGGTCACACGGCCTGCATGATATAGGACCCCGTTGGAATTTGGCTCCTGAGCTCCATTGTCCTTGTGTGTATATTTTATATTCACGACAAAATTCGTATTAGCCCACCTTCCATTCATGTATTTATGCCAAACTGTTACACCGTCATCTATACCTTCACACCCACTTGAATCCTTACAATCTCAGTCGTTGTTCTCCAAATGCCCTTGCTTGTAATAGGTTAAAGTTGCAACATTAGTAGCAACACTTTGATCTGATCTTTGTTCGTTTTAATCGGATCCTCCAGTTATAGTATGGTATAAAAAATATATCTGTACTTATACTTCCCCTAATCTGATTTTATCCCTGGACCTGCGGCTCTATAAAACCTTGCTTTTACGCAGGCCTCATCATATCTTTTTTTTTTGCATTATGATCTCAGTTTAACTCGCATGTATACATACCTAGTGTATATACCAAGACAAACTTTTGAACATTCCGGTGAAGTTGCTAAGTTCAGAAAGGAAAGCCAGTGAGATTTTGCAAACAAGTGGGAAATCACATTCAAAATTAATTTAGATATTTGGCCATTGTTAATTGCGCCCTAAACGTCCATGACAGCCATTTTTCAAAATGGCTGTCTAATGTGCCACTTCTATGTTTTTGCAAATTTCAGAAGGGAAAAGCTAATAAGATTCTGCCCATAAATGTTAATTACATTCAAAAATAAATCTAGATATTGGGCCATCGGAAATTGCGCCCTCAACGGCCATGGTAGCCATTTTTTTTTTCAAAATGGCCGCCATAAATGCCATGTTTTCTTTAAAAATGCAAATTTCAGAAGGGAAAGCCATTTTTTTTCTTTTTTGCAAACAAGCGGGAATTTACATACAAAATAAGTCCAGATAATGGGCAGTTGAAAATTGCGCTCTCAATGGCTAAGGCAGCTATTTTATTAATGGGCACCATAAGCGCCACTTTTTCATTAAAAAAATGCTAATTTTAAAAGGAAAAGTCGATGAAATTTTGCTTACAAATGTGACTCTGCACCTCAAAACAAACAAAAAGTTGCCAGACATAAATATTTAGTTAAGACCATATTCTGAAAGAGCAGACTTTAAGCTTTAAAATTATGTATAACTCAAATCAAATGGACTCTCCTAACCTATCTAAATATTGGAAAGAAAGCACAAACTCAGGAAAAGTGTGAACTGAGAAAAGAGGCTCTGAAGTACAGTGTCTATTCAAGCGCTTAGTCTTTACCAAACCGTGCTGGCTGTGCGATGAATGGGACAAAAAACAGGAAGTAATCCGCCAGAATAACAACAATGAAGGGATTATAAGATTAAACTGAAATTTAGCATGCCTCATTAACACATAATTAATGCCAACTTTCAAAGCAGTGGCACTATTCTTTCAAAAGTTATTAGAGTTGAAAGTGAAGAGTGTGGACAAGATTTTTCAGAAATGAAAAAGGGATTCTAAAGACACACCTAATCACACTATTCTACCAAAAATGTTCGAGATAAACTGCTAAAAAACACACTTTCTTGCCCGTTTTATGATACCAAATTTTAGCATAATGTAAAAGAAGACCCGCTCTTTCAGAAAATATGAAAAATTCAAGTTCGGCTAAGTTGACCAATTTCACTTATTTTCAGTCCTCACGCAAATTCAGCGTGTGCGACTTTATGTTCGTTTTGAGGTGCACGGTCACAAATGGGAAATGACATTTAAAATAAATCTCGATATTAGGCCATCGGAAATTGCGCCCTCAACGGTCATGGCAGCCATTTTTCAAAATGGCCGTCATTAATGCTATATTTTTGAAAAGATTTACTAAAATCACAAGGGAAAGCCAACGAGATTTTGCAAACAGGTGGAAATTACATTCAAAAGTAAACTTATTGGGCCATTGCACATTGCCCCCTCAATGGCCATTCCAGCCATTTTTCAAAATGGCCACCATGAATGGTTTTTTTTTTTCGTAAAGTGTTGCAGACGTCAATCATAATTTCCACAAAGGTGGAAAATTACATTCAAACTGAATTTGATAATAGGCCATCCAAAAGTGCACCCTCAACAGCCATAGCAGCCAAGTTTCAAAACAGCTGCCATGGATGCCCCCCCCCCTTTTTTTTGCAAAAATTTGCTGATGTCAGAAGGAAATGTCAATAAGACTTTGCAAACAAGTTAAAAATTATGCTCAGAAATAAATTTCAGTATAAGGTCTTCTTAGAAGGCGCCCTCAAGGGCCATGCTGACCGCCATGGATGTCTGTTTTTTTAAGATATGCTAATTTCAGAGAGAAAATCAATGAAATTTGTACATAAGTTGAAAATCATATTCAAAAGAAAATGATATACGAGGTTATTACAAATGGCACCATTAACGACCATGGGAGCCATTTTACAAATGTTCTCTATAGATGCTATTTATTTCTTGAAAATATGATAATTCCAGAAGAAGACAAAAACATTTTTTGTGCAAATTGACAAAAGACATCCAAATAAATTCAAGTTTGAATTTGAATTTGAATTTGTAATGAAGATATTGAGCCACCATTTAAACATTGTCCCCAACGGCCATGGCAGCTCTTTGTCAAAATGGCTTCCACACACTCCTGTTTTTTTAATTTGCTTATTCCAGAAGGAGAAAGCTATAAAATACTGCTAAATAGCCATTACATCTAATGCGATATGGTGTTCAAAGAAATCAAAATTAAAAAAAAAAAGTTCCATTGATGGGTTAGTTCTCGATTGATGTTTTCAGTTTAGTTCTGATTGCAGTATTTCGCGTGTGACGGCTAACATTATGAATATCAAAGGTATGTGATTTTATGGAAGCAAGGCAAGTAAATAAATTTTTTTTTTCGTAAATTGAAAGCCCATTTTTTCGTATCTGTCTTAAGAATATTTAGAAATTTACATTTTACAATAGATACACGTCATATAGTCCCATATATTCAATGATATGGTGATACTGTCAAAATTAATACATGGCGCCATTATCCCTGGATATTCATATTACTCTTTTTCGGATTTTTTTGAAGTTTACCACCTAAATATGCAATCATCATTGGTGAGATATAATCGCTAAGCATTTGCCTTGTTTATTTTAATTGTTCCTCAAATGATTTCTTTAACACCATATTTCAGATTATGTAATGTCTCTGTGAATATTCTACTCCCTTCTCTTTCTGAAGTTAAGCAAATTTTCAAGAGAAAACAAAACAAAAAGAGAGTGTATTGAAGCCATTTTGACAAATAGGTGAAATAGCCATTGCGAACACAGCTTATGATGGCACTATGTCTAAACTTCTTTCTATGTATTTGTCGACTTGCGCCAAAATATTTATTGTCTTCTTCCGGCATTAGGACATCTTCATAAAAGAAAAAAAAAATGGCATCTGTGACAGCCTTTTTGGAAAATGGCATCTATGACAGCCTTTTTGGAAAATGGCTGCAATCGCCGTTATTACCATTGTTTTTCTTCTTGAAAATTTGCGAAGAAACAATTTCTAGAGTTAATGCAATCTAGATATATTGTTTGATTTCAAACATGATTTTCAATTTATGTACACAGTTTTAACTTTTCTTTGTAAAATTACAATTTTTGAAAACAAAATGATTGTGACAATGGCAGCTATTTTGGAATATGGCGGCCATGGTCGTTGAGGGCAGCATTATGATAATCTAATACAAATATTTATTTCGAGCATAATTTTCCAATTGCGTGTAAAATCTTGACTTGTATAATTTTCGTATCAATATACTTTTTTGTGATATATGTGAGAAATATGAAAATATAGAAATTTGAATAGAAATGAAATGAAATGAAATGAAATGAAAATAGCAGATGCACCTTGATTGAACACAGTGGTTGTAAGAGAAATCGATTCTACACGAATCACCGTGGACTCTGCCCACTGATATTTGCTTGGGTCAATCATCGGTGCAGCGACCGCCATTTTTTTTTTTTTTTTTTTTTTTTTTTTTTTTTTTTGTCCATGCCGTCAATCTCTCGTTTGAGGCGAGACCCCAGCTGGGTTTTTCCAAAGTGGGGTGCGTATATTTGTCGTTTGAGAGTTGGGAGTACTTGTCCATTGCAAATAAACTTTCTGCTCGGCGTGACAAACCTGGAGGCCAAGCCAGGGTTTGATGACTCCAGCAGCTGTCGTATTACGTAAGAGCATGATAAGGATATCTGCCTGTGGCAGACCATTCAAAGTGAACTCAATTTTCTCTATCCTTTTTCAATTTTATATTCTATTGAGAAATTCTATGGTCATCCATTTTACATTTCGAACGAAAAAAATTGACCCGTAAATAACGAAAATACAGGAATAAGAAGGAGAACATTGCCAGTTTGCCGGTGCTGACAATGTGTAATGTGTGCGTACACACACGCACACAATCGACCACCAGCTAGCTGCATGCATCTCTACATGCGCAATACTCAGTATGCCCTTACTCTCGCATTGATATGATAATCATTGCGATCGGCAATAGTTTTTATGCTGATGTACAGTTTAAAAAGTATGAGGATTCTGTGACAATCATGCTAAGAGATATAAAAGCTATCGATATTATATACAAAAAGGCCCAAAATCAACACAACTACAAAATTTGTGAAAGAACTTCTTTGCCACTAAATACCTTGATTTCAATAAAAAGTACCTCAATTTGTTCAAATTTTATTTCCTGAAACACAACCAGACTGAGGTTCGTGTATGGCTATTTGGCAGTGAGTTACAACAGGGAGGTGAGACTACCTCCCTGGTTTCAATCAGCCTGCTGTCTGAGAAAGAGAGAGGGAGGGAGAGAGAGAGAGAGGGAGAGATGGGGGAGGGAGAAGGGGAGAGACAAAATGGAATGAAAATAGTTCCGGTCACTGCAGTACAGGCATGCTCTGTCTGCATACGCTGAATGTCTACACTCACACACACACACGTACACACACACGCACCATGGAGCTACATAGCCCATGCCAAAACCAAAACAATCTCCTCCTCTCGCGGTGCCCCCCCCCCTCCCCTGTGGCGCTGTGGCGATGACTGATGCTTAGATTAGGCCAGGGTCAAGAAACAGGTGTTTTATATCTTTGGTTTTTAAGTCATTGATTGCCAAGGTATACACTGGCATTATTTACTGGGGTGTAGCCTCTTCAAACGAGAGATTTGCGTCATGGACATTTCCTTGGAAATGTATGGAACTCACTATCCAGCGGGCATCGAAACCACATTCAAACTTTGATAACGGGGTGAAGATATCAATATTTGTAAAGCAACGTGAGAGGCTTCACGTTGTAATTTATGTGCGGAGCGGGGCATTGAGGAAAGCGATGTTATTTGAGACTTTAGTGGAGGCCAATGAGGACGTGTTGCACGCGGAGGCATCGTGCACCTACACTGACTACGCATGTGTGAAAGATCGTGTGCATGCCCTATTCATGCCTTTGGGCATATTATAAAGGTGAGGGCCTTATACATCATGTACATAATTATAGGATTTGCATATCCTATATGTTAATGGCGACATAATGCCATTAAAACACACATACACAACAAAGATTGACATTTAGAAAGTATGGTGATCTGCCATGAAGA
Organism: Diadema setosum; assembly: GCF_964275005.1. NCBI lineage: Eukaryota > Metazoa > Echinodermata > Echinoidea > Diadematoida > Diadematidae > Diadema > Diadema setosum. Next base: position 10,507,158 of record NC_092699.1, read on the forward strand.
GTCACAAATCTGCATTGTAATTGAAGAACAAAATAACTTTACGCGTGCTTTTCTAGAAGAATTGTAAAGACCTAATTTTACAGGAAGCAAAGGGCCAATCGGGGGCCCAAAGGAAATGCTTGAAATGGGCGAGTATGCAAGAAAGCAATGCTTGTAGGGTACATCCCTCCACAACACGCACACAGACACATTTCATTTCATTTATTTCAACAAGTGTTCAATATCCAAATAATACATATTTATTGTTACGTGGAACATTAACAATTTGTACAAGGTTGGAGTGTCACAAAGCAAATACAAACAATAGTGTAACAAAAGTATGATACATACACACCTGTAACTACAAACATGTATGAACCTACGTGTTATTCAAATAATTTTATATTCATGAAATCATTTTATTGAAACAGCACTAGCTTTAATAACGAATATGGAGGGAACTTGTATAAGAAGCAAAGCTTGTTCAATTAGTTTCTCGATTAAAAAAAAGGGGAAAGTCTATGCACATGTGCGTATAGATTCGAATAAACGAGTTAGGCCATGGGGTGAGCTGGTTTTTTCGCTTGTTTCGTTCCGACAACTGCGGCACTAAAATATCTCCACAGCTACGTGTAAACAAATAACCAAAAAGGCTACAGGAAAAAGTTCGACACAAACCCTCCTGCAGTATTTTGGTAATTTAGGGGGAAACAGTGAACATTTTTTTTTTTTTGGTCACTGAGGAGCTGAATATGTACACTTTGCCGTGTACGATATTCATTCGCGAACAATCATGTGATGCATGTTATCCAATCCGAATCGAGAATTATTGTTTACGAGTCAAAATGGCCGCCCCCTGTGAGCCTGTCGACGCGTCTACGTCGTCTGCTCTGCCGAAACTTTTAAGATGCGTTAAATATGCATGTAACATCGATGAAGTTTGAAAATGTCACGGCTATGACAAACCTAAGATAGACGAAACCTATTTTGTGTGCCAAAGAGTGGATCAAATTGAGTGGGGGAGACCGTGAAATCGCAGACCAGAACGAAGTGATTCATCTGCTCAGGGGGACTGACTGCAACCTACATAGGATAATTTACAGGTTAGTTTACGTGCGTACAGTCGTAGCAGTCGACACTGCAGTGCAATCTCATATATGGCTATGCGTGCCATGCATGATGACTGTACAAGTACAACGTTAGCTATGTTATGAACGTTGCTTGTGTATATAATAATGGACGCTAATGCTGTAGCTTAGCCGTTTAGTAGCGTGTCTGTTACATTTTAGATAAATTATCTTGAATTTCACCTTGGCATGGCATAGCGCCGTTATCAATGTAGCCTAGATGAACTTTACATGTTGTTCTATGTACAGCCCAGGTTAGGTTGATGTAGCTGATCAGTGATATTGTTTTGTAAAAATCTTAATTGACACACAGGACTGGATTGAAAAAGGTCTAAACTGCATGTAAATTCATATTTTCATAATCATGGCCATGGAGTATTAATATTAAAAATCCATCCTGTCTCTCTCACCCCGAAATTGGCGAATCCCCCCTCAAAACACACATTTAGCATCTCATTAAATTAACTTATTAATATTTGATATAAATAGGTCTAAAAAACCAACAATGACAATAACATAATTTCAACAATTAAACTCCCTAAAACATAAGATTACCATTATGTTGTGCCAAATTATAAAGCAGTGGGTGGTGGTGATAGTGAAAAGCCAAGGATTACTAGTAATGTACTAGTATTAATGGGCAATTCCACGGTAACTCGCGTTACAAATAATGGGTACATTTTGGGGATAATGTGCCAATATCTTTGTAATTGGTAGGATCTACAAGTTCCTTTTTTCATCATGGGTTAAGTAGACATACACCAACTAAATGAATCCAAAAAGAAAAATAAAAGACAAACATGTTGGGATTCTTGAATCATTTAATTTCGGTAACTCGCATTACACAAAAAGGACATGGTCAATTCTATGAAGACCTCTTTTTGGAAAGTCTCCTCATACTAGACAATCTTGATAAAAGTTTTCTTACCTTGAATTGATAGTGGGTTAGGATTCATAAATTAACAATATCAAAGTTGAGTAACAATGACCTGGAAAAATGTAGGGAGCCTTTATGTCGGTAACTCGCGTTACGGTAACTCGCGTTACATTATGTCCACTAACACAGGGTGACACAAATTGATGACATACAATTGTTCTAATCTGAGAGATGCTTGTTTGTGTAGATAGTAAAACGAATAAATGTTAAACAAATATTTTACTAATAAACCCAATAGAAGAGTGTGTTTAAGACTAATAAGAGCTTCACTCCTCATAGAGACCTTGAATATGTTTGAATACTAGATGATATAGGTGTATTATTACATTGTAAGTTTCAGAGTGTAAAGATGAAAAATGTTGAAAGTCTTTTTAAAACAAAACAAAAGTATCAAACCCTATAATATACAAGTTTACGAAACAGCTTACAATCTTTCAAAAATTCAAATCCTATCTTTGTGAGGAGTGAAAACTAGTACATTTCTTTGCAACTGATTGACAAAAAGACCAGTTCGTAATTCCACTTTGTGCATGAAAAAAAAAGATCATTACGAACAGGCATTTTGGTTTGTAAATTCACTGACATAAGCATCTGTGATGCGATGATTATTCATGCGATCCTTATCTAAATGATGCTTGCCAGCACATCCACCTGACAGCAAGAATGGTATTTTGCAATATAAACGGAAATAAGCTGTTACTGCATTCAATACAAAACAATGGAATGGATGCCTGCTAAATTATAAACTGATGGGAGTATTCTGATCCCCTGATCTAAATGCAAGTTCATTCTTTTTTTGAACAGAAGTTCCATAAATTGTTATGTCATGCAAGCTTATGCATTATGCTGCTTTGAAAACAAGTGAAGTGCCGAACCAACTGAGAAAAAAGAAAGGTCATTTGTACCAATGTGTACATGAGCTACAGTGTATACGAACTGGCTTATTACCCTACATCGACGTAAATAAGCACTGAATTGATCAGTGTTTTAGTAGTAGCCATGATAAAAAAGTCATGGGCATACATACTCAAGCAGTATTCAAACTTACGACCTCCTGATCACCGGACAGGTGTCATCTCCACTAGACCACCATGCTTTCGCCCGACAGTAAGTGCTGGTTCTAATCCTTATTACATGCAGTGGGTACTGCGTAATTATTCAAATTCATGAAATTCTTCCGTTGAGATGTTTTCATTGCAACTGATTGACAAATTGCCCTACATCAACGTTAATAAGCTCACTGAATTGATCAGTGTTTTATTAGTAGCCATGATAAAAAATCATGGGCATACATTTTTGAGCAGGATTCGAACCCACAACCTCTTGATCTCCGGACAGGTGTCATCTTCAGTAGACCAACGAACAAGGATTAGAACAAACACTTGCTGTGCTTTATAGCATTCTGTAATAAAAATTCTGTAATACTGATGCAGGAAATTCAAAAGATAAATCTAATGGTCTCATTCACTGCTGGATACATGTACAGTATGCAGTGAAAGCCAGGCTAGACTCTTCAGTGTGGCATGTGATCAGTGGCCTTGATGCTAATCACAGTTTATTAGGCTGCCCTCCTTTGTTTCAGTCCAGCATAGTGTGTATAGCACTGCATTTGATTGTTTTCACCACAATCTAGCTCAATTAAGTGCTAAAATTTGCTTATGTTGGGGGAAACTCGCGTTACATGCCGGTAACTCGCGTTACATGGTAACTCGCGTTACACTTTTCATTGACATTTTTTATGTGATAACAGTGTTTATTTAAGTCAACATCCTGTGTACAGTATCAGGGTGTGATGAATTTAGAAAATTATGATTCCCAACAAATTACCTCCACTGCTTCCTTCAGAATGAAAAATATTTCTTGTTTCGGTAACTCGCGTTACATGGCTCAAGTGCTGAACTTTCATGTGGTGATTAGAATTTTTTGAAGGTGGCATAAAAATTTCCTCATGGAAGACTGAAGTAGAACCAATTTGCTTCTTTGAAATAAATTAATTGAAGTGCTAGCAGAATTTTTCTATTAAAAAGAATTATATCAAGTTAAGCATGCATTTTAGCAATTTGGATGACTAAAAAATTGTCTTCAACATTTGTAGCTGTTTCTCGGGAAATATTTGACCGACTGATATAATTCTTTGAGTTTCTTTAACTTCAATATATGGGTAATACATAATGAGTAATTCTTTTGCAATATGATTAAGTTGAAATTTTAGTGCCATGTCCACATTCCCATGGAATTGCCCTAATGATGATAAGGCAGTTGTATTCATAATTATGATAATTGATATTGCATGTGATCAGGTGCTGAAAGCTGTAGATGTCATTTGAAATCAGTAATTGCACTGCAAGTACAAGTTGAAGTAGTTGATGATGACAATGATCATGAGGTGTACCTTGCATAGTACTAGGGCCTATTGGTAATTACAAGATTCAAATATTGGCAGTCAATAGTCTACCGTACATTTAATGATATCTTGAGTGTAATGTTCAACCCCTCCCCCTAGCGTTTAGCCTTTTTTTCCCCCTAACAAAATCCAACGGCTAATCATTGCTGTTCATTTCTCCATTGTATTAAATAGGATTCCATGAAACGTGCTGCAAGAGGTTTATAGATAGCAAACGCCTGAATCTCGCTAGGAAACGAAAGCTGAAGGAGGAGCCTCGTCCGTCAGCAGGAGCATCTGTTTCCTCCCCTAAGACGCTCACATCAAGATCAAGATTTTCTTCTGGAAGCTCTTCAGGTTCTGCTGTGTTGCCTGTAAAATGCATCATTTGCAACAGAGTCAACCTGCTCATTACTTGCCAAGGGAAATAGGTCAATAACATTGTCATTGTCATGTTACTATAAGTTGTCCTTTATAAAATGGAGCGATATATATACACCACTGAAACATTCACACACATACACAAAGAACTTCAGTGCAAAGTTCAGAAACAACAGAATGTACTGTATATGCACCCATGCTTTGGTCAATGTGATTAATGTTCAAGAATTGACATCTTACCAAAGTTGTGCATGATAAAATGTCTTTGCAATACAGATTGCTTCCTGTATTTTGAATGCCAATGTTTATGCAACATGTTTTGACTCCTTGCCTCAGTATGTGATTGTTCGCCCTTTAGCAAACATTTCTGCCCACTATTATGATTTGATTAGGGTTGAATTATTCTAAGAACAAAGATGTTTTCCTAAGTGTTTTTTTTTTCCATAAAACTGAATGACTACGATTAAAATTTGTTTCTCCCACTCTGGGGGAAAAAATGTGTAACTATTATTAATACTGAAACAGAATGTTCATGTAGAAAGGTCAGTACAATGTAGGTGTGAGTACAAAATCAGTTTGCTAAAACTAATACCAGCCAAATGACAATTGTGCATAAGTTGAGTCAGGTTTGCACAGATCCTCTGATATTGGAAGTTAATTACAATGTTATCATAATTTTTAATGCCAAACCTGTTTTATATATTTATTCTCTCCAAGATTTTCAGGTACACATTGCCTCCAATACAGAATCCAGCAGTTTTCACTCATGAATGGGTAAACTATGATATTGCCTTTATTTTATATATTGGCATTTTTCAAAACTTTTACACCCTTTCAAGGATATTTGGACCATGGAATGTTCCAGGAAATTTATTAAAACTAGAAAATTTGACTGATTATCATTTTGAGCTATCTTACATGAAAGGAGGTAGTGTCTCACCAACCTAATGATAGCAATGACAACTTTAGGAAATTTTATGAAGATTAAATTTTCTAAAGTACTGTAATATTTCATGAACAACGTGATTGCTATGTGATCTGATATTAAAGCTTCTTAAGAAGAAGAAGAAGAAGAAAAGAAAAACATGTTTACTGATAAACAATATGATCTGTTTAATGGTAATGTCTCATGTGTGTAAATGAGTTTGTATGTGCGTGTGAGTGTATATAATATGTCAGCGTTTTTATGCACCTGTGTATGTGTAATGCACTGATCAATACATGTATTATATCATTGTGTGTGTTCATGTTTATGATAATCTTTTTTATGATGCTGATGTGATAAATGGCCAAGGCATGTAGAATAATATTGTAATGCACTTGGGTATCTTCATAACTATGTGTGTGCGTATGTGTGTGTGCATGTGAGGGTGTGTGTGTGTGTGTGTGTGTGTATGTACAATAATATTCTCCCACATGCACGCGGACACACACACAAACAAACGCTCTGATTTTTTTTTTTTTTGCCTTGAATGATTAGTCATTTGATTAATAACATGTCGATGAACAGAATATAAGGCATTTGCCTTGACCTCTGACGGTTAGTCAATGCTCTCTCTCATTATGGTCTCGAACCACTTTGCTCTTGTCCTCCTTTGCATAGCCAGCATCAGGAAAAGCTGAAACATGAGATATAATGCAACTATTAAACCAAAACTTCACTTTTTTCTAGGTACTATGTGGCTAAAAGCAGTGCTTTACAAATGTGTATATGTATTTCAGCTTAGAAACACTATGGGAACTATACTGCGGCTAGCAGCCCCATACGCATAACTGCGGCCAGCAGCCCCATACGCATAGCGTCATGGGGCTGTGAACTGTAGCATACAGGATCATGACGGATATTTTACTGCGGACAAATATCAACTTAAAATCGGGAAAAAATCTTCAATTTGAAGACTTATTAATAAATTTGAAGCATTGATAACAGAGTTCGTGCAAGGTTTGCTTCTGCAAATAGTTCCTTTCTGTTCAAATTGATGACTAAATGTGACTCGGTCGAGAGGAAACTGGGAGAGCTACACTGAATTGACGGCCAGCGCATGCGCACACAGACATCATATCCAGTCAATGGATTCGAAATTTGTGCGCAGTGATGTGTGCGCCTGCGCTGACCGTCAATTCAGCGTAGCTCTCCCAGATTCCTCTCGACCTAGTCATATTAAGTCATCAATTCGAACAGAAAATGACTATTTGTAGAACCAAACCTTGCACGAACCCTGTTGTCAATACTTCAACCTTACTTGTAGGTCTTCAAATTGAAAAATTTTTGTTCAAGTTAAGGTTGACGTTTGTCCGCGATACTATCCTGTCATGATCCTAAATGCTACAATCCGCAGCCCCATTACGATATGTGTATTGGGCTGCTGGTCGCAGTTTATAAAATATGGATTTTCGCAAAAACTGCAGGATATTTCGAGGAGAACTTTTTGCTGTATATTTAGGATGTACAAAACATCACATTTCCGCATTCAGAAAGTAGTGCCAGTGTTGCTGGAACGAAACCCATTTTCTAAGCCTCTTTTTCAGCTTCACCCCATGGCCTAAGTGGGCATTCCGATTCAGGAGAGATAAGAGGAAGAGTTATACTTGTAAAGCAATGGGGCCAGATAGCACACACAGATAGACATACACATTCAAACAAACACACGCTAATACAGGAACATCCATTCAAAGCCGAACAAAATAAACAAAGGGTCATGAGACGAGGAAGCTAGCGAGCATACAGCATGTCAGTATAGCTTGTGTAATGACATCCGCATATGAGAATTGGAAACAAACACTGATTTGAGAGGAAGGTTGTCTGTTGTATCATTTTTCAATAACGACTGAATATTTTTTTTTATTTGATTTTAAATGTGCCAATACGGAGTTAATTTTTCATATCAGTAGGAAGGGAGATGTACATTTTGGGTCCTCGATAAACAAAAGCATTTTGGGCAAAACATGTTTGCTTTTAAGGTGTATGGATACAGCTAGATTGTCTTGTAGGATACTTATGTACGGAGTTATTAAGAACAAACATTGAATCAAAAACTGATGGAATATCATTGTTATGGAGCTTGCACATGAATTGACCAAGTTGCATCTGATATACATGATACAACAAAATGACACAATTAATTTATGTAATGTTATACCTAAAAAACAAATATGTAACATACAAAAGACAAGGAAACGCAACTTACCTGAAATAAACACTTTAGACGCTGTCACGCAGTGAAGAATGAAGAGAGAGAGAGAGAGAGACGAATTACTTAATGTTTCGATAAAAAGCTACGAGAGAGCTTTAACAAGACAAAAATCAATATATGCTCGGAGCTTCAGGACCATTGTTTCATTCTGAATAAAAACAAAATTAATGTTCCGATTCTTTTGTAACAAATCAACAAAATTTTGTGTTTCACAATTTTACAATTACATATGTATATGCATCAATTTTCACTTTGATGACGTGATTAACGAATTGAATTCAAATGAACTTATTTTTTTTTGATAAAAAAACGGAAAAAAAACTTATACGTAACCTCCCTCCCTTCCACACACACACACACACACACACACACACATTTTCGGCTATGATTTTTTTACGTAGATTCCTTTTTTGCTGATATTCAATATTTTTGTTTTCACGTCCTGCGCAAAATTTGAGACCCAATTTTCGAAAATAATATGGTGGTGCTTGCCGAGATTTAAAGCACATGTTAGTGACCAATCTGGCCGAAAATGGCAATTTGTAAGGACTTGATAATTATTGCTCATAGGCTAATGTATGTATATAAAACAGACCCGAAACATCTCAAAGGGTTGCCAAAGAGTTCACAACAGATTTTCCCAGTAGTAATCCGCAGAAACAGACCACGGAGGCAAACTGGAACAACATCAGCACTTTTCTAAACAAATGCCTCACAGAGCTTGTGCCATCAAAGATGACTAAAGGTCAGAAGACACCTACTTGGATAACACCCTGTATCAAACGTGGGATATGCACGAGAGACAGACTAAGGCACGTCACCAATCTACCACTGATGTTTGGGAAACTTTAACAGACGCTTCCGTAACCAGGTTGCTAGATTGGTTCACACTAACAGAAAATCCACAACGATTCTGATCCTACATTAAAGGGATCGTTATGGTTGAGACCTTATTTCAGGTTTCTAACATTTTTTGGTGAAAATGAGAAACGTCTTATGAAATATGAAAGAGGATGTAATTCCATGAGGAAATAAACATTTATTTGATGAAAATTAGTTTTAAAATGGCTGAGATATCAAAGACAGAGTGATTCTAATAAAGTGTGGGCAGCACATTTCATTACGATCGCTTTGTTTTAACTTTGTTTTTGGATGTTTCAGTCATTCCAAACCCGATTTTCATCAAATAACTTTGAATTCCTGTTAAATTGTATGCTCTGTACTATTTCATAAGTGTATTCTTGGTATCTCGCAAAACAAAAAGTTTAAAGCCCAATTCTCATCTCTACCAATACTGCACCATCCCTTTAAGTCCTGCCACACCGAGAGCTTTTGAATTCCATCCCTCCGCTTGACTTCCAGAATATGTGCAAAATCAGTCAACGAAGCTGAAGGTTTAAAAGAGTACTTCCAGTCAGCTTTTACCTATAACAACATGCATGGTCACTACCACATAAACGCTCCTCCCCATTCCCCGAAATAGAGCGCCTCCATATCGAAATTACTGGCGTTTAAGCACAACTTCGACAGCTGAACCTGTCAAAGGTCAGTGTACCAGAATAGATAGGTACCTCCTATGCTATACTGAAACATACAGCCCATGAGATTGTACCACCCTTGTCTTTCCTTTTTCAATACTAGCAAAGCTATGACAGCGGTGTGATTCCGGGCCAAAGGAGCAAACCCTTGTCACGCCAGTCCACCAATCTGTTGATAGAAGTGATCCATCCAACTATCGCCAAATTTCCTTAACCTGTTCATCCTGCAAGGTCAGGGAACATAATATATATATATATATATATATATATATATATATATATATAGCAGGTAATTATTTTATTTAGTTTATTTACGATATATGTTTGATAATTTTTATTGTATGATATGTTTGTATGCTACATATACTCACTATATACTTATTTACAGTTACACATTGTTGAATGTGTTGCAAAGTGCCAAAAAATATTGCCAAGTATGCCATGTAACTATTAACTCATGCTCAACTTATATTTGATATATTGTGTTTATGACTCCAGAATTGCTATTCTCAAAAACATATAATTCGTTTCACAAACAGATATTAAAGCTGAGGAAGACTACGGTCGAAAGCTTCACAACTCTGCCGGTTTCATGCGACATCTTCTGTTATCTACATTGTCTCAACTATATATATATATATATATATATATATATATGTATATATATATATATATATATATATATACATGATAAATAACAGCAATAGGTTTCTGCTCGGAGTCCAAGAAAGTATAGATTCACAACAGTAGTTCAATATGAAAAGTCCGTGAGAGACGTAGCTTTGACGAATTTTCGCCCATAGGCAGATAGGGCTTTGTCAAGTCAATGGCAGATTTTATTTTGAAGCAGATATAAATCAAAACTAGAAAAGCACTCTGAGAGCGCAGACCTCCGTCAATCAGCTACTTTCCACCTTGCTCTTCCCAAAACGATTTTTTTTCTCCTCTCCCCCACTGGGGAAAAGTTCTTTGAGCTCTTCTATAGAGATCTAGTCCAAGAGCATTAGTTTTAACCTGGACATTTTTTGTAACAAGCTGATTTTTTTCAGGATAGGTCCAGAAAAATGTCAAGAATAACATGCTAAAGGTCCTCATAAATCCTCTTTTAGCGTTTTCCGCAATCCAAGATGGCGTCCAAAATAGCCGTCATATATATCCAGAAATTCTTATAACTTTTCAACCAGAGAACCCAAATACAAAATTTAAATGTCTAAATAAATGTTTTGAAGGATGAAGAACTCAATGAAATACATATTAAGAGTTGTTGAAGCACGCAAGTACCATAACTAAGATGGCGTCCAAAATGGCCGCCATTTCCTGATTTTTTTTTTCTCATAATTTTGCAAGTAGATTTCCACTGTACACACTTGTAATGTCGAAATATACGTTTTGAGTCACAGGGAACCAACTATGTATGTATGTATAATATAGGTTTTCCCGGTCAATTTCATACTTTTGTCACTCAAATTCATTAATGTGCATTCAAATTCACGCAGCGCACGCACGCGAAAATATTCGGAATCCGAGCGATCAATTTCATTTATGGGCGTTCTATTTCGTTTTTGTGAAATCAAATTCACGATTGGGCATTCAATTTCAAAATGCGAGCACCGACTTTCCTACTCGTGCATTCAAATTCATGCGATAGTCACGTGATAGTCCTAATGAGTTTCTTGGAGCGTTCAAATTCATTTTTAGGCGATCAAGTTCCTACTTCGTGCAATCAATTTAACGAGGAAAATGGAGTAGACTTTTAAGAAAGGGAAAAGGGCCAACACAACCAATGAAGGCTTACATATAGTGTAATTATGGTTGTTTACAGGTTCTACATTGTTCTCTGTTCATGTATTCTTTGTTTTTCATCTCACTTTCAATAAATTTCAAATTGCAATGTCCAATCAGCAGTGCATCCAAACAACACAACGACTAGTAATCATATTTCTTGGTGATACTGCGTGATGACAACGCAACATCACCAACCACATATTCATGATGATGACAATTCAACAATTTAAAGACAAACTGACACACAATGATCTCACATAGTCCCGCAAAAGTAAATCAATAAGACAGCAATACATAACAAACAACACGTATAAAATGTTAAAGTATCAGTTTTAATATAGTCGAAATTGTTGGGGTTTTTTTCCTCGAAAGTGTCAACCAAACCCTCGGTATTATGCTTGTCTCCATAGGCCTATACAATGCCTAATTTTGTTTGTTTGTTTCATTTTCCATCAAAGAAGATGGCTGGATAACCCATATTCAGCTGCAAAAGCTGGTCTTCCATAATATGGGGTCCAGTTTGATGTCAACTGCTCTTTGCGATGAATAAATGAAGTGGGATCTTTTACGTGCATGAGTTGTGACTCTCTTATAGTACGTGGGACCTCCATTTTATGTCTAATCCGAGGGACATGTGCCTGTATATTCCTATTTGCTACTATAAGCGCGACTTCAAAATTGTCAATGAACAGGTGGACCTCTACTGCAAAATAAATAATCATCATAAATCCCAATATATTCAAAGCCAAATGAGAAACACATGCATACACGACCCCAAATTAACTAAATTCAGGACTTCTTTTAAATTGAATGCAGTTATTTGGAACATGGTTGCCTATTCACGAATTTGAATGACCGACGAGATTCTTTCGCCAGCTTGACATGAATTTGACTGCTCATTGATGAAATGCGTGCTCCTCTCTTAAATTTGAATGCTCCGATAGTGAATTTGAATGTTCCGATAGTGAATTTGAATGCTCCGATAGTGAATTTAAATGCTCCGACAGTGAATTTGAATGCTCGGATAGTGAATTCGAATGACCGAATTTTGAATTTGATAGCTGATTCAGTGCTGCGAGCGTGGAATGCGTGAAATCGAATGCTCGGAATAGGAACTTGAATGACAAAAGTATGAAATTGACCGGGAAAACCTATACTTATTCGGAGATTTTGAAACACAAATAAAGCACTTAAGCACTTTCAGGAATCCAAAATGGTGTCCAGAATGGTTGCCATTTCCTGTTTTTTTTTTTTTTTCATAACCCTGCAACTACGTAACCGCGATGCGCACTTAAATATATAAATATATATATATTGAGACATAATGAACCCAACAAAATACTATTCAGCGATCATGAAGCACGTAAGTACAAATAAAACCACGTGAGTTCTTCGCGAAAACCAAATGTTGCCCAAAATGGCCGCCGTTTGTGGCCTCCAGTCGAAATGGATCCCCCCCCCCCCCCCGCAACATCCTCTACTAGCTCATTGCCTTGGATATACTAGTCCTTATTCTTTATTCTACTTACACTTCTTAACAGAAACAAAAATATAGTATGCCATCAACATTGTGCTCCATAAAACCCGTAACCTGAAAAAACCCTCCATTTTGTGGGAGGGTGCATCACTCCATACACCTCCCCTGCATATTTCCATTAATATATATTTTTTTTTACTTTTAGGACAAAAACAAATCTCAGATATTTCACAAAAAGAGTGCTGTAAATCTCTGAATTTCAAATTGGAAAATGCCAAAATCTCCATCGTATGGGCGGGAGCATTCTCCCCCACACTTCTCCCTCCCCGACACTTTCCTGAATATATATTTCTTCCAGCGTTCGTGTGGGATCGGGCATCCTTATGACCGCGCACTTCCATGATTACATAACTTTTTGTTCCTTTTTTATGGAAACAATAAATTAATAATTAACCAATACGGTGCATCAGACGTCTGAATATCAACTCTGAAAATGCAAAATCTCCCTCATGTTGATGGGAGCGGATCCCCCTTCAGCCCCCTCCCATATATTGCCCATTTCCCTGAATACTACGTTTTATATTTCCTACTCTTTGATGGAAACAATTCAATATCTTACCAAACGTTTGCACTATTATGTTTCACTTTCGAGAGATCCCTCGTGTGGGAGAGGAGTATCCCTCCTCCATGCCCCAATAACTATGAGTGCCACATTCTCTGATTTCTATCTATAATATAATTTTACCTAATCTACACGAAATGAATAAAGTACTTTAGATACTTTGTTTTTTAAGGTGGAGCAATATACTGCAGCAAAGAGATTGATGAATTACACATTATTTTGTCGCACATGGAGACACTGATTTTCAACATGTATGTAGCACAGACATCAGAAAGAATTGTTTTTACTTCTTGAGTGATAACTGACAACTTTAAATGGATCTCACCTCATGGTAGACACCAAATGCGTTGGTAATAAAAAAGGGCTAGCACTAAATTTTCATTTCATGTGCTTGAGGTGACGAAAATTGACCATGTGGTAAAAAGATCTAGTAGGCTCTCTGTTTGGCAACAAATCTGATGGTGCCATGTTTCTCTCGTAACAAGGACACACTCCTTGCGTTTAACATCCAAATGTTTTATTTGTATACTTCGCTCATAAGAAATATTTTCTGAATAATAAGTTTCTTACAAAAATATACTGACATTTATAAAAAAACATAACTGTGAGATGACATTGTGACTGCCGGCCATTTTGCATGCCATTTTTGTATTTTAGGTGGAGCAATATACTGCAGCAAAGAGATTCACTGTCATGTGATGAATTACACATTATTTTGTCGCACATGGAGACACTAATTTTCAACATGTATGTAGCACAGACATCAGAAAGAATTGTTTTTACTTCTTGAGTGATAACTGACAGCTTTAAATGGATCTCATCTCATGGTAGACACCAAATGCGTTGGTAATAAAAAAGGGCTAGCACTAAATTTTCATTTCATGTGCTTGAGGTGACGAAAATTGACCATGTGGTTAAAAGATCTAGTAGGCTCTCTGTTTGGCAACAAATCTGATGGTGACATGTTTCTCTCGTAACAAGGACACACTCCTTGTGTTTAACATCCAAATGTTTTATATATATATGTATACTTCACTCATAAGAAATATTTTTTGAATAATAAGTTTCTTACAAAATATACTGACATTTATTAAAAAAAAAACAAAACAAACAACATAATTGTGTGATGACATTGTGACTGCCGGCCATTTTGCATGCCATTTTGCATTTTAGGAAGAGCTCGAGCGGTTTAATCGGGACATGCATGCGTCAACATTTCTTAATATGTATTTCATTGAGTTCTTTATATTTCGAAAAATAGCCACTTTAATAAAGGGATCGTATAGTTTTGGTTAAGACCTAATTTCAAGTTTCTAACATTTTTTGGTGAGATAAAGAGAAAGCCCTTATGAAATATCATTTAATTCCATGAGGAATTCAACGTTTATTTGATGGAAATTGGTCTTGAAATGGCTGAGATATTCAAAGCAGTGCGATTCTGATTAGTGTGGGACCCACATTTTTCCGATTGCTTTGTTTTACTTTGTTTTTGGATGTTTCAGTCATACCAAACCCGATTTTCATCAAATAAACTTTGAATTCCTCGTTAAATGGTATGCTTTGTACCATTTCATAAGTGTTTTCTTTATATCTCGCAAAAAGTTAAAAGCCTAATTCTCATCTCCACCAATACTGTACCATCCCTTTAAAGTTTTTGTTGGGTTGCCTATTTGAAAAGTTATCGATATTTCAGGAAATGGCGGCCATTTTGGATGCCATCTTGGATTACGGTACTTGTGTCCGTCAACATCTCTTAATATGTATTTGATTAAGTTCTTCATCCTTCAAGACATGTATTTAGACATTTAAATTTTGTATTTGGGTTACCTGGCTGGAAAGTTATAAGAATTTCAAAATATGGCGGCCATTTTGGACACCATCTTGGATTACCGTACTTGCGTGCATCAACAATCTCTTGATATGTGTTTTATTGAGTTCTTCATGCTTCAAAACATATATTTAGACATCTAAATTTTGTATTTGGGTTCTCTGCTTGAAAAGTTATAAGAATTTTTGGAAATGGCGGCCATTTTTTGGACTCCATCTTGGATTGCGGAAAACGATCAAAGAGGATTTATGAGGACTTTTAGTATGTTATTCTAGACATTTTTCTGGACCTGTAATGAAAAAAAAAATCAGCTTGTCACCAAAAATGTCCAGGTTTAAGCCTTATTTTACCCAATCCTCTTGGACTAATCAGTGCATTTCCACCCGTAGGCATACATGCTATAAAAATCGCTCGATTTCCTAATAATAGAAGCCTTTGTTACGTCATAAACTCTCAGCTGCTTGGCGCGCCTCGCCCTAGCAGAAACAAGTGCCGTATATAAAGAGAGTCTGGCCAACTACTAAATAGCCGGGTTCACACGTACAAAATAGCGGGATGACGATCGCGATGCACATCCCGAGTTTTTTTGCGAGCGTCCACACGTACCAAATTATCCCGCTAATTGCTGATAGAGATAAACAGCAAAGCCTGCAAACTGGGTCACACAGCGCCTTTCTCTATCACTGCCTGCGCGCACTTACCTTTGTCCATTGTCTTTTACGCGTCAGTTGTGTGGTTCGCGCGCTGTTGTTATTGTTCTCCAAAGAGTTGAAGGACCTCTTCGCAGAGGCCTCGCTGTTGTGATGTGCGCATTGCATGATGGGATATAAAAACTCGAGATTCTAATCCAGACCGTTCACACGTACCAGCGCGGGGCCAATTATCCCGCTAATTGACGAGCCAGCGCAAGATTTCTTGGGATTAGCATCGCGATGCTTATCCCGCTAATTTTCGGGTTTTTTTCTGTCCACACGTGCAAAAAACTCGGGATGACGATCGCGATGCAAATCTCGAGATTTGTATCCCGCTAGTAATTGGTGTACGTGTGAACCCGGCTAATAATTGAACCCTATGTCGTTGCCCAGCGTATTACGCATTACAGGGTTAGCGTGTACGCTCAGACGTAATAGTGAAAACCTACCAAATAAGGGGTATTGAGCAATGGGCACTGCATATGAGCGCACTTTTGTAACGGCATGGCTCCTCAAAGATCACGGGATCAGTTTCGACCAATCACAGGCTTCAAAACTCATGAGCAGAAAAACGAGTTGTCCAGACTCTCTTTATATACGGCACTGGCAGAGACCAAAGCACGCACTTTAATAGTGCGCGTTTGAAAACCTCAAAAAAGCGCAGTGAAGGGAAAGAACGGAAATAAACATTCAGTCCATTGGGTTGCAGGCAGCCAAGGTGATGGATAAGTTGTTCCTCTCGTAGTTTGCAGACTTCGTCTGTGCCACCGTGACAGGTCGTCATTACACCGATCTTCAGACGATTGATGGTGTGCCCGGGCAGGTTGAAGTGCTGGGCCACTGGAGGTGGTGTATTGAGCCTTACCGATCGGATGTGTTCGGTTGTGCGATCGGCCAGTCTCCGTTTCGTCTCGGATGATCGCCTTGCAGGCAACATCCTGGCAGACTCTCAGCGTGGTTTTAAACAAGACTGCTCAACAATAACAACAACACAACTAACTTCTGTTGGCAACGACTGGTCTCAGGCACTCCAAAATTGTAGCCAGTCTCATGTCATCTTTTATACTTCCAGAAAGCCTTTGTCAGGGTGCCACATATAAACGTCTTTCTATTAAGCCACAATATAAACGTCTTTCTATTAAGCCACAATCAGTGCCGTATATAAAGAGAATCTGGCCAACTCGGTTTTCGGCTGAGATTTGAAGCCTGTGTTTGGTCAAACACCCATGATCTACAGGCGCCATGGCCGGTATTCCATAAACTAGATAAGCATGCTTAAGTCAGAAAATCTAAGCAATTTTGCTTATTTTCTGGCTAAGACAAAATTCTTAGCCAAAGTTCGTATTCCATAAAAACTTGCTAAGAATTTGTCTGAGCATTTGGCTAAGAATTTTGCTAAGAATTCTGCCTTAGCTAAGACAGATTTCGGCTTGCTCGTTAAGCATATTTGCTTGAAAAATGTGCCGTCGGTATTTCATAACGACATTTGTCTAAGAAATTTAGCCTAAGTTTAAGCCAGCTATATTCATGTCTTAACTTGGGTCCCAGTAAGAAAATTTCATGGGTGTAGCATTAACAATGTAGGAAAGAGGGCGGCTTGAGCTTATGATTTTTCACCTATTTGGTAAACAAACAAGTTCATCAGTAATGTACAAGTTGTATAATGAAATGAGTTCAGGGTCGGTCTGACGAAGAGTCTCGCGTGTTCGTCTCGTGGGACCACAGAAATACGTGCGGTAGAAAGGGGGGGGGGAGGGTATGTGTTGCGCGAACATGCGTGCCCTCGACCCCGTTCTCAGCGCGCATTAGCGGCGGAGGAGCGCGCAGTTGGGTAGGAACGCGCATAGCCGGGATAAGTCAGTCAGTATACATAACCCGCCTATCTTGTGTGTACTACGCTTTTCACGTACGCCATCGTCCTAATGTTAGTAGACTTCTACTACAAAAGTACTTGCCCGCGCCCTTCGGCGATCACAGTTTGTGTATCGAGTCAGGCGAATTGCCAAAGCGTCTGATCCTCTCCGGCTAGCTCTATCGCATTTGTTTATCGGATCGGTGAGTACGGAATACTAATTACTATGCCTAGTGACGTTAGGTTGTAAACGTAAGTACATGTACTCGCTTTGAGTTTGATTCCCGTAATTTTATGATGTTCACTCGGGTGTCGTACTTGAAATGTGGCGTGATAATTGCGGTGTGACCGTGAGGTGAGTCTCAAAATGTCCACAATTTTGGCCGGAAAGATCCAAAACAACACGTCACTGTTACGTCTAGCCTATTACTAGTACTAGAACCCTAGTATAAGTAGGCAGTTTACTGACATTTGTAGTGTTACACTGAGGCACTGTGAGACCTAGAGCAATATGAAGACGTTGCTCCTATAAAGCCTCTAATAACAACCTAAAATTGTTAATTACCGCTTAGTTTTCTACATCTCTTCCTATGGGTGGTTAGGGTCATTGCGATATCTGCCTAAACACGTAAAATACATAGACTTTCACCGCGGGGAAGCTGTTCGCGAACAGTGATGACTTGAATATCTTGCTTATGACGTCACCAGAATTTAAGCTTTTTGCTTAACCAAATAGCCCAACTTAAGAAAAATGCCCTAAAGTTTATGGAATACCGTTTAAGCAATTTTCTTAGCTAAGCAAAAATCTTAGACAAATTGCTTTAGACTTAAGCAATTTGTCTTAGAAGTTTATGGAATACCGGCCCATGTCGTTACCAAAGTCAATTACGCGGGCGTGAGCATAGCTCACACGCAGTGCCCATTGTTCATTACGCGCAGCTAATTGCTAATAGGGAGCTTTAGATTTTAGACGCGCGGACGTTCAAAGGGGAAAAAACATGGTCTGAGCGTGCGCAGTAGCGCACGTCAAGTTACTGCGCACGCCCAGACCATGTTTTTTTCCCTTTGAACGTCCGCGCGTCTAAAATCTAAAGCTCCCTATTATTGCTTGCCTTTATTTGTTGGTCTCTCTCTCTCTCTCTCTCTCTCTCCCTCTCCCTCTCCCTCTCTCTGCATACATGGTAGCCCTACTACATATCGACCACCCTTTTTGAAACCGACCGCGTATAATTCGCGCACTGAACACTTAGTACGCACTTCTCTGCGCGCAATGCACATAGAAATGGATTGGCTTTGAATGTAGATGAGGATGGTGTGGGAAAACGCGATAATTCACTGTTTATTAATGGTTTTAATCAAGGACAATATTTCGAATGAATATTTTCACCGAATCGTAATGACAGCACAATGTAATGTCTATGGAAGTTTCTTAAAGGCTTCTAAAAAGCTTCGTAGTACAACACGGTGTTCAATACAACTCGGTTTGCGTGCATTGTCAATGCAAAAACAGCGGTCGATCCTAAAAACGCGATTTACCGCGGAGAGCTGAAACGCGGCCGCGCAAGTTCGTCGGTGATTTTTTTGCACTGAAACTTCGAATCGAAAAGGGAACAGCGGCATATGATAGAGCTGGATTTTCTCAATCACGTAGGTCAAGTTTTTTACGTGAATTTCAGTGTTAAATATTCTTATCAAGCAAATAAACATTAGGCGGTCGATTAGTAGTAGGTCCAACCATACATGTATGTAGGTCTATGTATACAGGATAATTATATTCTCTGATTCATCTATCTGGTCTACATAAACATTGCTTTCTCTCTTTTCATCTGTATTCTTTACTTTCCCCCTTTACAACACCATCCTCACAGTATTCAGGCAGACACAGGTGGAACAAAATTAATAGAGGCAAAGGTTTTATGCAGAGAATACATCCTTTGCATGGTATTGGACTAAAATATTCAACCCTGGGAACAGTATAGTGGCATGATGACGCATCTTGGTAACTCGTTTGTGTGGTAACACTCAAATCTGATTTTCAGCCATGCTAAAAGGCAGGTTACTTCTGTAATAAAGAACTACAGTGGTAAATGTGCCTTATCAGGGCTAGAAAGACGTAAATCACTTTGCCAACATGGAACAACATTCTTTGTCCTTTGTTAGTTTTTGCTTATTTTTTTAAGATTATGACAGAGGGGGATAAACAAACAACTGAGTGTGAATATTCCGATCATCGGCACAACAAAAAAATAATTTCATAGGGGAGAACTCCAGATAAGCACATATGAAGGGGTCGGTGCAATATAGTGCTAACCCACACTTTTGTCAAAATTGAGTTACATGCAATTTCATAATCCTTAGCCTTCACTCTAACCTCCGTGAAAATATCATAATTGAATTCAACCTATAAGATGGTAAAAATGCATGCATTCATGTTTTATTAATGTACAATCTCTATGGACTTTCCAAACATTCAACAGCGATTATCTCAAAATGACTATTGTGTGGGTTAGCACTATATTGCACCGACCCCTTCATATATTTCAAGCACATATAATTAAATGTTGCCATTAAAGTCATCAGTCACTTATAGCTGGTCACTTCATTTCAAGATTAAGTAATCGCCTGAAAAGGCTACAAACCTCATCACACAAGCACCCTCGATAACTTTAAAAGCTCCTTTCTAGTTCAGGAAACAGTAATCTCTACAAAAAATCGAGTGAAAATATTCACTCTTAAAGGAGTGAATACAAAAAAGAGTGAATTTAGAGTGAAATTGGAGTGAATTTCGAGTGAAATGTTCATATTCACTCATTTTGGAGTGACCTCAGGGATCACTCGAAGATTTTGGAGTGATCCCTGACGTCACTCTAAAACGAGTGAAAATGAAAATTTTCACTCTAAATTCACTCTTTTTTGTATTCACTCGTTTAAGAGTGAAAATTTTCACTCGATTGTTTTTAGAGAGTAATCCAATGATAACATACATTCGCGAGCGTAGCTCGCAGTGCCCAGTAATTGTTCATTACGCGCAGCTACTCGCTAACATTGTTTGCCTTTGGGACGTCCCCAATATTGGTCACGGTCACAGTGCGGATAATAATGGTCATTGCTGTTGTCTATATCATTGAAGAAGAAGGTATACACGAAAGAGATATTTCATATCTTACCGCGATAATGCAGCATAGCGCTGCATGAAACGACCTGGCACTTGTAAGTGTAATGGCGCACCGCTTTCCGATAGATCTAAAAGGAAGGAAAAAGTGAGAAATCGGAGTGCGACGAGAAAGCAGATCCAAAAGGAAGGAAAATGTGTGAAATTAGAGTGCGACCAGAAAACTGGTCAGCAAGTAGCAACTCGTTTCTGTGCCAGGTGAGATTCATTATATAGATCAAAGGATCAATGTCAGGTAAAATGTTGAAATTTCACTTTCACACGTACACCAATTAGCGGGATACAAATCTCGAGATTTGCATCGCGATCGGTATCTCGAGTTTTTTGCACGTGTGGACAGAAAAAAACCCGATAATTAGCGGGATAAGCATCACAATGCTAATCCCAAGTATTCTTTCGCTAGTTCATCAATTAGCGGGATAACTGGTCCCGCGCTGGTACGTGTGAACCGTCGGGATTAGAATCTCGATTTTTTTTTTTATATCCCATCATACTACACCTCTTTCACGTCTGGCGCACCACAACAACCGCGCGCGAACCACACCACTGACGCGCAAAAAAAAAAAAAAAAAAAAAAACAACAATGAACAAAGGGAAGTGCGCGCAGGTAGTGACAGAGAAGGGCGCTGTGTGACCCAGTTTGCAGGCTTTGCTGTTATCTTTATCGGCAATTAGCGGGATAATTCTGTACGTGTGGACGCTTTGCAAAAAACTCGAGATTCCGAGCACGATCGCTATCCCGCTATTTTGTCCGTGTGAACCCGGCTTAAGAAAAAGAGTCCAGAAACACAGACAGTAGGGGAGTTCGCACGTACACCAATTAGCGGGATACGCAATCTCGAGATTTGCATCGCGATCGGTATCTCGAGGTTTTTGCACGGGTGGACAGAAAAAAAACCCCGACAATTATCGCGATAAGCATCGCGATGTTAATCCCAAGAAATCTTGCGCTAATTCATCAATCAGCGGGATAATTGGCCCCTAACGCTCGTAACGCTGGTACGGTCGGGTTTAGAATCTCGACTTTTTATATCCCATCATACAATGCGCACATCACAACAGCGAGGCCTCTGCGAAGAGGTCCTTCACCTTTTTAACGCACCACAACAACAGCGCGAATTTTTTTTTTTTTTTTTTGCAACCGTTCACACGTACATAATTATCCCGCTAATTGCCGATCGACATAACAGCAAAGCCTGCAAACTGGGTCACACAGCGCCCTTAATCACTGCCTGCGCGCGCTTCTCTTTGCTCATTGCTGTTTGCGCGTCAGTGGTGTGGTTCGCTCGCTGTAGTTGTGGTGCGCCAAAGAGGTAAAAGAGGTGAAATATGATGGGATATAGAAACTCGAGATTATAATCCCGACCGTTCACACGTACCAGCGCGGGCGAATTAGCGCAAGACTTCTTTGGATTACCATCGCGATGCTTATTGCGTTAATTTTTGGGTTTTTTTCTGTCCACACGTACAAAGAACTCGGGATACCGATCGCGATGCAAATCTCGAGATTTGTATCCCGCTATTGGTGTACGTGTGAACCCCCCTAATGGGCAAAGCGAAGTGCGCGCAGGCAGTGATAGAGAAAAGCGCTGTGTGACCCAGTTTGCTCGTTTGGCTGTTATCTCGATCGGCAATTAGCGGGATAATTCTGTACTTGTGAACGGTTACAAAAAAAAAAAAAAAAAACCTCGAGATTCCGAGCGCGATCGCTATCCTGCTAATTTTGGAGCGTGTGAACGGTTGCAAAAAATCTCGAGATATGGAGCGCGATCGTCATCCCGCTATTTTGTACGTGTGAACCCGACTATCTAGAATGTGCCTTGCGCCCTTGGGACGCCTGCGCATACTAGTACATGCTAGCTCCCCAAGCGCATACGCTAAAACCATAAGCGCTCTGTACGCTAGGTAACGACAAAGCGTCCAATTTATGAGTTGGCCAGACTCGCTTATAGACGAGGTTCCGTGACGTCAAATGACGCTTTGGCTGAGGGGCAAAAATAAATTTCATGCGTATCACGCGCATGGCTCAAGCGCGCTGTACGCGTAGCGTATACCCACCTGTCTATCATGAGACGTGTGTTGCGACACGGATTGTCGCCTCTACACGGATTGTCGCCTCCTGCTCGGGGCGACAATCCGTGACGGGCGTTGGCGGCACGGATTGTCGCCCCCTTCACGGATTGTCGCCTGGCGACAATCCGTGACGAGGGCTGGCGGCACGGATTGTCGCCCGCCCTCGAAGCACATTTTGCTGGGTAATATCGTTCTGGACATAATTATTGAAATACTAACACAAAACTTACATGGCTACATCCATGCAAACATGCCATGTAAAAAGTCATGGTGAGGTTTCAAGGAAGTGTGTATGTGCGCGTGCACATGATAATTTAGTGTCCGTTTGTGCGAGTGTGTGTGTGTGTGTGTGTGTGTAATGGAAGAATGTGTTTATTATGTCAGTTTTTTGCGTATGTGTTTTTTAGCTGCGCGTGGGGAGAGATACCTAGTAAGCTGTTGCTGGCATAAACGTTGATATTGATTTTATCAGCAGCTTTGAATTTGATGAGTTTGTTTGGCAGATTTGTATTATGAATTCGGAGTGGAGCTTGCGTGCGGGTAGCCTTTAAACAAGGCGACTCGCTCTGCGTGCCCCCGTATAGCGCGTTTACCCCACAAACCTGTTGGCCGGCGAGTGGAGCGAGCCGCCTTTAGACACTCGTTCAGGGATGTGTACTTTTGTCGTTGTTGTTGCTTTATATTCTTTGACAAATTTGCGTACAAATTTGACGCAGAAAATACACACGGCACCAAGGCAAGCCGCGCGCGCTTGCTAACAAATTTGTACGCACATTTGTCAAACAGCGTGTTTCTACAGAACCCCAAATTCCGGGTCTATCGGATTGTATCCGATAGAGGGGGCTGTAGAAACACACCAGTAACGGTTTCTTTCCGATGCAGATTCCGATACCGATTCCGCTTAACTTAACCGTCTAATGAGGTAGTTCTTTCCGGGGCAGTTTCCAGTGTCAGCGCTGTAGAAACACGCCAGGTTCAATAATCCGATACTGACCCGGAAGACAATCACCAGTTTGACATACATGTGTACGGTAATGTGGCCATGACTTTTATGTGCATGCATGTTGCAGCTATTTTATCTAACTAACGTTGAATAATCCACTTTTACAGTAGTTGGGTGTCTCCAAAACGTCCGAGTATCAGGTTCTAACGTTACTAGTCACAATTTCCCTCAGATTTGACAAACTTGTAAAGAAAATACTCTGAATTTTAATATAAAGAAAAGGCACACGAACAGGGGCAGGGGTGTTATTTTTACACAGTTGCGCTGTAATTTTAAAACCAAGGCAACTAACAGAACACTAGGTTGCCTAGATCTAGTATTAATAGTAACCGTTCTCATATAGTTAGGCCTAATACTTTTTAACGTTAAATTCGAGCTAGGTCCTACTAGAACCTATAGTTCTAACGTTACGAGTACGACTAACTTGTTACATTCTAATTGACAATACTTATACTAACTAGCGCTAACAATACGTGAGAGATGCACATAGAATCTAGTCGGGGTCTATTAAAACTAGATATTCTCTAACGTTTAATAGGCCTAGGGCCTAATACTTTTTAGTTCGGAAAAGACAAACTCTAAAGTCTAGCATTAGCAAACTAGTAGTGTTAGGGTTTGTTTTACGAACCGATTTTGTCGTTATTCTAAAGGTTCGTTACTAGGGTCTAAAAACGTTAGTTTGTTAATCCGACAAAGAATCAAATAGAAATATGGATCTTGGTAGGGCCTATAAAAATACGACGTTTCGTTAATCCGAAAATGAAAGAAAATTCAAACATTCATTTACTGAGTATCGAAACATAATTGAAGCACATTTTGTCAATCCAAAAGTGGAAAAAGTGAGTCCACTTGGGGTGTAACGTTAGAATATGTCTAGACCTAGTTAACGTTAGATTTTAGAGGCAAGGTGCCTAGGCCTACCTATAAAACAAACTTTACCGTACGTTAGAATTAACGCTATCTAACGTTAACCGTTAAGTGTTTTGTTAGGCATCCTAACAACAGCTGCTTCTGTTCTAACATCTAACGTTGACTAGGAATATAACTAACAGTTCTTTAATGTTCCATAAACCCGAGTTTATACCCGAATTAAATCCTACCTGCCCGAAAAAAGAGGTCTAACACAGTTAACACAAACAGTCAACGTTAGCCCTCACGTTTATATAGGCCTTTGTTCTAACGTTACTTATAAATCCAATGACACACAGTCGATCCTTTGGTTAGTTGTATGAAAACGTTTAATAATAGGCCGTTTGTGTTTAAGACTCTTGACAGTTAGACTGAGAACGTTTTAACTTGTTAAGTTAGAGTGGTTCTCTAGGTCTAGGGCTTAATTTAAAGGGGCCCTGAAATTCAGATGCATGTTGATTTGTGTTGATTTAAAATACCCTCAAGTTCTCGATACCACTTTTGTGGTGAAACGGATGTAACACGATTAACGTTAGAAACATTCTATTTACTTTTAACGACTTTTTTCTTTTTATTGTCCAGATTAACGTTAGACTCTACCTGGGAACTCCCACAAAAAAAAAGAAAAGAAACCACCTTCCAAACTAACACGTTACAAGTTCTAACGTTAGATCTAACAAATTACTTTAAGACATTTCTAAATTCTAATCAATATTATTCCTCATCTGTCAGTCATTGGTAAAGACAGTATGTAATGCAGTAGTAAAGACTAAAGTACGTCTACTGAAATATTTAACAAAACTAAAAAAAAAAAACACCTTCCAAACTAGTTCTAGATTGACTTTAAGACATTTCTAATCAATATAATCAAAATAGAGCCTATAATATGGAATGTTTCTTAGAACCACCCTTATAGTTATATTCCCAAAAGTGATGTTTTCAAATAAAATTGGATTTCAGGGCCCCTTTAAGAACGTTAGTAAAAGTAGGCCTATAGTAACGTTAGAATCTAACGTTAGGCCTAATGACAAGTAGAAATGTGGAAATCACTAACATGAATAGTCTAACATTAGAGCTAACTTGTAGTAGTAGTAAGATAGTATCCAGTCGCAGTAGGCCCAACGACTCTTTACGCCTAAAACGTGTAACTGCTAACTTGTTAGGCCCTAATCTAATCATTTTTATCTTAACTTGTTAGCGTTATTAAAATGTTAGACTAGAAATATGCCTAACGTTGGGCCTAGCCCAACAGTTGAGTAGGAGGTTCTACTTCTACTCTAGAAACTAGTTAGAATTGATGATAGAACTTACAGAACTTAGTCAGACGCGACAGAAGCTGTGTCTCTGTGAACTGCTGTTGTCTCGTCACATGTGATAATCCAGTTATAAAAATCCAACCTTAAGATCCGTGAAAAATTGACGAACCAAAGAATTGGTAGAAAACAAAACTAGTTTCTTATCCATATAAACGTTGGAGCTAACGTTAGAGTAGGAGCCCTAACGTTAAGTTAGATGAAAACAAATTCGTCCAGCAGCCGGTCGTAACTTGTACCCACACTAGGCCGGGCCGGCCGGCCCAGGGCTAGGCTAGCTAAGCAGGCCCTGTGCTCAGTTTCGTTCAATCGGTGATCGCATCCGCATCATCAGTAGATGCTTGACCTTGACCCAGGCCCACAATGCACCAGCCAACTTTCCAGACATCCGGTCACACCTGCATTCAGGTGGAGAATCGGATTCAATCCGATTATGCGCTTTCTGTAAAAACAACCCGGTTCTGCGTTAGCGCACTGTTTGATTACGCGCTTGCAAATGCTAGGTCTATCGGATTCTCTGTAGAAACACGCTGAAAGAATATAAATTTGTTAGCAAGCGCGCGCGGCTTGCCTTGGTGCCGTGTGTATTTTCTGCGTCAAATTTGTACGCAAATTTGTCAAAGAATATAAAGCAACAACAACGACAAAAGTACACATCCCTGGGCCGGTATTCCATAAACTTCTAAGACAAATTGCTTAAGTTTAAGCAATTTGTCTTAGATTTTTGCTTAGCTAAGAAAATCGCCCAAACGGTATTCCATAAACTGTAAGGCATTTTTCTTAAGTCGGGCGATTTGGCTAAGCAAAAATCTTAAATTCTGATGACGTCATTTGACATAAGCAAGATATTCATGTCATCACTGTTCGCGAACAGCTGCCCCGCGGTGAAAGTCTATGTATTTTACGTGTTTAAGCAACAATCGCAACTACCCTAGCCACCCATGGAAATAGATACCTAGGCCTAGTGCACACTTTTTCAGAGGCTTTTTTTTTTTATATATATAGGAGCAACGTCTTCATATTACTCTAGGTCTCACAGTGTCTAGAATGTCAGTAAACGGCCTACTTATTTAGTAGTAGGCAACCTAGACCTAACAGCTACGTGTTGTTTTGGATCTTTTCGGCCAAAGTTACGGCCTTACAAGTGAGACTCACACCGCAATCACATCACACCACATTTCAAGTACGACACCGAGTGAAAAAAGAAACATCATGAAATCACGAGAATCAAAATCAAAGCGAGTACTTATGTTTACACCCTAACGTAGTTACTAGGCCCAGATAATTAGTCCGTACTCACCGATCCATGGGTGTATGCAAGGGGGGGTCGGGAGGGTCGTACGACCCCCCCAAATTTTCAAACGTGGACAAAAGGTCCACTTTTTGTGAAAGACATCGTTGTTTTTCGAGGGCTTTTTACCCTATACAACAGGGGGAAAAATGAGATCAGGTGGTGTTCCAGCAAATTGTCAAAAACCTCGTAAATTTCGTAACTTGGTTTTAATCTGCCATACCTTCTCACTGCCATGTTTATCGATTTTCCTGTCTCCCATCAGCAACCCATCGAACTTGACTAAAATACAACTGTACGTACACTCAGCTGGCCTACTACTAATACTCGCGCCTCACCCTTTTGGCCCTATCTATCCGCATACATCCGCCGGCGCCCGTGCGTGTCATACCGGCCGGCCAGCCTGGCGGCGCAGCAACGCACGGTTGCTTGTGCGCGCCTGCTCCATATACTTGCTTATATAGGTCACTGCCTAGTGCAAGCAAAGATCGTGCACTGAATACATGTACTAGTAAATCTTTGGTGCTCGCGCTACGTGACGTGACCACTAGCTGTGCCACGCACTGCAATGATTATTTACAGCAGCTAGCTATACTAGCCTAGTAGCAGCAACGCGCAGGCTGTATGCGTGCGCTAGGTAGGTTTATATACCTCATTTCTAGAATCCTCTCATCTGATTGGTTAAAAGGGGAGTCATGAAAATAACTGTGCCCTATTTTTGAGTTACTGTGACCGGGGCCCGGGCACAGTTAGTAAACAGGTTTTAGAGACAGTCGCAACCCCGTACACGTAGATCGCTCATATATTATGTACGCACCAATGATACGACCGCCGCGCATTCAATCAGCGTGCTGTAAAAGAGACTAGCGGACTGGTTTGGAGACAATCGCAACCCCGTAGTACACGTAATAACGTACACTGTACACATCACTGTACGCACGAATGATACGACCGCCGCGCTGTCGATCAGCATTGATTACGAGTGCTGTAAAAGAGACTAGAATCTATATTTTCGGTATCTATATTTCGGAATCTATATTTTCGGTATATAAAACAAATAATAACTGCTTGACATTCGGGTCACAGTTAAAATTATGGGCCCTCGGTGATGTGAAAACCTTAACCATGCCCTCAGCTTCGCTTCGGGCATTGTTACGGTTTTCACATCACCTTGGGCCCATAATTTTAACTGTGCCCTCATAAGCAGTCATTATTTGTATACTACTGTACTGTAGCGCGCGTGTACAGTAGCCATAGAGTTGAGCTCTATGACAGTAGCTCATCCTTTGCAGGCATACCATACACGAGCAGCCATCGGCACATTCGTCTTGTGAGGGCTCACTTCAACCGTCAAAAAATACTTCGATCATGTTGCTACGTTCGTATCTACCGACGCTAACTGAGCAGGATGAGTCAGCTATCTGACGTAGTTGGGAAATCCCAGACTGGTTACCAAACATATCTTAACGAAAGATACCAGTTACACAAACATACAAACACTCAAAAAATATTAGAACATTCATAACAAGACATTCAAATCATAACGCGCTATAGTGCATTAATTATATCATCACGAACAGATTACCTGCACACTGTTCCAGCCATCAACAGCTAGCTGCCAGTCAATTTGGTACAATTTATTGTACTCGCATTTGAACATAAGGTAGGCTACCGTGACCCTACAGCTCGATTATAGGTCTCAGTGATTTACAAACTTGTAAAAAGAAACCACAACAAATCGTGAAATAGGCCCCACTGGTCACTGTCTGCCTTCATTAGTGTTCACTTACAATTACCTGTCGTCTACTCGTGAGTTCGGCGTTCAACGGTACATTATGTAGGCTATAGACCTATTAATGATGTTAGGCCCTAAATTAAGCGCAGGACCCTACTACTAGTATGAGTAGTAAAATACTCGTGAATTTCAGCGGCCCCACCAAATGACGTTTGAAACTCTTCCGCATTGCGGCAGCACAGGTTTTATACCACGCATGTATATGTACTCTTTATAATTATATTCTATAGCTGACTATAGCATCTTTTGTCCTACATTGTCCTTCTTTTTCTTTTCTTTCCTTTCCTTTACCGTCAGAAAGACTTCCTGTTGTCCCTCGACTAATCTAATCATAGCCAGGGCCACAAGGAATCTTATCCTTACTTATTGCTCGCTAACACACGAATGCACCCCCTGCGTTGGGGCCTATTTCACGATTTTTGCCACGAACTTTATTACTGACTTCAAAGATCGAGTTACAGAAATAATCTAATGCTTTTATCACATGGTTTACGTCCAAAATTAATGAGTCAAATGACTAAAATACTCTTACTTTTTATGCATATTATGTACAGGATAAACCTAACCTAACAGTAGCCTACGCTTTCAGGGGCGCTGTAACAATTAACGTTGGGGTCGCAGGTCACAGTAGGTTGACCTTCCAAAAAACTGACCTATCGACAACATTATGTACATTGTACAAAGGCCTTACCTTGATAAAAATGAGAAGCATGTTACCATGTTCTCTGATCGACTACTTGGGGTTATAAAAATGTTACATAATCATCCTCATGCTCGATGAACATAGAGATCTTGTGTTGTAGCCGGGCAACGATGGGTAATCCACTTTGTCTTTGATGACACCAAGAGACCCGGGGTATACCAGTACAATTAATTGTTGCAACCCCAACCTCCCTTGAAACAAAACAAGACAAAACAAAACAAAACTCACCAAAAAGAAAAGGTGAGTCCACGAACAACTCTTCGGGATTAGAGCCCTACAAACCTTATAATCGTCTTGAGATGTGAAGGAACATTCGAGATAAAGAACCTTTGTATTATTTTTGATTAACAAGCTTTCGGGAAAAAAAGAACTCGCTTACTTCGTTTTCGGATTAACGAACCTTCGGAACAACGTTCGGAGGAATAGCGAGTCTTTCTTATTTTTAATTAACACATCTTCGGATAAATGAACCTTTATTTTCAAATCAACGAGCCTTTGGAAAACGAACTTGATCGCTTCCAAATATAAGAATTTTCATAATAACGAATCTTAGGGAGATTGAAGCTTAAGAACAATACATTTATTTCATTTTAGGATAAACAAACTTTCGCGATCCCGAGATTTGCGAACCTTCGGAATAAGAAGGTCCCGGAAATAATGACCTTGGAATAACGAATTGTAACCAAATCTTAAACCATCATTCTCTTTGCAAGTGCTTTACAACTTGGCATAATAAAAGTACAAAAAAGTTTATGCACGCTCTCTTAGATGCAATTTGTCAATGAAATTAATAAGATACACGTAGTTCTCATTTGAAATAGATTTCAAGTGTATGATCAGTGTTTTCATCATATATTTACTGTTGTTTAGTTATACCGAGATTTCGTTATAACAAAAGAGAACTAATTTGTTTCGAGAAATTCGTTATGACGGGAGTGCACTGCATCACAAGAAAATTACATTTATGGGAAAATATATTGCCACCGAATATAAGACTAGCATGTAATCAGTGGCTTGTGGAAAAAAAATACACGTATCTTCAGCTTGTTCTTCGGATCGGTCGGATGCCTTTCTTATGAGATATTTCGATAATTCCTTTGTTAAATACGCTTTGCGTAATTAGTCCGTCTTCGTTTTCTGATTAGACATGATTTCATTTAACGTTTACAAGCATTCAGTAATAATCGGGTCAGTGATAATAAAGGTCAGAATATAACTACTAGCTTATCCCACTTTCAGCATGCCAGGCCGAAGAAATGAGGAGAAAAGAAAGAATAAGCGAGCTGCGGAAACCTGCCAAAGTATCACTAAATTTTTCAAATCTTCGGCATCATCTACAACAAGCAGCAGCAGCGGGACAGATGGAAGTGGTGCTGTCATCCAGAGTGACCTGTCATCTACAACAGGCAGCAGCACTAGCAGCGGGACAGATGGAAGTGGTGCTGTCATCCAGAGTGACCTGTCATCTACAACAGACAGCAGCAGCGGGACAGATGGAAGTGGTGCTGTCATCCAGAGTGACCAGTCAGACGAAAGAAATGTAATGGAAACGGGCGTCCAAGTCCAGTTAGCTGCTGCCGAGTCTCGAACAAAATCTGTGGGAGAGAATCTCAAACATGACCTCGGGGAAATCTTGTCAGCAACAATGTCTGTATCAGACATCAAGACTAAGCTGAGTGCCATGTCAGATGATCAAAAGTACACTTTGTTAAAGCATCATTCAAAGCCATGTGATGGATTCATCTTCCCATCCCAGTACGAAGGTGGATGTAATCGCTCTTTCCAAAGAAGCTGGCTTGACAGCTACCCTTGGTTGATCTACAGCAAGTGTCTAGATGGTGCATTCTGTATATACTGTGCCTTGTTCGCCTCGCCAAGGGACAACCTTGGGATCTTGGTCAACAAGCCATTCACGAAGTGGCGAAAGAAGTCAGAGTACATTGGGCCGCATGCCATGAAAGGTCACCATATAGAAGCACAGAATGCTGCTATGGATTTCATCGCAAAGATTGACCATCCCGAGAAGACGGTAGAGGCCTACTCAAAGTCACTTTCTGGTCAAAACTATCAGAACAACCTTCATATTCTACGATATTGTGTAGAAGCTGTGCTCTTCTGTGGTCGGCAATGTATAGCCCTCAGAACAAGAAACGAATCTGGTTCATGTAGCGATGGCAGCAACCCTGGCAATTTCATTGCCCTGTTGAGAAGCTTTGCGCAACATGATGATGCTCTTCTGAAGCATTTAACTGAGCCTGCACAGAAAAATGCTACCTACACATCTTCTGTCACACAAAACCAGATAATCGAGATTATCGGAAAGGACATTATCCAGAGAAGAGTCGTAGAGGAAATAGAGAAGGCCAAGTTCTTCTCGATTCTCGCAGATGAAGTAGACAGCCATAATAGGGAAGTTTGCTCGCTTTGTATCAGGTTTGTTGATGCTGAGCGGAATATCAGAGAGGAGTTCGTGGACTTTGTAGGACTTGTGAGAACAACGGGAGAGCACATTGCATCAGCGATCAAGAAAACCATCGAAAACGTGGGACTGGATATTCAACATGTCAGAGGGCAAGGATATGATGGATGCAGTGCTATGTCTAGTGAGGCAGTTGGTGTTCAGGCAATTATAAAGAGATCCTCACCCAAAGCGCAGTACGTGCACTGCTACGGGCACTGCCTTAACTTAGTGATCGCTCATAGTTGCAGACTTACTAATGTAAGAAACGTGCTTGACATTCTGAAGGAAACCTGCTTGTTTTTCCTTCATAGCCCCAAGAGAACGGCTCTTCTGCAGAGCATAGTTCAGAATGAAGTTGCGCAAACGTCGAAAAGAAAAGCCATCCTGGACTTATGCAAAACTCGCTGGGCAATGCGCCACGTCGCGTATAGTCACTTCTACTCAAGCTTTGTATTCATTGTGAAGACTCTGGAAGTGATTGCCTACTCTCTCCATCAGGACAGCATCCCTACCGAATTCACCTCAGGCTGGGACACTGATTCCAAGGCAAAGGCATCCTCACTGCTACGTGCTCTTTGTTCCTTCGACTTCATTGTAACATTTCTTGTTGTGTACAAGATGTTGTCTCATCTGAGCGGCATTACTGTGAAGCTCCAAGGCAAGTCTAGGGACATACTGCAGGCATTTTCGGACGTTGAAGAGATTAAGCACGTCTATTCCGAACTGAGAGCGAATGTTGACCAAGAATTCCAGCAGATCTATGACCATGCCAAGAGAATGGCCTCAGCTGTGGAGGTAGAACCATCTCGACCACGGATCACAGGACGTCAAACACACAGAAGCAACATTCCAATTGATGCAGCGAAGGATGACGTAGAAAGTTACTACTTGAGAAATCTTGTCATTCCCTTCCTCGATAACATTGTAATGCAGCTTTCAGAGAGATTTTCTGATGTTGCCCGTCAATGCGCTGGCCTGCTTGCTCTAGTACCAACAAATAGGGAATCCTCTACAGCAAATGCAACAAAGTCTCTCAAAGAGGCTGTGACAACTTTCCAGGATGACCTACCAAACCCTGAACTTGTCGATGGAGAGCTGCTCCACTGGAAAGTGCACTGGGAGAAAGTGCCGGATGACAAATTGCCGAAGTCAGCTGCTCAGTGCTTAAAGAAATGTGACGCTACCTTGTTTCCAAACATATTCACTCTCTTGAAACTTTTGTGCACACTTCCTACAACGTCGTGTGAGTGTGAGCGAACCTTCAGTGCTCTACGCCGACTCAATACCTACAACCGCTGTTCCATGACGCAGGAAAGAATGTCTAGTTTAGCCCTCATTCATATTCACTATGACAAGAAGGTTGACGTAGAAGAAGTGGTTCGTGCTTTCTGTCAAAAGCAACCCCGACGAATGTACTTCGGACATATCCTAAAGGACTCTGATTAGGAGAAAACTGAATGATTGATTTTGTGTGACAGAGCAAGCGCACATGGTTTACGTGGCGTCCTTCAGGTGTTGCGGTCTCTGGTGAGTAGGCAGAATATATATATATATATATATATATATATATATATATATATCTCGCTTTTCAATAAGATTTAATTCGTTGACATTTTAATCTCATCTTGATGCGATTTCATTGTAGAAAGGCACAGTGCTGTCAACTCTCACGGAATGACCGTGAGACTAACGCATTTTGACTAAATCTCACGTTCTCACGCTGATCTAGGAGATCTCTCGCACATGTCATGCAAAAAAAAGATAATAATAATACATACAAAAATAACGGACCTTGATACATCCGTATGTACAAAACCCCACCTCTGCATCGATCTTCTCCGTTGTTGAATGTCGTCTGCTGAACCGATCTCCGCCGTTTGTGTTGGCGATTAACGTGCTTTTCCCTCATTGGCTAACACTAGCTCCTATAGGGGATTATCGTTTTCGTCACTTCAAGTTCGGTGCTGGTGTTAGCGTTGCCGTGCGAGACTCATCATAATAATTATATTCACGTCCATAATAGATGCACGTTCTACGTGCAAATTAAGTCTATGCCAATGCAGTGGTCGCCCACGTAACGAACACGAACACTCACGACACGGGCTTCATAAATCTGAGCCTAAGAGTAAAAATTAGGATACAGTGTAATGTGTTTTAACAACACCTAGTGGGGATCAATAATTTCGATCGGTATCGCTTCGTTCGCGTGCAACTCTCCCCAATAGAATATTATAGGACTCAACAAAATGTACATGAGAAATTCTCTAAATCTTGATGGAAGTAATGAATAATCTGCTGCTGTTATTCATCAACATACTTGCCAATAAAGTTTTGAATTGCCGTATGAGTAACTAAGTCATGAGTTATCGGTAATGAATTGTTCGAATTAGGGCCTAACTATTGTCCTGTTGATGGTGGAATGTTATACTAGTAATTCATGCTCTCTCTCTTTTTTTTTTCAACTCCTGTCCTTTTGGATTGAGATTGAATTGCACATTCTACTTTCTTACTACTTTCGGAGGCAACGTTAGGCAGGATTGACTAGCCCTGGAAGTATCGTCAACTCTGAAATACTTGTATTTAAGGGTCCGCAAAACTTGTTACTATGTGGGGCCTACTTTCAGGAAGGTGTAACCAGTCAGCAACCGTTTTTATAATGCAGTTTTCAACTTACCGATGCACGAACTCGTAAGTGACCAACACAGATTTTATCACCAATTTCAACATATCTTTTTTTTTTAAGTATGCCGAAAAGTCACCTTTGAATGCACCAAATGGC
The DNA here is from genome assembly GCF_964275005.1 of Diadema setosum. Taxonomy (NCBI): domain Eukaryota; kingdom Metazoa; phylum Echinodermata; class Echinoidea; order Diadematoida; family Diadematidae; genus Diadema; species Diadema setosum. Next base: position 10,542,452 of record NC_092699.1, read on the forward strand.
CCCATTTTAAGACACAAAATTAAAAAACTCCCTACCAAGGGAGGGGGGACACCCCCCTCCCACACCCTCCCCCCGCTCGGTCGCTCCGCTCCCTCGGGCTCGGTCGCTTCGCTCCCTCGCAAAGGTACAGTAGTACTAAAGGTCCAAAAATTGTGATTACGACCCCCCCAGAAAAAATCCTGGATACACCCCTGCGATTCAGTAGAGCCGGAGAGGACGCTTTGTGACAGTACTCGCCTGACTCGATACACAAACTGTGCTAGCCGCACGTGTATAATCTATAAGCAAGCTAGGGCATATGTCTACGTAATGTAGTGGGTTGTGGCATACTAGTAAACGTAGACTTTATATCCGGGCGGCTATGTGCGTTCCTCTAGCTGCGCGCTCCACTCCGCCGCTAAGGCCAGGCGCGCTGAGAAGGAGGTCGAGGGCACGCATTATATACGCGCAACACATACCCCCCCCCCGATTCCCCCGTGGCCCATGGCCCACCGAGTTTCTACCGTATTGTTACTGTGCAAGTTCCCACGAGACGCACACGAGACGCTTCGTCAAACCCTGAACTCATTTCAATTACATTACTGATTACTGATGAACTTCTTTATTTAGCAAAAAGATGAAAAATCATGAGCTAAAGCCGCCATCTTTTCTACATTGTTATGCTACACCCATAATTTTTTCTTACTGGAACCCAAGTTAAGACAGCTCAATAGCTGTCTTAGATTTAGGGTAAATTTCTTAGACAAATGTCGTTTTGGAATACCGACGGCACATTTTTAAGAAAATATGCTTAGCCAGCAAGCCGAAATCTGTCTTAGCTAAGACAAAATTCTTAGCAAAATTCTTAGCAAAATGCTAAGACAAATTCTTAGCCAATTTTTATGGAATACGAACTTAAAGACACCCAGTCGCGAGGATACATGGACATATTTCAGCCGCGGGCGGCAGCACGTAAACTCGCTTCCGAAGTTGCTACGAAGCGAAATGTGTGTGTGCGCAAGACATCCCTAAAGCAATGTATCGCGCTATAGTATCTCGTTTGCTCGCTTGATTGATCTGAGCGCGGGGAGTACGTTTTGTATGTGTAATGTGAATTGAATGTATGGTATACTGTATGTACTGTGTGATGCAATGTTCGCATGTTATTGTTATTGGAAGAGGTAGAGACACACGTCATGGTGGAGGTGTTGGTATTTATGTAAATGAAGTCTTTAAATATAAGACTAGAAATGATTTATGTGTTTTCACTGGTGCTCTTGAGTCTATTTTCATAGAATTGTATTTCCAACATAAACATGTCATTATTGGTGTTATTTACAGACCCCCTGGTAGTCATTCTCTTTTAAATTTCACAAGTCTGTTGGAACCAGTACTTTTTAAAATTGCAAATGAGAAGAAAGAGTGTTACCTCATGGGTGATTATAATATAGATTTACTCTCTTTAGATTCAAATATGGATACCTCCAGTGTACTTCAACTCTTTAATGCATACAGTTATACTCCTCTCATTTCAAAAGCAACCCGTGTAACTAGTCAGTCATCAACTTTAATAGATAATATATTTGTCAATGATATTGATGTTGTACATGCCTCTGGGGTAATCACCCATGATGTAAGCGACCATATGCCTATATTTGGATTGACTTCTTTGATAATGCCGGAAAGAATGCATGTTAATAAAAATATACGGATAATTAATGATGAAAATATTTATTCTTTTTGTATGGAATTACAACAGGTAGATTGGAGTGATATTTTGAACTCTGATTCCTGTGATGCAAATGGTTTATATGATACATTTTTTGAAAAATTTGTAAAAATATACAATTTTCATTTTCCTTGTAAAAATATAAAATTTTTAAAGAAAAGGAATGATCGACCATGGTTTAATAAAGATTTGAAAAGATTATGTGCAAAAAAGAATTGTCTCTTTAGAAAATTTGTCAAAAACCCTACCCCATATCGTGAAAAAGTATATAAGGAATGTCGTAATAATGTTAATAATGTATTACGGAAGGCAAAAAGAAGTTATTACGAAACCAAATTTTCTTCTGTGAAAGAAAATTTGAAGGGTACTTGGAAAGTGATTAATGATATATTGAAGAGGAATATTAAAGATGATAAAATAAGTTCATTTGAAGTAAATGGAAATATAATTGATGATTCTTGTCAAATAGCTGAAAATTTTAATGAATACTTTGTTTCAATTGGACAAAATTTAGCAAACAATATGCCTCGTGTTAATCATAATCCAAGTGAATTTTTACACGGAGACTTTGTAAGTTCCATGTTTTTGAGTGCTGTAACACCTGCCGAAATTATCACTATTACTTTAAATTTAAAAGATGGTAAAAGTCCTGGATTTGATGAAGTCGATGCTAAAGTTTTGAAACATTGTATTCATTATATTGCACCCCCCTTGTGTCACATTTTTAATATTTCACTTCAGTATGGTGTTTTTCCTGAAAAATTAAAAATCGCTAAAGTACTCCCTATATATAAAAATGGAGATAAGTCTCAATGTTCAAATTATAGGCCAATATCAGTTCTTCCTGCATTTTCAAAGATATTTGAGAGATTGGTATATAATAGAATGATGTCTTTTATTGAAAGAAATGATATTCTTTATAATAAACAATTTGGTTTTCGTTCTGGATATTCAACTTATATGGCTATATTTGAGTTTATAAATAAAATTAGTAATACTTTTGAAAATGGCGATATCGCACTTGGCATTTTTTTAGATTTATCAAAAGCTTTCGATAGCTTAGACCATACTATTCTCCTTCAAAAACTTCACTTTTATGGATTCAGAGGTTCAGTTTTGAGATGGTTTCATAGTTACTTAAGGAATAGGAAACAATTTGTTTATATCAATAACTCATATTCTTCAATGCTTGATATTTCTATTGGTGTTCCCCAAGGCTCTATCTTGGGACCCCTTTTATTTTTGTTATACATTAATGATGTGCAATATGCTAGTCAACAAATATGTCCTATAGTATTTGCTGATGACACAAATCTGTTTTTGTCGGGAAAAAATATGAATGATATATCACATACATTGACTTCTGAACTTCCTAAGGTTAGTTTGTGGTTTACTACCAATAGATTATTGATTAATATCAAGAAAACAAATTATATTATTTTCACAAAACAAAAAAGAAAAATTGATTCTAATGTGCTTAGAATATATATAAATGATATGCAAATACATCAGGTGCAACAGACAAAGTTTTTAGGAGTGGTCATTGATAACACTTTGTCTTGGTCTGCTCATGTAAATTACATTGTTTGTCGAGTTTCTCAAATTTTAGGTGTTTTCAGTAAACTGAAACATTTTGTTTCTTTAAGAATTCTTACAAATCTTTATAATACTATGATATTACCATATTTTACATACTGTAACTTGATATGGGGCACCTGTGCCAAATTTTTTTCAGATAAATTAGTGGTTTTACAGAAAAGAGTCATTCGTATTATTACTCACTCCCATCCAAGAACTCCAAGTGCACCTTTATTTCAAAAGCTTAACATACTCACGCTTGAACAACTTTATAAATTGCAAACTGGATTTTTTATGTATATGTTCTATCATGATCTTTTACCACCTGTATTTAATCAAATCTTTTTGTATAATGCATCATTTCATAATTATGATACTAGATTCTCTCAAAATATTCATTTACCGTTATTGAAATGTGCTGTCTCTCGTAAAACTATAAAATACACCGGACCCAAATTGTGGAATGAAATGCCTGTAGAAATACGACAATCACCTACCTTAAAGTCTTTTAAACGTAGATATAGGGATTATTTATTAAAAGCCTGATAAACGTATAGAATGAATAATTCAAGTGGTAGGTTTGGCAGTGTGTGTGGGATGCTCGTTCTTTGATGATGATGTTTTATGCAATATATATATATGTAGTTTTACTTATATTATTGGAAATAAATGTTTCAATCTCATTCTGATGAGCTCCCCATCACTGCTAGCCATCCACTTGAAATTATTACACTCTACATTGTCTTTTTGAATTTTGTACTTGTTTATTGTTATTTGTATATTGTGATAACTGATAACTTTGTTTGATTGGGAGAGCTACCTCGAAAGGCCAATGGCCTATGTGGCCTCCTCCACACTCATTACTTTGTTATTTTTATGTCTTTTATGTAATAATGTGCATTTTTTATATATTTTATATTTCCTATGTGTCTCATGTTTGTCATTTGTCAACATGTGATTCTTTTATTGAGATGTGGAAATAAAATGAACTGAACTGAACTGAACTGAGCTATAGTAGCTAGCTGCCTATACTTCGTAGGACTACAGTGTACGCCTTCTCATCATCGCACCGTCGATCGTCGTCAACGACACGTTACCTACAACTCGTTAACTACACTGTAATCTTCAGGATCAGATTATATATAGGTAGGGTGGCCATCATGGACGATGACACATCGTCATGGGTAGCGGATATATCCATTATGATGGATAATCATAATCAAGGATGATTTTTTTTTAATCAAGGACAAAATTTCGAATGAATATTTTCACCGAATCGTAATGACAGCACAATGTAATGTCTATGGAAGTTTCTAAAAGGCTTCTAAAAAGCTTCGTACAACACGGTGTTCAATACAACTCGGTTTGCGTGCATTGTCAATGCAAAAACATTTTACCGCGGGGAGCTGAAACGAGGCCACGCAAGTTCGTCGGCGATATTTTTGCACTGAAACTTCGAATCGAAAAGGGAACAACGGCATTTGATAGAGCTGGATTTTCTCAATCACGTAGGTCAAGTTTTTTTACGTGAATTTCAGTGTTAAATATTCTTATCAAGCAGATAAACATTAGGCGGTCGATTAGTAGTAGGTCCAACCATACTTGCCCTGGCGTGTGTAAATTCAGGACGGGGAAGCGACTGTGCCCGTGCAGGGCCAACGGCCACAGTTGCACTGCACAGTGTACCTGTGCCCGTGGTAGAAGGGGGCCGTGCACCAACCGACATACCTTCAAGTCGAAGTAGGGCCTAAACTAACTATACACAGCCCAGTCGCCGCTGTACATACGTAGCCTCGCGTAGCGTATTAACAGCGTCTGGTCGGGCTAGGCCTAAACTAGAATCTATTATTGTTAGATCTATCATCTTTGAACCTATAGTTCCCCTGTTTAAACGTTAGAGTTCTACCAGATCTATTGGGTTAGACTACATGTATGATGGAGCTTGCGATAGATCTATTCATTTTTTTAAATTTATTTGCAAATCCTAACGTTAAATCATATTCTTGGGGAATTTGCATAACATGATTGATATGAAAAACTTCTCATTTAATGGGACTAATGACATTAAACTGACCCAGCAAATGTCATTTCAATTACGGCATTATCATAATTTGACATAAATGAGAACTTAGAGAAGTTTTTCGCGGAATTATACATAGAAAAATAGGCCTACTTGTCGATCAAACGCAAATGCCCTAAAGTTACTAATACTAGATTAGAAAAAGTCATTCCACTTCAATCATTGATTCATGTGTAGACTTCTACTTACACAATCATCTGGATCTGGATTCCTTGAAGTTGTCGACTTGGCCAGCTGGGGTTGCTTGATTGGCGTAAGCCGTGGCAACACAATTCCACCGTGCATGTCGTAACACGAATTTGCACATTCTAAATAAAAATTCCTGCAAAACTGTTCATGCAAGTCCAGCAAGTGGAAAGCAAATTTTTCATCGGCACGCTGACGCTGAAGCCTCCCCCTCTGGTCTCTTACTTGTCCTCCAGCTAAGAACACGTCTCTCTGCGTTCTCCACTCGTCGATAGCGTCAAACAAGTAATGGTTAGATACGTTACCTCGAGTTGGACGGCTGTTTGATCTCCATTGTGAGGTTTCATTACTAAACCAAAGCCAATTAAAGGCTAAGCCGAAACAGTACAGCACTTTTTATTGCAAACAGTACACGCATACCACACACAATATTGATATTGACATACCGGTACCGACGACTTTCTATCAACTTTGTTATGTTACGATCCGGCCCAACGTACTGTAAGCTGTACGCATGCAGCTGACGCAGCAGACAACATTGCACGATGAGATCATAACAACCTGCCATATGCATTGCAACTTGCTATACATGAAGCTTAGAGTTTTAATATTTCTTCATCAAAGCATGTTTATAAATACCAAATATTAAACAACGTAATATATGAATAATTTATGATATTGTTATATAATATTTTCAGACATTTTGAAATATTATTGCTTATATTGCTGAAATTGGCACCATAGTGCATATAAACAGAGACTGGAGCCAGATACGTACGTACGTACACCCGACAGCTCTCACTACTTGTTGTGTCGCGGACCGGGAGAGATTTTCATGCGCATGGCTGTTGTGTGGTTTTGTGCATGCACCCATTCGGCCCCATTCGGTAGGTATTCGGGCGTCCATGTTGAAATTACAGTGGACAGCTCGCACGGCGCTCGTGCCCCATCTGGTTTTCGCTGGTGCGCTGCGTAGCGTCGTGTTCGGCATTCGGTACGTACGGGGGTACAATAACGGGAGGAGCAGCTTGTCGTGCTTTTCTACTGAGCTGCGAATCGCCTGCGACGACCGGCTGCCTTTAAGCTAAGAATTTTATCTTAGCCAGAAAATAAGCAAAATTGCTTAGATTTTCTGACTTAAGCATGCTTATCTAGTTTATGGAATACCGGCCCTGAACGAGTGTCTAAAGGCGGCTCGCTCCACTCGCCGGCCAACAGGTTTGTGGGGTAAACGCGCTATACGGGGGCACGCAGAGCGAGTCGCCTTGTTTAAAGGCTAGCGTGCGGGCGGATGCTGCTTTTCTGCATACGGTCCATTATGTCTTATTTATCAACATTGGGAAATCGTTTCATCAGGAAGGAATATGGTATCGGTTCGGGTGTGCGTCGGTATGTGGGAAGGGGGTTACATTTCGTTATTGCAAAAATTTGTTATTCTGAAGGCTCATTCGTCCGAAGGCTCGTTCGTCCGAAGGCTCATTATTCCGAATGTTCGTTATTCCGAATTTCATTTTTGGATCAACGTACCTCTAGGTATAGGGAATTGTGTGTTTCGGATAAATGAAGCCTCGGAAAAAACGAAACTTCGGAATAACGAACCTGTGTGTGTGTGTGTGTGTATTTGGGTTGGTGAATGTGGGTGTGGGATGATTTTGGTTTTGGTTAATCAGGGGTTGGTGGGTTGGGGATTGGATTTGAAGAAGGATAGTTATAAATGGTATGACAGATGTTGAGGATTTTATATTTAGGATAGATGTAGGACCTGGATTTGTTTCGGCTGGGGAGGGGAGGGGGTGGTCGGGTTTTTTATGACTGATTTCATTCTAGATTTGTGTAATGTATTCGTGTTTTTTTTTTATGTATATGCCCTTGTAAGTAAGAAGGTGTTACATGATCCAAACCAATATATTCAAGGAATATAGGTTTGGTAGGGCCCTACAGGTCAAAACTTTCTTGTGAAGAAATTATTAGTGGGGTTGGTCTATAATCGAGTTATCTATGTTGAAGTGAGATTATTAAATGTTGTGGTAAAAATTGACAAGTGGATTTGTTCGTGTTTCGAATTGCCAATTGTAACTTTTTTTGTTCATGTTACACCCAGAATGGGTCGATTTATGAATGATTTGAATGAAATCACTAAATATCAAGGGAAAAATAAGTGTTGAGTTGGTTTATTTGCATTATGAAGATTTATTTGAGTGTTTGTTGGTGTTTGTTTGTATTACGTATGTATTAGTGTGCAATGGCAGTTCGTTTGTGCTAAAATCAACTAACGATTTACAAATTTTTTACGGCGTGTGGAAATTATTCGCTCATGCATAAAGCATGCCAAACCTATTCTGGGACAAAGAATAGTGGCATGGACGTCCTAGTTTATAAGACTGATGGAAGAAAATGACTGCAGTGAAAAATGAACAAAGACAAATAACATTTGGGGAGGGTACCTCCCTCGTATATATTTTCTCTCGGTCTCTCTCTCGCCTAGCCCGCCTCACCGCTGATATTGGTTGACACACCCATAATATTTTTAGATCAACGCTGGTGTGAATTCTTTAAACACGTGCTCATACACTCTGAAGGCGTTTGTATTGCCACAGTAGCGCCACTATATTCCACATACACACGTAAGCATACAGGCACACGTATACACACTGACAAACAAACCACTACCACTATACAAGCACCACACATGCACAGTTTCTACATGTTGTATTATTATACTCCAAACACACACACATACACACACACACACACAACAAATCATACACATCACATATCATGCAGCTCACAATACACACTCACACACACACACACGCACACACACACACACACACACATACGCATAACTTACCAGTCATACCCATCCCACCAAAGCTTAGCACCGGAGGAACCACCCCGAGCCCGGGGCGACAATCCGTGACGGGGCGACAATCCGTGTCGCAACAAATTTTTCGCCAACACGGATGTCGCCTTTGAGGTCAAAAACTGGGAACTGCACAAGCGTCACGGATTGTCGCCAGGCGACAATCCGTGAAGGGGGCGACAATCCGTGTAGGGGCGACAATCCGTGTCGCAACACCCGTGATATGTATGGGCGGGCTCACACTGTGCGATTTTTGGTGGTGCGACATCGCAAAGTGTAAATCGCAGTAAAAATCGCACAGTGTGAGTCCGCCCTAACTCCTACGCGCTTGCCCACTCGTATGTGATCCCCTTACGAAATTTTTACCCTTCAGTATGACTTGGTGACGTCATTGGAACCTCGTCGATACGGCACAGGCTACAATATCGTGGCCTTACTTGAGAGTCTCTGAACTGGACATGTGCTTTCTTGGTTGATAGGTCACAAGCAGCAGTCGTTGATGGAACCCAATCATCGTGGATAGAAGTCTCATCAGGAGTCCCACAGGGTTCTGTTATCACCCGTATAGAACAGTCACAGTGTTGACACATAGTAAGACACACTGCGATTCACAATGTGAAACACAGTAAGTCATGTCACACTATGGTTACCGGGGAAATTGGGACACGTAGTAATGCTGTGTTTTTATCACACTGTGGAAAATCACAGGGTGGATAGTGTGGTATGATATCGGGTGCCATTACCACATATGTGAAAATGTCAGAGTGTGTCACATCCACAAATCCCCCACAGTACTTCCCAAAAATATCACGCTGTAACAGACGGTGGTAGGTAATACAGTATGTCACACTGAAGCACCCCATACTATGTTATGTACTACAGTAGCTCACACTGTGTTATCTACCGCAACCTCTCACAGTCTCACACTGTGTTATCTATCACAGTCTTTCACTCTGTGGTATTAATCACAGTCGGAATAAAAACTGGCACAATCAATAGCCATGTATCCAAGAATTTACTTTTCCACAGTCAGAACTGCATTTGTTAAAACCATGGTACAGACAGGTCCAACATTCTGGAAAAGCCTTGACTCTAACATCATTGTATCACTTCACTGAATTGTTTTAAATGTAAAAAAAAAATGCCCCTTGTGCTGGTCTATGTTAAATAATAGCATGCAATTTCATTCCAACTTCCTTTATTACCTATTGGATTCGTCTCCCACATAATCATATATGTAAAATCGTCATAAAAATATGTGTTCTCTTGTATAAAGTTATGTCTATGTTCTATCGATTGTATAATGGTATTTGTGTTTGAGATGTGGACTAGTAAAAATGAATCAAATTAAATCAAAAACATGTAGCATTCCCGTTTATAGCATCATTTACCGTATCATGATTGAGAAAACATAATTATTTGTTTTGCAGCCCGGGCTAAACCTGTTGTATTTGTGGCAGTTTTACGGTGATTATGAAAGTGAATCAGAATACAGCTCTATAATTACAGAACATGAATTGTGCCTCCTTGAATAATAGTTTCCAGAGAATGGAAAGAAATCATTATAAGCAATGGTATGCTTGGAGCATGCTGAAACATCATCCTCTCTGTTTATCTGTCAGACCATACTTTCGCCATCACTCCCCCCTCCCCTAAAAAAAGAAAAAATGATCAAAAAGCGAGGGCGTTCAGAATCGTGAAAGTGCGATAAAAAGGGAAGTTGAAGTGAACATAAAAAGGGACATAGTTTGAGGGTTCATACCCCAGTTTTCCAGTGGACTATGTATCTTTTTGTGTTCATCTTAAACTTCTTTTCTTACATTTAAACAAACACAAGATTAAACATATCTATATATCTGTACATATTATGTAATATACATATATATATATACATATATAGATACATATTATATATATATATATATATATATATATATATATATATATATAATATATATATATATATAATATATATATATACATAAAGATACAAACATAATATAATACATGCATATGATTGCAAGAAAAAGGAGATAGAGACAGATGTCGCAAGTATATCTTTATTAATTTTCAAAGCTTTCGGTGTGAGACCTTCGGTGATTCCATTTGGATAAAAAGGTTAACCCTATAAAGCCCAAGGGGGGGGGGGCACATTGTGCCCCCCTGCCAGATTTTTGTTTGCCACTCCTTCGCCCTTAATCCGATTTCAACCAAATTTGGTGACTTTTCCTAAAATCTAATTGCGAACATTTCGATATATAATTTAGCTATATTTGTTGTTGCTGGTTGCCATGGCAACCATAAACTGACAACCGTGTCAGTCAGATTTTGCATCTTTTTTCTGTTCCCATTTCATTTAACAGCATTACAGTGTATGAAATGGGTGTTTCTTGGCTGAAATTTGTTGAAGGAGCAAAATTCGAAGCAATTATGGTCCTGGAAAGTTTTTCTTATTATTTCCTTTCTTTTTATGTGACAAAGGCACAAAACAATAAATATATAGAGATAATTGAAAACAATAATATTTTCTAAAGATTGCCCTTATATTTTGAGTTATTTTGATTCCTTCACCCAAGTTATGCCTCTAATATCATTAGTTTATCATATTACATGTATCAATTTGCAATCTCAAAATTCCAGTATTATGCAAATACGAAATGTCATAACTATACATGTACCCATCCCAAACATTTCATCTCAGGTCTCATAATGTATCACTATGTTGATATGAATAACGCCCCCAAGTGGTGACCTTGAGAAATGTCAACTATAACAAATAATAAGATTCCACTTGCTTTTCATTTGTGGCGAATATGAAAATGATTGGTCTATAATAAGACATATATAATGGGGATAAAGAAATTATACAGAAAAGTCATGTTTTTAGCATTAATGTATTTCTTTATATTTTGGTAAATAACGCCCTCCATGGGTGACCTTGTGAAAATTCAAATGTACGGTCATGTAGAGTATGAGTTACTCTACATACGTGCCAAATATGACGATGATAGTAATTACATCAAATAATAAAAAAGTTATATGGGGGGCACAATGTGCCCCCCCCCCCCTTGGGCCTGCGATGGGTCAAAATAGCTTGGGCTTAATAGGGTTAACACACAAGCATAAATTACATTATAAACGTAATATTCCTGTCAGTGTAAAACAAAGATGAAAATACATGCACTCAACATTTCATAACATCATTATCTAAGGAGCCACATTTGTGTTGATGTGTGTAAATTAAGCAACATCAAGAACAGCCCCATTACTACAACCAGGTTACTGATAATGTGCTATATCTTTGTAAGTTAGTGAATTTATACACAAATATGTTGTTTACATACATCTTATCCGACGGATCATACTGTATATTATACACATGCAAACACATACACATACACAAATATGAAGAACTGTGCTGACCATTTTTATTTTCGTACTACCACATGAAATTGCAAACCAACATACCTTGAGCAGAACAATCACTTTGACAGTATACATGTCTATTCAGTGCCATTCGCTCACTTTTTGTATTGTTTTTAAGGATTAAGAGTCAATTGGATACATTTTTGTTGCATTGCAGCTCATATTTCCTAGTAAGAAAGATAACGAACAAAATCGTTAAAAAAAGTTATATATGATATCGAAAGATCTCTTGACGTAACTCTTCGCAAAGACTCTTATCACGGATAGCATTTGCCTCAACACTTAAGTGATAACATGACAAAGTTTGTTGTTGTTGTTTTTCGTTGTTTTTTACATTTGTTGGGATTACTTGTTTGTACCGAAACACATTGTTGTAGAGATGGCATTTATAGAGGGCGCCATAGCATAGACCTGAACTCTACGAAAATATTTTCAATGTTTTGATCATCACTTCAAAATTTTAGAACCGTCATATCATTTGCCAATAACGATGGCTGACAGTGAAACACAATTACATTAAAGATAGGCCCTATGCACTTTGTGTGCCCAGAAACTGTATTGATGCCATTTTTTCCAAACAAAGGAATGACAATATAAAAATATCCTCCCATATATTATTATGTGTATTATAACTCAAGGGCTTGTTTGATGTGGCAAATGTAACATTAACTTGGCAGATTAATGCATTATTTTCGTTTTCAGCTTCTGGGTATCAATGTCGTCATGCATTTGTGTGCAATGAAGTGACGGGCTTTTCTTTTGCATTCCCCAGTGGTAATTTTGCTTAACTGTGAGAGTGATCATTCATGTACAAAAATGTGTTTGTTGCGTCTGCTAATTTTGATGTGTTTTCAAGTCTTTGTTTTCTTCAGTTGCAGGAGAACTTCCAGATACGATCTATCAGTGATATGGACAACTCTGAGTTAAGATCTGCTGCCCCAAGTGTTCCGTCTTTTATAGGGTCAAAGGTCATAGGTCATGTTGTTGGTGGATGGTTTGTGTTGCACTCTGTAGGCTATACATTTCTTGACGAATTATGTTCAAATTTGGTATGAAGGTCTTCTATGATATAATCTACAAGGCTATAGATTACTGATGTGCTGCCCCCAGTGTTCTGTCTTTTAAAGGTTAAAGGTCATGTTGTTGGTAAATGGCTTGTGTGCGCTCTATAGGTTATATTTCTGGACGGATTTTGTTCAAATTTTGTTCACAGCCAGATTATGCGCCATCTTGACAGCCATGGCCTACTTGCAGACTCCCAATTTGGCTTCAGGCGCGGTCAATGGTGTGAATCGCAGTTACTGGTTACCGTTCAAGATCTTGCTGCAGGACTCCGAGATAAACAGCAGATCGATGCTGTTTAGATCTCGATCTCCAAGGCTTTCGATCGTGTCCCACACAAGCGGCTCCTACTCAAACTCCACTTCTACGGAATAAGAGGGCAGCTCCTATCCTGGATCCATGACTTCCTCCAAGGGCGCACCCAACGAGTGACAATCGAAGGGGTCAACAGCGATATACTAGTGTGTCTTCAGGTGTGCCCCAAGGCACAGTGTTGGGGCCTTTACTTTTCTTGGTGTTTATAAACGACCTTCCATCAGTATACGCCTTTACGCTGATGATGCCCTATATATCGATCCATTAAGTCACTTGAGGACACTGAAGCTCTAAATCAAGACCTAGCCAATGTTCAGGAATGGGAGAAAAGGTGGCTTATGTCATCTAATCCCAACAAGTGATAAGTGCTACGAATTTCCAACAAGCGTAAGAACATCATCGCATCAAGCCTATATTCGATCCATGGGACAGCACTCCCAGTTGTGGATGAAGCCAAGTACCTTGGCGTCACTATCCAACGAAATCTCAGCTGGAAATCTCACATAAACAACATTTGTAAGAGGAGTTAAACTGCACCCTCGGTTTTCTTCGGCGCAACCTGAGGAGATGCCCCCAGGCTATTAAAGAGCAAGCCTACAAAACTTACATCAGGCCAACTTTAGAGTACTCATCCTCAGTATGGAATCCACATACCAAAGAACTCATATCGCAGATAGAGTCAGTGCATAGACGTGGCGCCCGCTTTGTGTTGTCTGATTACAGACAGCAAAGTAGGCCTAGTGTTGCCCTAATGCTACAGAAACTACAGAGGCAGTCGCTCAATGAACACCGTGCCAACAGAAAGGTAATCATGCTATATACTATAGTATCATTAATGGCCTTGTGGCTATCCCTGCAGCCCCACCCTATATATTCCCAGCTTCAGGAGGAACAAGAGGTCACTGTCTACAAACCAGGCAACACCATTGCAGAATCTTAGCATACCAGTATAGCTTTTTCCCCAGTGTGATGGTCTGTCTATGGAATGCTCTCCCAACCGAAGCGGTGTCAGCCCATCTATTGAGATCTTCAAGCACCGCCTCTCGTCAGTCACCCTCCGTTAAAACAGCAAGATATTGGGTTTTTACTTGCACTTTTATTTTGCCCTCTTTTAATTTGTGTGTTCACACCGTATTCTGCACTACACGTGTTCCCGTGACCGCGCACCTCACTGCACTCAGTACGACTATACTCTACTAAGAGGGATGTACTTTAATGGAAGAAGAGGAAGAAATTTAGTATAAAGATCTACTGTGATATAATCTACAAGCCTTTAGTATTTGGGTCTACTGCCCCCAGTGTTCAGTCTTTTGTAGGGTCAAGGGTCATATTGCTGGTCGACGGTTTGTATTTGCTCTATAGGTTATACGTTTCTTAACGGATTTTGTTCAAAATTGGTATGAAGGTCTGCCGTGATATGAGCTACATTTCGAAAGGTTTTGGATGTGCAGCCCCAGTGTTCCGTTATTCATTAGGTCAATGGTCATGTTGATGGTAGATGGTTTGTGTGCAGTCTATTGGCTACATTTCTTGACGAATTGTTCAAATTTGATATAAAGGTCTACGATGATATAATCTACAAGCCTAGAGAATTTGGATGTGCTGCCCTCAGTGTCCCGTCTCTTATAGGGTCAAAAATCATATTGTTGGTGGATCGTTTTTGTGCGATCTATGGGCTACATTTCTTGGCGGATTTTGTTCAAATTTGGTATGAAGGTCTACTATGATATAATCTACAAGCCTATAGATATTTGATCTACTGCCCACAGTGTTCCGTCTTTTATAGGGTCAAAGGTCAAATTGTTGATGCATGATTTGTGTGCGCTCTATAGGGTACATTTCTTGACATATTCTGTTCAAATTTGGTACAAAGCTCTACCATTGTAATCAACAAGTCTATCTATTTTGGAAGTTCTGCCCCGAGTGTTCCGTCTTTTATAGGGTCAAAAAATTACACTTTGTAAGATGCAAAACCAGACGCAGAGCATTATTTTAGCAACTGTGTGACTGGACATTAGCGACTATAAAGTGTAGCCAATCTGCATGCAAGTGACATATCTTTAAATAGTAGGCCCTACTTTGAATTTTCTATCCTGATGCATTACACTATAATGTACTCTTATATTTTGATCTATACATAAATTTTGTGAAGCTGCGCCTAGTCTTCATAATATTAAGAAGGGGTGGGGATCTTTGTCCCTCGCTCAAACATGAAGATGAAGCAAAAGTTGCTGTTATATATAGTGGCGAGGGATACAATCGCATTGCGCGGCAATGGGCATTTCTAGTTTTTTCTTTTTTTTTCTCTCTTTTTTTTTTTTTTTTTTTTACTGATGGCCCAGTCGGACCCCCATAGTCAAAATTTTGGTGGCACGTAAAAAAAATTGTAGTGGCCCGAAATACAAGTGACGAATGTAAACATTGTGACGTCAGGCCGTGGATGTTAGTGAGAAATTAATGCACGCTCACGTGATTCATTTCAGCGCTTCCAATTCTTGAACCCATTTTATAAAAGCCTTTGTTACATCATAAACCCTCAGCTGCACGGCGCGCCTCGCCCTAGCAGAAACTAGTGCACGCACTTTAGTGCGCGCATGCAAACCTCAATACGCGCAGCCTGAACTCCCAAGTTCATTGACACTACCTACCAAGATTTCAAAAATCCTTGATGAATTCCCCCAAATTCTCGGATCACTACCAAAAGTTAATCGATTGTTACTTGCGTCATTCTCAACCTTTCCTGCAAGTTTCATTCAAATCCGTTGACCACTTTTTGAGTTATTTTGCACACGGACAAACTAACGGTAACGGACATATTGTATGCCGAAACAATGCCTGAGGTTACAGTGTCCCCCTGTAATGACAGACACCTGTTCGGGTTTTGCTGGAATGAAAGATGCAGTCTAGCAGGCAAAGTTGTGGTTCATTTTTGTCGTTTCTGAAATCAACTCGTGTATGGGTTTCACATTTTCATCTGTGACTTCATTGCCTATTTTTAGATATTGCTACTTGAGTATATTTGTCCATGCAAATGAGCCATCTGTGCACATCCCGCTTTACGTTACGATTTCTGCTGATTAGCATACAGGAACGACATTGTCTGAAAGGGAATGATGACATAAAAGGCTTCCGTCATCTGCAGAACAAGGAATACCTCATCAACGAATTTGTATATCCCAAAGGAGATCGAGATTATTTTCGCAGAAAATGTGCGCATTTAGACCGGACTATCATCCATGTACATGAGTATAAGGATTAACCACACAACACGAAAATCCACCATGCATGCGGTGAGCACGAAGATTTGCTTTGGAGATTACCGTCAATTCAGGACTCAACCGCTGTCGACATAAAGTGGTTTTGGAAACGATATGAGTAGGTCTACGATTTGGAAGGTGTTGTGAGAGTATCTTGGAGGTCTGCCGAAGTTTTGTGGAGGCTATACTGAGCAGCAGCAAACATATTATACCATGATAAAGAAATTGATCTTTTTCACCTTTCTCGGACTCACGGTGATACTCATTTTTTCACTGGTTATGCTCACCGACCATGTTAAAATGGCGGATCGGCGGTACAATGGCAAGTACAAAAACCATAGGTGTTTGTTTGTTTGTTTGTCTGTTTTATCTAAGCACGGGAATAAAAGCCCTCAATAAGCCAAAGGTTGTTTTTAGAGAGGCCGTGAACGAAGTATTTGACATAAACAGAGCAAATCAAAGGTGTAGAACGAAGCAAAAGCAATTCATACATAGAAGTGATACAAATATAAAAAACAAGCACCCCAAAAAAATAACAACAACCAAAGAACAATGTACTCTAAAAGCAATATATTAAAATGACAATGATCATCTTATGTGTTAATCTCCTCCAGGTTAAATAAATACTTCAATGAGCACTTTGAGTACATCTATAAAAATTTTCTCCTTTTTTCACGACTGAATCAACATTTCTAAAGAAATTCAGGCTGTCTAATATCTTCGGGGAGATTATTGAAAATCTTTATTCCAGTATTATAGATACATCCGTGATTAAAAAAAAAAAATGTTTTACGTTTTTTACAGTTTGAGAATATTGCGTGAACTTCCTAACATAACATAATAGATTCCCCTTTATAAGGATTATTCATACTAGAATTACGGCGTGTGTGGTTTTTTTTTTTTTTTTTTTTTTCTAGCGAGATTGATTAGTGAAGCCACTAAAATGTCCTTCCCACCTGTTTAGACAAAATGAAACATAACACAAAGTAACGTTAATGCAAATTTTAACATAATTTAAGAAAAACAAGATAATTACGTGAAATTTTGCATGATCAATAAAGTGCTTCAAATAAAAAGTCCTGTAACTATAAGAAGTGAGAAAGGAAATCATTGAATAATAAAATGATTTGATGGTCGATTGGACTAGAAAAACTCATTGAGCTTTTTTTTTTTTTTAATGGTGGCCGTTTTTAAATTGTTGCGTTCTACTACTGTATATCACATATTCCAGAGTACTCTCTGCATAAATTTAATCACAAATCTTTATTTAATTTCCTTCTGTTTATATGAAAAAAAATGTAAGAAAATGTTGTATATCTCGCTTCAAATTTTTCAACAAAATGGGAATGGTAACTTATAAATGAAAGCAATGGTAATTGCTTCAAACAAATTATTTTTTTTTTTACACATATGTGCAATCATTTATGCTTTACCAGTGAATTTATGACGTCATCGCTTAAGCTGAAGTGCACATGTCGTCAATATAATGTGGTTTAACCCTGCATGAAAATCTTTCTCATCAAATTCCAATCACTTTCGTTTCAAATTTAGTTGTACGGAATTGTAATGGTCATCTCAAACACTGCATGGTATATGGAGTGAAATGAGTCACTGCTTTATACGTCCATGCCCAAGTCAAATACTGTTGTAGGTATGTTGTATTTTTACATCTGAAATATGATTATCAGAACGTCATGTATGTGTACATATACACTTTGTATCTATTGTGGAGAAAGACATTATAGTCAGGTATCAAGATACCGAGGTGAAACACACATGTTATCAAGTTACCCCTAAACAGATCCATTTTCGTTAGACATTCATTCCTCAGAACATTCCTTCGAGGAATTAATAATATTTCTGCCATTAAGTGCTACGCACCAAAGCCACGGAAATCCCGGGGGCTAAATGATCAGAGAGGCTTCCTCAACTACGAAATGAAGGGACCACAACCAAAGCCTGGCAATGACCACAAATATGGCTATTGAAATCAGAAAACGAAATGCAAAGAGCAAATCCTTTCAATAATCGGGAAATATAACGCTAATTACAACTAGAATCGGAATTCGTCAACACTGACAAATTAGGTGATCCGATATATTCGGAAATAAATGTTTTGAGTCCTGATATCAATACAGATGACCTGGGGCCCGTTTCATAAAACTTGTCATCAGTGACAAGTTGTCATAGATGTGACAAGCTACTGAAATCCTTGCATCTGATTGGCTGAGAGAAAATTTGTCATAGAAATGTGTCAGTTGTCACTGATAACAGTTTTATGAAACGGGCCCCCGATCTGTTTCTCCTGTTATTAGGGGCGATTGGTCATGTGATGTTGAGATTCTCATCCAGAAAAGGAACCTCTCAAACCTGTCATGCCTACAGATTAAAAATGGAAAGGGCATATTATGCTAACAAAGTGACAAAATGAAAATTTGGTATCTTTGAACCTAATTTTTACATACAAGTTGGCGTCTGAGGAAAAAGCCATTATCTTATGAAATGATCCTCTTGACAAGGTCTATATATGTGCAAAATATGGGGGCAATATGCCATGTATTTATCAAGATACAGGACGAAATTGGTTTGATCCTTGACCCTACTTTAGAAACCAAGATGGCGTCTGATAAGAAAGTTGTTATTTCATTAAACAATCCATATGACGTGGGCTAATTGTGTGCAAAACATGGGAGTGATAGGGCATGTAATTACCACGATACAGGACAAAGTAGTCATGACTCTTGACCCTATCTCGCACGGCCAAGATGGCGTCTGAGTCAAAAGTCGTTGTTTTATGAAATGATCTATGTAACATGGTTGATACATGTACAAAATCTGGCCTCAATTGAGCATTTAGTAAGCAAGATACAAAATAAAGAATATTTGACCTTTGAACTTCATTTGCACAGCCAAAATGGCGTCCGACCAAAGCGTCGTTATTTTACAAAATGATCCATCTATCGACGTCCATGTGTGTGCAAAGATATGGCGGTGATACTATATATATTAATGAGGTTACAGAATGAAGTATATTTTTTACCTTTGACTCCACTTTACACAGCCAAGATGGCATCTGAGCAAAAAGTTGTTATTTTGTGAAATGATTCTTGCAACATAGTCCTTACGTGTGCAAAATGTGGGAAAGATAGGACGTGTATTTGCCAAGATACAGGATTAAATGCTTTTCACTTTTGACCTTAATTTTCCTACCAAAGATGGTGTCGGAGGAAGAAGGTCTTATTTTATGAAATGATGTTCGTGACATGAACTAAACACGTGCAAAATGGGGTTGATAGAACTTGTTGTTCTTGATCTGTTGCACAGGAAGTGGAAGAAAGAAAAAAAAAGTTAAGGTATTGTATAAAAATTTGGAGGAGAAGAATAAAAGGATCAGAAAATGATAAAAGTTAGGAAGGGAGAATAAGACTTACTGAAGGAAAAGCAAAAAATAAGGGTTTTAAAAAGAGCAAAAGAATTGGCCGGGGTGAGTCTCGAACATGGGACCTTTAGTTTAAAAGTCCGATGCACTATCCACTGACCTATTTCATCCCCCATAGGCTCTGTTTATTAAGCAAAATGACGCTAGAGCGAAGCCAAGTGCCAATTTCAACCAAGTTTTTCGGCGTGATCCCGACGTCCAATGAAAAAATGGAAAAAAAAAATCAAAAGCATTCTGGTATACTAAACCGTTCAGCCGTTCCCACACTCATGCATGTATGTCTGTCGAGTTTTTCGCCCCCTAAATGGCTAAAATAGTACAGCCGTTCCTACACTCATGTATTTATGTATGTCTGTCAAGTTTTTTGGGTCCTGATTGGTTAAAACCCTACAGCCGTTCCTACACTCATGTATTTATGATGTCTGTCGAGTTTTTCGGGTCCTGATTGGCTAAAACCCCACAGCCGTTCCTTCACTCATGTATTTATGAATGTCTGTCGAGTTTTTTACGTTCTGATTGGCTATAACCCGACTGGCGTTCCGTAACGTATGCAGGCAGGCATTCTATAGGGCTGCACAGTTGCATAGTTGCATAGTTGCACGGTTGCATAGTTGTACGGTTTCTTGCGTTCTCATTGCTTTTAAGCCCTGACATCCATTCCATGGCTGTATAGTTGTATGGTTGTGTTGAATTCCGTCACCTAAGGCCCGTCATATTATAAACCCAACAACCATTCATTCATGCTGCAGGAATGAATGGCTGTCTAGCTAATCGCATCCTGAATGATTAAAACCCAACAGCCGTTCCCTCACTTTTAAATGCATGTGTGTATATCGTGTCTGTCAAGTCTATTGCATTCTGGGGCCTGTCTCATAAAACTTGTCATCATTGACAACTGCCACATTTTATGACAAATTTTCTCTCAGCCAATAAGATGCAAGGATTTCAGTAGCTTGTCACATCTATGACATCTTGTCACTGATGACAAGTTTTATGAAACGGGGCCCCTGGTGTGCTAAAACCCTACAGCCGTTCCCACACCGATGTATGTATGTCTGTCGAGTTTTTCGCGTCCTGATCGGCTGAAACCCTACAGCCGTTCCTTCAGTCAGGTATTTATCCATATCTGTCGAGTTTTTCGCGTCCTGATTGGCTGAAACCCTACAGCCGTTCCTTCACTCATGTATTTAGCCATGTCTGTCGAGTTTTTCGCGTCCTGATTGGCTGAAACCATACAGCTGTTCCTTTCACTCATGTATTTATCCATGTCTGTCGAGTTTTTTGCGTCGTGATTGGATAAAACCCGACAGGCGTTCCGTAATGTATGCAGGGACGTACCGTTGTTCGATTAATGGCACTTCGGCCCGTACGAGAGACGACCATACAGACATTCTAGGGCTGCACAGTTGCATAGTTGCATTTGCACAGTTGCATGGTTGTACGGTTTCTTGCGTTCTGTTTGGTTAAAACCTGACATCCTTTTCATGGTTGTATACAGTAGTTGTACGGTTGTGTTGAATTCCGTCACTTCAGGCCCGTCATATGATTTCGACTCGTCTAGCCCCCAATAGACAGCGCGTCAGAGTTCCCTCGATGTCACATCTCGCTCTATGTTATCTCCTCCAGATAAGGAGGTTATATCTACATCCGCGTTCGTTTGTTTGTTTGTCTGTCTGTCTGTGTGCAAAATAACTCAAAAATTGTGCACGGATTGAAAGTTGCAGGAAAAGTTCATAATGACACAAGGAACAGGTGGTTTAATTTTTGTATTGAACCGGGGATTTCTATGGACTTTGGAAGGATCTTTTTTTTTTTATTTACAGATAAGGTCAATGAGCATGGGACTTCAAGTTGAGCGTATTTGAGGTTTGCAGACGCACTCTAAAGCACGTGCTCTGCTCGGGCGAGCCGCCACGTACTACACGTGTGTAGTAGCGGGAAGCTGATGACGTAAACAACTTAAGGGCGATCGCACATTGCCGGTTAAGGTGGCGGTTCATGGCGATGCTCTGCCAAAGACCGTGTTTACACCGTACACAAACCTTGGTCATCCGTCACTCATCCGCCATAAGCTCCAAGAACCGCGAGGAACCGCCAGAAAAACAAAAACAGAACAAAACGAAAAATTCGAGACGGTCTTGGCGGTTTCAAATGGACCGTGTTCAAAACGCCGTTCATCGTGTAAAGAACGGCATCCTCCGTGTTTGCACCGCAAGATCCGTGATAATACCGTGTTAACACCACCGTAATTTTCATGCGAGCAAAAAAAAAAAAAAAAAAAGAGAAAAAAAAAAGCAAAGATGAACCCATAATACAAGATACCCGGCCCCGTTTTATCAAAAGATAAAATTAACTTTAAGTCAAGATAATCTATGATTAAAGGAGACGTCCAGACGATTTTGAAAAAAATTAGCCAAAATCTACATAAATAAAGGACCATAATGACTAAGTTTCATTGAAAAAGACCCTCCCAACTCGCCACAATCGATTTTTTAGCATCACTAATTTTGAATCGTAACCGTTCGATTTCTGTACGCCGGCGAGAAAGATCACGTGACAGCGTGACGTATCATCCTCACATTGCTTTTTGCTTGGAGCGTCAGCTGGCTCGGGGGAGCCCTGCTTGAGCAACGGTGATACGGGTCAAGCAAGCGGTAGTAGCCGCGTACCGCTCAACAGTCTCTGACCACACAGCGGATGCACGCGGCATGATCTATTGCTTCATTAAAAAAATGCCGATGTGTCAAGTGTTAGGGTGTTGTCAATACTTCAACTTTACTAGTAAGTCTTCAAATTGAAGAAATATTTCGATTTTAAATTGATATTTATCCACGATACTACCTTATCATGATCCTGAATGCTACAACACGCAGCCCCATTACGCTGTGTGTATTGGGCTGCTGGTCGTAGTTACCGGCGCGGCGCGGCGGCGGTACCGCGCTGGCGTTTCTTCCGCGGTTCAAGTTACATGTATACTGTCGTATTTTATCACCGTCAGACACACTTTTCAACAGTCTCGGACAACAAAAGAGGCAATAATTCTGACATTGACAGACTGATTTCAGATTGTTCACACTCAGAAGTCGACAAAACGATCGCGGATTGTGATAGCACTTGGCAGCAGCAGACGTAAATGTATGCCTGAACAGCCCGACAACAGCTAATGCATTGTAAGTGATGGGGTGGACACTAATAAGTACGGCAGTATTATAATACATACATATTTCAATTTAAACGAAAATGTTATAGCATTGCAACTATTTTACATTAATCTTTGAAGATTTTATATAGATATATAACGAAGATTATTTGAATAAAGGAATACAGCGTTTGGCAACAGCACTCCTAAATCGGTGTACGGTCTCCTGCAGTAGCGCACAGTAGCGCCGACAAGGCACACCTATGCAGGCATGCAGATACCGCCCGCAGTCAGCAGTGCAATGGAAGATCGATGCGTAGCTGGGCTTCGCTCGCGGTGCTCTCAGCTGAGGAAACTGCGCCCGATACGTCACGCGCAATGCATCCTGGGACAGATAGTACGAAGGGCTGCTCGGGACAGATAGTACGAAGGGCTGCTCGCGACGGATTCGAACATGAAGAATTACCTTATTTTAAAAAAAAAAAAATCATAGTAAATGTATCTGATGGTCTTTTCTCGTCGGGAAAAGGGTAATAGGTTCATGAAATATTGTTCTTTACACACGAAACGGCTGATAATCATCCGGACTTCCCCTTTAACCTCTCAAATCAACTCTTAAGTCTTTTAATCAATAATTAACTTCCAAATCAACTTCAAGTCCGTTTTATCAAGAGACCCAGAGTTGAAATCAACTTTAACTTCGTCCCCAATCAACTTTAAGTTTTCTCAACCGCTCCAAATCCATAACTTTATAGTTGATAAAATATCAACTTTAAGTAGAGACAGTCTAGGTAGACTCAATTATAGGGCAATTTACAGAAGAAAGATGACTGTCACACTTTCCTAGTCTAGCTGGGGCCTTGTCACAAATGTTTGTCTGTTAACTGCTCACTTTCTCTAACATTTAGTTACGTTTCTTTCATCTAGTTATGGTCTTTTCTTTGCATGAAATTCACGATCGGCACGCATTGCTTACGCGACTGCTGCACGCAAACACCTAGACAGCAGTCTCAATCCCACCATGCGCGCCCGGCGCCTCGGCCCGCTCGCCCGCCAGCGTGCCAATCAACAAGGGCAAGTAACCGAGCGCTGGAACCGCGTCTGTGTGCAAATCATAGTATTCTTGCATGCCAAAGAATATGCGAGGAAACCAGCGATTTCTGACGTGCGTAGGCCTACGTACGTGTAGAGCTAGTTCGTCAATAGCTACTAGTGTCTAATTAATAGTTTAGTAGGCCTATACAGAAAATAAAGAGTTTAATTCTATCGCGCCGACCTTTCTAACCAATAGGCCCAACAGTTAAGTGACGTTACAGCTGGTCGTTTGTACTTTATACTGTACACTGTCATGTAGATTACTACGTACTAGGTATAGAATTTCGACATGCAGACTCGCGATCTATTCTTTACAAATCCGATCCTACACGTAACATACAAGACTTGAAACAATGCATACAAAACACGACCTTCGCGCGCCTTGGACAGTCCCACTGGCACTGCAGAAAATCCACTGTCATTGTCTGTGTCAGATTATCCATGTCAATGAATACTAATGTTAGATCTGATACTCGTCCTCTAAGTATCCTACGTAGTATCAGTGTGCCGGATCTTCTCGGTACGCGCGCGTACGCAGATTTTCGTTCAGCTCGCGATGTGCTAGATCTATCGACGTACTTTCGTCAATACAACGCAAAACAACGGCATATTTTGCGGTTCTGTTGCAACCATATCTCTATGGTTGCAACATACCTGTACTTCTAATTCGGTGGATTCCAAATACGGTGCGCCACCTATCGGTTGTAGCGGACAGGCCGATTTTCAACTTTGGGGTCGACATCGCGCTATGCAGCTAGAGCATGCGCTGCAGCGCAGCAGACAGTAGCTGCATGCGCAGTGCACTGTTTACTATACAAATGATGCACAGGACACCTGTGCATCATTTGTTTTATAAAATGGGTCGAAAACTAACAGCATTTTTCACCTACCTTTGTGGGTCAATACCAGTCAGCGTAGCACTCGCTGAAGAATCAAGATGTCCGAAGATGTTCGTCCCAAACATTTACGCACGTCGCACTCGGTAATCCCGCACAAAAGTACTGTACGTATAAGAGTGTACGTACGCCACACATGTTATGCACAAGAAAAGCCGGCCGGCATGCAGGCTGAGCCGGTGTAGCCCGAACTAGAAGTTGTTTACAGGATTGATAGCGCGTATATAATAGTAGCGCGCGACGCACTTGTAACAACTGATTGAGTGCGCGCTGCGAGTGTAAACATTGTGACGTCAGGCCGAGCATGTTAGTGAGAAATTAATGCACGCACACGTGACTCATTTCAGCGCTTCCAATTGGCTACATTCTTGAACCCATTTTATAATGTATGATAACTGTACTGGCCTAGCGCCTGGCGATCGGTATACGCGGTAACTAGAGGTACGCGTTACGGTCGCCACAAAGCACAGCGGACTTTAAAAAATGGCAGACCCCCCCCCCCCCCCAAACCCAAGGCCCACGGCGAAAATGGCAGACCCCCAAGACCTAGCTGTCTTCCGGCGAATGCGAGTCGACGAACTGAAGAAATACCTGAATGATCGTAGCATACCTCCCGTGCAGTCAGGAGAGGCGGGCCAAGCCAGACCAGAAGGCCAAGAAGCACAAGGAGGCATTGGCAGCCCTGGTTGTGTCTGTTTAGAACAGCAGGTAAGTAACAATTTGGCATGTGAGATTCCTTTTTTTCCAACCAGCGTTGGTGTCTTTTGCCAAAGAAATAAGTGAAAAGTCAAGCCTGCATTTTGCAGTGTACATACGTCGCGTCGAACATGCAACACGGAAAAGCCAGTTTGCTGCTAATACCATACCGTATCGATCCCGAGCAATCGACTCATCCGACCGGCCCAGCCCGGGCGCCCGCCCGCCCGGCTTGGCCGGCTGAGCTGAGCTGCGCTGCTGCATGTGCATATAATGCGAGTAATTTTGATGTCGACTTTTTCCCATAAGGCATTGCGGATTTCGGCCTGTCAGCTACAACCGATAGGTGGCGCACCGTATATGGAATCCACCGAATTCAGCGGCTGTAGCGCTAAGCATACTGCGGCGCACTAGCAGACTACGCTTCCGTGGATGTGGCAAACAATTATGTAAATAATTCGTCTCTTTGTTGTTTGTTCTGCTTTTTGTATTATAATGTTTTTGAGCAGTCTCGTCCTGTGTTTTTTGTTTTGACTTAATCAATAATTAAGTCATGGTGATCAGCTATAACTATAATCGACTATTAAGTCTCTTCGTAAAAAGGAAATTTAAAGTTGATGTAAAGTGATAGCCGACTTTAAGTTGATTAAAGTTAGAGTTGATTTCACAATCAACGCTAAACTTCAACTTGATAAAACGAGGCCCCGCTGGTTCATTAAATTGAATGCTAAAAAGTCCTTACTTTTTTTAACACATAGAGTAACAAAGAAAGTTTTACGTTCAAAAAATTGATAGGTATGTTGAATAGTACATCAGTTACATTAGAAGGTGTGTTCATATTTTTGTTAAAGCTTAACGGCTTAAAAGGGCATTTTACCGGTTTTTATTTTTTTATATGTTGTTCTTTTAATTCTAAAAGACCCAGCGGTGCAAACAGAATCAAAGTTTCATAACGATTAAGTCCGTAATTTAATGTTAAAAATGGAACTTTTTAGGTGAGAATTATGCTAATGAGCTGACGAGCCCGGATGTTATGATGTCACAGGTGCTCTCACTATTACTGCTTGCATACGCGTGCGTTAATTCGTATCGAGTAGCAGACGACGCTTAGGCCTAATTTAGCTAGCAGGCGGCGCTTGTGTACTGTTCTATCCATGTAGATATCTCATATTTCACTAAACCAAATCGCACCAAAATTACAGGATATACTTCATAGCATATTTTGAAGTATTCTCTTATATTTGAACGAAATCAGTAATCGAGAAGTATCAATATTGACGCCGACTTTCAAGTCGTCACTCAAAAAAAAAATCACTCTTCGCGAGAGATCTTGGCGAACGCAAGATGCACAATCTAGAAATGAAGTTAGCCGACTAGTACTGTGCGAACGGGGAATTTACGCGAGAACTAAATTTAAAAGTGTAATGATTTTTGCGACTTGTGTGATATAGGAACTACATTTTTCATTCAACTTACCACAAATAATTTGTAACTTCATTTATTGCCCCCGATTACTTGAAAGAGTTGTCTCATGATATTAAATGGCTAACTTCAGTCTGTGCGTGCGCAGCAGATAGACACTCTAGGTAGGGCCTGGCCGCAATCACTCATGTTAGTCATAACGAGTTAGAGCAGATTATTTTTAGCGACGCCGACAGGAAAGTCGACATCTACACTTACACTTTCCGACATGTGATTTGTTTCCAATTAACGTGAGCTGTTGGATATGAATCATAAAGTATTTCCTGTGAGTTTGGTGCCATTTGGCAAGGTAAATTTTGAGATATCTACATGGATACGGAAGTACGCTAGCACCTACACCAGCGCTGGGATCGCGAAGCAGCGACACTGTGTTAGAATCTACGTGGTCAGGCCACTCTTCCGAGATATGGGTCCTAGTACAGTAGGCCTACTGAAACAAACTGTTAGATCTAACATTAGTCCTTGGTGTAAAGAACACCACTATGAGATTTACTCGACTACAAAACATCGGAAATCCATAAAGCAGATACCTTACCTGAAAAATTCAGCACAGGAACAACAGTGCCTGCAGGACAAGGGTCCAGATCTAGATCTGGAGTCTGGACTTTCGTCTGGACTTTCCCAAGTTCTGGCAGCAGGGTATGTAACGTTACGCTGTGCCTTATTAGCGTTGTGCACATAGGGCCTACAGCTGCAATGTCGACGGTGAGTGAGTGTAGGGCTTACTCATCAAAACTTAGACTGCCACGTAGAACCTACTCCTTGACTGCTCAGTAGTCCTAGTCCTAGTTCTAGTATTTCAGCGTCTATGTGTACTGGGTACCGTTTTCATCTCACTAAGCGTAAATCGTGCGTGCCGTTGAAGAGAGTCTATCTACATTTGGATTTAGATTCACTCAGCCCTCATCTACGTTAGATAGTTTGAAATGCACTGGCGAACCATCGCTCGATCATAATCATCAATGCGTAACGTTACTTACACACGGTCTTCTATGGGCAGCACGTTTGGATAACGATGCCAATTTCATTTTGCATATCTGGAATTTCCCCACAAGTTTTATCTAAATAAAAAGCTGTTGAAGAGCTTGCTTTTAAAGATTAATAGATATTGTTTAACATATCTATTATAGCTCCATATTGCAATTATACTAAATAACATCTTTTGGAGTGCTTCGTGTGAGATTTCATCAGTAAATTGGCATTATGTAGTTCGTCTTGCTAATGTCGGAGTTGTGCACAAAGAGCACCTGTGACGTAGGCCAAATTGCGTGGATCGTTCCATGGCTTCTCGTTTTCATTTTTTTCAAAAAATCATTACAGGCTTATCCTGGGTTTTACAATCTTCTCTTTCCAGTAGTAGGCATCAAAAAATGTAGATTAGAATTATCAGACAATTAGAAAATGTCAGGACAGTTTTCTTTTAAAAGATGGCCAGCTACATGAACCTGTACAGTAAGTTGTACACAGAAGACTACGTAAATATATTGGGTTCTGCGTTAGAAAACGTTTTGGGCTTATTGATGGAACTTGCATGTTTTATATCATTTGGGATGCTCTGGTCCACATAGTAGAGGCTATTACGTAATCCCGCGAGATTTTTGTGCCAATTTTTTTTTTCTCTTTTTTTTTTTTTTTTTTTTTGCTAACATTGTCAATTTGGGGGTGCTGAATCAAAAAACTTTGGTTCCATTTTTCACGTCTTCAGCCACCATTTTGAATTTCACTGTATTGGACCCATTTCTCATAAAGTGAGTATTGTAGAAGCTTCATATTTGGTGCAAAATGCATGGTTGTGATGTCAGACACTCTGATTTTTTTTTTTTTTGTAATAGTGGATTGTTTTGATACAATTTGTAGGCTGCCATCTTGAATTTCAAAATGGCCGCCATAGCAAACTATATTTTGGCACATATCTCATAAAGTGAGCATCGTAGAAGCTTCAAATTTAGTGCAAAATGCACGGTTGTGATGTCAGACAATCTGACATATCTTTTTCTGATACTGTGGATTGCTTTGATACAGTTTGTAGGCTGTCATCTTGAAATTCAAAGTGGCCGCCATAGCGTTTTTACCCATATCTCAGGTTGCAATTACTGTAGAAGCATCAAATCTTCAAGAATGCACATGCTTGTGGTGTCCAACGTTCCAGTACAGCTGTTTCGTAATGCTGGTTCAATTTAGGTAGGCCATCATGTTGAAATGTAAGATGGCCGCCATAGCATTATAATACTGTTTTAAGCGCCTTAGATAAATTTGCCAAAATTATCCTAGTTAGACCAGATTCTTTTCCAGGTCACAGCCATCTCTCAATTCAAAATTGCCGACATAAAATTCAAAATGTAAGGACGAGGCTCCAATGGCGTCATCAAGCCATGCTGAGGGGCAAAAATTGCGTATTGGGGGGGGGGGGGGATGCGAGAAGGGGTCCCATACCACTGTCCCATAATATGTGTGGTCAAGTGTGTAAGCGTTACACTCACATCCCATATATAGCAAGGCGAGTATAACACGTCCATGCGTGGAAGCTAGCTATAAAAATGAGCTTAAAATACACACGTGATTTGTTTTTTCCTCTCAGGCAAGACGTACATTATTTTTGCGTTGTGGAACCTCATTAATGATTACATTTCATCCCAGTCATTATTTGTACAAAAGCAAGCATTGATACAATTGAAGGTGATCTTCAAAAACTTGATGCTGCCTCGAGAGAATGAAGACAAACAAGGAAAAGTCTCGCAATGCCTAGAAATGCCATGGTCACCCTACCAGGCATCCCATTCACAAGCTTGTTTGTTGGCCACAAAGTGAAACAAGGTTTGCTGGACATATTTCTGCAATAACACGAGTGAATAAGGAATGAGCACATAGGCTTTTTTCCTGATTGCACTTGTTTGGGTCATCGTCAATTACTAGTATCAAGACTTCCAAGATATTTACTGCTGTACAACCAATGATTCTAAAACTACGAAGGAGCAACTACAATAGCTCAGTTCTATGGTGCTTTGCATGCACCAGCATTCCTCCACAATATTTATAGGAGACCATGACACAATGGTAATCTAAAAAAATGTCACTGCATTTAAAGCTGATGAATGTGGTGTTTGGCGATCAGGTATCGGAAACATTCGAGGAGGATATTCCACAAAAAGATGAAAAGGGGAAGTTTTCCTGTTCTGTACTAAGAATTAAATATTTATAGGGCCTATACAAATTTTGTTTATATATATCAACAAAAAAACAAAACTGAAGCAAAGTTCATGCTGTATTCACCAACCGTTTATTTCGGCACACAAATATTCCATTGTCGAAATTCGGCAATGAATTTAAGTTATATAAGAAAATCAAGTAATTCACTCTTTCTCAAGTGTTGATACTAAGAGAACAATAACAATTTTTATTTAAACAAAGCAATACGCTCTTTGTTGTAACCCATTGAAGACGAGTGAAAGGGCTCTGATGGCATCCAACTACATTGGCTTGGTATGGACTTCTCAACCTTTTGGGGAGACCCGTGTTACTACCGTGTAGAGACGTCGTGTTCAAAACGTGAAGAGAACGTATTCACATCGCGTTTAATAATTGCTTTTCGCCATCGTTGGGACACGGCTCACGGCGGTTTAAGAACCGCCATGAACCGCCATCTAAAGCCGGCGATGAGTGATCGCCCCTTTACCATAGGCCGATAAGGTTGTCTCCTTACATGCGGGACTGGTCAGATCTCACCTCTCTAATTCGTACAATGAATGCAGCTTCAAACGTTAATGAAGATGAAAGTACAACATATAATTCATTGGCCATGTTGCTTTGGATTTAATAAGTTATTAGTCTTATGTCCTATCATATATTATTAAGGCATATTTTAGATCTTTGTTGCCAGTGGCGTACCGTGGGTCACAACATGGGGGGACGGGCACCTCGTGGAATTTTCATTTACATGGATTATGGAATAACGGTGTGAAACGACAAATTACTTGTAGCAACATCAGGAGAATACATAGCAATTAAATGCGAGCGAGCGAGCTTGAAAATTTTGACATTTACAGTCCAAAAATTGCCATTTGTAGCTGTATTTTTTCGCTTTGGAAATTAAGGGAGCTCACGGGGGCGCAACTGCTGGCAATTATACTGGCAGCAACATCAGGAGAATGGCATACCGATTAAATGCGAGTGAGCGAAGCGAGCGAGTTTGAAATTTTTGACATTTTACAGTCCCCAAACTGCCGTTGTACTTATATTTTTTCACCTTGGAAATTAAGGGGGAGGGGCACCGGTCGCAACTGCTGGCAATTACTGGCAACAACATCAGGATAATAGCATGACGATTAAATGCGAGCGAGTGACGTGAGCGAGCTTGAAAATTGTGACATTTTACAGTCCCAAAACTGCCGTTCGTACCTATATTTTTTCGCTTTGGAAATTATGGGGGGGGGGGGGGGCGCACCGGGCAAAGCTGCTGGCAATTACTGGCATCAGGAGAATGGCATAACAATTAAATGCGAGCGAGCTTAAAAATTCTGACATTTTACAGTCTAAAAACTGCCGTTTCTAGATATTTTTTCGCTTTGGAAATTAAGGGGGGCGCACCGGGCGCAACCGCTGGCAATTTACTGCATGGCAGCAACATATCCATAGCATAGCGATTAGATGCGAGCGAGCGGAGCGAGCGAGATTGAAAATTGTTGACATTTTACGATCCCAAACTGCCGTTTGTAGCCGCATGTATTCGCTTTGGAAACTTAGGGGGGCGCCCGGTGCCCCCCCCCCCCCCCCGATCCGCTACTGGTAGTCAAGGGTTTCGGTTTATGTTCATGATTGGGGAAGGTATGACCAGCGAGGAGGCGTCGAAGTGACCATGCGGGGGAAGGATGTCCTAAATCTGCACTTTAGAGCATCCCAAATTGTTTGTTTGTGTGTGTGTGTATGTGTGTGTGTGTTATATACATGGAAAAGTTAGGAAATAACCCAGGTCAAGTCTTATTATGGGCAATACAAGGCATTTTAATATCGACTAGTATGTAAAGCAACACTGCAAAATCAATGATCTAGCTTTGATACAACGAAGGTGTACATTCTACATTGCGCAACATTGCAGCGGCTCTTTTTTGCCGTTCGGATGTTCTGAGTACACTGCGCACATCGCTATCCTGCTTATATTCAGAACGCCAACCAGGAATCACGCTGAATCACAATCTTGTGTCGGCTCCAGGCCTTTTGAACAATGTTTCACACTATAAACCTCTCTAATTATGGTTGAAAGAAATCTTAGAAAAACATCTTATTTCTTAATCACCCTTTCATGTCGATTTCAAAAGCAGTTTGCTAACCCTTGAATTACCATTCTGGTAAGGTTTTTTATTTTTTATTTATTTTTATTAACCAGCGGATGGGGGGGGGGGGGGGCACGTGCCCCCCCCCCCCCATGCCCCGTAGTTGCGCCACTGTTTGTTGCTATGAAATATATCGTGCACACTCCAAGCGGCACCAACAGTTTGGCAGCAGAGACAGCATGTGTACTGTATGTGTTTGTTTGTCTTTTAATTTGTAATTGTATTGTTTAATTTTATACGCAGATACACGAAACCACAGTGGTGACATTGGTGAGAACTTTACTGACATGTTTGAAACGCAAAGGAGCCACGGTGTGTTGGCCTGCATTGGCAAGAGTATTAAAAGTATTTAAAGGTTCCCTAAAATACAAATGCACGTTGAACCGTGTTGATTTATGATACCCTCAACATCACTTTTGCGGTGAAACGAATATCTATAAGAAACGTTCAGGACATTTTTAATTAATTTTTCCTCAATTTTTCTTCAGATTACTGGGATATGCCTAAAAAAAAAAAAAATGTGACTAACAAAAGACATGGCAATGGAACATGAAAGTTATTCTCTGTCTCAGGGAGGGTGCATTTAAGATGTTTTGTTAATCATATAGATACTTATGCCATGATTGAAAGATGAGGTCATAGCAGGAATATTGATTTGGAAAGATTTTTTTTTTTTTTTTTGTAGGCTTATCCAAGAAATAACCACAAAAGTGATGTTCAGGTTATCATGAATCAACATAAATCAATATGCATTTGTATGTCATAGAACATTTTTTGATAGACAATCTCTGGAGCACATGCAGCAGATGGTATACAGTGTATTAAACATATGAAACATGTATGTCTCCGATTGAAGCTGCAGGGCAGCGGGGTCGCACACACCGCTCCTTGCCCTGCAGCTTCGCCTTCCAAGCTAAACTGAATAGGTAGCAGACGCTGAGCCTGATCTGATCTCCTTGCTTATACATCTCAAAATATGTGTGTATGCTAGTTCTCAATAGGTGCCATGACCAAATATACTGACCACTTCTATTTGTCTTCATTCGCTAAGAACACATTGTGCAATGGACATACAATGAAATCGCATTTTTATTGCCTCGCTTCAGATTAAAAAGAAAAAATCATTGGCGTTTAATTCCATGTTATTTGTCATGTTTGAGTGTTTATTTTTCTTTTGTCCTGTGTGTGTTACCAGATTTCCAAGCGTTGACAAGGCAACTGGAGCCTTCTCTTCGTCACGACAATTGGGGGAATGAAACAGAGATTGCAAAAATTAGGTGAGTATAGGCTTTCGTTGGGCGCGCAGTCTCACGATTATCGCTATCAGAAAATTTGCGCCATCGCACCAAGGAAAAGGGGATGGAGCCCAGACTAACAAGGAGCCAGCCTAGAGCCAACCACAGAACTCTTACACAGTGTAAGAGTTCTGTGGAGCCAACCCGAGTTACGGACTCTGGCCCCAGGGCAAACATCAGACTGCAGGGCTTTGTTGTTGTTATTGTTAGCATGTTATACCTTATAGCCTTTTTGCAAAGGCGGCTCGCGATGGACTCGCATAATACGGCGGGTGGTGGACTCGCGCGCACACAGCGATCGGATGGGAGCCTGCGAGCTCGCCGATCGCGCGCTGTGTGCGCGAGTCCATTGCTCTTTGCGTGCGTGTGCTGAAATTAAGCGAGCTGCCTTTGTAAAAGGCTATAAGGCTGGGTCAAGAGGACAAATGTGTACAGTCTATAGTGACTCTGGGTTTTTGTTTTGCTTCGTTTCTTTGTGTATGTGTGTGTGTGTGTGTGTGTGTGTGTGTGTTCTCTGTTTGTTTGGGGGTTTTCGGAGGGGGCGGGGGCTTTAGGACTCTAGAGCCAATAGAACCCTGACTTTGAACAACTTTGCAGATTACAGTGCACTCCCGTTATAACGAACATGGTTTAAACAAAATTCCGGTTGCAGGGGAGTAAAATTTCAGGTCGCAGCATTATCCTCATTATCCAAATTTCAAATTCCACAGTAGATTAACGAAAGTGTGTTCCAGTTAACACTGTTGATCTCTCGAAAATGAAATTGAGTGCTCTAAAGCAAAATTGGCTTCCTACTAACACTTTTAATCGCTCAAAAAAACACACGCTCCATCAAATACGAAATAGATTGATTGCTGTTTGTGTTGAATTGAATGACCGATAGACACAAAACGTATGGTGTTGTCGAATTTGAATGACGATTTTAAGAATTTGATTAGGAAGGGTTTGAAATTTGACTAGACATATTCTCCCGGAGAGCGTATATTTAGGTCGATGATTCCACAAGTATGGGTCTCTACATACCTCAAACTGTGTTCTCGTTGAAAATTTTCGGTTTTTCTCAAGTGTAAAACAAACACACACACACACAAACACACACACACAAATAATAATGTTAAAAGCATTATCTCATGGGCAGGACGAATTTATACCATAAAGGAGTTGCAATTAAATGATAATGTACGACATTACGATATCTGCAAGACAATGAATGTGGATTATATCACCCATCCCTTATTGCTGCAAAGTTACTTTAACCGTAGTGCAGGCAAAATTTGAAACCTAAATCTGAACGTGGATATAATGTCATTATTTGATTGATTAATGATATATTTCGTTTTGACTGAACAATAAATTAATTATCTTACATCATCACATTTTATCTTCGTTACACTTTAGGAGTTTCAAATTTCCCCTTGTAAGTCACCATGAATGTCATTATTCGTTGATGTTTATCCAGAAAAGCGTTTTCCAAGCATCGGACGTTGCAGAAAACCATTCAGTTATTCAAAACCGGTATTCCACCGATGGATATGCGATTCTCCAGTAACGTCACGAAGATACCACAACTCAACCAGACTACCAACATGACTGAAAAACGGACCTGTGCTATCATTGGCAACTCTGGTGTGCTGTTGAATAGCAGTTGCGGTTATCTCATCGACAGCTCCGATCTTGTAATCCGAATGAATCTGGCGCTGTTTGGAGGCGAGTTCGCTTCGGACGTCGGTTCGAAAGTCAGTCTGATGTCACTGAATTCCGAACAATACAGGCATCTGACGTACTGTACCGACAACTACGGCAACATCACTATCGATGGGCTGCCACGCGTGTGTTGGGAACTTCTGACAAGCTTAACCCGCATGAACGGCAGTACCCTCTGGTATTCCGGGAGTATGGCCCACAACGATCATCTGAAAACGGCGCTGGCGGTGCTGAGCAATTTCTACAATCTCCACTTTGGTTTCGCCTACAGCCCTGCAGAGCTCAAGGGTCAAGTGAAAAAGTGAGCTGATGGAGAATTATTCGGAAATGCTGACAGTGAAAAAAACAAATGTTCTGTAGGCTTTGTTTGGGGTTACTTTTATTTCTTTTCAGAAAAAGAAATGCTTGTTTGTCATAATGTAGACCTGATACTGCGAATTATATTTTACATGTACATGGTAATGGGGGAAATTCATCATGAAGACGAATCAATATACCTTCTGAAGGCAGTCATTCACTAACAAGAAGGATTCGCATCTACTGGTAACAGGGCCTAATCTGGACTCCCTTACTCCGAAACACCGTATCTACGTTCAGACGATGATCCTTAACCTCGAGGATAGCTATCTTCGAGGATAAACTCTGGCCCCATTTACACGCGTTCACATTTAAATGGAGCTCATCCTCGAAGGTGTCTAGCTATCCTCGACAATAAGCTCTATAAGTGTAACCCCTGCCCCGTAAACTACAAGCGAGTCCCATCCGATGATAAAACCACAGAACAGGAAGTTTCGCGACGACCCCAGAACTAACCAGGGTGTAATCACTGAAGTAAAAATGAAGGGGAACATGAGCTTATCTAGGCGTGCGAGTGTCACCAGTGCCAATGTGCGCGACGATCGCAATGGCTATACGAGTATTCACGTTACTGATGCTTTTTTTTTGCATACTCAGTATGTGTGTGTGTGTGAGTGTGTGTGTGAGTGTGTGTGTCCAACAACAGGCACACATGGTACGCATCTAAACAGAATTGTAATGCAATGTATTATGGGGGAACTTCTTCATCCAGGTTCTTCTTCCAGGTTAGCGACCACAATCAACTAGATGATTATTCTGTCACTTTTGTAGAGAGGTTGGCTATACACTTCGCAGAAATTTTTAATAGTTAACTTTGATGATAATGATAATTGCAAATAAATGGCTCAATTTCAATGAATTTGAAAAAAAAACTGTAATCAATAAGCAGAAATAAACAGAAAAAAGTAGAAATAAATAAATTAATTAATTAATAAAGAGCTAGCAGATGATCAGCTATTCTCGTCTTGTGGCCCTTGACACAAAAGTGTTGATGGAATTGGCCTCAACGACTTCCTGAGAGAGTCATTTCCACTGCTTGATGGTACGTGGCAGGAATGAATTCAGATGGTAATGTATGCGGCATTGTGTGATGACAAATTGTTGATTGTGACCCCTTCTTTGTCTTGATGGAAGCGGGATGGAGGTGTTCTTGGATATTCCTCACGCAGGCAAGGCCGTGATGGTTCTTGTACAGCATGGTGAGGCGGGAAGTACAGCGTCGCTCCTCGAGTGATGGCCACTGCAGTTCGTCAATCATGGCCGATACAATCGAGGTGTTGTTACGGTATCAGTCGTCTCATGACGAAGCGAGCTGCACGTCGTTGGACAAAATGAGCTCCAACATGTTGATGGCCTGCTGGGTGTGGGGATCCCAGATGGTGGTGGCATACTTCATTACTGGTCTGACATTAAGTCTTGTATGCTGTCTCTTTTATCTTCCTGGAAGAGATCTTGAGGTTGTGTCTCACAAAGCCCAGGGTCTTGTTGGCTTTGGAACAGATGCCGGTGGTGTGCTCTATCCAGTTGAGGTCTGGGCATAGCGTTACTCCTAGATATTTCACACTCTTGGCAACCTCCAGTGTATGTCCATGTAAGTAATATTCAGGCTGGAGAACTTTCTTCCTTCATGTAACTGGAAGGACAACAAATTTTGAGGGATGGAAGAGCATATCCCATCTTTTCTCCCACTCAACAAGTTGGTCCAGGGGGGCATTTCATCAACGAGTTCGTCGGAGTTTTCACCGACAAATTTGCTATCAGCCAATCAGATGCAAGGATTTCATTAGCTTTTAACAGTTGTCAGTGTAAATCCTTGCGTCTGATTGGCTGATAGCAAATTTGTCGGTGAAAACCTCCGACGAACTCGTTGATGAAACGCCCCCCAGATTACGTTGTAGGTGCTTCTGATCATCAACTGAAGTAACAACGTTGTAGACAGCTGTATCGTCCGCGGACAATCTGACTGGAGAGCTGAGTAGATCAGGCATGTCACTGATGTAAATAAAAAACAGACAAGGCCAAGAACACTCCCCTGCGGCACTCCTGATTGGACAGAAATGAACTCGGATCTTGCTCCATTGATCACTACAGCCTGCCGTCAGCCACCCAGGAAATCTGAGATCCATTGATTCAAAACACCCTGGAGTCCATAGAAGTTGAGCTTGTGGATGAGGAGAGTGGTTGACGCGATCAAAAGTCTTTGCGAAATCCAGTATCAGGATGTCTGTCTGCTTTCCCCCAGCCATGTTAGAGAATACCTCATGGGTAAATTCGAGGAGTTCAGTCTCACATGACCTCTTTCATCTGAATCCGTGCTGTTCAGGATTAAGGATATTATGGCGTTCCAGTTGGCCCATAATAGTGCTGATCAGGATGTGCTCCAGCACCTTGCAGCAGAAACTGGTGAGAGATATGGGTCTGTAGTTGGCGCGGTCATACTGCCCCCCCCCCCCTTCTTGAAAACTGGCGTCAGATTAGCATCTTTCCAGTCAGATGGAACTTTGCCACAATCAATAGATGACTGGTAGATTACAGTGAGGATAGGAGCAAAACTTCGGGATAATGCATATTTGTTTTCATTCGTGGTTAATTTTGTTGGTTCTGAAATTACGAGTTAATCACAAATATTTATTTCGTGACCAGTCTAATATTTCATAATTAAGGGTTTACAAAATACCAAATGTCACAATTTTGTTACTGAGATGAGCAAGATCACCATCTGGCAACAGTATCAAAATGGCGATACATACAATTCACCTCCCGGATACAATTCATTGCAGCTGCGCTGCTGAACAGTCATCGGTCACACAGGTGTACGATGTCTTGTTTTTGAATTGACACACACACACGTGCGCGCGCACGCACACACACACACACACACACATGGAGATAGAGAGAGAAATCCGCAAAATCACAAAATACTGATTCAATGACCAGACTAAAATTGCATTCCCTAAGGCTTTCACAAAATTACCAAATTTCACCATTTGGTTGCTGTGAGAACAGTCAGATCACCATCTGTCAATGCTGAGTAGACAGAGCACTTTTTATTCATCTTAATTGTATATTTGTTGATTTTGATATCACAAAAAAAAACCTAGAAAATCTCCAAATATTGTTTAGTGACTTTACAGTTTACACTGACAAAGTTGTCGGCACTATTACCAAGGGTTTCATGAAATTACCTAATTGCCAAATTTTGGTTACTAAGATCAGTTAGACTACTATCTGGCAATTATCCCACAATTCATTGCAACTGATTGACAAATTACCCTACATCGACATCTTTACGTCGATGTAGGGCAATTTGTCAATCAGTTGCAATGAAAACATCTCGACGGAAGAATTTCGTGAATTTGAATTTCACACAAGTCTCCATGTGGTGTGCCATAATGGCGGTTTGTGGACTATTCAAAGCGGGAGATGGGCTCGCATTTTGGCGACAGGGCGGAGCGTACCGGTCCCGTGGAGCCACTATATTATTTTTATCTTCATCGTATTTATGCTTGACCTAGTGTCACGAGCATTCTGTTCTTTTCATTTCTATGTAGCACGTTTCGACTCCGTCCACACACGCACATGTTAATGTGTATCTACGTTGACCCCGGAAGCAGAGGAAAACGCGGCTGAAATTGGGGGGGGGGGGGGGAGAGTTCATGGAGAGGATACGCTTATTTACAAGTTCTTATTAACAATCTGTACAAATTCACGTCCATGCGATGCTTAAAAGAAACCCAAACCCAAAGAGAAATGTGAATTCTGTGAAAGCAGCAACATTATAATAGAACATATCAGTGAAATTTGTATTTTGTTTTGTCAATATGTTTCTTGTCGTGTTTGTGAATGCAATTTTTGTTTTGTATTTTACTTTTGTTGTTTTATACCATGTATCTTGATATAAACGGACTCACAGAAAAACAGCCCTGAGGCTGATAGTGGGTTCTTTTTAAACCGTATTGAAATAAAACAAACAAACAAACAAACAAAGATTGAGGAAATCACATAATCGATGCAAAAGTTATATATTTTAAAGTTTCGGTGCTTGAAAACCTGGATGTGGAGACTACTAGAGGTTATGGCGTCACATGTAGACAACTATATAAAGAAAATATAATGGGAATTCCACAAAAATTGAGTTTTCATAAAAATTACACATTCCATCAACTTGATACTGACATAACGGGTAGCAATAACTGTATAAATTCCCCCTGCTTTTTTAAAGTGGTTAGTCAAGTGCTCTTTCATTATGTTGGAAAAGTTAATTTTTGTGGAATTTTCGATTGATATTTCTTTGTATTGTTCACATATACGTCATAACCTGTAGTAGTCTCCTAATCCAGTGGTTTCAACACCAAAACTTTAAGAATTCATAACATCGATTGCCTGATTTTCCTCGGACTTTCACTGATGTGTTCCTACTAATGTTGATGATTTCACTCAATCCACATTGCTCTTTAGGGTTTGGGTTTCCTTAACTACAACTGGGGATTGCCCACGGCTCGCTGAGAGATCGCTAGCCCTGAGATAATTCGTGGATAGCTATAGTAAGTTATCTTCGAGTGCTTGCGTGCTTACTCTCCAAGATAGCTGTCCTGGAGGTTAAGGATCACCGTCTGAACGTAACTACAACGTAATCCTAAACTGCCTTTGCATTCCCTTTTGTGCTGATTTCCATTTTCGAAATTCCTACAGAGTTTAGATGAAACTAAGGGATAAGAAAGAGAAGCTGATATAGATAATTTTGTTTGAAGGAAAGCTGAAGATTTATTCGAGTTGACTTTGCATAACAGGACAAATTCATACATAGTAACAGAACTGCGAAAGTTCATCGAAGTATGACTAAATAAAATTTGAGATAAAGTATTAATACATATTTGTCAACGTGTCAGAAGGGAAGGACACTACGACCCTCTCACCTATATGCAATAGATTCAGCAATAAACTTATCAGATATCACACCGATGTAATGTTACTTATCAATGACCATATCCATATCCTGAAAAAGTGATATTTTCTCTTATCATGTGCAGAGTTCTGAAATTGAGCTCTCCAAGTACCGGCGTGGCGGTTTACGCAGCAGCCACGCACTTCTGTTCTCGAATTCAGCTTTTCGGATTTTTTCCGTTCTACAAAGACCCGACGAATCGCACTCTGTTTACGCATTACTACGAAGACGTCAAGCTGAACTACACAACCAACCGACACAAGATGCCGGATGAGTTCAGGGTCCTCCTCAAATTGGACGAGAGGGGCGCACTGCGGATCGTTAACGACTGCAGCGGGAAATGGAATAACGACGTCCTGAGGGCAAAGTTCAAGCACTACAAGCATTTGAAAGGGGACGAGTTGGGTGATTTTGATATGAACTTGTCAGGTCAAGCAGAAATCGAGCCCAAAGATGAAATTAAAATCAGATCTAGGAACAGAACACAAGCAACATAGCAGATACTGTACAGTTCAACAACCCGTTAAAAGGGCATTTTACCGGTTTTTTATTTTTTTTATATGTTGTTCTTCTAATTCTAAAAGACCCAGCGGTGCAAACAGAATCAAAATTTCATAACGATTAAATCCGTAATTTAATGTTAAAAATGGAACTTTTTAGGTGAGTATTATGCTAATGAGCTGACGAGCCCGGATGTTATGTCACAGGTGCTCTCACTATTACTGATTACAAGTGCTTGCATACGCGTGCGTTAATTCACATATTGAGTATCGAGTAGCAGACGACGCTTAGGCCTAATTTAGCTAGCAGGCGGTGCGTGTGTACTGTTCTATCCATGTAGATATCTCAAATTTCACTAAACCAAATCGCACCAAAATTACAGGATATACTTCGTAGCATATTTCAAAGTATTCTCTTATATTTGAACGAAATCAGTAATCGAGAAGTATCAATATTGACGCCGACTTTCAAGTCGTCACTCAAAAAAAAAAAAATCACTCTTCGCGAGAGATCTTGGCGAACGCAAGATGCACAATCTTAAACTGAAGTTAGCCGACTAGTACTGTGCGAACGGGGTATTTACGCGAGAACTAAACTCAAAAGTGTCATGATTTTTGCGACTTGTGTGATATAGGAACTACATTTTTCATTCAACTTACCACAAATAATTTGTAGATTTACTTATTGCCCCCGATTACTTGAAAGATTTGTCTCATGATATTAAATGGCTAACTTCAGTCTGTGCGTGCGCAGCAGATAGACACTCTAGGTAGGGCCTGGCCGCAATCACTAATGTTAAACTTTGTCGTAGAGCAGATTATTTTTAGCGACGCCGACAGGAAAGTCGACATCTACACTTACGCTTCCCGACATGTGATTTGTTTCCAATTAATGTGAGCTGTTGGATATGAATCATAAAGTACTTCCTGTGAGTTTGGTGCCATTTGGCAAGGTGAATTTTGAGATATCTACATGGATACGGAAGTACGCTAGCACTATACCTACACCAGCGCTGGGATCGCGAAGCGGCGACACTGTGTTAGAATCTA
Source organism: Diadema setosum (assembly GCF_964275005.1). Classification (NCBI taxonomy): domain Eukaryota; kingdom Metazoa; phylum Echinodermata; class Echinoidea; order Diadematoida; family Diadematidae; genus Diadema; species Diadema setosum. The sequence goes on from NC_092699.1 coordinate 10,584,852, forward strand.
CGTGGTCAGGCCACTCTTCCGAGATATGGGTCCTAACACTGTTAGTAGGCCTACTGAAACAAACTGTTAGATCTAACATTAGTCCTTGGTGTAAAGAACACCACTATGAGATTTACTCGACTACAAAACATCGGAAATCCATAAAGCAGATACCTTACCTGAAAAATTCAGCACAGGAACAACAGTGCCTGCAGGACAAGGGTCCAGATCTAGATCTGGGGTCTGGACTTTCGTCTGGACTTTCTTCAAGTTCTGGCAGCAGGGTATGTAACGTTACGCTGTGCCTTAGCGCTGTACACATAGGGCCTACAGCTGCAATGTCGACGGTGAGTGAGTGTAGGGCCTACTCATGAAAGACTGCCACGTAGAACCTACTCCTTGAGTGCTCAGTAGTCCTAGTCCTAGTTCTAGTATTTCAGAGTCTATGTGTACTGGGTACCGTTTTCATCTCACTAAGCGTAAATCGTGCGTGTCGTTGAAGAGAGTCTATCTACATTTGGATTTTCGAGATTCACTCAGCCCTCATCTACGTTAGATAGTTTGAACTGGCGAACCATCGCTCGATCATGATCATCAATGCGTAACGTTACTTACACACGGTCTTCTATGGGCAGCACGTTCGGATAACGATGCCAATTTTATTTTGCATATCTGGAATTTCCCCCCAAGTTTTATCTAAATAAAAAGCTGTTGAAGAGCTTGCTTTTAAAGATTAATAGATATTGTTTAACATATTTATTATAGCTCCATATTGCAATTATACTAGATAACAGCTTTTGGAGTGCTTCGTGTGAGATTTCATCAGTAAATTGGCATTATGTAGTTCGTCTTGCTAATGTCGGAGTTGTGCACAAAGAGCACCTGTGACGTAGGCCAAATTGCGTGGATCGTTCCATGGCTTGCTCGTTTTCATTTTTTTTCAAAAAATCATTACAGGCTTATCCTGGGTTTTACAATCCTCTCTTTCCAGTAGTAGGCATCAAAAAATGTAGATTAGAAGTATCAGACAATTAGAAAATGTCAGTACAGTTTTCTTTTAAAACAGTATAGTTTAATGATTTGAGTAGGATCTTAATGTCTTGGAAAGCTGGTTTGTTTGATTGGTTGGTTGGTTGGTTGGTTGGTTTTGCTGTGAATCTTTAGAAGCTTGAATTGATATTATCTCATTACTTCCTCTCTTTCCAGTAGTAGGCATCAAAAAATGTAGATTAGAATTATCAGACAATTAGAAAATGTCAGTACAGTTTTCTTTTAAAACAGTATAGTTTAATGATTTGAGTAGGATCTTAATGTCTTGGAAAGCTGGTTTGTTTGATTGGTTGGTTGGTTGGTTGGTTTTGCTGTGAATCTTTAGAAGCTTGAATTGATATTATCTCATTACTTTGAATTTCAACAGCTGCACAAGAACAAAGGCGGGTGTGAATGAAAGCATGCATTTGAAAGGGCGTTTTGAGTGCGGAAACTTTTCCAAAAGCTCAAGCTCATTTTACAGAGCTTGGAAAATTGCAAGCAATTGCTAGCAAGAACAACCAAAAGGTCTGTTTTATGGATACGTTTTTAAGCGAATGCTTGGTATCTAAGCAATATATTGCTTGCGGGCAAGGTATCTAAGCAATATATTGCTTACGGGCAGCAAGCAATTTTGCTTGTTTTTTGTGCATATGGATTTAAGTAAAAGGCTAGCACAAGCAACTGCTAGCTTTTATGCATCCGGCCCAATGCCTTGCCCTTCTTCAAGCTTCTTCAAGCCACAAATGATGTGTATAAAGTCAAGGCTCATTTTTTTGTTAAGGTTGAAATTTCTCAAGGTCACCACATGGGGGCGCTATTCATAACAAAATAAAGAATTACATTATGAGATCTGTGATGTATTGTTCGGGTTAGGTACATGCATAGTTATCATATTTCATATTCCCATAATATTGGAATTTTAAGTTTGCAGATTGATAATGTGATGAACAAATGATATTACAGGTATAATGTGGGTGAATGAATCAAAATGACACAAAATAGAACAGCAATCTTTGGAAAATGCTGTTATTTTCAAGTATCTCTATTATGTCTATTGTTTTATGCCGTTGTCATAGAAAAACAAAGGAAATAATAGGAAAAACATTTCAGGACCATAATTACTTCACATTTTGCTTCTTCAGCAAATTTCAGCCAAGAAATGCCTATTTCATACATTATAATATTGTTAATTGGAATTGGAACAGAAAAATACGCAAAATCTGACTGACATGGCTTGTCAGTTTATGGTTGCCATGGCAACCAGCAATATCAAATATAGCTAAATTATGTACCAAAATGTTTGGAATAAGATTTTAGGAAAAGTCACCAAATTTGGTTAAGATTGGATTAAGGGCGAAGGAGTGGCGAATGAAAATCTGGTAGGGGGGCACAATGTGCCCCCCCCCCCCCTTGGGCTTTATAGGGTTAACGCAGGAACAATAATTCGAAGATAACATAATCTTTTCTGTTTTTTCTTTGAGGAGGAATCCGTTCATGACACCAGTTCTTATTTTCAAAGAATAGATATCATAACAGGCTCAAGATGTTATTGCATACGTACAAAAGTCCAGGAAATGATATACCACGCACATGAGCTGCACTGATAAGTTGTTAAGTACAAGGGTTTCTTGTTGCTGTTGTCGTTGTTGTGGTGGTGGCGATGTTGTTGTTGATTCTTATTTTCGACAGGTATTGTTTAGTATAGCTAAAAGTATAGCGTAAAAAGTGGTAACAACCAACAGGTTATACAAGAAGCATGAAAACCGCGGTAAAACATTTAATCTTTTCAAAAGTTTTATATAACGGAGAATTCATACATGACACCAGTTTTTATTGTGTAAGGAATGTAATTTTCAAAATAGCATTTACTATATTGAGGAAATCTGCTTGTGTATGATACCTCGTCTTTAGAGCCCTTCGAATCAGAGTCATACCGCGAAACCTTCCAGATAATATTTCTTATCGTGCCGGTGAAGACGCTCCACAAAAAATGTTGCTCGAACTTTGCCGCGGGAACTTTTGCCAAATTCTATTCCAGGCAGTTTAGGGTCATTTTCTTCGACATTACCCTGGCATTACCGCGACAACGTTCGGATAACCCTTCCTTTAAAAACGATCTTGCGATAAGGTTTGTCTGATACCCTTGAGACGCATGCGGAATAGTCCAGACAGCAAAGCGGTGTGCCCGCCGAACAGATGAATGGCTTTTAACACTTTTTTTATTACACATGGTTGCCTACAATGTACATGTACCTGAATGTGCACAACATGAACACTTGTCAAATTTCCTGACAAAGACGTCAATACATTTAGATACAATCATGTATCATAATTTTTATTCAATTAATTTGATTAGAATTTCCTGTAACGCATAATAAATATATTAAAAAATACAAGTGCTGCGCGAGTCTGCTAATGTAACACTGCAGATGAGCTGAATGTGTCTGTTAACACGGTATAACCCTCGCTCTCTCCCGTTGTTTTATTGCCTGAATTCTGTTTTCCGGAGGTTGCCCCGACAGTGTTGGGTATAAGGTCTGTTAAAACACAGCTATAGTATGTGGTCACATAAGAGATACCATATCAGGCCCATATAACTTACCTTACATAGGAATAGAACGGGAAGGTGTGGTAAAAAGTGGACCTTTCTGAGGAAGTGAAATAATTTGAAATTATTCAATAAGCTAGACGAAACGTTGGTTTTTTATTAACAGGCCTCGAATTAACCGACGGCCACCGACGGCCATGGCCATCGGTGCCCCTCTTGTTGGCCGCAATGCCTTTGGTTTTTAGATCAAAGTTTTATACGGCCAAAAAAAAAAATGTGCCCTTTTTCTTGTGGCCGTGGTGCCCTTTTAGAATGAAAGTTATTATTTATGACGTATGATATGCCCTTTCTCAAAGTCTCTTTAATAGGCTTGAAAAACTTTGCTGATCTCAAATATCATACCTTCAGTTCACTCGCGTCCCGATATATCTGATTCAAACTCTTATATCTTTCCGAGATACGAGACGACGTGTACGTACATGTACGCCCGTTCGGCTTTTACCGTCCCGACTGCCTCCGCAGCGCAGCGGCCGCGAGTATGTACTAGCTAGGCAGCGCATAGAGTAGTAAAGAGTTGAAGTTGAAGTTGAAGTTTGAAGTTTTTATTAGCAACAACATTTGAACATGTACATTTTCAATCATTATATAATTGTATTTACATACATATATGAAAAAAAAAACTTATCTATTACTCCTTTACAATAACATGATTAAATGAAGACATTTGAGATTTAAATGTGATACAATGTAGCGTAATTCTACAAAGTTGTTGTTAACAAGGAAACCAAAAGTTAGCACACGTGCTGGTCGAGATTGGTCACCTTGATCTTCATACTAAAAGCTAAACACAAACGAAAAATTATTACATGGTTGGTTGAAATGGCTCTTAATATTTAAATACAACGTACATCATATATTTTCTAACATAGAAAACTAATTATACTTGATACAATATCTATTAGAGAAGGAAATCTGCAAGGCATTTACGAAATGTATAGATCTTTTGCTTTGTTCACGCATTTCTCGTGGCAATGTATTCCAAAGTTTTGGTCCTAAGTAAGAAATTGAAAATTGTCCCTGTGTGGTTCTAAATTTTGGTAAGTACAACATTCTTTTTTCATTTGTTCTTGTCCTGTAAGTATGATGCACAATTTGGCAATAGTCATACAGAGGGTGCGGAATAGTTCCATTGCAGAGATCGTACATAAATGTTAAAACTGAGAACTTATGTAACCTAACAACATCTAGAAGTTTGAATCGTTGGAACAATGGTTCTGAATGTGTTCGTAAAGTCGAAAATGTTATACCTCTCAGAGCCATTTTTTAGAAATATGTATACAATTTAAGTGAGATTTATAAGTACTGCCCCATACTTCAATACCATATAATATGTGTGGTTGTATAAAAGATTTATACAAAAGCACAAGAATGCGCTGCGGAACATACTGTCTTAATTTATACAATACACCTACTTTCCTTCGAACACATTTATTTACCAATTGAATGTGAGGTTTCCAAGTGAGATGACAATCAATCTGAGTTCCGATAAAGGATGCAACACTCACTTCATCAATGTCTGTGTCAGATAGTTTTATTGCACCCCTCATCGAAACTAACTGGCGTTTTCTTCTGATTACCATTATAATTTGTTTTCTTTAAATTGATTGTAATCTTATTGGCATTACACCATGTTTGAACTTTGTGCAGGTTTTCATTTACTTCATTCACATCTATTTCTTTTTGGCGCGCCGCCGCAGATTGAGGGGATTGGACGGCACCCACTTTCCTAACACTTTCCTAACATTGCTAACGCTTTCCTAACACTTTCCTAACACTTTCCTAACATTCCTAACACTTTCCTAACGTTTCCGAACTTATGCCCCTGTGTCAAAACCTTATCTGCGCATGCGGATACGTCCGTCGCCCGTGAATGGCTGCATCACAGTACTGTATTTGCATATGTAAATTACAGTCTTCGTATCATCGTCGCTCTCTCTCGCGCAACCAACACGCGCGAGACTCGAAACCTGGAGCGAACTCTCGACAATCCTGGCCGCCGAGCGCCGCCCGGCGGCGCGGCGGCGATTCCCGGCGGTGGTGGTGGTGCACGGTGAGGCAGGTGGATCGGTCGAACCTCTGTCTGATGTTTCTTACGAATGCCAGTTCGAGAAAAGTTACTTCCTTCTAAGGTAAAGGTGAGTAAGAATCTCATAATACTAATTGAACGTGTGTAGGGAAATACCCGGGTAATACATGTGTGAGGAAATGTTGATGTTGGAGTTACTTTCTCAAGCACGCGTCAACGCTTATTGTCGTGCTTTGCGTATGGTCTACATACAGTGCCAGTGCAGTGGCCAGGTTGTCTCTGCATTTCTTAATTTATTTCCCAAATCGGTATTGTAGAATCTAAACCACTCCGTCTTTCATCGAGTTAATCTACTGTGGTTATATTTACTGAAACTGAAACATGATTTAGTTTTGTCCTCACTACATTTCGAGGTTGATGACAAAATGTTACTCTAATAGTTAACGTTACTACCTAGGCCTATATAACCAAAATTCAAAAGTAAATACAACTGTAGAATCTACTTAAAATATTCACAATGTTAGTACGGTATCGGTATACGGTATAGAGGTTCTAACGTTAGATCCACTCGTTGCTTCAATTTTTACGTAACTTAGCATATTGAAAGTTAATTTCATTAAATTCCCCTGCTAAATCTAATTTTCATGAATGTTTCTGCTGCTTGTATACCAGATCTAGAGTAACTGTACATGTATAACTCCACAGTTAAAGACCTAATAAAATGGTTTAGACATTTTTTTCTCAATGATGTAATAATATTAAATGTTAAATTCTAAGTAATTCTATGGTTGTGCGGGGTTTTTTACTGTTCTGAATTTTGTTCTATTATATTTGTTAACATAATGGATGCAATTTCCTCGGTTTTGGAAAACTTGCTATACTTTCACCGCATGCGGCGCACTATCACTTCTAAATTGTGATGACGTCTAAGAACGGAGTCGTTCACGACCAGTCTAGCCGTAGCCAGCGAGCTGGCAAGGCTATGCTAGCGCAGCGCAGCGACGAGCCGGCCGGCCGGCGGCTGCATCTGGCTAGCGCTGGCGGGGGAGCGAGCTAGCGAGCGCATAGCAGGTGCTGCGCTGCACTATTGTCATTGGCTAAGCCTTTAGACAAAAGAATATTTAATGAACTGTATCGGATTTAATACTGCCAATAATACAGATTACAACTGTGGTACGCTTGGATATCCATTATTTTCGGCAAACTCGTGAAATAGGCCCCACCACTGCGTGTCTGTACTAATAGTAATACTACGGCGACTCGCCCGTTTCAGCCCCACCGTGTGGCGTTCATCTCGGTAGGTAAGCACGGCGGTGGGGCTGCCTTCCACAGTGAATACTCTTGAATGCGGCGAAAATGACTTCATAATATGGCCCTCGGCTCGACTAACGGCCAATTTAACCATAAATACAACCCTACCTAACCCTAAACCCTAGGAGGACCTACCCTTGCTTGCTATAAAGGCACGGGTACGGTGCACGCGCACTGCGGTGGGGCCTATTTCATGATAGCCCCACCACCACTGCGTGTCTGTACGTACTAATACTACGGCGACTCGCCTGCTTTATAGACCTAGGGGTCCGTTTCATGAAAGTCTTAAGAGAGACTTTCTCTCTCCTAAGTCACACTTAGGAGAGACTTTGCTAAAAACCGTTTCATGAAAAAGCTATCGCCTAAAGCTATCACATAAACTCAGACTTAGGAGAGACTTTTTCTACAAACCATTTCATGAACGAAGCTAGCACATAAAGTCTCTCCTAACTTGGCAAAGCTATCACATAAATCTAGGAGTGGTCAGGAGCACTCCTAAGTTTATGTGATAGCTTTTTGAGAGTCATTGTATCAAACTTTTTTCTCATTTTTGGAGTAATTGACCCCAAATTTGGCATGTGTGACCACTGTCAAAGGTAGATGTGCAAGACATCTTTTTCGTTAATATCGCGTAATGCTTTGCCATGGCAACGACATATTTTCATAAAAATCATACAAACTACTAGGACCCTACACTCAGTTTTAAAGCAATGCAGTTGAAATTCAGCATAGAATCAGATCAATGTAATGTGTAGTTGTGCAAGACGCTTTTTTCCCTGTGTGGATGTGAAGAAATCTGTTGCCATGTGTTGCCATGGCAACAACAGTTTTTTCTATACCAATCATACAAAGAAATATGTGGATTGATCTAACTTCGTATAGTTTTTTAGCATTTGACCTAAATTTTGGCACATGTGACCGCTACAGTATGTAGATGTGCAAAACTAATCTTTTGTTGATGTTGAACAATGCGTTGCCATGGTAACAGCATTTTTTTTCACTTAAAAGCATCTAAAATATTGTGAATTCAGATAAATTTGTCAGTCTTTGAGCAATGGCTTGAAATTTGGCACATGTGACCGGTATAGTACGTAGATGTGCAAACTTCATTTTTCGTCATTGTTGAACAATGCGTTGCCATGGTAACAACAGACTTTGAATAAAAAGCATACAAAACTATTGTGGATTCAGCCATCTCCCTCAGCTTTTGAGCATTTGGCTTAAAATTTGGCACATGTGACCACTATGATATGCAGTTGTGCAAACTTCAATCTTTCATATATAGATATGGAACATTGTGTTGCCATGGTAACAGCATTTTCAATGAATATAATACAAAAAATTTGTGGATTCAGTTTACTCCTTCAGTATTTGAGCATTTTACTTGAAATTTGGCACATGAGACTGCTAAAGTACATTGACTGATGTGCGAATTTCTTCTTTGATCGTTGTCAATGTGTTGCCATGGTAACAGAGTATTTTGAATGAAAATCATATAAAAATACTGTGGATTCAGCTAACTTCCTCAGCTTTTGAGCATTTGACTTGATATTTGACACATGTGACAGTCATAATATGTATTTGTGCAAACCTTTCTTTCAAATTTTCTTCCATTAATATTGGACAGTGTGTTGCCATGGTAACATCATTTTTTAATGAAAATCATAGGACTTACCAGTTTATTCATCCAACTCCCTCAGTTTTTGAGCACTTGATTTGCGATACGTAATTATGACACATAATTTAATGACGAACAGATTTTTTTAATAAACAAAACATGACTTTATTCTATGTTGAACAATGCGTTCCCATGGTAACAACTTTTTATAAAAAATAAAACCGTATAAAGTTAGTGCTGGTTGAACGAACTCCCTCAGTTGGAGGTGGGGGTAAAAATCACAATGAGTGATAGTTCAAGTTTCTGCAGGTATTCATGGTTTCATACTTGGATTTGATTTTACTCATCAATTGCCACAATTGAAACACATTTCATTTAAAGATGCATAATGATAAGCGCCGATAATGATTCAATTATTTAATTCATTCACCACTATCAATTTCATACTCATTAACCCTATTAAGCCCAAGCTATTTTGACCCTTCCCAGGCCCAAGGGGGGGGGGGGGCACATTGTGCCCCCCTATATAACTTTGTTATTGTTTGATGTCTCATCGTCATATCTAGCACATGGGTAGAGCAACTCATACTCTACATGACCGCATACTTGAGTTGTTTCAAGGTCACCCATAGAGGGCGTTATTTATCAAAATATAAAGAAATACATAGGAAATATGCTAAAAACATGATTTTTTTGTATAATTTCTTTATCCCCAGTATATATGTCTTATCATAGACCAATATTTTTCATATTTGCCACAAATGATGTGCAAGTCAAAGCTGATTATTTGTTATGGTTGAAATTTCTCAAGGTCACCACATGGGGGCGCTATTCATAACAAAATAAAGAAATACATTATGAGACCTATGATGTATTGTTTGGGATAGGTACATGCATAGTAATCATATTTCATATTCCCATAATATTGGAATTTTAAGTTTGCAGATTGATAATGTGATAAACAAATGATATTAGAGGTATAACTTGGGTGAAGGAATCAAAATGACACAAAATAGAACGTCAATCTTTGGAAAATACTGTTATTTTCAAGCATCTCTATTATATCTATTGTTTTATGCTGTTGGCACAGAAAAACAAAGGAAATAATAGGAAAAACATTTCAAGGCCATAATTACTTCACATTCTGCTTCTTCAGCAAATTTCAGCCAAGAAACGCCCATTTCATACATTATAATATTGTAAATTTGAATTGGAATAGAAAAATACGCAAAAATCTGACTGAGATGGTTGTCAGTTTATGGTTGCCATGCCATGGCAACCAGCAATATCAAATATAGCTAAATTATATATCAAAACGTTCGGAATAAGATTTTAGGAAAAGTCACCAAATTTGGTTAAAATTGGATAAAGGGCGAAGGAGTGGCGAATGAAAATCTGGTAGGGGGGGGCACAATGTGCCCCCCCCCCCCTTGGGCTTTATAGGGTTAATATTAGTTCTACACAATTTAACTACATGTCATGTGACAGATTATGTAACTGCAGAAACTATTGAAACAGTTGTTGCTGTCAAATTTTCATATTCTGGTTGCCTGATTCATTGGAAAATCTGATCTTGAAAACATGTATTTCATTATTCAATATCGTCATAATCACAGCACAATTATCATAACCACAATGATGATACTGGTAAGAGTCTTTGTGAAATTATTATCACTCACAGTATTTTCTGGTATTACACTCTACTTCATTTCTACATAATAAGTTATTCTTAATTATATCTTTCTGATCAAATTATAATTGCCCGCATAGATATAATTTTCTAACTTGGTTACATAAAGTTTGCCGTCACACGCCTGGAAACAATAACAAAAATAATGCACTGCAACGTTCACTGATGTATTTATGTTTGGATCACTTATACCTCAACACATCTTTCATAATCATTTGAAATATTTTCATGGTTTATTAATCAAATTGTGAAAGCAGCTGAACTTCAAGCAATTCTATCATTGCAAATATTTGGTAAGCATACAATGATATGTGTTGCAATCCACTGTTTTTGCACTCTGAGGTTCCCTACATCAGAATACTAATTATGATAATAGTACTAATAATAATGACCTTGTCTGCTACACAATAGCTTTTATTCATCAAAGCAATCAGAAATCAGACTGTTATGTGCTGACAGAGATTTGCATTTGTCCATTTTAAAATGGTTTCTTCCACTTTACTATAAATCTTCTTTTCGGTTTTTTTTTTTATCTTTTTTTTATTTATTTATTTATTTTTTTTAGTGTGCTTCGATTCACCCGTTTGCTTTTCACCGACTTTTTTGCATGCTTAGCTGTTCTGTTTTGTTTTGCAATGCATTTGTTTCTCTTTTCTTCTAAGGGGGATTTGTCTCATTTCTGGTTTTGGTTAATGCCTGGCAAAGCACTTATGCCATCACCAATGGACTCATCTATGACAAAACTCTGAGTGAAGTTCAGCAGTCAAACTGCAATAGTCTGATTGTAGCTTCATATCTAACACTGCAATTGTGACTCTGCATCACAAAACCCCCAAAAAGTCACAAAAAGTCACCAAACATGGATTTCTGGTTAAAGGGATGGTGTAGTTTTGGTTGAGACCTGGCTTCAGATTTTTTTTTGTGTGTGTGATATAATGAGAAACCTCTTCTGAAATATGAAAGGGCACATAATTCCAAGAAGAATTCAATGTTTACTTGATGAAATTGGTTTTGAAATGGCTGAAATATGCAAAATAAAGCGATTCCTAATAAAAGGTGGAACCAACCTTTCATTAGAATCGCTTTTACTTTGTTTTACTTTGTTTTCGGATGTCTCAGCCATTTAAAAATCGATTTTCATCAAATGAACTTTGAATTCCTCTGAGAATGGTATGCTCTGTAGCACTTCATTAGTGGTTTCTTAGTATCTTCCAAAAAGTTAAAAGCTCAATCCTCTTTCTGAAAGAGCAGACTCTAAGATTTAAAATGATGTACAACTCAATTCAGATGGACTCTCCTAACCTATTTGTATATTAGAAAAGCACAACCTCTGCAAAATCATAATCCTTTCCATGTTAGTTCCGACTTCCAGTTGTTTTGCTGGTTGTGAAACATTGATGTGTATACTACGTAAAAGATTACAGCCGAAATAATTAATGAAATCATCGTGATGTTCACATTATTTCACACTGTATTTTACAAATGAATAATTTCATTCTTTCAGAATGGTCCCTTATAATGAGGAAGAGATAGTCGTAAAAAGGATCACGAATTCAACCATGTCGTGTACCTTTCAAGGACACATGTACAAAATGCGAAGAGATTTTGGGGAGAAAAATACAAAATGCATTTTCAACCCCTGCTGGTGCAAACATCATGGAATACAGCCTAAATAATTAATAATGTAATCATCGCGATCCCGCTGGGCGCACACAGCGTAAAATAAGTTTAATAATGCATGTTACTCTGCTTGCACCCATGTTCAGAAAAAAAGTAAAACATGTTTTTAATACAATGTGATTTTGTTTATTAAAATTTTATACTGTGTTTCACAAATGATATTTTCATTCTTTCAGAATGGTTCAATACACGAGGAAGAGATACGTGTAGAAAGGATTACGAATTCAACCCTGCCGTGCACTTTTCGAGAAGGCATGCACAACACACGCGAAGAGATTTTTCAGAAGAAAAACAAAGAACGCGTTTTCAACCCCTTCTTTTTTTTTTTATTCTTTTGGTATCAACTCACAAATGATTCCTTTTTATCCTTTCTCAATAATAATGATCCATTTACTTGTGTAATAACAACACAAAGACTGCTCATAAGTTTGATTGCTTGGTATATGTGACTCCATGCTTATGTTTTCTTTGTTTTTAGTGCGTACGGTTATAATGAGGAACCGGTTATAACGAGGCAATATTGGCGGTCCCACGGACCTCGTTATAACGGGGTTTCACTGTATATACATTGATTTTGAAAGATTAAATTCATATATATATATATATATATATTTACAGCCGTAAAAACTATCATATGTTGCATTCAACCTGTCTGCATCACCCTCGGTAAGCTCCATGCCTTGAGAATCTATATGAAAGAAAAAAGAAATACAAATATGGAAAAACAAATATTGGTTACATACTGAAATTTTATGACACGCCATTCATCCCCTCTGCCTGACATTATACAGAGTGTTAAATATGTGGGCTTACAGTTGAATGAATACACACACGACTGGCACACATATCATTACACAGAACTACTTTTCAGCAATTTCTTATACAGTATATTAGAAACAGTTTAACAGCATCTACGAAAAAAAACTAAGAAAATCGTCTGGGATGTCATACACAAGAATTAGTGTAGCAGATTCTTCCTGATAACAAAAAAGGTGTGACACAGACTCAAAATGAGAATGTGATTGTGATTAGTGTAGCAGATTCTTCCTGATAACAAAAAAGGTGTGACACAGACTCAAAATGAGAATGTGATTGTGACTTTAAACACTCGTCTGACAGAACGTTATACATTCATGACTTTTTAAAAAGGATTGTAACTTATGTCAGGCAAGCTGGGGGTTCCAAAATAAACAGAAAGATGATTCAATGGGTTATGCAATAAATCAGCTGCATTGCTATGTCAGTGCGTTAATCAACTAATGTAAGCCGTACTGAATTCCCAATTGTGGCTGATATACAGGCGCGGTGGAGCACCGCAATTTGCATCTCATTATCGCCTCGTTCTATTTGAATTTCCAACGGGCATCCACGGCTGCCCGAAACTGTGTGCATGAACAAGTCAAATCTTTACCTTCTCCTTGTGCCGCTATGCGTGCCGCTAGTAAACTCAAACTTCCCACACTATCTAAGTTTTTAAAAACCTTCCTTTTGATGAAAAAATTATGAAATTTGCTGCACTAGAACTTGAGATATTAAAGCGTTTTGAAAATCACCTCTCGCAAAACATGCTCTCTGTTTTTTTCCGACTGGACTATGGCCGGGCTCCAATGTGTCCGAAACTGGCAACATAAGTTCATCAGGCCTCAATCCATATATGGTGAAAGTTTTCGCTTTGTACCACCTGTACTTTTTGAGAAATCAACTTGTTTCTACAGGGTTTGAAATAGAAAATTGTAGTCGGCGAAACAATTGAAAATGACGTCATTTCTTTTCCCGTAATATTGGGCATGCGTGGTACGTGAGATTCAGGATTTCGTGCTCATTGTTGGTTTGCATGTGACGCAGTCAATTTTGCTGAGTGTCGCACGGCGGTGATTGCTGAGCTGCTGCCGCGCACGCTGCATGCAGCAATGCGTTGTGTGTGCTGTGACATGCAACGCCACAGTGACGCGATTAATTATACATGGGACCGACCTGTACGCTTTGCGTTCGTGTCATTTTTGACATCACCTTCTGTTTTTTTCCGACACAACCATGGCCGGGAATATTATGGTATGAAATTTAAAATGCAAGCAGATAAATAAATTTCGGTGTACTTTGTTTGAATGGTGCTTTTGTTCCGCAATCACACTTCGTGAATTTTAGGATGATTTTCGAGGCATATTTTTGGTAATTTTGCTCGCCAGGTTTTCGCTAAAATTTCACATTTTATCATTGTCAAATCCTTTAATATGTTATATGTGCATATTCGGACATGTTTTCAAATTCAAACTAACTCAATTTTAATCCGAAAATAGGTTTACTGAAATTGTTATTAGCTTGAGAAGTTGTTTACTTTTTCTCAACTACGCGAGTACATGTTGTTTACTTTATGCAAATGAGGCTCGGCTGCCGATGGATTTCTGCGAGATAATTGGGGTGCTCCACCGCGCCTGTATAGACATAAACATTAAATCAACTCCCAACTGGGGTGTATAAATGCACTAATTTCTTCATTTCTCGTATGGAACAGTTCACATATAGAGGTGACATTGTTTGTCCACCAAGTCTACAATAATTGCTAAAATAAGAAAGACCGAATTACCTGTAACTGATATGTCATCAACAGAGGTTGCCCTTTTTCAACTGTTATTCAAGTTGTTTATTTTGTAAAATCTTTATACTTTCAAGTTTAATTTGAGAAAAGCATACCTGTGTTCTGTCGTAGATAAGATGCTGCTATACAGTTTGTAGTCCAATTGTAGTCTGACTCTGACCTGGGTGAAGTTCAGCTGCAGTTGTCTGTCCCAAGGCTTGGTGAGGTTCAGCTCTCTTCAGGCCTTTGGGTGTGCAAATTTAAGAACAGTTAAATACCATACAAACAGAAACATCGGATGCACAAATGGGATAGTTGGAAAATATTTGAGATGAGTGTACATCTTTATTAAAACAAGCAATAATAACAAAATGTTCATTAATGATTATCAATTTTGTAAGATATATTATGTGAACAACAAGTTGTAATTGCCAGTTTTCAAAGTTTGAATCACTATGTAATGAGCCCCTGTTAGCAAATTGTAAGAGTATGAGGTAATTTTAGTAATGAATGAGAGGGTAAATTAATAACAAGCATTCACTTTATTCAGTTGGCAGCAGAATTATTCACCCCCCTTGCATTATGGACACTATAGCAAAATAAATAACATTACAATTACTAAATCATATACAAGTGGTGAACAGATAGTTTATGACAAATGCCTACCTGATCAATAGTCTTTGATTTGCATATAGTTAGAAACTTTGATCATTCATGCATGAAGAGATAAGGTCCAGTGAGCACATTATGGTCATTTCAGACCTTTCTGTGATCACTGAAGCATGACGTGTTATGGTCTGATGATAACGATTAATTTCTTTTGTTTTTATGGAATTTTAAATAGTATCTTGCCATTCTATGCACAACTCTTAGCATTTCATTGGGTTATATTCATTTTGACATGACTTAAACTTTGAATTATTAATATCACGGCTAAACCTCTGTACAAACTCTATGGTGGCAACTTTCACTAGAAATGAGTTCATTTAGATATTTTTGTACAACGAAAAATGCCAATTGAAATATTAAGAATCCTACATCAAATTCCATCATATTGTGTCACCTATCAAAACATTGAGTGAACAAACCATATTCAACGAAGCATTTCAGTGATCACTGAAAGGACTGAAAATGACCATAAATGTGCTCATTGGACCATATCTCTTTATACATGAATGATCAAAGTTTGTAACTATATGCAAATCAAAGGCTACTGATCTGTTATTTACTTGTAGCAAACTATCTGATCACCGCTTGTATGATTTAGAAATGATCTCAGTTATAATGTAATTCATTATGCCAGAGTGTCCAACATGCAAGAGAGGGGCTGAATAATTTTGCTGCCAACTGTAGATGATCAAGATAACATGATTTCTCAACTTGCTTCAATAGCTAAAAATAATCATTTAACACACCAAATGAAGATGGTGGAATATCCATGACACTGTCACTTGACTTTTCCATTTGCATCTTGCCCCCAGTCCTTAACTCTGAAGTGGATGAAGTTCACATGTTGTCTGGTCCTTGGCTGTTTGGAGTTTATTCAATATACAAGAACAGTTAATATCTTACAAACAAAACAATAGTGCAGGACATGGGACATTAGAAAGTATGTTAGAGATGGTTGCTTTGCCTTTGCTATAACAAGCTATAGCAATCAAATTGAAAAGCCCTACCATTGATTTTGAAAGAATGAATTCACTAGTATCTACTGATCCATAAGCTATAAATAGGACTTTTCACAGTTTAAAATGATTAGCTATGTCGAATATTCTTGTTTCAAACATTGTAAGAGCATAAGGTGGTTTTGATACTAGAAAAGGGAGAGGGTAAATAAACAATCATAGTAGGGCCTACATTATTAAGATAACGTGACTGCTAAAGTTTGTTTCAGGAGCTTGATACATGTAGACATGCAGGTACCCCCCCCCCTTCCATGAATTATCTCTTTTCAATTGGATCAGTATGTAATATTCTACAGATAGTGAAATAAAAAATGCAAAAAACAGTTGTTTCTAGAAGGGTCACTATTCACTGGATAACAATGTTTGTTTTCAATTACCAAGATGGACATTACAGCAAACATTGTTTTCAATATTTCCTGTCTAACACTATTCAACTAAAAATCCAGAGACAATTTGATGTCCAAATGTAAATAATGTTGCAATTGTAGTATTTGAAAATATACAGATATGATGTCTGCTAAAATAGTATTATAAGCTAAAATACTTGCATTCTGTTGAAGGTGACCATGCTGGTAGATACATCGTAAGTCTCGACGAAGTTCAGTAGCAGTCTAGCTGTGGAGAAGATGGAAGTTCAGCAGTTTGGTTCTGTGTTCAGTGAAGTTCAGCAACTGACTCTGGGCTTTATTAGATGAAGAAGTCTGATTGTAGCAGTCTGACTGATGTTCCATATCTAACATTATAATTAAAAATGTGAATACAAAATAGAAAATGTGTTTTCAAACTGTTGTTTGATTATACAAGATTTTACACACAATATCTAGAATCTGCATGAAATTTGAAATCAGTTCACATGTTTTTGCAGTTTAGATATATAAAGGATCTTATATTATTATTTTTTTGGGGGGGATGATTAAAAGACATAATACTAGTATTTGAGTTGTCTCAATTCAACATGTGTAAGCCTATAGTTTAGGGTATTATGACTTCTTGAGGTTCTAGATCTTGTCGCTAGGCATCCATGTTGCAAGGTCTACATCTACCTAAGATCTGGTAGGACCAGCTGTACTGTGGCTTCACATTCGGGTTGATCACAGTTACAGCCTGAGATGCAGCCACAGTCTGACTCTGATCATCAACTGTTGTCATGTCATCATCATCAGTTAAATTGCTAAAAGAAGTTGTGTAAGCGGTATTAGCATCGGAGTATGGACCTATAGAATCTACTAACTGCCTAGATAGATAGCACTATTAAGAAGACCTATTAACTTCCTTACTGATGAGTGATAGGCCTACTTATGGTAATGATAATATGTTTAAGAATATCAAGGCAAAGGGTCTAGTCTGGTTATACTTTTGGTATACACTGGTTAAGTAGTATCTAGGTCAGTAGGTGCTACTCAGGATCACTATACCACTGGATTCTAGATCTATAGACATCTGGTAGTATAGCAGTAGAATTCTAGAGGTTCCATGCCAATGAATTTAGGTAAACATCATTCTCTATCTTATTGTGACACATGCATTGCGATTACAGTGCTGTATGCACTTAGAATTGTTGAAGATAGCTTTCAAGTCTGAACCAAGATCTGAACCATGGTTTCCAATTCATATTCTGTGTAGACCTGGATCTACGTACTACTACTAGGCCCTACTATTACTACCGTACTTGATCTAGTTAGTCTAACCACTGTCGGACTCTCCAGATAGTACTACCGGCCCTAACCCCAGGGCACTCCCTGTTAGTTGTACCAGTACACAGTGCTTCGTGTTCGGGCTGGTCGCAGTTATAACCCCTAACCCCTAGTATTTTACAAGTTTTTGTTGTAGACCTATATTAGTAACGTTAGATAGTAACATTAGGACTTGTAAACGTAACAATGACACAGGTAACGTACAGCTGGTTCTCTGTAGTGTAAATGCTAACGCTATAAGTTCACGTTAGGGCCTAAACTAAAAAACATTAGGCTTAGGCTAGGCCCATAATTCTGTTGGACAAAATAACCTGAGATTTTCTAGACTGAAAAAAAAAACCCAGATCTTTCCTGTCGATTTGACACAAAACAGAAAATTTGTATCACTTCTGAATACTATCCACACAGCTAGTGACAGTGTAATTATTCAATGTTAGACACGTCTTCAAAAATATAATATTAATAATAAAATGCAGACCAATTCTTTACTTATGAAATTTCCGGTTTCTTCTTCGATCCCTTCACAATTCACGCCTTAAGTTACCTGCAATTCACCCATACATGAACAAATCGGGCAATTGCTCTCATGAAATATCTGCACGCTAAAAATCAACCCACAAACATTTCACTATTACTTGTAGAAGTTGTAGTAGCCCTAGACCCTACCATGCTAACATTAACAAACTACCTAACTCAGCTGGCCATTTGGTCATTCAAACAAACGGCGATGTGCCTACGTGGGACTATTGTGATAACGCTACTACCGTTAAGATTAGATCTACATCTAGCTAGCCCTTGGAGAATTGTAGAAGATTCGAACAAAAATATATCCAAATAATATCACATTATGAATCCACATGCATCACTTTTTAATTGCAGACAGCTTTAAATATACTCACTAATAGAAATATGTACTGGTAGCGGTGTAGAATGCAACTTAGCCTTCAGGATCTTGCCTCCGTCGTAGATCTGTTACCTCTGCGCTGTATACACTGTGTGTATACGTGCTATGTCTAGGTAGCGAGTGCTCACCGCATGTAACACAATAGGGAGAATACGTTAATGATATGCTAATGATATGTTAATTAGTATTACCCTCGAACATGATGATTGAAAAAATTAAAGTCTCTCATAGCTTAGGAGAGACTTCGTGAAATGGTTTTTACTTCTCTGTGAAAGTCTCTCCTAGCTTAAGAGCGGCTTGGCCATTTTAAGATTTATGTGATAGCTTTTATGTGATAGCTTCATGAAACGGACCCCTGGGGGGTGTTTCATAAAGAGTTGCTCGTAAGTTCATGCAGTCGCTCTTAAGTTGGTGTAGTCGCTGTTAAGCTACGTGCGACTTGCAAATTGTGTTTCATGAAGCTGCTCGTAAGCTAAGTGCGACTTGATTTAACAAAGAAGTATTCAATGTTCATGAACGAGCCTGCTCTTAAGCAAATTATATGCAAATTATATGTAAATCAGATAATCAATCAATTTTTTTTTTTTCTTGGTACGGTTAACGCGGCGAGCTTGATTTTTCGCTGTCGATACGTCTGCTGGCTGCTTGCTGTTTCTAGCCGACTCGCTGAGATACTTTGTTATTTATCGTCTCCTTCGAAGGTAAGGTAGCTTTATTTTCATTTCCTTGTGTGAATTATGAAATTTTTGTTGCGTAGTGAGATAAGTTATCCTGAAATATGAAGCTTTGTATGAGTTTGGGGCGATTGACTGACTTACTGTGCGTGTGATGTGAGCTGTGTATGCGCAGCGTTTGCTTTGGCAGCCGATCATATTAGTCCCACATGCCCAAATTCTTGCTGTATTTTTCTGTAAAGATGAACTTATCGTGCTGTGTTCATCGCGGTCGCTTTGCATGTGCAGATCTTACTCTGAAAAGGGATGCAAAGAAAGAGAAAGATATAGAAGATATAGCCCCGCAACGCTGTCACGTCCTGACTACTTTACTGGAGTAAGATCTGGGGGATAGCTTCGCTTCTGCCCTACCTTAGTACCTAACCGTGTTTACCAGTGTTTGTAAACATCAGTAACCTCGCCACCCAGCATGCCCAGCGCCCGCGCCCCGGGCCGGGGGGGTTAACTAATTTACCTTGAATTGACCTTGAAGGCCACACCTCGCTACTATGGTCGGTCATAATAGTACATTAGTCATCACTTACCGTAGTGTAGATAGTGTGGTGTGGCAGGGCCAGGGTTAAGGGAGTCCCATGCAAGACCGAGTCTAGATATCATGAGTAGATAGAGCTAGAGTTGTCGTACTGGTAAATGGGAAAAGGTAACGTGTTAGGCCTACTGTCACTAAGTGTTTCTACTGAGCACCGAGTCACCCGACCGACGATAACTGTTTTTTCTCGTTCGAAACACAGAGCTGTTCTGATCAGCGAGTGAGCATGACCGAGTGTGCGGTGCGCCATTTTCACGCGCACTTGTACTTGTTTTGAAAATACGTTGCTGCGACACTGTATTTTGGAATGATGCTGCGAGATCTAGTGTCTAGAGGTCTACCTTTTGCATAAAAAACAAGAATTTTTTGGATTAATTAATAAAATGGGAAAACCAGCCATATGTACAGCGCAGGTCTAACATTACATACACTGTATTCCACAAGTGTTGATTTAGTGAGGCTGAAATACCCCTCTGTTTGGCTCTGTTTTTTGAGCTGCATTTTTTGTTTACATCATGTATCATAATTATTTGTGTAGCACAAGGAACTTGTCCTTTGCTTCATGAAGAAGCTTGAAATCAATGTTTTTTGTTATCGCTCAGTCTTTGATATGGTGGAAATTGGAAATTATATTTATAACTTTTATTGTCAACAACATCATTATCATTACCATCTTGTATATGGGAGTGTGGTAGTCCTGCACTGCTGTAGTTTCCCTGTCTTTTCAGAAAAACAAATTGTTCAATAATTTTTTGACTGCTTTTTAAAAATGTAGTGGTTTGCATTGTACATGGATGTCACGATACATAAAAAATGTCTGTTGTGTCGAACTTTATTTACTCTACTCTTCAAAAACTTTGACAAGAGATGCTGGTAAATTGTTCCAAGACTCAATAACATGTTTGCTTGGGGAAAAAAAGGAAAATATAAATAGCATCTGACATTTAACTTGTGGTGCGTATCAAATAACTTTAGGGAAAGCATGCGTCTGTGTGTAGAGACAAGCTTCTTTCAATTGGCTCACTAATATTAGTAATGCTGACATTTTCTTTGTTATTTTGTCATTCCATGTCAGCTGAACATCAATCATTATCCCGACTATGTCCGGAATCGGACAGCATCATGCTCACAAGGTAAGTTACTTAGGTATCCAGAAATACCATCATGCCATGAATTTGGGTGATTGAAGATTAAGGTTACCGAAATGTTACTTTCTTTGTTTTTAAGTCGAGATGAGAAACAAAAAATCAATGGCCTAGATATCCCATCCCAGCATGGAATCCTTGATCCATCCCTCAGGTAATTTTTCAGTCACTTTGACCTAATCTCTGGGCATTGCTGGGTTTGCCAGTTGGCATCAATTTTGAAAAAGCCATCATGACTGATGTTATAATTACAAAGTGCCATATTATTTCAGGGCTTGCATTGACTGAGAAATTGCATTGTTGTGAACACTTCACGTAATAGAAGGGGGGATTCAGAAATTTCTTAAGGGGGGGGGGGGGGTGCATGCGCCCCCAAATGTTTTTATTTCTTTCGTTTTAACCAAAATCTAAGGTGGCACATGTTCGGTGCACCCTAACTGGATTCGCGGCTGTTAACATATCTATGAAAGATATTTTCCCAAATATATAGTCAATTAAATGAAGTCTGAATGAGGTAAAACAAATTTAATAAGAGCAATATCACAGACGTATCATGCAATTTTAGTCCATTAGAAATCTTGATGCAAGATTACGGTTGTTACTAGTGTGTACCTAACTTGATTAAGCTCACTTGATTCATTGGGATTCATGGTCAAAAGGTGGCTTCCATGAATGCAAATCCTTGGGGTAAGTAGTGAAAAATAGACTAGATTGCATACAGATAATGTGCATGCATAATTTTTAAGCAGTGAACACAGTCTTCTTTCATTTTTAATCAACAGAAAGAATCAAGAAAACGACAACAAAATTACAGTCGGGAGGAGAAGCTGCAAATAGTAGACTTTGTGAAAAGACGACGCGAGGATTTATTCGGAAAAGCAGGGTACTGCGGTGTGAAGGTGCAGTAAATTGTTTTTCTGTACTTCTTCTGTTACTGCAAATGAGTATTTGTATCAGAAATTTTTGGAGGTTGTTCAAAGCACTTCTGGCATTAGAAGAAATATTCATTTGCAAATGAGTTCTTATCTTTATCCCAGAAAGAAAAAAAAGCACATGAAAAGATATATTGGTGAAAGCCTCAGGTTGTGAATTTTTAATTAAAAATATTGATTATCCAATAAAAAAGTATGATATTTGAATACACTGTAGTTTTAATGCAAATAAACAAAGACGTATCGCAATTGCATCTGTGAACTTACTCTATTATGAAAAATGAATTCCTACATTGATTTCTCTAGGTAACGTGACATTCACTCCTATAATAGTTGCATCTGTCATACTCTTATTTTTGTTGTTGATGATGATGTTGTTGTTGAGAATTATGGTTCTGAATGTGATATGGTTTATAGCTCAAAATAATGATTACATTCTGAGTATGATTTGTGCTATGCTTAATATGAAAATTTCTCATTAGAGAAGTTGTCAGCAGGTCAAGTCCTAAAATGCATATCAGGAGAACTGCCCTCGGGAAGTCTTTGGAGCTGTGGGGGAAAACTGTCCTCCATTCAGATTTGTCCTAAGGATAGTAGTCCTCAAGAGAAATTGTGCCCTAGGTGGAGTTCTCAGGACGGACAGTTGGGATTCATAGTTGTCCTAGATTCCATGAAATGATATTAAAGTAATTCTAAACCAAAATTCTATTGACAGGTTGAGGACAGAAAAAGGAAGGCGTGGGAGGAGTTGTCCATGAAACTGAGGAGCAGTGGAGGTAAAGAAGTGAGGGAATGGCGTGATCTTAAGAAGAAGTGGCAAGACATGAAGAGCAGAGCCATCAAACTGCAAGCGAAAGCACATCTTACAGGTGGGCATGCTTCCATAATCTTGTGTTATTAATGCATATTATGCATGTATTATCACAAGGATGGCAATTTTTTTTTATTTTTTTATACATATATACAAGAACCACAGAACTCCCTATGTCAAAAAATACACAACAGAGAAAAATTTGTTTAAAAGTTGAAATCAGTACTCTAGTAAATAAGCTATTGAGTGCACTTTCAAGTTCTTTACAGTACATTCAGGGGTTGGACAGGGATGGAATGGGAAAGGAGCCAGTACAGTACTCTCCGCGTAATCGGGTATCGCATAAACGGGTACTCCGTTTAGTTGGGTAGTAATTTCAAAATCAGATCCAATGCACATTAGAATTACCTGATAATCGGTTTGCCTCTCCGCATAAATGGGTAAATAAGTTTCTTCTTATCCAATTTCTACCCACATTTTATCGCAGATATAACACTTTAAGAAATCATGACTGACAAATTTTCCACGACTAATCGCATTATCTGTTTGATTTTCAAAGAAGACCGATCATTTGGGGAGTGATTAAACATGAAAACACATCACCAGTACTTGCCACACATTAACGAACATTACACATGTCCCTGGCACTCACAACTGCATAGACAGACAGGAGTTGAACACACTTACGCTTCTCCCTTGCTCTGCAACGACATTCACAATACGAGAAGTTTGCACCAAAAATCAGGCTATTCACCAGCTCCATAAATTTGCCTTTCCCTAGTCACTTCTCGAAAAGTAACCCGACGTTCTACGTGACGAGTGCACGCAAAGAGACATGTTCATTTCGGAAAATGCCTGTGTGTTAGCGAGGAATCTATAGTTAAAGGACAAAGTTTTTTGAAGACATATTTGTCCATAAAGAGAGTGTGCTCGTGACTGAACAAGTGTAAGGTACGTATAATGTGCCGTGCAAGCACGCGTGTTAAGCATACAGTGTAGGTGTTTGGTGCAGTGTACAATGCATGTACATACACATTGTGTGTTTCAATTGTGAATGAGACGTTTTCTTCTGTTAATCGGGTACTCCGCTTAATGGGGTAAGAAACGCTCTGCTCGAGCCTACCCGATTATGTGGAGAGTACTGTATTACATTTACATGTAAGTTGTTGCTTTTTAAATTTCAACTACAGTGTACTTTCCAGGAATTTCACCCAGTGTGATGGAATATGCATATATGGACACCATGTCCACATTGAAGCCCTCAAAGCTGTCCACCCACCCTCCCCTCCTCTAAGTTTGCAGTGTTCTCAGATAATAGGTGTAGGGTCAAATGTCAGTGATGTAATATGCTGTGATTATCAACATGTCTTCAACTTTTTTGATGATGTGAACTTCAAACATGGCATGTGCTTACCTGTATTAGCTTTTTATATGAAGCACAATGATATTGCCATACATGTTGATTACAGTACTGTCCTGCTTCATTCAAATACTGTAAAACAAGGAATGTTCGTGTTCATTATAATTGCACAAATTTCGCGAAAGCCAAGATTCGCGGAATTAAAATGCATGTGAAAGTTCTTGTCTACACTGAATGCATTCAATGCCAGTGGCAATTCGCAAAAATTTCATGCAGCTAAAACATCATGTTTTACATTACTGGGTAGTCATGTTTGCAAGTGCACTTTGATAAGAACATGTAATACTATCAATTGCAGTGCTATTGCCTGTATTACTTCACATTTATTTTTCTTTCTTTCAGTATTGACAACCATGTGTATTAATTCTGTTTTCTTACTTCCAAAATTTAGGAGGAGGACCGCCCACGCCCATCGACTTTGTGAGCGAGAAAATCCTCGAGACGTTGCCCCCAGAGGTCACGGAGGGGCTTTCCAGCTCACAAAATGAAGCTGGACTAGGGGTTGGTTATGCTTACATAAATTCTGTTCTTAGTTATTATTTTTTTTTTGTGTGTGTGTTTTTTTTCTTGGCATTTTCAATGAATAACCTTATCCAACATTAAAAAAATATTTGGTGTTATGTTGGAGACATTATCAGGTTCTTATTATGTTGAAATTTTGATCAAACTCAGAATGCTTAAATAGGTAAATTATATCTTCCAAAAAAGAAAAGGATACTCATATCATTACATTTGTTGAAGTAATTTCGATTCCATGCCTCTTTCTGTAAATACACTGTTCTTTTTTTTTCATTTATCTTGTTTTTACCAAAAGTGAAGATCAGAACTGTTTCATGAATGGCCTTTCTTATCTCATTTGTAGAATGTTTTGTTGCTGACCTGCATGAATGGGCATCCCACAATCATTGTATTATGAAAGGTCATCCTTATGTAAAGCTTTTCTCATCAGTTGCCCCCCCCCCCCCCCCAAAAAAAAAAAAAAATGACTGTATTTTGATAAAAGGGCATAGAATATAAATGAGCATGAATATGGTAAATGTTACCGATTGGTTGTTGGCAGAGGCATAAATTTTGACCACATGTGGTGTAGGTTTCATCGACTTGGTATAGAAATAATGTCACATTTCTCAAGATGAATTACTTTCTTATGTTGGCTAAATGGTCTTTCATTTCTTTTTCCAAATATTTTTTATCTCATCAGGAGTGCACTAATTCCCAGAATTCGGAGGATGCTCCGGGGATGATGGACCTTGACGATGAAGAAATGGATTTGAATACCGGTAATCCAGACGAAGTGGCTGTTGAGAATCTAAATGCAATTACAGAGATTGTCTCCTACTCACCAAACCTAATCCACAATGACCTGATCCAAATTAGTGGCCAGCTCAGCACCATAATTGAGCTCCTGAAAATGAGTCTGAAAGGACACAAGGAGCAATAAGAATAGCTGTTTTCACCTTGTCTGAATTCTTAATATGGGTAAATCCACGTCAAATCATCCAATTTTCAGAGAAGTTGTCACCCGACCCCCTCAGATTTTCTTTGAAATCACAAGAAATGTTCCCTAGAGTGTCTTCCGGAAAATCCCAAAATATTTCACCCCAAAGTCAATTTGTTGCTAAGATACAGCCTCACATAGCAACCAATGCGCATTACAAAATATTTTTGATTGACTGTTGTAGCATGGATTTTTATGCCACAGTGCTCATTATCTGGAAATTGGACATTGATGACTTCAGGGGGGGGGGGTAAGAGTGTGCAACAAGAATACATGGAAGGTGAAATTGCGATAGTCAGGTGAGCGCTTGACCCCTGGGTATCTTGTTTATTTCTGTCAAGTTTGAGGCGCTCTCCATAAAAATGGCTGGCACGAATGCGCTGATTTCATTCAAAATTACTGAGCAAGTAAAATCCTTCAATGGCATAATATTTTAGAACCTAAGGTGATGAAATGTGGAAGATGTCAGTCTCTAAATATGCATGAAAATTTTTGAAAATTGACATTTCAAACCATTTTCGGTGACATCATGGACGTTACCGAAAAGTGAGTTTTGCGTCACAGTCAATTTTTCTTGCAAAGATTATAAAGTTCTCTCAGTTTCTAGATAATGAACACTTGTACATAAGAATCCATGTAACAACATTCAATCAAACATGCCTAATTTTCTTTTAAATAATATTTTGGAACGCACGTCGGTTGCTGTATGAGGCTGTACCTTAGCAACCAATTGACCTTGGGGTAAAATATTTTTTGAATTTCCGTCAAACACTTTGGGGAACATTTGATGCAATTTTAAAGGAAATCATAGGGAGTGGTGTGACAAGCATTTGATGATTTGACATTGTTTGACCCATATATGTTTGCATTTGAGGAGTGAATTCTCTTCGTGTTCACATTTATTATAGTTGAAAATCCAAAGACATTCAGTCAGATGTTGTCATCAATTGAATTATATATTTTATAGTGTTACAAAGAAAGACTGAAGCTTTTCAAACAAATAAGATAGCTGGGCTGTACAATATTTCATATTGATAAAACTTCATATCCATGAAATTAATATGTGCATTCCTAACAATTAACAACCAATAAGTCGCCAACATCCTTTCCTGTTTTCTTGTTTTTTACAACTCATTGCATCCCTCAAAAAGAGTTGGCGGATAATATGGATTTGTTCTCATAATGCAGCTGCAAACACCCCTGCGTCCGTCACAGATATTTTCTTGTGAACTCTATACAGGCTTCAGTTCTTTTCGAATCATCTTTAAATTATTGATGAAGGTGTATGATGGAAAAACAAAGAAATCTTCAGATTTTGGTGATGGCCTTGCTTCTGTCTTTTCACAGACATAGTGACAAAAAAAAATAATAATAATTTGTCAGGGTCTTCTTGTGTATGCTAAACTTGCCATGTTTCTTTCTAAATTTTTCTTTTCAAATTTGGTATGTAAACGTATCTTGGACAAATTTAGATACCTATATATACTGGTAATGTAGCAACCACTATTCCACCTTTCATAGGGTCAAAATTGTTCTCAGGTTAAAGTTTGCAAAAATGCTTGACCTATCTCTTTAATCAAACTTCATATTTACTAAACATATCTTTTTCTAACTTGCTAAGGAGCTGTACAAAGTGTATGGGTGGTCATTCTTCATGAAGCACACAGCAATTTATGATGACAGCCCCTTCAGTGTTTTAACTTGGATATCATGTCACATTTTGTGCATGTTCTCTAGCAGTTCTGAGCAGCAAATAGTGTGCAGGAGCACTGTGCTTTGTTTGTTAGGAAGTGAAGGAGAGTATCCAATAGTTCTTGGCAAAGTGCTATGAAGGGATTATCAGTGTCTGAAATTAGACGGATATTTGGATTAAGACCTACTTTTCATTTTCTTTTAAAAAAAAAGTGCTTATTCTCATCGTGAATTTTTTGTTGTAATATTAGAGGGCATAATAGAAGCAATTTGATATTTCTCAAGGTTTTTAGGTTGTATGAAGAGAAACTGAGGATTCATTTTAACTCCTTGAACATATTTTTATTTTCGTATAAACATGAACAATATCATTAAACCTAGTCTACTAGACTTTAATACTTGTATAATTTTTTCTTTTGGAGTAGTGACATTTCACACACTCTCTGTGATGTTTCATCATCTGAAACACCATGACCCTGTTACGGGTCAACAACAAATTAACTCGTTGAGGACGAGTCCCGAGTATACACGAGCAGGTGTCTGTGGGAAATGCGTGTTTTGGCAAAATCAGTCCTACTTCAACGTGTTAACGCCAAAAATCAGTCGGGCTGATGAAACGTCTCAGAGAGGACATGAGAGTCACTATTACAAAAAATGCAAGTAAGTCCAGTTCATTACATTAAATGATATAGTTTATGATCTACTTTACCTGAATGACTGGGAAAATTCAGACTTTTCAATGTCATATATACATGTCTGAAACCCTACACTGAGTTATCTCTGACTTTAGAGCAAAGAAGGTTAGACCTCGTGTAAATCATAATTATATGCCTAAATTTTATCCCAAAGTTTCATACATAATTTAATGATCTTAAAACTACCAATTTCTTTAGAAAAGAAATAGTGAAGGAAAAAAGCACATTAACTTCTAATGTTAGTTTTATAAGTTCTGATGTGTGTGAACTTTTGGTGACATCGAGATGCCGGGTCATGTAGAGTGTACTTTATGAAAGAATGAGAAGTACATTGTATGTACAGTGCACTCTCTTTATAACGAACACAGTTATTACAAAATACTTGTTCAAACGAATGAAAATTTCAGGCCACAACATTATCGGCTCAATATACTTTCATTCATTATTTGTTCAGTTATAACGAAATTTCTATACAATGATAGAAAACTGCCGGTCCCCAGGACTTTGTTTTAATGTGAGTCCACTGTATTATATTATTTTCTTTCATATAGTTTTGTGAAACAAACACCTGCATTGAAATTTGGTAGAAATAGAATCTCTATCATAACTTACCATTTCCCTAGAGGTAAATTTCATAAACATTACTTGCTTAAGTACATCTGTAATGAAACTAATGGAATCCTTTGAATGTAGTGTCATAAATACATTGTATATTTATTTAATTTAATGGTATTTATATATACAAACTATTTCTTCAAAATGTACATATGATTACCATTTTGACAATATAAGATACTTCTATCATCCAGATAAAATGCTGCTTAAAAAGTCCTATTCCAATATGCAATATGTGTAAGTTATTCTTAGTATTAATAATTCGTATCATTATTTGTAAATAGTAATTACATTTATTTGATGTTTATTGCCATTAATCCATGGACTAACTTTGGAATTGCAAATATTGATTCCTGTATGTAATTATTTGACAGAAGGTTATTATATTTTATATAATCATCTTTGGAATTGCAAATATTTATTCTTGTATGTAATTACTTGACAGAATGTTATTATATTTTATATAATCATAATATTTTATGGAGTATTGCAATAAAACTTTGACACTTCAACAGAAACGTTAACACATTCTGTTCTATTTCATTTCTGGCAGGTGAACTTAAATAACCAGTCAAGGTTTCTGAAGAGAAGCAAGAACATAAGAGTTGCCATTTACTTTTACTATGCATGAATAGGTAGGCGTACTTCTTCCATGAATATCACTTTTGTACCTCTAGAATGGTAGAATGTATATTCTATCTTACTTAAAGATTTCCACATTGGAATTATCAACAAGATAAGCTCACAAAGAAATTTGAAAATATGTTGCTCATAAATTTCTTCCTAAATTGCAGCTAAATGACTTTTCATTATGATAGAGAAACAATACATTTAACTAGCATTGTTTCCAATATATTCAATACATTTGTTTGGGAAATCATTATCTTAAATATACAGTTTTGATGATTCTCATTTAGAATCAAATCAGTTTGTAATTATATAAAGTTGTTCACATTGTTATATACATGTCATATTGGTTAAGAAATAACTGCCAAGTCTCCTAGCTTCTTGGGGAGAATCCCTAAAAATAGACATTTTGCTGGGAAAAAATTACAGATTTTCAACATACTGTATGCCTGATTCGTACATTGATTTCCTAAATTGGATTGTGAAAGCTGGAGAAAAATCTCCATTACGATGTCTTTGTAAATTCTCCCTTAAATGTGAATATTTAATGTGGCAGTTCTAGTGTCATTAACCATATACGACTCTTGAAAGTACTTCAGCAATCATTTGAGATATCACACATGTTTGTAAATCATAAAAATCAAACAAATTAGTGATGTTGGCAATCAAATCCGTACAGTATTGCTAAAAGATAAGAGAGAGCATAATGAAATTGTTTATTTCTACATGTGTTTGGAAAACGTGTACTTTCCCACTACCCCCCCCCCCCTTCTCCCCCGAATGCAACATAGATTTCTGTTGATTACAATAGCACATAGATCTCACAACATTCTTGACAAAGAAGGTGTGATTAAGAAAAGAAGTCATGGACAATGTCCATTTGCACCATCTGTCCAACTTGGTACTCATGGTCGTCGTCCTCATCGACATCGCCCCCTTCGTGTTCATCATCTTCGGGAACTACCTCCTCCTCGTCTACTTCGTCATCTGGTTCGTTGAGGAATTTGGAAATGTTGTGCAGCACAGCACATGCGACAACAACATCGCAGACCCTTCTTGGAGCCATCTGCATGCCTTGGCCCTTCAAGCAACGAAATTTGTTCTTCAGCTGTCCGAAGGTCATTTCGATCAAACACCGGGTTCGTGCATGGGCTCTGCATTTAAAGGAATTTAAAATAAGTTGGAAAAAATTTAAAATGATGTCACGAAATGCATGTTAATGGTGGACTTAGGTAAAGCTTTTAGGGAAAGAAGACGTTGACTGCCCTTCCACATTTTCATCAGACATGTAGACCACTGTAAATGAAATTTCACCAAAACTTAGAAAACAAGACATTCAAATGTAAATTGCTAAATACACTGTATATTTCTTCTCTCATACAGGACAGCTCCTCCATCGCTGAGGATGATTTTAATCTACCATGGAAGAAAATGATCAATGACCCTAATGGAGTTATCTGGGGCATCAAGGGAGCTGTCTTGGAAGGGAACATCCTAGTGTAGTTGTCAGATGGGAAGTGTCCATGAGGTAGTTACTCATTGGGGAGTTTAATGTGTCTATTGTTGAAATAGAGCACAGAAAGCGATATGCCCAGAAATGCCACTGATTAAATGTCAATTGGATGGGAGACAATTTTATAATTTTACACTTTTAATGAAATAGTGAAATGCCAATTATTTACCAATACAAAAGAAAGGAGGGGGATGCCTTTCTTTGTTCCAGCTCATGCATTTTTAGGACTTTAAAAATTTGTTCGATTATGTATATAAGGGGTAGCGGATATCTTGGCGTTTTTGATACATTGCACATACCTGTTGTATGCTCTCTTCGGTGGTGTGTCGTCTTTGTTTTCACCAAAGGGAGTTTGGACCCATCGTCTGAGGGGATAGCCACTGTCTCCTAACAGGAAACCACTATCCCCTCTGTTTCGCAGGAATCTTCCCAGATGACTCATTTGCAGGATTCGTGCATCATGCACAGAGCCGGGCCATCTGCAAGGTCATTGTACATGTACCAGTGATATTAACCTTGTATTGTCTGTTTAATGTCACTCTGACAGTATGCAGTTTTTAAAAAGTTTCAAAATAGAAATACAGAAATGTACAAAGTTTCAGGAAAACAAGGTTTGATGGTTAGATTTCAAAATATCAGCTTTGTTGAGAATTGTAATGTGATAGAATAATATTTTTTATGTGGGATATATCTATATATTCTCACTGAGATGTAAATACTTAAACATAGCATTGTCAAAAATAGTTAATGATGTTAAAGTTATAAATATTTTGGTAAACCTAACCAAAAGTGTGTAGGAATTAGAAAGGAAATTTGGATTTCAGGATAATCTAAAGGCACTCTTGCATTTGATTACCTACACATTCTCTTTGTAATATCTCTTTCTCAATTATTCCCCCACTCCCTTTTTGCTTCTACATTTATGGGGCCTCTTCAAAATATGCATTCTTTTGAAGAGAAAAATGGTACACTTCAAACAATTATTTTTCTGGAAATATCCAAATTGTTTTGATGTAACTTAAAGATGCTGTATTTCATTGAAAATTAAATCATTTGATAAGCCCTAGTTAATTTCAGACAGTCAGACTTTCACATGCATTTTCTTTCCTGTATCTCTCTGTCTTTGTATTCAATATAACTATTTATTCCAAATGAATGGTGTGTTTCAAGAGAGGGAATAATTACATTGCTTCATAACAAATTAAACCACAAAATTGAAGCATAAGTTGGCCTTTGTTAGATAATTACATCTAAATTACAGAACAAAAAATCCAAATACAGAAAGATTCATTTTAAAGTCAGTATTCAAATCAACTTCATTATTATATAGAAATGTGAAATTCCAAATCGGCCCACGGCATCACACCCCTTCTCGTTGAGAATGATTAAATGATGAAAAGGCAGGCAGGAAAAAAAAAATGAAAATGTGTGCATATGAAGGATCTCAACAGAGGCACAGATAAGGTTGGAAAATTTTGGAAATTATATGGGTTTACAGGCCGGCTGCATTGGCATACCATCCCAACTCAAACAATTCTTAAAAAAAAAAAATAAGGAATCAAAATAATTCTAATTCAAATTTCACAATTCCTCATTATGTCATTATTTGATATGTACCCCCTCCACCGTCCCTCCCCCAAAATTATTTTAATTTGATTTCTTATTACATTTTTATTACTTTATTTCTTTCATTTAGTTGGTTGTGTCATTATATATGCTTGTATTATATACATGTATAATACTTTTTTTTTTTGGGGGGGGGAGGAATTGTTGGTCCATTCACCACCCGGCCCCTCCAAATGAGCATGCCAGTGCTCCCTCTCGCAAATTACACCCCATGCCCCCCTCTGTGGACACAATAATATTAATAAGAAGGGGGAAAGAGCCTACAAGTTTTGTACGTGTTCTACGAGTTGTACCTGGCCACGACGTTGGTGATGACGTATTTTGCGTCACACACCATTTGGACGTTTATGGTATGACGGAACTTCCTGTTGACGTAAACGTGTTCATTCACACCGAGGACAGCAGAGTTCAAACCCACATGTGTACAATCCACAGCCCCCAAGACACTCGGGAAACCTGCTATGGCGAAGAACTCGTTCTTCACACGGTCTGCCTCAGCTCCAGTTGGGAATTTGATGAACTGCATTGGAAATAGAATTTGAAGTTAAGTTTATCTTAAGTTTGGGCTTTTTCAATCTTCATTCAACTCAATGTGCCATACTGCTAACTTAAATTCTTACGAGTGGGACAGTGTAGTACCGGTCCACTGTAGCTAGAACCCCCAAGGCCTAGCGGCGCGCCGGTGATAGCCGGCGGCGTAGGGTAGGGGTAGGTAGCCGGGATGCGGGACGAGTATGATCTGTGTGAGCATGGTGAGGAAGATAGCCCTGAGCGATCGCGATCGAATTGGAAATAGCTGCATTTGTTCACATTTATTCGGCTGTATAATTTTAACAGTGTGCAACTACAAGGCATTGAAATATTAGTAATATAGTCTAGAATGATTCTGTAATTTAGTACCGGTAGGACCCTAACTGAAATTAGATAGACTCTGAAGTTTACACATGGCCTGGCATAGCAGGGTGGGGCTATCTAGTATTTCTAACGTTGTTAGATGTCTAACGTCTATAAGTTTGCAAAAACTGAAGAAGAGTATTAAACCAAAAAAGATCACACACAGACTCTATGATCTTCAGAGTCTCTAGATCGAACTGTTGTTATGCTTTTAATAATCAAAGAACAGAAATTCAAATAGACCGTAGCATAGTCATCATGGTTCTACTGTACTACTATAACTACTCAGCTTAGCATTATAGCAATAATAGACTAAATACTGCCTACCGGTAATGTTACAGAGTGTCTAGTAATGATGATACTATTATTACTATATTGTCTTACTACTCTAGTACAAATACTAAATAGTACTACAGTAGTAGAAGGTTTTTGAGCTTCACTGGATGTGTGCTGGCATGGGGCTGGGGGGGGGGGGATGGCGGCTGGTGACCGTTGCGTTGTAGGCGATGGGGGAAAAAAGGTGTAAATAGCGAGCAAATGAGGCATCTGCGTGTTAAACCAATGACAGCTCCTGCACTTGGCATCGATTTTTGTTGTACAAAATGTGCCTTTTTCTTATTGGCTGCCCACATTTGCTAGCCCCCCCCCCCCCCACCCAAATTTTACTAATATTGGCACAGCAGAGTCACAAATGTCTGCTCCTATTGCCTTGGACGCCAACAGACTAGAAAATCTAGTAGGTTATTACTAATATTATACACATCTGTGGTTAGAATAGACTCAGAGAAAGAGTCGGTGACTCAGTAAAGACTGAATGATATTGTAGTTCTACTAGTGTGTAACCGTTACTGCATTTTGTCAAATTCAGTGAATTACTGTATCCCATAAAGGTTAACTACAATTTCATACATATATCTATATTATATTAGAGAGAGATACAGTTCTATACAGAACATTATTAGAATTAAAGAAGATGCAAGAGACACCGCCTACCTGACTTCTCCGTCGAACCAGGGCCAGTGTCACTTTACGGATGCATCGCGACACGGTCGCAATGCTCACTCTGTGTGATCTAGCTATTTGACTGAGCAGAGTGCCTCCAGCATAATACATCAATGCTATGCACACTTGCACAAGAACTGGCAATGATCTGTTCCTGTTCGTTCTTGGTTGAATATCGCCTCTCAGTAAGTTCACAAGAAAGTTAATTCCCTGTCGTGTAAATCTGTAGGCTTTCTTGATCTTGGTGTCGTCCATTCCTAGGAAAGGATCTTCTCTGGGGAGGAAGACCCTCCTACCCCTAGCCGCCATTTTGTTGCTATGAAGCACTTACGAATGACTTGTGAACAACCTTTGATTTTTAAGAGCAGCCCAAACCTGTCGTAAAGTTACGAGCAACTTGTGGGACTTACGAACAACTCGGATCTTTATGAAACGGCCCTAGTTGATCGTAATTTTACGAACAACTCTACGAAGGACTTTACGAGCAACTGGGTGCACTTACGAACAACTGGGTGCATTTACGATCAAGTTGGTCACTTACGAGCAGCTTTATGAAACACCCCCCTGGACCTACTCGTGAATCCAGCCCCACCGTGGCATTCATCGGTAGATAAGCACGGCGTTTGGGCTTCCTTCCACAGTATGATTTTTAGCATAAAACAAAAACTACTCGACCAAAATTGACGATCATTCTTGGTATCGTTTTTCTTAGAAAATGACGCATCTAAATTACTGATCATATTGCAGAAACTGACTATGGGAAACTGGCTAGGCCTTTTTTTTTTTTTTTTTTTTTTTTTTTTTTTTTTTTTTTTTTTTTTTTTTTTAGCCACGACCCACCCTGTAACACAACATATCCCCCTAACCGTTAGGCGTTAGAGTGTAGCCTCTGTACTACTACCAAAGATTCTGCTATTACTACTTACTAGTCTACTAGACCTAGTGCCGTAGTGGTAATAGTACTACTACTAGTAGTAGTACTAGTAGACTACTACTACTAGTAGACTACTATAACTACTAGTAGACTGCTACTAGATCTACTACTAGACTACTAGAAATCTACTGGTAGTTTAACTTGTAAGCACCGGCCGACGGGCCAGGCCGCGGCCGGGACGCTCCCGCTTGCTTGCTGCGGCCGGAGTAGACGCTCACTTTGTGAGCGAGCTGGGCCTGTTCTTCTAATCTACTTACTAGACAGTTACAACTTACAATGTCAATCATGTAGAATACAGTATATCCTTTCTAACGTTAAACTATATGGGGGCATACCAGACATACCACTCTGTATTTCCCAGGCGATCGTTTCCGTGAGGTCTATTCTCGAGCTTGGTGCCATGTTCATACGCTCTTGCACTGGCAGCGGGGGAGATGCAGCTGGTTCATATCGGTAGGTGCAGCCCCACGATAACGTTCTGGTTCATCGGCTGCCTCTCCCTCCCCATCTTCCTCTTCAACTTCATGTGCCTCCTCTTCCTCTCCGCTATCGTCAGAGCTGCAGTCTTCATCATCATCATCAATGTCGAAGTTTACCCATATAGCTATATAGGGGAAGACATTATGCTCGAGGTACGTATCTGTGCAAGCTAACTTAGTGATAATGTACGTGGTAATGCGTACATGTCGACAGTCAGTGTGTCGACCGGGAGCGCACATCCCGCGGGCGGGGCCCGGGCCTGGCCGGGCTAGCTATCGTGTATGCGCGTGTACCAAGCTAGTAATCCGAGTGCTTGTGCTGAGCGGCGTCCTGCTAACTGTGAGCACAACTCCGTGCTTATACGTCATCAATCGGTTCAGGGGTGTTGGTCACGTGACTATCTTTTTCGCAAAAGCTGCAACGGGGTCCTCCAAAAATGTGATATTTGGGGGAGTTTCTAGAAGCGATAAAAAACGGAACGACACTGACAACATATTTACATTGATAATCATGACATATATTTTACATTTCTTTTGCATATCAAAACATTTTGCAAGCATTTTATTAGATCTTTAAACACAGCTAGATAGGGCACCCCTCGTGAAAAAGTACTGCAGTAGTACTGCAGTACAAGTATTGCAGTACTACTGCAGTACACGTACTGCAGTAGTACTGCAGTACTAGTACTGCAGAAGTACTGTAGTAAATTGGACACTTTACTGCAGTACTAGTACTGCAGTACTGCAGTACTGCAGTACCAGTACTGCAGTACTACCTCACTTCTTCCTTGCAATACTAGTAGTACTGGTACTGCAGTATGGTACTGCAGTACCAGTAGGCCTACTGCAGTACCAGTACTACACAGCAGTAGTACTGCAGTACCAGTACTGCAGTACCAGTACTGCAGTACTACTGCAGTACTGGTACTGCAGTGGTACCTCAGTGGTACTGCAGTACTACTGCAGTACCAGCACTGCAGTAGTACTGCAGTACCACTGCAGTACCAGTACTGCAGTAGTACTGCAGTACTACTGCAGTACTGGTACTGCAGTACTACTACAGTGGTACTGCAGTAGTACTGCAGTACCACTGTAGTACTACTGCAGTACCAGTACTGCAGTAGTACTGCAGTATCACTGCAGTACCAGTACTACAGTAGTACTGCAGTACCACTGCAGTACCAGTACTGCAGTAGTACTGCAGTACCACTGCAGTACCAGTACTGCAGTAGTACCAGTACTACAGTAGTACTGCAGTACCACTGCAGTACCAGTACTGCAGTAGTACTACAGTACCAGTAATGGTACTGCAGTACTCAGTACCGGCACTGCTGTAGTACTGCAGTCCCAGTACTGCAGTAGTACTACAGTACCAATAGTGGTACTGCAGTACCGGTACTGCTGTAGTACTGTAGTACCAGTACTGCAGTAGTACTACAATGGTACTGCAGTAGTACCAGTACAGGGAAACCTGGGAAAAGAGGATATCTTATTGGTCTCATCTGAATTTGCAAATATTGAAATAGTAAACATACAGTTTGCCTATGTTTACAATGAGGTACCGGTTATAACGAGGAAAAAATGGTGGTCCCACCAACCTCATTATAAAAGGGTTACCCTGTACTTCATTACTGCAAATGAATATACATACGTACAATTACAACGATAAACAAGTGACAATCTATATCTGCTTTCATAGCATACATAAACAATCAATAAAATATAATACAATGTTTGTTTTTTTCTAGAATTCAAGTACTGAGTATACATGAAACCCATGTATGTTTTTCCCTGTAGGCCTACACCCCATCTGGGGCCCATACGGGCCAAATGGCTTTGCCAATTTAGTTCCATATTTCCCCCATATACACCACATGGGGCCCACATTGGTTTTGTCAGGGCAGGCATGTAATCTAGAAGATATTCTACAGTGTAAGTGTAGCTAGGTTGAAAGGGAAATTTGTTTTCCAAGGTGGAAACACAGATTTCTCTCATGTGAATGTTTGCAAAGTAATGAAATAACAAAAAACATACAGTAAATGTATGAAGATGAATTACAACAGACCGCTTCTGCAATTTAGTCAGATTTTATGCATGCTTTCTTCACAAAATTGAACCTTAACAACCACAAAGCTTGACTGAAGGCTTGCCCAAACCAGCAACAGCCAGGGGAATTCATGTCTGTGGAACTCGGTGGAAGGGGGCAGGTGAATGATATGCTTCATTTCTAGGCTGTTGGAAAAGAAATATCCGTAAGTTGTTATGTAATATATTACAGAAACGGTTTGTTGGCACAAGAGATGACACTTCAAGCGCTGACAGGAATAATGATCAATCTGATGTACATGTATTACGAAAACATGCAATCCTGATGTAAAGTTAAGTTGAGAGGAGTAGAGAACACAAAGAACTTAAATCTGAGTAGACTTGATGTAGCATAAAATTTAAACTATTTATTATGGAAAGTCCAGCAAATGAAGGAACATATTCACAATGCATGCAAGAAAAAAAAAAATTGTAATGTTCTGTCAATATCATGATACAGTACATGTATAAGGAATTATATGTATTTTCAATGATGATCATATAAATAAAATGATGCCTGAAAAAATTTCCAATACTTGGTTTGATTTTACAGTCCAAGTAGTAGTACATAGCCGACTTGATCCTGACACTTTTCCTTTTCATTCAAGATAACACAACCAACATTTTCCTCATTTATAAATAAAAAGAGAGAAGAAATGTCACTGAATGTGATAAATGTCCCACCATAGTCTACAATCACAAAGGCGACAGTCAATCTTTTTCTTAATTTCCAGCTGGAGCCTCTTGCACACTCTTTGTCCTCCTCCTCGTCTGCATGTTTCCTTTATGATCACGCGAGTTGGAAATCCAGTGGCAAGCCCAGTTTGCGGTCTCTTTCTCGCTGGTATCTTGCAGCCCTTTGCTTGTGCATACCAATGTATCATGTCTGCAGTAGAAAAGATGATAAAAAAAGAAATGCTAAATTGTCAGTACATACCTGTGTATATACATACATGTATTCAAGATTGAAAAAATGAAACATCATGGAAATTTTATTCCAAGTATCCAGATATTGAATCAACCCCCTCCACATTTTGGCGACTACTCCGCCACATGAAATTTTTGACTGCATCGTTCCCTGACTTTTACTTTGAAGTCTTGCACATCTTTTGATACTGTCATGACGCTGCATGACGTTTTATGTATGCCTGTCAGACTGAAAATGGCTCAAAACGTGATTTTGTGTATAAAGTCTATGCAAATTGAGTTTTCTCTTCTTATTCATAAAGATATTTATATCTTTATGAATAAGAAGAGAAAACACAATCTAATCATTTTCACTTTCATGGGCTGAAACTAATTAATTTTATCATGATAATGCTTGAAATGGGTTCTGACATAAATTCTGTGGGAAAAAATGATAAATCAACAGGCCGAAAAAACAAAGAAATACATGTACCTAAGATTACCAAGAAATTAATACAACAATAAAATACTGAAGAAATTGATTTTGATACTATTTTTTTTTCAAATTCATTGTTAGAAATGCCACAAAGAATGTTTTCACCAAAAAATAGGATTCTAGGAGCTTTAATATCTGATAGGGAGCAAAATGCATGATTTTATGCATATACTGTATGACAAAAATTTCCATTTCTTTTTGTATAGCTTGGTAGATGACACCACGGGTAATGAACAAGCCAAATTTCATAGCGATTGTGCAATCAAACGCTGAGATCTCGGGGGGGGGGGGGGGGGTAATTGAATCAACCCCTCCCAGGCCACAGAACACTAAAAAGGGCCTGGCCTGGTTAGGGATAAGAGGAATTCAAAGTTTATTTGATGGAAATCGGATATGGAATAGCTACAAAATCCAAAAAGTACAACTAAAAGATTGTAATAAAATTTGGATTCCACGCTCTAATAGGATTGCTCTGTTTTGGACATCCCAGCCATTTCAAAATTGATTTTCATAAAAAAAAAAAAAAAAATGAAATCCCCATGAAACTACATGGTCTTTCATACAGTTGTATTTTACAAGAGGTTTCTCACTATCCCACAAAAAAACAAAAACATGACAAAAACCTTAAGCCAAGTCTCAACCAAAACTTTATGATAGAGCTCTGTATCCTATAAAAACGAAGGAAAAAAAAAGACTTTGAATGTGGAAATTTAAAACAAAATGGCTAATAAAGTAATTCTGTTTTTGAAGAGGGTTTGGCTTGACTTACTGAAAATAGTACTTGAGACGAAAGCATGGCAACCTTGTAAATCTGCAAACGAAGATGTCCCCTTCATGCTCGACCTGTTGTTGCCATGCAGGTCTTTCTGATCTCATGACCCACAATCTTCTCCAGAGAGTTGCCGCACACCGCCTGCCATTAGGATCCACTGATTCTGAGGATGCATGTCTGAAAAAGAGTTGAAAAGATCAAATCCTTAAATAAAATAAGAGAATTTACTAAACATAAACAAGCAGCTGACAAGAAAAATGATTAATTCCTTACTTTTGTATACATGTAAAAAAAATTCAAATCTCATTTCTCATTTTATGTGACATTTAATTTCATATAAACACTATGTTCACTGTTATTGAATTGATTTGGTTAAAAACTAAC